>NC_140939.1:50985934-51593434 GCF_014529385.1 Adiantum capillus-veneris | reverse complement strand
ACATAGGCGCCTACTATGGTGGTCCTGGTAACAATATTTCTCTCTGGCATGCAGTCAAAGACTCTATAAGCATCCTTTAGTCCTGTGCACCTGCTGTACATACTTATAAGAGCATTTGCAACCGCCACTCTAAAGTTATTTTGGCTATGGATACTGCAAGCATGCATACACTTCCCTAGAGGTAGCGTGTTGGCGCCCATGCAAAGAGAAATTACAAAGATGAAGGTCTCCTCACTTGGTAACATTCCTTCTTCCAGCATTCGGCTGTAAAGCTCAATTGTGCCATTACAACCAGGACAACTTGCAAGAATCACATTCCAAGCAAAGGAACTTCGCTCACGCATTTCACAAAATATCCTCCAAGCATCTTCCTTACGGCCTATTTGTGCAAAGAAGTAAAGTAAAGCAGCTTGAATAGTGGCATTAGACTTGAATTCACTACCAAATATCCGAGAAAGAATATGGGTGGTTTCACCTGTGATTCCATGGCTCGCGCACGAATCAATAATAACGACATAGGTTATCCTTGTGGGTAGCACCGCTTGATGTTGCTGTTGGTAGAACAGACAAAGAGCCTCATCGTGGAGCTTACGTTGTGCATAAGCTCCGATGAGAGTGTCCCAAGAGAAGGAATCACGCTCGCACATCGTGTCAAAAATAATCTGGGCTCCAATGATGTTGCCACACTTGGCATATGTATTAATTAGAGCATTCCTAACAATAATATCAGATTGGTGTAGCCCACTTAGAATACAAGTATGGATTCTCTGAGTTTCACCCAAATCAGCGAGGTTGACACACGACGAGAGGAGACTGACATATGTAAACTTGTCTGCTAAACAAGACTCTGCAAGGATTTGATGGAGACATAGTAAAGCCTCTGCATCTTGACCTTGACTTGTATATGACCTGATCATCAAGTTCCATGAGAAAGTGCTGTGCACATGCAAGCTGAAAAAGATCGAACATGCATCCGTAATTGCGTCACATTTCAAGTACATCTCAACAAGGACAACCCCAATATATTTATCAGTCTCCATTTGATTACAGCAAAGGACATGATGAACCTGCTTGCCAAGGCACAGAGCTTTATCTCGGCCACACAATCGCAATAGATATGCCGCGCACATGGAGACGTTCAGCCAAGCGTTCGGCGAAAAAGGGTCTCACGAGTAGCAGGGCATTGCCTCCTCATTGCTTCAGCTCAAGGCTACGTATGGATTCCCTCCTCAGTCGCGCCTGCGGACATGCTCAAATCCGTTTAAATGGAGAGTCTTGTAAAAAAAACACTTAGGCTTGGTTGGTTGAATCTTTGTTCTTGGGTCATGGGTTCAAAGGCGGCCAAGCGACCTCGGCGCTCATAAACACATTCGTATCCATTTGCACGGGTTGTGTGCGATTTGCTACAAAAAAAAAAAGCGTTCAGGCTCCATGTGTCTGGAAAGGAGAACGTGTGTCTTGATTGCCCTTCAATACTTTGAACTAGTTTTGCACGGAAGCATCATAGGGAAGGGGAGGAGAGAGTGATGAACATATGTTAAATAATCATGATATCTCAATATACGCTATAGAAAAATGTACTTAAGTGCAAGTGAATGAGTGAGCATTGGCAGCTTGAACCTTGTGTTATGGAGAACTTTAAGTGCACTTGTACAGATAATGTTTTCATTATGAGTCAATGAGTGAGTATTTGCATGTGAGAATGAGAGGGGCTACTATAGATCTGCATTTCATGTAAACAATGTTTAGTATGTGAAACACTTCTGTCTTTCTAAGAAACCATTGTATCACCATTTATATTTAAAACAGTCTATAATGAAAACTATGGAATATGAGTAGCAATGGGGCAAGAGACTTACAAGTGAAGTATAAATGTGTGTGAAGATTAAAATCGCTTAATCCAGATCCTTAACCTTTCATTCTTGTATTTTCTCCTTGTAGGTACAGATAAAAAATAAATATTAGATGTTGTTTTTTATATACTTTTTTATGTAGGTGCTTTTAATACCGGTCACGTCCGTGCACATTCTACACTACAAGTGATTATATATCGATAACACACCGCACACACGATTGTTAAACAAGTGTGCGGGGGGAGGTGGAGCTATTCTCCCCTATTATTATAATTACCAAAAGATGTGTCCTCCTTTCCATTAGGGTGGGGACTCCTAGTTTTAGGAGCTATGTTTGAGCTCCAGTGTGGGAAGAGAGTTCTAGAAAAAAGACAAAGAAAGAGGACTGCACGTTTGCTATTGAAAAAGCTTGATTCTTGTATATGCTTGGATCCATAGTTGCAAACTTGTTATTTGCAAGAGAAATTATGGTTTTTGTGTAAAGAATAAAAACAAGTAGATTGAATAAATGATTAGTTGATTCAATGTAACGATAAAATAGAGGATAAGCATTGCTTTTAAAAAACCAAACATACTCTAAAACAAGTGAAGGTGGAGAAACTACATATTAACCAGCAAAGAGATTGCTACCATATACATGTGGTAGCGATGTGTGCTACAAACGGATGCGTGGCTGCCCTGCAAAATACTCAAAACAACATAATACTAATCATAAATGAACGAATCAGCATACCTGACGCCTCGCATAGCACATAATCATCGATGTACGCGAATAGAGAGAGATAGCGAGCGAGAGAGAGGAAGAGAACATGCGCAAGCTCACCTCCTAGAGCGGAGTGCTACGCTTGGCAAGGCAAGAGAGAAGAGATGAGAGGAGAGAAGAATAAGACAACACTGGGTGCAATCTCCCCCCGTGCAAGAGTGACCATTTCCCTCTTGCACGTATTTCATTTATAGATTTCTTGAGTGGTCAAATTGAGTACAAACTGACTGGCCGGTTATAAATGGCCAAAGCTCATAAAGAACACTTGAATAATCAAATATACATAAAATATATATCCTTTTGCAATAGCCTAGCTCGGTCAAGCCTTTTCCACCTGTCGGCTGTAATAAATAGTAAGATATCGATTCCATAACATACCTCTCTGTTAGAAAGCAACTGTCCTCAGTTGTTGTAAAGTATGAATCTACAAACTATACTTGTTAAAAAACAATGATTAGTATTCTGTGTCAAAATATCACATAGTAAAAGAAAAATTATTAAACTAAACAACATTGCTTATGTCTGCCATCATCCACATACTACATATTCTAGTGTCCATACCACTAGAATAAGTAGTAAATGTCATATCCTGATGAATCAGGATATCATTGGTCACACGCATCATAATCATAATCAATTCTCATCAATCTCAAATCTAATTCCATAAATACTCTCGCGACAGAGAAATGTCATATACCAAGTTCAAATTCCACATAAATCCAAATCCAAACATGTGCCAACATATACCCGTTTCAAATCCAAAATCCAAATATGCTTGATTTAGTATACCGGGTAGCAAAATCATACTAGTTACAGTGGTGGCCAGCCACTGCAGCATGATTTTGTGATCGGTGTTGCCTAAATCGGTGAATCTACACCAATAAGACATGTTGCCTAAATCGGTGAATCTACACCAATAAGACATGTTGCCTAGATCGGCGAATATGCACTAATGTTGCCTAAATTGGCGAATCTGCATTTGATATTGTTTAAGAATCATGAATCTGTAAAAAAAAAAATCAATGTGCTGCCTAAATCGACGGATCTGCATCAAGATGAGTATCTACACACTGCCTAAATCGGCGAACCTATGTGTTGGTGACCAATGGACTAGGCTAGACATAAAAAGACAAAACATTTACTACCTGTGTGACACCACATTGGAGTATAGTTGAGTAGCAGAGTACTTACAAATTATCGTCCACGAACTCAAAGCACCGTAGCTATATGAGTAGCTGCATAGCTTAATGCCAAATCCTCTCAATAGAAAGTACATGCAGTGCAATCACAAGCCAGCACTTTAGAGATGCTTAATTTCATATGCCATAAGAAAATGCAAAGAAGTAAAAGATCTGTTTGCTTTCAAATTGTCCAATGGTATTATCCCTATTGCAAACTGCTTGACTTTGTGTCCTTAAATATATGCACCAACAAAGTAAACTTCCAAGCAAGTAGAGAAAGTGAGTATTCTTGTAGGAGTATGTTAAGGGATGTTGTTGCAGTATAGGCAAATGAGGTATGTTGCGTAATTGATGAGATCTTAAGAAATATGATAGCCATAGTTATATATAGGAATGGATTCATTAAGGAGAATTAAAATACCTTGCAAAACAACGATAAATTATGTACCTGGAGGTGGTTTGAAGAAGTTACTAGTATCCAAATCGTCATATGCTAAACAATTTCGTGAAAACAAAGGTCAAAAACAAAATTCATCATTTGAGTAATGTTATGCAAGCTAGAACAAACCAAAATACATATGCCATAAAGTTCAAGTCGCACAGAGGGGTGTCAGATATTGGTGAGGTGGACTATATATGTGAGTAAGTTTTTAAACCATTTATTGTTGTCGCAAGAAAATGAGAAGCTAGTAAGATTTCACCAGTGTTATTGAAACTAGCTAAAATAGCAAAACATCGGCTAAGTTCTATGCTTTCCTTTAAGTAAATTGGCAAAGTTTGACAAGTTTTAGTGTGAATACCTGACAATCTTCCAAAAGAGCTTTAGGTGTGCCCTTATTTTCTTCCGTTAGGGAAATTATTTTCGGCAAGCCCTAACTCAATCAACAAACATTGCTATGATTACTCTGATCCAAAGTTTGATTTCCACCATTACTCTCTCAAAGAGAATTTCACAAGAAAAATCTCGCAGGAACTACTTTCGATGGTCATCGTTGAATGGATACAACAGACATTGAAATACCAAGAGACATAAGAGCGCTTATCTCCACCTTAAATATAGACACACAAATATCACACTGCGTAGCCACGAACATTAACTCCAAGCTATGAAAGACCATGTAGAACACTTACAGTATGTGTATGTGTCTGTGTGTGTGTGTTTGTGTTTATGTGTGTGTGTGTATGCGTATATCATAAAAATTGACGAGTGAGTGTGTGTGGAGGACAAGAGGTCATTGACTTGCGAGGTTGAGCACAATTGAATACAAAGGTAGGTATGCAGCGTGGTTGCAGTATTGATATCAATCACGGTCCAAAAAGGAGGGGGGAGAGGGGGGAAAAAGAGATAGAAATGTAATGAAATATTATATTAATCGTCGTCAAAGGCCAAAATTACCTATGAGACCCAATCCTTGTGGTTGTAAACCAATGCCTGGATACAAAAAATAAAAGGAAGTACAATGAAAGACTAAAACTAAAAGCCTAAAGGCGTGATTAAAATCGGCATCATGATCATGCTATGTCGGAGGATACGCGGCAAAGGGCGTCATGCAAGAAAGTATTGCACTAGGCGTTGAAAAGCTTTGTGAATGTCTACCTCTGCAGGGAGTCGTAGTGGAAGGGGGGAAAGAGAGAGAGAGAAAATGAAATGAAATGTTATATTAACCGTCTTAAAAATGTCAAAATTATGTATGAAAGTAAACTAGTACAATTCTTGTGTATCTATTCCAATGCCTGGGTATAAATAAAATGAAATAAAGTACAGTAAAAGTTTGAAAGATTAAAACCAAAAGCCTGCAAGCGCCACATTAAAATTATCATGATTAAACAAACTCAAAAGCTACCGGCTGATGCTTGCTACTGCTGCTTGCCCCCCCTTGCTGCGCCATCGCTACCCTCCCCCCCCTCCCCCCCCCCCCCCCCCCCCCACCTGCTACCCCTACGCGCTGCCCCACAGCCCGCCCACTACCCCCCCTGTTTTCGCGCTGCCCCAAAGGCTGCCCGCTGCCCTCCTCTCGCGTTGCCATCCCCAACCCATCCCCCCGCTCGCTGCCGCTTGTGCACCCGCACATTACCTGGCTGCCCACTTTGCCCTCGCCGTCCCACCATCCCCCCCCCGTCCTCTTCGCTCCCGAAGGTCTTCTACACCTGGCTCGGCAATGCTTTCTCTTTGGACAAGTGCTTGGCGTACTCGTTCACAGATTTTCTTCACCGCCCGCTTCTTCGACTCAGCAGTAGACACAGATGGAGGCTCCAGCTCCACCTCAGAGGGACTCGCCTGAAGCCCCCTCGCCCGACCCCGCTGAGCCCACCATTCGACTTGCTCTTTTGCCGACAGAGCAAGCGAGCCTTGCTGCAAAGGTAGAACGCTTGCAGGCGACTTCTGTCATCTGCAAGGTTCTCGGCACCCGTCCTAGCAGAGGAGAGCTGCGAGACCTTCTCCAGGCCCGCCTCCTCGCAGAGGTGGGCAAGATCTTGGATGTCCAGATTCTCGGACGGGGGTACTACCAGATTGAGTTCGAGACTTCCGAGATGGCCTCCAAGGTCATAGTTATGAGTCCATTGGCCATCCGAGCATCACGCGCCCACTTTTGACAGTGGCGACATGGTTTTGACCCGACTTCGGATGTGCTAGTAGAGGAGGTGGACATCCCCATCTCAGTCTGCTTTCCGGGTTTACGGAGGGAGTACCTTCCACTTCTCTCCAGGATTGGCTCCGCCATTGGGACTGTCCTGGAGACACCTTGTACGACAGCATCAGTAGCTGCCAAGGCGGCTGGCATCCCTTCAGTTCGAGTTTTGGTCAGAGATACCCACACGCTCCCGAAGGTCATCCTTCTGCCTCGGGTGAGTGGGGGTTGGTTTAGACAGAGTGTGGAGTACTCTGGTCTCCCGAACCAGTGCTTCATTTGCAGAAAGATGGGCCACCTAGCGAAGGCCTGTCCACGGAGGAGACCACGACCCGCACCTCAGCCTCAACCCCAGCCTGCCAAGGCTGGGCCGCAGCCACAGCCAGCGACACAGCGCACAGATTCAGAGCCACCCTCCGAGCCTGGGGCCCCAACGGAGGAGGGGTGGCAGTAGGCCCGTGGCCGTCGACGCCAGGGGCCACAGAGACAGCTTGGCACTCAGAGTGGCCCTTAGGTGCCTACTCAGCAGCAGTGGGTCCCCACGGGGAACCGCTTTGGTCCTCTTGAGCAGGAGGAGCCCCCTACACCAGCCTCCACCTCCGCCTCACCCTCGCCAGCCGCTCCGCCTTCCGATTTTCTCTCCTCCTCCTCATCCCCTCCCCCGTCCTCTGCTCCCGCCCACTCCCCACCTCACCCCTCTGTCTCTGGCGCCCCACCCCGCTTCTCTTATCCTCCACCCCCCCCCCCCCCCCCCCCCCCCCCCCCCCCCCCCCCAGCTCCTTCTCCCCCTCGTCCTGCTCCAGCACCACAGTCGACTCAGGAGACTGGTTCCTCGCCGGCGGCTAGGAGATCTCTTGGCAGCGCCTTTGCCACGAGTTGCCTAGCGAGAGAGGGTTAGCCCTTCTTGCGGCCCCCTCCGTAGATTCAGACATCTTCCCTTGCAGCTATCCCTCGTGGTCTGACGAGCATTGACCTCCGACTCCGCTGGGATTTCTTCGATTACGGGTTCACTCGCTTTCTCGGCGATTCCGCAACAGACCACGAGGTAGCCTGCTTCAAGGTCCACGCTTTGTTCCTTGCCGCCAGGGGGACAGAGGCCTTGGACTCAGCAGTTGGTTTCTCCTTCCCCCTCTGTGGTAGGACTGAACAGAGTGGTCCCTCGACTTAGTGGTGGGATGGTTGCATACACAGGTTCTTGAGTTGCTCTAACCACATGGGAGAACTTGGCGTTACAGATTTGCTGCAGACTTTGTGGCCACTGGCCAAGTTTGCGGTGACACCCCCAGACTCAGCACGATGTAGACACATTGTGGTGTACTTTTTTGCTGATACGCAGTGTTTGCCTTGCTATGTATACATTCATGAGGACTCTTGGACAAAGGAGGTTGCTTTACACATGGCTCACTCTGCTTGGGCTTGGACCAGGCATTCATTGCAGTCTCGCCTATCTAGAGGGTGCTCGGATGCGGATTACTCCCCATCCAAGCCAGCCTCGAAGATAGCCCGTCTTGCTGCTGTGGAAGCATCTGTTCTCTCTTGCTCCCCATGAGGATCGTCTCGTGGAACGTGCAGGGACTAGGTGGTCCTCAGTTTCAGCGATAGAGGGGCCGATTGCGTCAGGAGCTTCAGCGTTGCCTTGTGGGAGGAGAGATTGATCTCCTTATGCTTCAGGAGCACCATTTGTCTGAGAGTTGCATTCAGCGATGTGGTCAGATTTTGCGTGGACGCTATGATACCTTTTGGTCAACTGCTTTTGGACCTGGAGGCATCCAGGGTGGGGTATGTATGACTATTGCGGACTCATTGCAGCAGGCCATTGTGGGCAGAGGGATTATTGTGCCAGGCAGGGCTTAGTGGAATACTATGCAAGTTCAGGGTGGCCTTGTGGGTTTCCTGAACATCTATGCGCCCAATGTGGCGAGTGCTCGTGCAGAGTTTTGGTCACACATTGTTGAGTCTTTGCCACAGGTTGACCAGTGGTGTGTAGGAGGGGACTTCAACATGTTGGAGGACCCTTCTGACAGGATCGAAGGCAGCCATGCTACTGTGCGTGGAGTCGAGTTAGCAACTTGGGAGAGGTTGTGTATGACTTTGAGGTCTCGGACACATGGCAGCATTCTGGCTTTGTGAGGCCTCCAGAGAGTCTTGCCTTCTCTAGATCAGACGGCAGAGTGGGAGGAGTGAATCTATCGCGCATAGATCGCTTCTACACTAGTGACCACTTCAGTGACTTGGGGGGGATCAGTGGGCATCCTGGCAGGGACATCCTTCTCGGACCATGCACCAGTGATCCTCACAGTGGCAGACAGGCAGAGGAGTGGGAGCACGATGCTTCGCATCCCAGAGCGGGTCTTGTTGGACTCAGCACTCAGAGAGAGGGTCGAGGCTCTATGGACAGAGGGCATGGACAGCCAGGCTTCACCTGCAGACAGAGTGGCCTCAGGCCTAGCTCAGCTTAGAAACTTCTTTCTCCAGGAGTCTCTGGCTTGACGGGCTGCAGCGAGAGAGGAGGAGCAGCGTCTCAGACGAGGCATTGCTTCACTACAGAGGATGTAGGAGCAGCATCCAGACAGTCCATGGTTGGAGGAGCAGTTACAGCAGGCTCGACAGGAGCTTGCTTGCACAGAGGAGAGGCGCCATGAGTTTGCCTTTCAACGACAGGCATCTCAGTGGACTCAGGTGGGTGACAGAGTGACAGGTGCTTTTTTTGAGACAGTGGGACCTCGGCACTCGCATGCCAAGGTCAATCAGTTGAGGAGACCCGATGGGTCAGTTGTTTGTGAGCCAGAGGATATGCGTGCAGTTGCTACTGACTTTTACCGTGAGTTATTGTCGGCTGAGCCCGAGTCAGAGAGACAGGATGCATGCAGGGAGCAGGTTTGGGCACAGATGCCTTGTCTTGTGACTGAGGAGATGCGCCAGAGGCTAGAGATACCTCTTCAGCTTGAGGAGCTGCACACGGCTCTTAGGGCCCTCCCTCGTGGTAGCTGTCCAGGTGAGGATGGGCTGACTTCCAGCTTCTTCTTTGAGTACTGGACCTGCTTGGCCCAGATCTTTGTAGTGCCTTTCAGTACATTTTGCACACAGGAGTGATGCCGGATAGCATGAGTGAGGGCCTGATTTACCTCATTCCAAAGGAGGGTGGCTCCTTGGATGAGATTCGACAGTGGCGCCCCATCACCATTCTCAACTCAGCCTACAAAATTCTTGCCAAGGCTCTGAGTTTGAGGATTCAGCCACTTTTGGAGAGCCTTATACATGGGACTCAGATAGGTTTTGTTAAGGAACTCAGTATCCTTGACAACATCTTCACTTTTTGGGAGGCTTCTGCCCTTGCACGGCTCCGTGGGGAGGACCTTGTGATTCTTCTTCTCGATTTTGAGAAGGCATACGACAGAGTTGACTGGGACTTTCTAGAGGGCACGCTACGCAGGATGGGCTTCTCAGATGCTTGGATCAGAGGGGTGTCGGCTTTGTACAGACAGGCTCACAGCTAGGTGCTATTGGCAGGAGGTAGAGGTGAGCACTTCATGCTCACACGTTCGGTCAGATAGGGTTGTCCTCTTGCTCCTTTTCTGTTTCTGTTCTATGCGGAGGCGATGAGCAGATTTTTGGTGTCACAGCAGGTTGGTTTGAGAGGCTTAGCACTCCCTATACGGGGAGATGAGCTTCTGGACGCTGAGTTTGTCGACGACTCAGCCTTGTACTTAGAGGGCCGGGAGGCCAATCTACATAGATGTGAGCAGGCTTTGGAGACCTTCTACTGTGCATCGGGCGCATTGATCAACTGGAGAAAGACAGTGGCTTTCTCGGTTGGTAGTGCTCCTATGCCAGATTGGATGCCAGGAGAGGGTTTCAGGTGGATTCCTCCAGGGACTGCAGTTCGGTACTTGGGTTGTCAGGTTGGTCTGGACTTGTCCCCCAAGCAGCAGATTGCTCCTCTTCTCCTGTCCATCAGGAGAAAGCTGTTACATTGGAGCTCAGCACGACTTTCGCTGGCTGGTAGAGTAGTAGTTGCCAACCAGGTGTTGTTGGCGACTATGTGGTACATCACTTCTTGCTGGATCTTCTCGAGTTCTTGTATCAGTCAGGTAGAGAGGCTGATCAGGAACTTCCTTTGGTCAGGTCGCGATACTCAGATTGCCCGAGCCAAGGTGGCTTGGTCGGTCATCACACTTCCTTGTTCTCAGGGAGGGCTTGGGATCATTGATCTTGCACAGCAGAGCAGAGCCCTTCTTGGGAAGTTTGTCATTAGAGGACTTTTTCTAGGCGAGGAGCCTTGGAAGGAATTCTTGTTGCAGAGGCTTCGTGCCAGGGTTCCTCAGTTAGGAGGCCCTTGGAAACCTTCGACCAGATGGATCTTTTCAGAGCTGCGCCGAGTTGGTTTGAGCAGGAGACTGGAGGACAGATTCGCTGTGAGTTTGCTTCGATCTTGGGAGCTCTTACGGCGTGGCCTAGAGCAGAGACAGCCGACGTGCACGGAGGAGCGCCTACGGCAGCCCCTCGTCTGGAACCCCATGGTTAGCACTTAGAGAGGCCACTTGGTTGGGATTCGGCCTCATGTTTCTTGGGGTCCCATGGCGGCAGGTCCAACGTGTTCTCTAGGTGACTGGCTAGAGTTCACAGGTTTGTTAGACGAGGTGCAGGCTGTCCAGCTACAGGGCATGAGAGGGGTGCAGAGCATGTGTCAGGACATCTCAGAGTTAGTTCCAGCTGAGTGGCTCACGCCTCTCGAGCCTGTAGCACCCCGGTACTTCAGGGTGGGGGACGATTACAGCGAGTTGCAGTAGAGGCCCCGCAGGTAGCAGAGTGTTGTCAAGAGGATCCGAGTTGTGGGCATCTGTGGGAGGACTTGCGTCATTGACCCTGACCCAGCAGCTCTTGAGACTGGACACTGGAGGCTATGGGCTTGGGAGTGTTGTCCACTGGCACGAGTACAGTGGGATCCTGGTGAGTGGCTATGGAGGGACCCCTTCTCTTCTACCGACCCAGGAGTCCCCTTCTTTCAGTACACTGTTCGGCTTGGACGTCATATACTTGCAGCACAGAGAGAGGCCCGCCCCATTGCAGCACGTCATTGGCAGGAGGAGGGCCTCACAGTCGAGTTCTTGGCAGCTTTTTGGCAGAGGCTGTGGGACTCCAGACAGCCGAGACGAGTCACCTTGTTCTAGTGGCTGGTTGCACACAGAGCCACAGCAGTAGAGAGTTGGCTTGTGCATAGTGGTCTCTCGGCCGCATGTGCAGCCTGTGACCAGTTGGTGGAGAGTCAGCGTCACTGTCTTTGGGACTGTCCCTCGGCCCAGCAGGTGTGGCTACGTGTTCTTCGGCTGATGCCTGCCCTCTCCACGGCTCGACAGTACACTTGGGGGGCAGCGGCTTGGTCCACCCTCACGGGCCCAGCACTTCAGTTTGAGCTATCTTCCACCAGCAGGATGATAGTGATACAGGGGGGGTGACCTACACTCCAGCCTGCTACAGATATTACTCCACAGGAGTGGTGCAGTGAGAGAGAGGAGTGTTGGGAGCTCATCGGCGGCCTAGCTCTCTGGTTCATCTGGCGGGCCTGCTGTTTCCGCATCTTTGAGGCTCGTCCTGTGCCACCAGCAGAGACTATTCGTGACTTTTGGCTAGAGCTGATCCATACTCTCAGAGGACAGCTTGAGGGACTACAGGGCAGCTCCGACCGCATGCGGGAGCGCCGCGAGGCTTTTCTTTGACTCTGGCGCCCTGGGCCTTTCTACACCATAGTCCAGGGGGTGCTCAGATGGCACTACTGTCCACCCGTGTGGCTCTTCCCTCCTCCCATCTCTTGATTTAGCCTCATTGTATATATGCTGTTTTTTCATTGGGAGAGTCTCCCCATCATGCTTGTTGTAGCCCTCTCTCGCAGAGGTGGATGTAGCCCTATGGGCAGTTTTAATTAACTAATAGAAGGATCTTTTTCTCGGAAAAAAAAATTTATCATGATTATCGTCAGTGTATGTGGATGCTTGGCATTGGGCGTTGTCCAAGAAAGTATTGCATTGGTCACTGAAGAGTGTCCTCAATGTTTGCCACTGTAAGGAGTCGTAGGGGGAGAGGGAAGAGAGGTAGCGAAATAAAGTGAAATGTTATATTACTCTTCTTTAAAAGACCATGGGATCAAACTCAGATAGTCCTTATGGATCTAATCCAATGTTTGGATACAAAAGAAAACGAAGTACAGTAAAAGACTAAGTTATAAAAATACTAAAGCTAAAGCCCAAAAAACATACTTAATTGCCATTTTCATCGTGGATGCCCGAGGATGCGTTGCAGTGAGCGTCGTCGTAGAGAGTATTGCAGCAGCCATGAAAGAGCTCCGTCAATGACCGCCTCTGTAAGCAGTCCACCTGGGGAGGAGAGGGAGAGAGAAAGAAACCAAGGGGTGTCAATATCAGTCGATGAAGAGCTTTGAGAGTTGATTATCTGCATTATCCTCGTCATAGGTGTCAATCAAATAAATGTGGATGTTTACTTATAGAATGACATATTTGATTGCAGTCAATAAATATGCGGGGCATTCTTCGTCACAAACTGACAGTGGATAATTTATATGTGTTTGTTGTAGCACAAGGGCCCAAATTCTTCAGAAAAGACTGGATGAAAGCTTGAAAGCATTGTGTTCCTTACCGAGACCCATTGACACTATCTCGGCTGTGGGTAGTTGTTGGGCTTTAGAAGTCTTATAGTACCAGCGAGGAGGCCAAAGAAGAGCATAGGATAGGCGAGAAGTTGCAACGGCAGAAGCAAGCACTTTTGAAAGGGAAAAAAATAAATAAAAATGATGGCACAATTGGGAATATGAACAGTGGGGATGAGACATGTGAGGACACAACTGGTGCTTATTGTCGTGAAGCCTTTTGGGCAGAATATAATTCCCAAGCGTGCAGCCCTCATGGTCTTTCATCAGACATGACAACTGCATGTCAAGCTAGTGCATCATTACTTACGGAACTCTGTCACTCCTGTCCCCAACATTCCACTGCCAACCGCAACCATCAAAGAGTGACTATCTATAGAGTGCTCAATCATTGGGAAATCTCGACACAACCTTTAAGCCATCAAGGAGAGGAAAGAGATACCGGCGCAGCAGTTTCCAAATAATCAAGCTAGCTCTTGGGTTGCCTTTGTTGAATCTTCCTTGATGTGTCCGTGTCAGATCTCAAGCCAAGTACAATAGCCACTTGAGCTCTTGCACCCCCTCAGGTCATCGCCCTTTTCTCCCGTTGTAGCCAGCTTGCAACCCTGTTTTCTGTGGTTGTTGCTAGTGGGTGGTCATGCGAGCCTTGTAGAATGTGGGATGCAACGAGGAGACAACTCGTTGACCTACAGCCACTATGAGCATGAGTGGCACTACTTAAGATACTTGCATGGCAGTTGGAAGTCATGCAGTGGAGAGCAACCGGGTTGTGAGCCTACAACTTTTGCAAGTGGTCGAGAGCTGGGAGATAATGAGGGGCTGCATGTCTAGTGAGTGGTTTGGGCACCACGAGGTGAGAGAGTGGTGGTGGGCGCCACGAGATGGATCGGTTGCACCTCAGAACTATGGGTGCCACTGGTTGTTGGGTGCATGACGCCATGCAGGCAACTTTGAGAGAGAGAGAGAGAGAGATCAGCTCGCACAACTAGGCCGATGCACATGTGCTGCCTCCAAGAAGAAAGTATGGCCACTACTTCAGGTTCGAGAGTGAGGTAGAGGGAAAGAAGGCATGGTGCAGTAGAAGCACTGGTGTGTGTGTGTGTCTGGGCTCGTATTTCTGAGAGTATGTGGCCGCCAGTCACGAAGGAGAGAGTGAGAGAAAACGATGGGTGGCTGGATGAGACACAGAGAGAAAAGAAAAGAAAAAACGACGAGTGGACGTTGGGAGCGCAACTGCTGCATGCAGTCAAAAGGAGAGAGAGAGAGAGAGAGTGAGTCAGGTGAATGGTGGCGGGCTTTGGGCACGTACTGCATGTCAAAGGGAATTGGGGACATGCATGCAAAATAGCTGCACGTTGTTGACGTCGTCGAATGGAAAATCCTATTGATCTTGTGGTCTGTAGGAGTGTCGTACGACCCACCGTTTGTCACATAACACCATAGGTTGCACCACCTAAGTCATGCACCTCAAGCTCATACTCAAAGCAACCTCCCACCTAGGTCATCCAACTTATCATGCACGTGCTACAGTGCTACAAAAGTGAGCTCCTCTTCAATTACCCTGTCGTGTCCGGCATGGCTCTATCTACTCTAGTATGCCACTACAACTCGTTCACTTATCTTCCTCACCACCTATGCCAAGGTGCGCAACTCCTATGGATGAACTTTCCTCGTCCTTCCTGGAGTGTTCTCTTTCGACAACGATACCACCTCTATGAACTCGCACTAACGATCCCCTATTGTTTGTTTGTTTGTTTTTTCCATGATAACTATTATTATATCTACGTCTTAAACCTTTGCGGTTGATTTGGGGTTTGTCCGCACCTTGCCCCTAATTTAAAATTCTCTTCTTCTTCTTCTCCTTCTACTCACATATTCGATCTAGATTAGTTTATGTATGCTACTATCATGTTAACTAGTTTTATTGATATATTTATTTGATGCGCTTACCATATAAAATATTTTTACTTTTACTATCTAATTGAATCTCTTATATTAATCACAAATTAATGAGAGATTAACGTTAAAGTCTTCAAAGTTTTTCCAGAATCGAAGAGAGATCAAACAACAAATTTAAATGAGTAGAAAGAATTAAAAAACTTATCTGTAGTGCAAAATTTGCAAGGATCTATGTTCTTGGGAAGCAAATCATGGACCTTTGCTCGGATGTCCAGTTGTGGATTCCTTTGATTTGTTTGTTACCCAGAGAGTAGTCTTGTGCTTTGATACCATTGCTACAAACGGATGCGTGGCTGTCCTACAAAATACCCGAAACAACATACTACTAATCATAAATGAATGAATCAACATACTTGACGCCTCGCATAGCACATAATCAACGATGTACGCGAATAGAGAGAGATAGCGAGCGAGTGAGAGAGAAGAGAACATGCGCAGGCGTACTCTTAGAGCGGAGTGCTACGCTTCGCAAGGCGAGAGAGAAGAGAGGAGAGGAGAGAAGAATAAGACAACGCTGGGTGCAATCTCCCCCGTGCAAGAGTGACCATTTCCCTCTTGCACGTATTTCATTTATAGATTTCTTGAATGGTCAAATTGAGTACAAACTGGCCGATCGGTTATAAATGGCCAAAGCTCATAAAGAGCACTTGAATAATCAAATATACATAAAATAAAATATCCTTTTGCAATAGCCTAGCTCGGTCAAGCCTTTTCCAGCTGCAGCTGTAATAAATAGTAAGATATCAATTCCATAACAATGTGTGTGAACACACTTAGGACCGCCGATGCATTTTTTCCCTCACTAGGAGGTTTTTTCCCCTGTGCATTGTATATACACCCATCATTCTAGGGCTACCTATCTTTCCATTGCACACTAAGTAAAACACTCTCTTTTGTGTGCGTTGAGCTTCCTTTGTCTTCTCCAAGCTGTGTGTTTTCCTACAATCCTAATTCCAACAATTGGTATCATAGCAGGTTGCCTCCTCCCAGGGTTAGATGCCAGTAGCTCCAACACACGTCTGCTCGCTTTCTCCAATTTTTGTGAGCTTTGGCGAGAGCGTTCACAGATCGACATAAATTTCAAGCGAGCTCAAAGAGCAAGGTCTGCTCAGAATTTTGATTTGGGCTCATTTCGGCCTCCGTTTTCACTACAGGTAGTACTGCACAAGCTATTTTGTCATTTTGTGCAAAATTTTCTTGTAAATGTTGTTTTCTGCATAACAGGTCCCTTACAATCTTCTACGGTTTGTGCTGTATAGCAGGTGTTGTTCCGCTTTGTTTCTCCTCTTTTCGGGCAGTTTTCACATCAAGTGCAACATTTACCATGGCTGACAACAACACAAATGTGTTCAAGATGTTTACTGCTAAGCGCAGATTGGATGGGGACAATTATCCTATGTGGGCTTACATGATGCAATATGTTGTTGTGTCAAAGGACATCTGGTATATTTTGAAGGACATTGATATACGTCCTGGCTTTGAGGATGTAGGCGATGTTGAGGATGTTGCAGGTCTTGCTACAAGGATTGTTGTTGTTAAAGTTGTTTTGCCTACGGCAGAACAAGCTCGTTGGGATGTAAAGGATGCGCAGGCTCATGCATTGATTGCGTTGTCTGTGAAGCGCACCATTACTCCTCACATTCATTCAGCATAATCTGCAAAAGGCTTGGGATATTCTGGTTGGTCTTTAGGCAAAACCACAATGAGGCAAAAACTGCATTGCTGCGTAAAGAATTGGAGTCGAAGGTTATGCATGAGGAAGATGATATGGCACTTTCCTTGCTATTTTCAAGGATATCAATGAGTAACTTATTGTGCAAGTGAAGTCATTTCAGACAGTTTCCTTGTGTTGACTGTTCTTGATGCCTTGCCAGATTCTTACCAAACTTTTGCTAGTACTTGGAGACTTATGACCCAAGGAAATCCTGAAGTTTTCAAGTTTGATGCATTTTGCACATTGTTGTTGCAAGATTCGCTTTCCAAAAAAAACAGGACTAGACAACGTGCAATTGAACAAGCCTTTATTGCTACTCAAAGAAAGGGTGGTAACAGCAATGCAACCACTTCTCATGGTTTTTCTACGAGTGGAAAATCAGATGTTCCTAATGCTTCTGCTGGCAGCAATTTGTCTGGAAATTCTAGTGATAAGGGCAAAAAGAAGATGTGTTGCCACTATTGGAAAGCTAATGATCATTTGATCAAGCAGTGTCCTAAGTTGAAGGCCAAAGAGGCTAAGAAGAAAGAGGCTGGTTCCACTATTAATTTTGGTTCCACTACAAATCCAACTAATGTTGTGTCTTCTGTGAAAGGAGACTGTGATGGTGATGTTGATGTAGAATGGGCTTTTAGTGCAAAGTGTACCTATAATCTTGTTGTCCATGATGCATGCATGTTAATTGCTGCAAATTCACATGTGTGGTTTTTTGACAGTGGTGCTATAAAGCACATTACCTCACATCATGATTTGTTCTCCTCTCTTGAGTCTGTCCCTCATGGGAATTCAGTTACTTGTGCCAACAATGCCTCTATTCGGTTGTGGAGTTGGAAAGATTGTGCTTACGGTTGCAAATGGTAGTTCTTTCACACTTGTTGATGCACTTTATGTACCTGGGATCAAGAAGAATTTTTGTCTGTATCTGCACTTGCTAGACTTGGTCTTGTAGTCAAATTTGTTGATGACAGATGTACAGTACATGATCTCAGTTTTGGTGATGAAATTGTTGCATCTGGCATTTTATGTCGTGGGTTGTATAAGCTCACTTTGTATAACAAGTGTGGGCAAAATTTTGCAAATATAGTTGTGGATTCTAAAGCTATTTCAGATGCAAAACTTTGGCATGCATGCTTTGGTCATCTGAATTTTGCTAGTTTGGTGCGTTTGCAAAAATCTGAGATGGTTGCTTCTTTGCCGCCTCTTGAATCACCTGCCAAACATGTTTGTGAAGGCTATATTTTGTGTAAGATGCAACGTTCTAAGTTTCCAAAGGATGGTTCAGTTAGGGCCGCATGCATGTTGCAGCTTGTGCATTGTGATGTTTGTGAGCCCATGCAAACTCCGTCCTTGGGCAATTACCTTTACTTTGTGACTTTCGTTGATGATTACTCCACACATGCATGGGCGCATCCACTTAAAGCAAAGTCCAAAGTGTCTATGTGCTTCAAACAATTTCTGGCTATGGCTAAAAATGTCTCAAAATGTACTATGGACACCCTCCGTTCTGATTGAGGGGAGAATTTTATGTCTCATGAATTTAATCCATTTCTGGCTAATTGTGGGATAAACACCGATGTACAGTGCCTTATACACCTCAGCAAAATGGTGTTGCTGAGAGGAAAAACAAGTCACTTATGAAACTGGCACGATGTATGGTCAAAGTCAAGCTTTTCTGCATTCGTTTTGGCCATCATGTGTGACACTTATACAAAAGCTTTGCAGTCTATGATTCCATATGAAGCATGGCATGATAGAAAGCCTTCTATCGAACACATGCGTGTTTTTGGATGTTTGGCATATTCTTTGGTGCCACAAACAAATCGCAAAAAATTGGATGATAAGGCTATCAAATGTATTTTTGTTGGTTATAGTGCTGAAAGCAAAGGTTACAGGTTGTATCATCCACAAACAAAGCGTATCTTGGTCTCACAGGATGTTGTATTTGTGGAAGATTTTGTTCAGTCCTTGTTGTCATGTACTAGAGACAATAATGTCACCTCACAAGACATTTTTGACACTTTGTTGCCTCTTTTCAGTGGTGGAAGTACAAATGTAAATTCCAATGAGACAAATGTACAACCAATGGGGTTTCTGAAAATGTTACACATTAGCCTATTACTGATGCAAATGTACATGTACTTGATGAGGAAAGGGCTGAAAATGAGCAGGATAGAGGTATGCCAAATGGCTGGTGCATACATTGCGTGACAGTCAATTGGATGCACCTTTGTCTAGTCTCACTTGTTTAGGCTCTCGCCATGCATCTTATGCATCGGATTGTTATGCTTTGGCTGTGTCTAGCTTACATGATGTTGAGGAACCTCTATCTTTTGATGAAGCACATAATTCGAAAAATTGGATGGCTGCCATGCAATCAAAATAGGATGCACTTATAGAAAATGACACATGGACTTTATGCGATTTGCCTCCTGGCAAAAAGGCCATTGGTATGAAGTGGGTTTACAAGTTGAAATGCAAGCCGGATGGTGAGATTGATCACTATAAGGCTCGACTTGTTGCAAAGGGTTATGCACATAAAAAAGACATAGATTATGAAGAGACTTTTTCTCCCACTAGTCGTATGACTAATGTGCATTTTCTATGTGCATTGGCATCTCATTTTGGTTGGGATGTACATCAATCAGACAATGTTACTACTTTCTTGAATGGTGACATATTTGAGGAAGTTTAAGTAACACAGCCTCTTGGTTTTGTTAAGAAAGGACAAGAGGATAAAGTGTGCAAATGTAATAAAGCTTTGTATGGGTTGAAGCAATCCCCTTGTGCTTGGTATGAGGTTGACACTCATTTGGTCAAACGAGGCTTTCGTAATAGTCCAACAGAAAGCACATTGTATGTAAAGCGTGAAGGTGATGTACTTCTCATTGTGGTTCTTTATGTGGATGATTTGCTTATCACTGTTGGGGTATAAAGTCCAATGTGGTCGCCCAGGTAAGTGGGCGGGCCGCCAGGTATGTACACATATTCTTTTGTAAAAACCTAATGAGAACTCACTATGCTCTACACATTACAGTAGAGCGAGTTCACCATATCGTCGTGCTCTTCTTCTCGCACTCTCTCTCTCGCGTCGCACTTCCGCTCGTACTCCTTCAACTGGTATCAGAGCTCAGATCGAGGCTCGGGGCAGCACTGCAGGAGGCTAGAGTCACCAACTCAGATTGGAGTGAAATTCGACAGGCGAAGACACGGCCCCAAATCTCGTGGCCACCGTTCGGCTTCGACAAAGGTCTACGTAGGCCATTTTCGACTACGTGGTCTCGACGGGTGCAAATCCGACTCTGCAAATTTGGGGTTTTCGGCCTACGACTGCAAGTGCTGAGGATATCGACACTCCCGGAGTGTTGATTTGTGGCTGTCTACACATTGAAGGACGGCTCATAGTTCTTGGAGGCGTGTCACATACGACACGGGCGCATCTACACACAGACTGTAGGCGACATCCACTAGTTCATCAGGTAGCTTGTGTTTGCTGCTTGATATTCCAGATTTCATCCTGACATTGCAGGTACTTCCACATGGGATGTATTGTCAGAGATGATGTATGTCTGTTGAGGGTTTGCTGGCTGTGAGTCACGCAGCAAACAACCGCCGCAGCGGTTACAACATACAGTGGGAAATTTGTGGATGTATGACTTTGTGGGAAGTCTATGTACTGTCAGATTTACTGCAGCCTTTGTTGAGGGTCGAGTGAGGTTTTATTGAGCTGGGGGATTCTCGAATGTTAAGATCCTTTCGGTGATACAGGTCTTGGAGCGATCCCTCGAGCATCCTTAGATAGGCAGCTAGGATGTATTGACTGTGAGTTAAGACAGTTGGGATTGCATCTTTGCTTTACTGCCGTTGAGGCATTGTCGCAGTCTATGCTTATAGGACAGTGACAGGACAGTGAGAGACAGTACAGGTGCAGGACAGGTTTACCCGCAGCTTACAGTGTCAGAGAGACAGTGTTTTTTGAGCTGTTTTTTGGTCTGTTTTTAGTACACCAGAGCCATTTTACAAAGGAGACTCTGCCAAAATTTCTGCAGAATCTGAAGCTTTCTTGGTTCATTTGACAGGTTGATATTGGTTCAGAGGTCAGTTTATAGGGGAAACTCTGCCGAATTTTTCCCAGAAAAGTAAACTACTGTGAAGCGTAGCTATGGCTGGATCACATGACACTGCTCTTTACAATATCAAGAAGCTGGATGGAACCAATTTCCCATTGTGGAAGAAGCAGATTTGGCACGTGTTGGTACAAAAGAAGCAGATAAAACCTATAAAGCTCAAGGAGATAAAACCAGAAGATATGGATGAAGATGAATGGAGCGAAATGGATGAATTGGCACTTTCTACCATTATGCTGACTTTGGCAGAAAGCGTTTACTTCAATGTAACAGACGAGATGTCGGCTTATCAAGCATGGTTAAAGCTGAGTGATCTTTATGAGAAGCAGAGTGCAGCTTCACAGGTATACTGGCTTAAGAAGCTTGTTGACTTGAAGATGAAAGAAGGGACACCTATGTCCAATCATCTGAATGAATTCAACACAATCTATAGTCAGTTGTCAGCTCAAGGTGTCAAGTTTGATGAACCTGTTAGAGCTATGTTCCTGTTGATCACATTGCCGGAAAGTTGGGACACTTTTTGCATAGCTTTGAGTAATTCTGCACCTCTAGATGGTTTGAACATAGCAGGTGTAGAAGGAAGTATGCTTACTGAAGAAACCAATAGAAAGACAATGGACAAAGGCAAAGGAACAGCCTTAGTTGTCAGGGGAAGGACCAAAGAAAAGTACAAAGGTGGAAAGAGGAATCAGTCTCGTAGTAAGTCCCGCAGTGCTAAAGGCAAGAGTGACATAGAATGCTACCATTGTGGCAAGAAGGGTCACATGAAAAGAGACTGCAGAGAATGGAAAGCAGAAAAAGGCAAAGAGAAAGCTGAAGACCATGGTGAGAAGAACAAGTCCTTAGTGAAGATTCAAGAAATAAATGTGACAAACACTGTTGCAGAGGATGACAGTCTAGTGTCAGGAGACATCTACTTCTTGAAGAATACAATGGACTCAGCTCTTCTTACAGCATCTGATGGAAATGCACTGAGTGACTGGATTATAGACTCAGGGGCATCACTTCATGTGTCTCCAAACAAGGAGTGGTTTACCTCTTATGTGACCACTAAAGATCATGTTCGGCTAGGCAATGGGCAGACATGTGAGATTTTAGGTGTTGGAGATGTTCAATTGAAGTTTCAGAATGGCTCTTCTTTCACGCTGAAGAATGTGAGACATGTTCCCGCAATTACAAAGAGCTTGATCAGCACAGGTTTACTTGATGATGCTGGCTACGTCACCACTTTTGGACAGAACATGTGGAAGATATCCAAGGGTTATATGACAGTAGCACATGGAGTAAAGTCTGGAGGACTTTACATGATTTATGTATCAAATGTCTCTAAAAATGTAATCAATGTAACCGAGCAGCCGAACGTTTCTTTGTGGCATAGAAGGTTAGGACATATGTCCAAGAAGGGAATGGAAATCTTGTCTCGTTCTGGTTATTTGCCTGGCTTTTCATTTAATGATTTTGAATTCTATGAACATTGTTTGTATGGTAAGCAAACACAACAGCCACATAAGCATAGAAGCAGTAGAAGAGATACACAGTTGGCACTTGTTCATAGTGATTTGTGTGGACCTATGCCTAACCTATCTCTAGGGGGAGCTTCTTACTTTATGACATTTATAGATGATTACTCGAGGAAAGTATAGGTTTACTTTCTCAAGCACAAGGATGAAGCGTTTAGTGTTTTCAAAACGTTTGTGACACTTGTGGAGAATCAGAGTGGCAAGAAGCTTAAATGCTTACGCACTGACAATGGTGGAGAGTATGTTTCAAAGGCCTTTCAGGACTTTTGTGAGTCAAAAGGTATAAAACGTGAACTTACTGCTCCTTACAATCCTCCTCAAAATGGTGTTGCTGAGAGGATGAATAGGACCATACAAGAGAAGGTGAGAAGTATGTTGTCTAATGCACAACTGCCTAATGGGTTTTGGGCTGAATCTGTATCAACAGCTCTTCATCTTGTAAATAGATCTCCTAGCAAGGTTTTGCAGAAGGATTCAGTCCCAGAGATGGTATGGTCAGGCAAAATTCCCTCATACAAACATCTCAGAGTCTTTGGCTGTGAGGCATATACTCACGTTCCAAAGGAATTTAGGAACAAACTTGAGCCAAAGAGTAGAAAGTGCATCTTTCTAGGCTATGGTAATTCTGGTGAGATGGGGTACAGACTTTGGGATCCCGAATCCAGAAAGGTTGTCCGCAGCAATGATGTTCACTTTAATGAATCCAAATATCATTCTAAACCAGAGAGGGTTGAGGAGATTAGAAGAGTTGTCTTCCAAGAAGATGGACCTGCACGTGCAAGACAAAATGTCAGGGCTCAAGAGGAGCAAGGACAGGATATAGTGGAACCACAGGTTGTGGCTGAGCCTGAGCCACCTATTGTGCGCAGATCTGGACGTGTCACGCGACCTCCTGATAGGTTTGTTCCATCTATGAATTATGTCATGTTGACTGATTGCAATGAGCCTTCATGTTACAAGGAAGCAGTGTAAATGAAGGACTCCGGGAATTGGCAATTGGCCATGCAGTTAGAGATGACAGCTCTGCATAAAAACCAGACATGGAAGCTAGTTAAATTACCACGGGGCAAAAAGGCTCTACCCTGTAAATGGGTTTACAGGTATAAGATCACCGCTCATGATAGTCAGCCAAAGTACAAAGCAAGGCTTGTTGCCAAGGGCTTTAAGCAAGAACAAGGCATTGACTTTGATGAAGTCTTCTCTCCGGTGGTCAAGATGACTACATTGAGATGCTTTCTTGCATTGGTTGCCATATTAGATTTGGTCTTGCACCAAATGGATGTCAAGACAGCGTTCTTGCATGGTGATTTAGATGTGGAAATTTACATGCAGCAGCCAGAAGGGTTTGTTGAGAAAGGCAAGGAAGATTGGGTATGCCAGTTGTTAAAGAGTCTTTATGGCTTAAAACAATCACCGAGGGCATGGTACCATAAATTCCACAAGTTTATGCTTTCTCAAGGCTACAAACGTAGTGAGTTCGATCACTGTCTATATACAAAGAAGGCTAAGGATGGTAGTTGGCTGATCCTTATTTTGTATGTGGATGACATGTTGATTGCTGGCAAGCACTTGGAAGAAATTTCAGCTTTGAAGTCAAAGATGGCAAAATCGTTTGACATGAAAGACATGGGTGAGGCAAGTCATATACTTGGTATGCGCATTGAGAGAGACAGATCAAAGAAGTTGATTTGGTTATCTCAAACAAAGTATATTGACAAGGTTTTGCAACGTTTCAATATGGAGAAGGGAAAGGCACTGAGTGTTCCATTGCCACCATATGTGAAACTTAGCAAACAAGATTGTCCTGTGTCTGAGGAAGAACAGGCTGAAATGGATAAGATTCCATATGCGTCTGCAGTGGGTAGTTTGATGTATGCAATGATTGCTACTCGCCCAGACATTGCATTTGCAGTGGGAGTAGTAAGTCGATACATGTCAAACCCAGGCAAGAAACATTGGGAGGCAGTGAAAGGAATATTGAGATACCTGAAAGCTACAAAGAGTATGCGTATATGCTATGGGAGTCAGGAGTGTAAAGGGTTTTACAGACTCAGATTATGCAGGTGACTTAGACAACCGAAGGTCTACGTCAGAGTATGTCTTTACATTGGCTGGTGGAGCAGTATCATGGCGTTCTAGATTACAAGATTGTGTTACTCAGTCTACTACAGAGGCTGAATATGTTGCAGCATCAGAGGCATGCAAAGAATCAATTTGGCTTAATCGACTAGTAACAGATTTGGGAATCAAAGAAGAGATGCCTGTGTTATATTGTGATAGTCAAAGTGTTGTACAATTGGCTCGCAATCCAGTTTATCACTCAAAGACAAAGCATGTGGATGTGAAGTATCATTTCATCAGGGAAATGCTCGAGGATAAGCAACTTCAGCTTGTCAAAGTTCACACCACAGAAAATCCTACTGATCTACTTACAAAAGGACTTCCCTCAGAGAGCTTTGCGCATTTTCGCAAGCAGTTAGGTGTAGGGTAGTACATCACTTCTCTACATCTCTTGTATATTAGCTTGTATAGTAGCTTCTCTCACACTTAAAGTACCACATTGGACTTTAAGTGGGAGGTTGTTGGGGTATAAAGCCCAATGTGGTCGCCCAGGTAAGTGGGCGGGCCGCTAGGTATGTACACATATTCTTTTGTAAAAACCTAATAAGAACTCACTATGCTCTACACATTACAGTAGAGCGAGTTCACCATATCGTCGTGCTCTTCTTCTCGCACTCTCTCTCGTGTCGCACTTCCGCTTGTACTCCTTCAATCACTGGACCAAATGAGAGACATATTGCTAAATTTAAGGCTGATTTGAATGCGATGAGAGATTTGGGGCTGTTGCATCATTACTAGGGTTTACACTTTAAGCAGTGTGATGATGGTATTGCCTTGTGTTAGAAAAGTTACATAGAGACATTGCTATGTAATTTTGGACTTGAGGATTGCAAACCTATTGCCACTCCCATGGAAACCGGTTTGAAATTGAGTCTTCATGATGGTGGTGATCCTGCAGATGTCACTCTTCACCAAACTGTTGTTGGCTGCGTCATTTATGTATGCAATACGAAGCCAGATATTTAGTTTGTAGTCTCACAGGTCAGCAAATTTATGCATAGTCAACGGTCTAAGCATTGGCAGACTGTCAGATTTTCTGCTACTTGAGTGGCACTTTACATCTTGACTTGTTTTATCCGAAGGGGGGATCATTGCCGCCAGACTTACATGCTTTTTCGGACTCACATTGGGTTGGTTGTTTTGACACGCGAGTGTCCACAAATGGTTTTTGTTTCATGCTTGGCAGTTAATGTATATCATGGTTGAGCAAGAAGCAACCTAGTCTGGCCACTTCCAGTTGTGAGACTGCGTATAGGGCAGTCTTCATAGCTACAGTTGAGTGTGTATGGCTCAGATGCCTTATGGTTGATTTGGGTGTTGGACATGACACTGCCAACACTATCTACACTGACAGTTAAAGCGCATTTGTAGTTGCAAGGAACCCAGTCTTTCTTGCTCGCACAAAGCACATTGAGGTGCATTACCACTATGTCAGGGAGAGGCTCTCATCAAGAGAGATCAGCTTGGCTTATGTGCCAACACAGGACAACCTTGCAGATCTTTTCACAAAGACATTGTCTTGTGATAAGTTTGAAGCTTTCCACAAAGCTTTGGGCTTATTCCCCTTTGTGGATTGATCATGTGATTCATCAAGCATGATAATAGAATATGCTGATAACTAGCTACCCAAAGCACCTCTAACATAAGCATTCCATATGTCGCATACTTTGTTACTATCTCATGCCAAAGATGGTGTGTGTGTTGATTGCACATTGTGTGCCTCATGTGTGTGTGTGCGTGCGTGTGTGTGTGTGTGTGTGTGTGTGTGTGTGTGTGTGTGTGTGTGTGTGTGTGAGAGAGAGAGAGAGAGAGAGAGAGAGAGAGAGAGAGAGAGAGAGAGAGAGAGAGCAAAAGAGAGAGTCTCATGGTGTAGTCTAGATGGGAGAGGCATTGGACAAAGACAATGACACGAGGGGTTGCTAGCATGAGGAGAGTGCCCCATCTTCAAAATGATTGGAAGCAAGGGCAAAAAGGCAGAGCCATGCACGCCAAATAATTAACACCATTCCTTCCTTCCTATATTAAGCAACATGTTTTCTTTTGATGATTTACTTATTACCTGTATGCCTTTCTACTGATTACATGTGGATGCGCTCTACGAGTATTAAATCAAAAACCAATTCAATGCTCCCCATATTAAAAAGGGAAGTGAACGATGTACTTATGTGAGAGCAATTCAATGCTCCCCATATTAAAAAGGGAAGTGAACGATGTACTTATGTATGTGTGTGTGTGTGTGTGTGAGAGAGAGAGAGAGAGAGAGAGAGAGAGAGAGAGAGAGAGAGAGAGAGAGAGAGAGAGAGAGAGAAGAAGAAGAAGAAAAGGGGGGAAGGATAAGTGTTATAGGAATGATAGAGAGATAATACTAATGTTGTATGTACAAATCCTTTCATGGCTTTCTTTACTTTGTAGATTTGAGATGAATTTACAAGCATTAGATTTTTGGCCCGCTCAAGGAAGGACTATGTGATTTAGTAGAAATTTATTTGCTAAGAGCAAAATGATGATAGCTTTTGGAAGTGACATTATGCCCATGTACATTTGAGTGGGATTTTAGCCTAGAAATATCTTCTTTATACTAAATTAGAATCAAATGATGCCGTCATACACTTTAAGATGCATGTTTACCGAGGACAATGTGTTGCCAAATTGCCAATCCACGAGCACCTAGTATCTACAGCTTGTTGTCATAATAATCAATATCTAATTCTCCTAAATTATTTTCTCATATTAAACTAATCATTTAATGTGGGGAAGGCCAGGGGAGAAAAAAGCTAGAATATTGGTTAAGCTAGCAGACCGGCCACAGTAGGGATCCAAAGGAGGGAAAATACGGATCCAAAGGGGGGGCCATCTGCAAAAGAGCCATGTGCAACAATGGGCTAAAAAGACCCTAAGGTTCAGCCCATTAAGACTTCCAAAATGCTAAGGTTCCAAAATTCAAAGGTTGTGTCCAAAGGTCAACCCTAGGGAAAATTGGATGCTTTGTGTGTGCCCTAAAAGTCTTTGCACATCCCTACATGGGAGGGGGCGAGCCCTAAAGGTAGAGGATGAGAGAGAAAGCCACACACACACACACAGGCTCCCTTTACACAAAGGGAATGAGGGACACATGTCAGCTCCCTAGTCCAGATGCCCACAAGGTGTGCCCAATTTCTATTGGATGACCCTTGAAGTGGACCAATGAGAATTAAGCTAGAGTAAATCTAGTTTAATTAATTTAAAAACATTTAATAAAAGAAACCAATGAGAATTAAGTCTCCTAGAAGACTATTGGGCAGTCTCCCAAGGGGTCCAATGAGCATTCAGGAGCCCCATGGCTTGCCTGATTCCTATTGGCCAGGAGGCAAAGGGGTCCAATGAGAGTTTAGTTTAATTATTTAATTACCTAAAGCTGTCACAAAAGGGGAAAGGGGGACACATGTCAAAAGGCTATCACTTATGCTGCTTAATTGTAATTGGCTTGACTTGGGGAGGTCCAATGAGGCTTCAACAAGAGCAATTAGCAAGAGGGCTCGCCCAAGAGAGAGAGGGGGCTGATTTTTGCAAGGCATTATCACACACACACACTCACACAAGCTCATGTGTGAAGAAAGAGAAGACTATCTCTTCCCAAGCTTTAATGGAGAACTCATCACCTACTCCAAGCTTGTGAGATAGAAACCTACATCAACACTCTCTTGGCATGTGGATGCAAATCCAACCAAGAGCCAAGCTTCAATGCATGCTCATCTCCTCTACCAAGCTAATTACTAAGCTAAGCTATGCTACATATGAGTGATTATGTGAGGAGATGTACATCTTTCTCGTAAGATACTCCTTCTTCCTCTCAATCTACTCTCATACCCTGCTAGCTCTCACCATCTTCGAAGGTGTGTGAGGTCTTGGGTCTGAGAACGGGGATAATTCAAGTTGTGTTTGTTAAGTGTTTTGCTTAGTGCATGAAGTTTCCATCTTCATTGTACTAGCTAGTCTTGAAGGAACACAAAGAATTGTATTGTACAACGTCTCTCTTGATGGGAGAAACCATAATACAAAGCCTTTTGGAGGGGGGACCGGCTCCATGAAAATCCGGTCCTCAACTGTTGTCAATAGCTTAATTTCTCTGTCTTTTGAAAGTATTGTCGATGCTATCTAACTAGGTGTTATGCTTTTTGTTGCTCTCTCCACCCAAGCACTCTTGTAATTCTCATTAGGAATCTATTCTAATGAAATGCCCACTATGTTCATGCTAATTTCCGCTACACATAAGTTATTAGGCCATTAATTGTTACATTGGTATGAGAGCTCAAGGTTTCTCTTTTCTTGCTCAAGAAGGGAGGTCCTCAAGCTAGCTACAAATGGTTGGTATTATTAATTGCCTGTGAGTAAGTAGAATAGGGATTTTTCAGCCTTGCAGTGCGCCTGCCTTTGTGCAGGTAAGGGGCATCACCGTCGAGAGCTATGGTCTTAATAGTGGAGTCCTACGGGGCTTGCCTACGGCTTAACCACTATTGAGCTATTAGAAGCTTGACAGGAGCCGGTGCTGTTTTGGTGTCGAAAGACCCTCTCTGCTATTCCTTGCAATTAATGGTATTCGAGCCGCGGGTACAGTAGCTTGAGTTCTTTTTCTAAAGGGGTAAAGAGGAGTAGCAACTAGGGCTTGAAGTGCCAAAGTACACCTAAAAAGTTTACACCTAAAAGTTGTTAGAATGGCTGACAATAGTAAAGAGAGTGAAATTAATGTTGATAACTTTGATTTTGCTCATGAGCAAGCTACTAATGATGCTTCAATGCCTTGTTAACTATCTTGTTTGTAGGCTTCAACAAGCCATGGGCAATCCATCTCTCCAAAGTGAAGTGCAACGGCAGCTCCGTGCTCACGGGATTCTCCAAGCTCATCACCATGACGAGAGAACACCTAGGAAGCCTCCTTGTGAGACTACCAAAAGAGGTCTCTCTCCGATTCGGGAAGAAGAAGAGAATCCATATGAAGGGCTCAAGAATTTACTTCTTTATGATGCATCTCCTTCCCAAAGGAGAACTCAAGAGCCTCCACCAAAGGAACGAGAAAGAAGCGAGTCTCCCGCCACCTCGGCGGAGATGACTCCACGAAGACGGCGGGTTAAACACTCTCCATCACCACCAAAGCGGAGAAGACCATCACACTCTTCTCCACGCCATAATTCAAAGAGGGATGATAAAATGCAAGAGAAGAAAAAGGCGAGAAAGAGGACACCCTCTTCTCCATCTTCTTCATCCTCTTCCTCTTATGAAAGCTATGGTGAAGACGACAAAGATCAGGACAAGAAAAAGGCGAGAAAGAGGTCACCCTCTTCTCCACATTCTTCAAATTCTTCACCTTTTGAAGAAAGTGATGGTGCAACCTTTGAACCATCAAAAAGAAGAGGCCATAGGAAATCCTATGCCGCATGGAAGAGGTCGTCCAAGTTGAAGAAATTCAAAGAGGGAGGGAAGAGCATCTCTTTCCTTACCTATGATGGTACCTTTGGTGCTACGGACAAAGTCTTGGCCTTTATCCAACAATTCAATGCGGTGTTTGGAGATGAGGGCTTCACGGAGTCCTCTAAGCTACGCCATGTAGCTATGCACTTTCAAAAGTCCGCCAGACAATGGTGGTCTAGCCGACGAGCCAACGGTGAAGCTCCACGAACATGGAAAGCTTTAAGAGCTTCCATTATGAAGCAGTTTTTGACAACCGATGCCAAAGACAAAGTACTCACCGAATGGCGAAGCTTAAAGCTCTCTCCCAATGAATCTATCCACAAATATGTAGACAAGTTTTGGGACCTACAACTCAAAGCCACTGTCTTCAAAAAGTTGGATTTTGGAGAGCAAAAGCAACAATTTTGTGCGGGCTTAACCGAAGAAATGGCGGAGTATGTCAACTCCCAAAGACCACGTACCATATCGGCAGTAATACACCACACTATGGTCGCCTCTCGAATCAATTTCCAAACGGGGGCAAAAAGAAATAATAAGCCCCCGGAAAACAAGGGTTCCAATGAGCCTAAGGGGAAGGACAATGTCCAAAAGTCTCCTAAGGGCAACTCCAACAAAGCTAAAGAGAAGGGAGTTTACAAAGGTAAGAATAAACTCTCTCCTGAAGAACTTGAGCGTTATCGTAAGGATAACCGGTGTTTCAAGTGCGGCGAACAAGGGCATGCGTACCGCGCTTGTCCCCAAAAGAACAACGGCCAAGATCCTCCTAGAGCTTCCTTGGTTGAAATCCAAGAGGAGGAGACTCACCAAACTCACCACAAAGGATCTCCTCTATGCCATGCTTGGGGAAAGGTAAGAGAACATGATGCTTTTATTCTCTTTGACCCTGGTTCTACTCACCATTTTATATCTATAGAGTTGGCCACCAAGCTAGGAATACAATTCTACGAGATGGGAGATGTCCTACCCGCAGACAGTGCCTTCAAGGGGCAAGAAGCTTCAGTCACTCCCTTAATCGAGAAATTGAGGCTTCATGTCCAAGGCTATGTGGACAAAGAGGACTTCTTTATCTCTCCTCTCAAGCATGAGGATGTAATCCTAGGGGCACCATGGTTTGACCGCCTGGCTGCCGATGTTAAATTTCCTGAAAGGAGAATCTCCTTTAAGTTCAGGGAAAAAGACATGTATATAGATGCTAAGGAAATGGGTAACACCATCCCCATTGTACATTCACCAGCTTTCAACAAGTCAATAAAGATCTCTATTTCCGTGTACATGATTTTTGTTAAAGACTCTCAAAATGATCCTAATGCTTTAGCAAAAGAAAATAAAAGCAACCAAAAGGAATTAGAGTTATCCAATTTTCTCAAGGGGTTTCAAGATGTTTTTATTGACGACATCCCTTGTGAGCTACCTCCTAAACGAGGTAATGATGACCATGCAATTGAACTTCTTCCAGGAAGTTCACCGCCTAATAAACCTCTTTATAGAGTTTCTCAAGCTCAACAAGAGGAGATTATGTGGCAAGTGCATGAGTTAGTTGAGAAGGGTATGGTTAGGCCAAGCTCATCTCCATTTTGCTCACCTGTGCTATTAGTGCAAAAGAAAGACGGCACATATCGTATGTGTGTCGACTATAGAGCACTAAATAGGATCACTATCAAGAATAGGCTTCCCATTCCACCGGTAGAAGACCTATTTGATAAGCTGCAAGGATCGACCTACTTTAGTAGGGTTGACCTAAAAAGTGGCTATAATCAAATAAGGATAGTTGATCAAGACATTGTAAAGACCGCATTTCGTACTACATTTGGTCTTTACGAATACATTGTCATGCTTTTTGGCTTGACCAATGGACCAGCTACATTCAACCTCTTGATGGAGAAGCTGTTCAGGCCTCATCGAACCTTCACTGGAGTGTTCTTTGATGATATTATCATCTACTCTAATTCATTGGAGGAAAACAAGCAACACCTCCAAGTAATATTTCATGTTTTAAGAGAGAATAAACTTTATGTTAATTGAAAGAAAAGTGAATTTTTCTTGCAAGAGATTCAGTATTTAGGTCACATTATCTCTCAAGATGGCATCCAAATGGATCCATCCAAGTTAGAGGTAATAAAAGGATTGCATAAACCAAGGAATCTTCATGAACTAAGAAGCTTCATAGGTATGTGTGCATACTATAGACGCTTCATAGAAAAGTTCTCACAAATTGCGGGACCATTACATGACCTAACAAAGAAAAGCGTTAGGTATACATGGTCTGCTAAGGAGAACAATGCTTTCGAAAAGCTTAAAGAAAAGCTTATCTCTCAACCTGTGCTTACACTACCGGATCTCTCAAAACCATTTGAGGTCGAATGCGATGCTTGTGGTGATTGCCTTGGAACTGTTTTGCTCCAAGAAGGGCACGTCATAGGCTATGAGAGTCGAAGGCTCGACTCCTTTCATTCTGCGAACGGATCACCAAAGTCTTAAGTACTTCATGACGCAGACCAAGCTCTCCGACAAACAAATGAGGTGGGCAAATTTCCTTTCTCAATTTCATTGTCATATTGCTCACATTGCTGGCAAGCATAATCAAGTAGCTGATGCACTCTCAAGACGGTCGAGAGTGAATGCGGTTTCCATAGCAACTCACAATGATCTATCTCCATTGATAGATGAGTATGCTATTGATCCCGATTTTAGAGATGTGATTTCAGCCCTTGCATTAGGGAAGAAAGAAGAACCATTTACTTTACAAGATGGTTATATTCTCTACGGCAATAGACTATGCGTTACTAACTCACTACGTGAGAAAGTAATGTATGAATCTCATGCTCCACCTTATGCGGGGCATAGAGGGATTCAGTCTACCTTAAAGGGAATTGAAACATATTTCTATTGGCCTACCATGAAAGTGAACATACAAGAGTATGTTTCCAAATGTGTGGTATGCCAAAAGACAAAATTTGATAGAGGGAAGCAACTTGGATTGCTTCAACCCTTGCCAATCCCTAATTCACCATGGGAGAGCATATCCATGGATTTTATCTTTGGATTGCCTAAGTCTATCCATGGGAATACGGGAATATGGACGATAGTAGACAGGTTTAGTAAACAAGCTCATTTTATACCTATCAAAAAGACTATCAAAGCCCATCAAATGGCAACCCTCTTTATTTCACAAATTTTCAAGTACCATGGTTTGCCCATGTCCATAGTGTCGGATAGAGATCCTAGAATGACTAGTAATTTTTGGAAGGGTCTCTCTGAGAATTTAGGAACAAGGTTAAACTTCTCTTTGTTAAGTATGGAGCCTGATTTACCCTTGTAATTTTCTGTGGTAAAAGCGCACATTTGTAAGGCCCCCATTATGAGGAGAAGCCATCGTGCGTGAAGGAAAATCACTCACCGGAAACCAAAATTTTCACGGACAAGAATCAGGGGCAACTTTAAAGCCCTCGGGGACGGAGGCCCCCGAGACTTTTTTTTCGCCGGAATATTCTTTTTCACCGGAATATTATGGCCGGACGGCGGCCGGAAAGTGGTCGGAAAACAACCGGTCGGTTGGCCGGTGGCCGGTAGTCAATGGCCGATGGCCAGTCGTCAGAAGTCAATGGCCGGTGGCTGGTGGTCGGAAGTCAATGGCCGATGGCCGGTGGCCGAATTCAAAAGCGGACTTGTCTTCTCAAGGGCGGCCACACATGGGCGGATTGGAGGGTCCGATTTGGACTTATTCGCACAAGGGCGGCTACACATGGCTGTCTCTCATAAGAGAGGGCAGCCCTTTTGGCCTATAAAAGGAGGCCATTTCTACATACATTTCATAGTGTGAAGTTGATGCAACAAGGTGAGTGTGAGGTGGTGAGAGTGAAGCAAGGCGGGAGCTCCATTAAGGGTATAATCCCTTTGTAAACTACTTCTTGTTTTGAAGTACTAAAGCCATTGAGTGGCTGCTTTCCCATGGACGTAGCCCACATTGGGTGAACCACGTATATCGTGTGTACTCTCTCTCTCTCCCTCTACTCTATAATCTTGTGTATATAAATCTGTCTCTCTCCATTAAGTAATCTACTCAATTATTTATTTAGCTATGTCTTATTTCCTAACAACTGGTATCAGAGCAAGGTTTGCTCGTAGCTTAATTATCTCAAGGAAAGGATTCCTTGAATTGAGTAGGAGTTATGGCGGAGGAAGGGAAGCTCAAGATTGAGAAGTTCAACGGCAAAAACTATCAACATTGGAAGATGCAGATTGAAAACTATCTCTACCAGAAGGACCTCTATTTGCCACTAGGCGGTCTTGCGAAGAAGCCCGCAACAATGGCAGATGAAGCATGGATTGTCCTTGATCGAAAGGCACTGGGAACAATCCGGTTAAGCTTGGCGTCAACGGTGGCCTTCAATGTTTCGGAGATGAAGACCACGGAGGACTTGATGAAGTCACTTGACGACTTCTACGAGAAACCATCAGCATCCAATAAGGTATTTCTTATGAAGCGCTTGTTCAATCTAAAGATGGCAGAGAATGGTTCAGTTGCAGAACACCTAAATGACTTTAACACAAACATAAGTTAACTTCGATCAGTGAAAATCAATTTCCATGACGAAGTGCGAGCTCTCCTTATACTATCATCTCTACTGGATAGTTGGGACAGCCTTGTGATGGCTGTAAGTAATTCTATCTCTGGCACAAATACTCTTAAGTTTGATGATGTTGTGGGTGTTCTCCTAAGCGAGGAAATGCGAAGGAGAAGCACATGAGAATCATCAAGTGCTGCACTATCAATGGAAACAAGAGGAAGGCTTAAGGAGAGGTTCAAAAACCAAAAGGGTCGTGATTGCTCAAGGCGGAGCAAGTCACGCACAAAGTCAGTTCTTGAATGTTGGAACTGCGGCAAGAAGGGTCACGTCAAGAAGGATTGCTGGTCCAAGAAGAAGAAGGAGACAGAGTCTCAAGACAACAAGCCAACATAGGAGGCCAATGTGGCAGGTAAAGTAGAGCAAGATGCTCTAATTCTCTCATTAGACAATGTGTCTAATTCCTGGATAGTAGATTCCGGGGCTTCATTCCATGCGACACCACACAAGGAACATTTCCAAGACTACACCAAAGGTAATTTTGGGTATGTATACTTGGGAGATGATGAAGCTTGTGAGATTGTCGGCAAAGGTACAGTTTCTGTCAAAACTGCTAACGGAAATGAATGGAAGCTTAAAGATGTTAGGCATGTTCCTTCTCTTCGCAAAAATTTGATCTCTACAGGACAATTGGACGATGAAGGTCACAACATTGCATTCGGAAACAAACGGTGGAAGATCTCAAAGGGATCTTTGGTGGTTGCCAAGGGTGAAAAAGTCGGTACACTTTACTTGTGTACTGTTAGCACGCAACCTTCAGCTTGTGCAGCAACTACAAAAGTTGACAGTGCGGTGTGGCACTACCGACTTGGGCATATGAGTGCCAAAGGAATGCAAATCCTTCAAACAAAGAAGCTTCTACCTGGTTTGAAAGAAGTGGACTTAGAGTTCTGTGAAGATTGTGTTTATGGTAAACAAAAGAGGGTAAAATTTCAAAAATCAGGAAATAAAAGAAAAAATAAAAAACTTGAGTTGGTTCATTCTGATGTTTGGGGTCCTGCAAGTACACCATCACTTGGTGGCTCATTGTACTATGTAACATTCATAGACGATGCGACTAGAAAAACATGGGTTTATGTCATGAAGAATAAATCCGATGTATTTTCCATATTTCAAAGGTGGAAAGCCTTTGTGGAGAATGAAACAGGTACCAAGGTTAAATGCCTCAGATCCGACAATGGAGGCGAATATTGCAGCCAAGCTTTTGAAAGCTTTTGTGCTAGCAATGGCATTCGGAGGCAAAGGACAACCCCAAGGACAACTCAACAAAATGGGATTTCGGAAAGGATGAACAGGACAATCATGGAACGAGCACGAAGCATGCGGCTACATGCAGGCCTACCGCTTGAGCTTTGGGCGGAAGCTGTAAGTACGTCTGTGTACTTAATCAATCGATCACCCTCAACGGCATTGGATGGGGAGTTCCAGAAGAGGCATGGACAGGTAAACCGGTGAATTATGCATTTCTCAAAGTGTTTGGGTGTGAGGCTTTCATGCACATAGATAGAAGCTTAAGATCAAAGTTAGATGCAAAGTCCAAAAAGTGTTTCTTCATTGGCTATGGAGAAGGAGACTTTGGGTATCGCCTATGGAATCCTGAAGATGGTAAAATCTTAAGGAGTAGGGATGTAATTTTTAACGAAAAAAATATGTACAAAGATTACTTGGAAAGAAAACAAACAAAAAAAACAGGTGATGAGTACATGGAGCTTGAGGACGGTGAAGACTCAAGGACTGCAAACGGTGACAATGTGCAACAACGTCAACCAAATGAGGAGCCTCAACCTATTTCCCAAAGATCTACAAGAGCAAGTAGACCTCCAGAAAGGTTTGTTCCTTCTTTCAACCATCTCTTGATCTCAGATTCTGGAGAGCCGGAATCATATGAAGAAGCTATGCAACATGAATCCAAAGAAGAATGGACGAAGAGCATGCAAGTGGAGATGGACTCACTACATCGCAACCAAACATGGGAGTTGGTTGAGTTGCCTAAAGGTAAGCGGGCACTTCAAAACAAATGGGTGTACAAGCTAAAGGAAGAAGAAGGTGGGAAGAAAAGGTACAAGTCTAGGCTTGTGGTAAAAGGTTTTTCTCAAAAGAAAGGTATTGACTTCAATGAAATATTTTCTCATGTTGTAAAAATGAACTCAATTAGGCTTGTCTTAAGCCTTGTGGCTACTCATGATCTAAATCTCGAGCAAATGGATGTAAATACGGCATTCCCTCACGGTGACTTAGAGGAGGAAATCTACATGCTTCAACCAAAGGGGTATGAAGTAAAAGGTAAGGAGAAAATGGTTTGCAGATTAAAGAAGAGCTTGTATGGTTTAAAGCAAGCATCAAGACAATGGTACTTGAAGTTTGATCGATGGATGTTGGATCATGGATTCACAAGATGCAACTCGGATCACTGCGTCTACACGGAGAATTTGGGAGATGGGAAATTCATCATCCTAATGTTGTATGTTGATGACATGTTGATTGCAAGTGCTAACATGCAGGACATCAAAGACCTAAAAGAGGAGCTGTCCAAATCTTTTTCAATGAAAGATTTAGGTGCTGCAAAGAGGATACTTGGTATGAAAATATCAAGGGACAGGACGAAGAAGACAATAAAGCTATCTCAAGAAGATTACATCAAGAAGGTACTAGAAAGGTTTGCAATGCAAAATGCAAAACCAGTTTCTACACCTTTGACTGGTCATTTTAAACTAAAGAAGGATATGTGTCCAAAGACACAAGAGGAGATAGCCTATATGTCTAAAGTTCCATATGCTGCAGCGTTAGGTTCTCTAATGTATGCTATGGTCTGGACAAGGCCAGACATTGCACATGCAGTGGGAGTTGTGAGTAGGTTCATGGACAACCCAGGTAAAGAGCATTGGCAAGCTGTGAAGTGGATACTTAGGTATCTAAAAGGGACAACAACAAATGATTTTTATTTTGGAGGAACTGATATTTTTCTAGAAGGGTATGCTGATGCAGATTTGGCAGGTGACAAAGATACTCGAAGGAGCACTACTGGCTATGTGTTCACGGTTGGAGGCACAGCAGTAAGCTGGGCTTCAAAGCTGCAGAAAGTGGTTTCACTTTCTACCACGGAAGCAGAGTATGTAGCAATGACGGAGGCAAGCAAAGAAATTCTGTGGCTTCACAGATTCTTAGAAGAGCTTGGATTCAAACAAGACAATTGTGTCTTGTACAGTGATAGACAAAGCGCTATCCATCTTGCAAAGAACTCAGCCTTTCATTCAAGGACAAAGCACATTGAGGTGAGATATCACTTCATACGCACTCTTTTGGAAGAGGGACAACTAAAGCTAGGAAAGGTGCATACAAGTGAAAATCTTGCAGACATGTTTACAAAGGTGGTCAACAAGGAGAAGTTGAGCTTTTGCTCATCTTCAATCGGCATTCAAGGATAAGAAGCCAGAATGGAAAGCAGTCACAGGTTTGGTTTGGAGATCAGTCTCCAAGTGGGAGATTGTTAAGTATGGAGCCTGATTTACCCTTGTAATTTTCTGTGGTAAAAGCGCACATTTGTAAGGCCCCCATTATGAGGAGAAGCCATCGTGCGTGAAGGAAAATCACTCACCGGAAACCAAAATTTTCACAGACAAGAATCAGGGGCAACTTTAAAGGCCTCGGGGACGGAGGTCCCCCGAGACTTTTTTTTTTTCGCTAGAATATTCTTTTTCGTCGGAATATTATGGCCGGATGGCGGCCGGAAAGTGGTCAGAAAACAACCGGTCGGTTGGCCGGTGGCCGGTAGTCAATGGCTGATGGTCGGTGGTCGGAAGTCAATGGCAGGTGGCCGGTGGTCGGAAGTCAATGGCCGGTGGCCGGTGGCCGAATTCAAAAGCGGACTTGTCTTCTCAAGGGCGGCCACACATGGGCGGATTGGAGGGTCCGATTTGGACTTACTCGCACAAGGGCGGCTACACATGGCTGTCTCTCATAAGAGAGGGCAGCCCTTTTAGCCTATAAAAGGAGGCCATTTCTACACACATTTCATAGTGTGAAGTTGATGCAACAAGGTGAGTGTGAGGTGGTGAGAGTGAAGCAAGGCGGGAGCTCCATTAAGGGTATAATCCCTTTGTAAACTACTTCTTGTTTTGAAGTACTAAAGCCATTGAGTGGCTGCTTTCCCGTGGACGTAGCCCACATTGGGTGAACCACGTATATCGTGTGTACTCTCTCTCTCTCTCTCTCTACTCTATAATCTCGTGTATATAAATCTGTCTCTCTCCATTAAGTAATCTACTCAATTATCTATTTAACTACGTCTTATTTCCTAACACTCTTCGGCCTATCATCCACAAACTGATGGCCAAAGTGAAATAGCTAACCTAACCATTCTCGATCTACTAAAAGCCTATGTAACGGAAGAAGATCAAAGATCCCAATGGGAGAAGTACTTACCCTTAGTGGAGTATGCTTACAATAACACTGTACATACTTCCACGGGAAAAGCACCTTTCGAGGTAATTGAGGGAAGATCAAAAAGTCTCTTGCTACTTAAGGTACATGGGAAGATCTTCGCTGTAGATGAGTATAGCCGAGACCTACAAGAATCTTTCCAAAAGATTAAGGATGCTATCTCTATCTCACAGCAAAGGCAAAAGGCTGCTGCTGACAAGCACAGAAGAGCCCAAGCCTTTAAAGAAAACGATTGGGTCTTGTTAAAGTTTCCCAAGGCTCGATTAAGGCACACAACGGGAAAAAACCCTACGGGACACCAAAAGTACTATGCTAAACTAGCAAAAAGGTACTATGGTCCCTTTCAGATTCTTAGGCCAATCAATGAGATGGCCTATCAACTCAAGTTGCCCAATCATTGGCTCATACACAATGCTTTTCATGTGAGCCTATTAAAGCCTTACAAAGGAGAGCCACCTCAAGAACCAACTATTGAAGACCCACCGAAGATCGAGGACCAAGAAGAGGTGCTGCAGCCTGAGTCCATTCTCCGACATGAATACAAGGTACTAAGAGGCGGTAAGACTATCCGACGATATCTTATTAAGTTTAAGAATTATCCTTTTGAAGATGCTAGATGGATGCAAGGCATACAATTAAAGGATAACCTAAACCTTGTCAATGCTTATAATGCTTCCCAAGAGTAAGAAAATGTACAAAATGTTGAAAATGAACAAAATTTTTGTCTTATAAGACTCTCTTTTTCTTTATTTGTGCACAAAAATGAAGTAGTATGCATGCTTAGATCAAGTTTGCGGAGACGACGTCTCCCAAACACCAAGAAGAGCTTGTCACTCTACTATGGAAGACTGATAGGACTAATGTGCAGACATGCTTGCGGCAGCCTCAGGCTCTCAAGCGCCAAATGGACTAGTCATCCATTGTGGAATGATGTCGTAGGGTAACATAGGGATCCTCTACCCACTAAGAAAAGGACTCATGAACATGCTTTATCTTCTCTACACCATAGTCGAGGACGACTATGATTTCAAGAGAGAGGTAATGTCATAATAATCAATATCTAATTCTCCTAAATGATTTTCTCATATTAAACTAATCATTTAATGTGGGGAAGGCCAGGGGAGAAAAAAGCTAGAATATTGGTTAAGCTAGCAGACCGGCCACAATAGGGATCCAAAGGAGGGAAAATAGGGATCCAAAGGGGGGGCCATCTGCAAAAGAGCCATGTGCAACAATGGGCTAAAAAGACCCTAAGGTTCAGCCCATTAAGACTTCCAAAATGCTAAGGTTCCAAAATTCAAAGGTTGTGTCCAAAGGTCAACCCTAGGGAAAATTGGATGCTTTGTGTGTGCCCTAAAAGTCTTTGCACATCCCTACATGGGAGGGGGCGAGCCCTAAAGGTAGAGGATGAGAGAGAAAGCCACACACACACACACAGGCTCCCTTTACACAAAGGGAATGAGGGACACATGTCAGCTCCCTAGTCCAGATGCCCACAAGGTGTGCCCAATTTCTATTGGATGACCCTTGAAGTGGACCAATGAGAATTAAGCTAGAGTAAATCTAGTTTAATTAATTTAAAAACATTTAATAAAAGAAACCAATGAGAATTAAGTCTCCTAGAAGACTATTGGGCAGTCTCCCAAGGGGTCCAATGAGCATTCAGGAGCCCCATGGCTTGCCTGATTCCTATTGGCCAGGAGGCAAAGGGGTCCAATGAGAGTTTAGTTTAATTATTTAATTACCTAAAGCTGTCACAAAAGGGGAAAGGGGGACACATGTCAAAAGGCTATCACTTATGCTGCTTAATTGTAATTGGCTTGACTTGGGGAGGTCCAATGAGGCTTCAACAAGAGCAATTAGCAAGAGGGCTCGCCCAAGAGAGAGAGGGGGCTGATTTTTGCAAGGCATTATCACACACACACACTCACACAAGCTCATGTGTGAAGAAAGAGAAGACTATCTCTTCCCAAGCTTTAATGGAGAACTCATCACCTACTCCAAGCTTGTGAGATAGAAACCTACATCAACACTCTCTTGGCATGTGGATGCAAATCCAACCAAGAGCCAAGCTTCAATGCATGCTCATCTCCTCTACCAAGCTAATTACTAAGCTAAGCTATGCTACATATGAGTGATTATGTGAGGAGATGTACATCTTTCTCGTAAGATACTCCTTCTTCCTCTCAATCTACTCTCATACCCTGCTAGCTCTCACCATCTTCGAAGGTGTGTGAGGTCTTGGGTCTGAGAACGGGGATAATTCAAGTTGTGTTTGTTAAGTGTTTTGCTTAGTGCATGAAGTTTCCATCTTCATTGCACTAGCTAGTCTTGAAGGAACACAAAGAATTGTATTGTACAACGTCTCTCTTGATGGGAGAAACCATAATACAAAGCCTTTTGGAGGGGGGACCGGCTCCATGAAAATCCGGTCCTCAAATGTTGTCAATAGCTTAATTTCTCTGTCTTTTGAAAGTATTGTCGATGCTATCTAACTAGGTGTTATGCTTTTTGTTGCTCTCTCCACCCAAGCACTCTTGTAATTCTCATTAGGAATCTATTCTAATGAAATGCCCACTATGTTCATGCTAATTTCCGCTACACATAAGTTATTAGGCCATTAATTGTTACATTGGTATGAGAGCTCAAGGTTTCTCTTTTCTTGCTCAAGAAGGGAGGTCCTCAAGCTAGCTACAAATGGTTGGTATTATTAATTGCCTGTGAGTAAGTAGAATAGGGATTTTTCAGCCTTGCAGTGCGCCTGCCTTTGTGCAGGTAAGGGGCATCACCGTTGAGAGCTATGGTCTTAATAGTGGAGTCCTACGGGGCTTGCCTACGGCTTAACCACTATTGAGCTATTAGAAGCTTGACAGGAGCCGGTGCTGTTTTGGTGTCGAAAGACCCTCTCTGCTATTCCTTGCAATTAATGGTATTCGAGCCGCGGGTACAGTAGCTTGAGTTCTTTTTCTAAAGGGGTAAAGAGGAGTAGCAACTAGGGCTTGAAGTGCCAAAGTAAACCTAAAAAGTTTACACCTAAAAGTTGTTAGAATGGCTGACAATAGTAAAGAGAGTGACCAGTTAAAATAGTAACATTGACAAGTAACAAGTAGCAATTTACTCTTTACAAGTAACAATGGCTGACAATAGTAAAATCTTGTCGATCCAATAGGAAAAGGGTAAGAGTGATCACCGATGAGAGGCGCACTCTAACTGGAACATTCAAGGGGTTAGTTGGCTAAGCATGGGCGGCCAAGTGTGAATAGGGCGAGCTCATATAAAAGTCAACTAAACCTAAAATTCACTCATTCTCTCATTTGTGCAATAGAAGAGTGCTCTTGCTCCATCTCCATCTTCTTCTTCTTCATCTCCTTGTGTGTGTGTGTGTATGCGTGAGAGAGAGAGAGAGAGAGAGAGAGAGAGAGAGAGAGAGAGAGAGAGAGAGAGAGAGCATTGCGATGACGCCACGGCGACGGCGAAGCGGCGTTTCCTTCTTCTTCGTGGTGAGGAATCCTCCACGAAGCAAGCATAGAGCGGTGAGTGACACACCATCGCCTTCTTTGAGTTTACTAGTTTAGGCTTGTCGTGTGCTTGGAGCCATTTGTGGCTCGCACACGATGTATCAGCAAGTTCCTTGCATTGACACGTGCGACATACGTGCACATTTTTGGCTCCGCTGCCGGGGATTGCCATACACTAAGCTTGAATGGCAGTCTGTGCTTCTTTTGTGGTGCAATTTCTATAGTAGAAAAGGTAAGGAAGGAGGGTGTGTGTGTTGAGAAGAGGGATTTGGTGTTATACTGTGTGTTTTTTTTGTTAATGGAGTTTTCAAAGGTAGTGTGTTTATTCTCTGTGTATTAAGGTTGTTAGTTTTCTTTGTTGTTTTCAAAGGTACTATGTTTATTCTCAGTGTACTAAGGTTATTAGTTTTCTCTGTACAGTAAGTAGAAAGTAGATATGTGAGAGTTAATAGAGTGTGTTAGTGTGTAACAGTAGGTGTATTAGTTAGAAGTAGGTAGATAGAGTGTGTGTGTGCTCCTGCGCAGGCCGCGACGACCTTCTGCTTTTATTTTTTTTTTAAATAAAAAAAATAAAATAAAATTTTAAAGGTAGAACCGGGATTGGGAATATCTCCCAGGCCCAAGCCCAAGCTCACGCTCAGGCCTAGGCCTCACTCGCCTTTAAAAAAAATGAATTTTAGCTTCACGCGTAGCTAAAAATCGATTTTTTGAGGACCAACGGAACGTCAGATGCCCGAAAATTATGCTGTAAAGCACACAGCGACCCTCTAAGTGATACGCTCATTTTGAGCTATCACACACATTAATAAAAAAAACAGACATTAAAAAACATTAAAAACGTAAAAGACACGAGTGAAAATGGACGCTTAAAAAAGATAAGCGGTTAACCTTCGAGGTTATTCGCCGACGTTTGTAGGGTGCCAAAGGCACATGCATCTGCGCTCTGGTCGTGTGCTAGAGACGGAGTAACTAGAGAGAATTTCGACTTACGCGAGTTCTCAATATCCACCTACTTTAGGTTCTGGACCCTTGACGGGGACCCAAGGTAGTACAAACCAAGACCCGAACATAGCGGCTAGTGACTCTTCCTCTACTACGACGTCATGGAGGGTTTCCCAATGCCTAATCCCAATAGCTCGAGCCAAGACATGCATGCCATGGGTCCTCGGTCCGGGCCGAGCGTGCTCAGCCGCCTGAAGGAAACCTTTAGTAGAGCCACTCGCTCCGAACATGGAGCTAATGATGTAAATGAGGGGGGTGGAGAAGTAAATTCTCCATTCGTGACAAACGTAGACCCTATACCGTTAGAGAATGTGCACGTGAATGCTTCATTCACTGCACCTCCTGACTCTTCAGAGTTATTTCCCTCCGAGGTCATATTACCCGATGGTAGAAGCCTTGCCGAAGTGCAAGAGGTTGAGCAATATATCCTTGCGGCGAGGGAAAAGGAAGTCGAGAGCTTACGCAAGGCGGAGCAACAAAGAGAGTTAAAAGCGAAAGCTCCTATGTCAATATCCTTGCTAAGAGAGCAATCAAGTGCTCCTGATTTAGCAACCGCTAAGGGCCAACCCCTAGAAAGCAACATTGAATCTAGCTCAAAGGACACCCCTAGCACCTCAATCCTAGATGGAGTGTTCTTAAATGAGAATTGGGAGTATGAATTACAAACAGAGACTCTGATCGACCTATACACAGGTCACACCTATCATCTGGGTTGGTTAGATGTAGTACAATCCACAATGGGTGCTACTAGTATAGAGGATCAACAACAAAGAGTTTGTGAGGTCATCCATAGGGTCATTGAGTTAGAGAGACAGAACAAGGGGATCAACATGCGTTCAACGGGTCTCATGAGATTCTTGGATACAGGGAAGGCTAAACAACCGACCTTATCGCAAATGGAGACTCCCTCGGTAAGTCCGATGGATCCCCCACTCCAGGGGTCTCAGTGCAATCTGAGCCCACAAGTGATAGCTTCACCTTTCCAAGTCTAGCTCATCTTTCCCTTGATGACACCACGGCTACCATGCCTACCCCAATGATGGGCATGCCGAGAAACACGCCATGGACCTCATTTGTTAGTAAAGTACCACTACATGGTAGCTCAATGCCTGCAACAGTACCTACAAGTGTGTACCAATCGTATGCACCTATGGGTCATCACACTCATGTAGTTCCTACCCGCTCCCATTGTTTCAACTACCTATGCTCCACAACCACAATACACAAGTTCTTATTTCCATGGGACTATACCGGCTAGCATTAGCATGTCACATCCGACGTCTGTTATGCCTAGGGCCACCCATATGAACTATGGACCACCACATGGCACAACATCGTACCCAACGTGGAACCCAAGGGCTTCCTATGCGCCAAGACCAATGCCAATACCTACTCCACATGTAGTCTCTCGAGCGCCTTCACCCACGGTGCCTACTCATTTAGGTGACTTGGCAACATTTGCTCAAGCTATCGGTCGATCTATTGCTGAGAATATGCATTACGCGCCTGATAGAGAGCCTAGAAGTAAGGCAGTACAAATAGCCAAGCTCACACAAAAATTTAGTGGAGACGGGGATGTGAGAAAGCATATCGAAGTGTTTGAACAAATATGCGATTCTCTAGGAGAACACAATGACCTACATAAGAGCAATGCTTTAAAACTAACCTTAAGTGGAAAGGCTGGGGATTGGTATAGAACCCTAAGGGTGGAAGAAAAAACAATTTACCCTACTCTTAGGAGACTGTTCTTAAAAGAATACATACGAGAGGGAGTGCTTTGGGGTGTAGCCTCTCCGCTCCAAAAAGCCCAACGAGAGGAAGGAGAGTCAGTGAGAGACTTTATAAGTCGCTTGAAGCATTTGAATTCTCATTGTAATCCAAATGAGCACTTCAACAATAACCAATTTCTTGATAGATTCATTAGGGGATTACGACATGAGGATATCTACAATGGCCCAGTCATTAGAGGTATCACCACTTGGGAAACAGTCACCACCAATGTGATCCAATTGGAGGATAATTTAATGATTCAAGGAGAAAGAGTGTCTGTTGAGACTAAATCTATTAGCTCGCAAACATCAGGGCATCAACCAATGACCCTAAAGCCTATTGCTAAGGAGCCAAAGATATCTGAGATGACTTTAGCAGATCTCACCAAGGCTATTCAAGAGAGTCTTAGAGACAATCGTGCTCCACAAAACAATCATATGTATCCAAGAAGGGAGCAGCAATGGTGCTTAGTATGCTATGGACCGCATAGTACCAGTGAATGCCCTACTTTTAGAGTAAAATTCAATGGGAACTGCAATGCATGTGGAAGGTATGGTCATCAAGCTAAGGATTGCATAGTATTTAAGCGCGCGATGGCCAATAGACCAACCTTAGCATGGACAGACACACCTCGAGTGCCTGCATTGATGCCGGCCCCACCTCTTGAACAAATAGCACAACACATGGTCCCTAGGGCCCAAAATGTTGTTCAAACAACACCCTTACCACCTCCAGTACTAGGACCGCAACCACCACATCCGAGAATCACTTCTGTGAATCAAGTGGGTTGTGAGTCATCTATTTCTTGTTTGGAAGGCTGTGAGGAAGATATAGATCCTAATATCGCCTATGGGATGGATGTGCTTGAAGAAAGTCAACAATACTACATGGAGGACTATTGAGGACAAGTCAAACATGTATATCAAGTAGCTGCTCTTGCGGCAAGAGGCCAAAATATCAATTACACTGCTAAGAGACCACCTCTTCAATGCTATGAGTGTGGAGGTCCACATCGTGTAGCCGAGTGTCCTATTAGGCTACAAAAGAATGCCACACTAATGCAAACCAATCAAGCGAGCACGTCTACAATGCCGATACTCATGTGTAATCAATGTGGCATAGATCATTTGATTTCCCAATGTCCAAATAATCCAAATGCACCGAAGATCACGCCATTAAACTTGATTGAAGTTACCAAGGAGCCATCACCAAGTACACCCCTGGTACCAGTAAACGTACTCACACGATCGATGCTCCAGAAACAAAATTATATTATTGAGGAAAGAGACACGGCATCAATTGCCCAAACTCAGCAAAAGAAGAAAACATGAAGAAAGAGATCGCACAAAGCAACGAAGTCAGACCCCAGTTCAAAGACCAACATAGGGACTGGTGATGGCCCCATATATATGAACGATGCTGAAGAAGATTCTGATTGACCAAAACGACCACTAACATAGAAACCAACAAGGAAGTCCTTCATGAGCCACAATGGCCAGGATCCAAAAAGAAGATAGGAACTTACCCAAACCCCACAAAGGAGATTGAGCGAGTCAAGCAATTAAGGAGTTTGGTAGAAGATACCCAAAGGGATCTACAACCAGCACCTAGGAAGATCCAGATTACAGACACCTTGTTCCCTACGCAACAACAACCTCACCAAGACCATAGACCCTTAGACATACCTAGTGTCATCCAAGCAGAAAGTGACTTAAAGTCATGGGAAAGTGGGCGTACTCACTCCTTGATGGAAAGAATGTGTATAGAGGGACTACTTGATCCTATCGAAGAAATGGAGATCCCATCTTCCCCACGTCAAGGGACTGAAGTCCAAAAGGTGCCGTTAAACATTGCGAAATTGATGGATTTCATGTCTTCAGAAGTTAGAACCACCATCATGTCCAAACTATATAAAGACCCTGAGCTAGTCTCAGCTCTTCGAGCCTTCCTCAATGGAGAACTAAAGTTTGGGCTACCACAATTTGCACAGATGGATGGAGCTGGGGAGATGCCAATAGAGGAGGAACACTTAGATCCACAACCCAACCTAGATGAGAACCTTGTTATAGAGATACCTGTTAACAAGTTGGGACAATACTTTGAGGGTGATGAATCCACTGCGACCATATCAATCACTACTAAGGGATTAACTGTGAAGGGAATCCTTGATGGTGGCGCTGGGGTTAGCATTGTGACTAAAAATTTTTGGGAAACTATGGGAAGATCTCACCTTTTGACCACAACCATAGTAGTGAAGATGGCCAATGGGTCTATTGTTAAACCTATTGGGATGCTAGAAGATCTCAAGATCAAGGTCTTTGGACATAAAATAAGGATTACCTTTATCGTTATGGATTTCTCCAAACACACTATGGCATTGGAGATGATCTTAGGACGTCCTTTCATGAGGGAAGCAAAAATGGTGCATGACTAGTCCAAAAACCATGCCTACCTGCAGTTCCAAGATTCTGTCATTCGAGTGGATCTTGTGATGGGTCGAGCACATCCTCTAGGAAACAGGTTTATAATTGATCATAGATCTGACACCACAGTTCACTCGGCCCCATTGCAGTATTGTTACACGTGTAAAGCGGACACTGATGTTGGGGAAGATTCTCCTTATATGGATGTACTACTTGGGATGACTGAGTCGGACAATGTGGATTGGGTCCACCTAGCAGCAACCATAGACACTTGGGGAAATAGGGGGATGACCTGGGTAACACCTGAGGGGGATGAAATACCACCACTTGTACCCTTAAACATGGTAGAAGCAATGCATATAGCTTTTGATGATCTACAAGATGAAAGTTTGACTGGCATTGAAACCGGTAGCGCCTCACAAGAATATAGCCCACACAATTTGGGGTTAGAATCATCAGTTGAAATTGACTCTGAGGACAAAGAATCTGAGTTAAATCTTAGTGCAAATGTGGGGACAAACCATTCAGGGCCCAATGGTAAACCTAGATGATAATCTATCCAAGGGAGCAGAAGACACAAGTAGTGATTCATCTAGTGAGTCTTCACTAGAAATCGACCGTAATCAAGAATTAAACAAGAAGAGTAAGAGATATAAGAGGCGACGATATCGAGCAAATGTGCGTGCTAGAATAAATGAAAAGAAATCTACCGCAGAATGGCTTAATTATATAGGGGCATGTGATGCTCATCAAAAGTTGGTAGATAACTGGGGTGAATACCTTCTAAGCGTTATGTGGTATAGTTCACAACCCATTGACATCGCACAACTAGAGGCTACAGAGAAGCCAAAGTTGAGCCGTACTGTAAGGAGACGACAAAATGGAGAGTTAGCTCAACAACAAAAGGAATCAAAAGTTAAATCATAGTCCACAGAACAATAGGACCCCATAGACTTACACCTTGCACCTGAAACATTTCAAATCATATACCACAGAGGAACGTAAGGTTGTGTATACAAAGGCTCAAAGAAAACCTATAAATGGTCCAGCGATAGTTAAGGAAATAGAGTTAGCAGACCCAAGAGAAGAGTCTAAACCTGTTTTCATTGCCCAAGATATGACCGAGACTGAGGAGTGTGTACTTAAAGAACTTCTCAAGGAATTCAGGGATATATTTGCCTAGACTTATCATGATATGAAAGGTGTTCCACCTTCCGTGGTGCAACACACAATCCCTATGAATAGCATGGCTAAACCAGTTCAGCAGCGACCCTACCCAATGAATCCTAAATATGCAAAAATCGTTCAAGAAGAGATTGAAAAGCTTGAGGAATGCGGATTCATATACCCTATTGAGCACTCAAAATGGGTGTCACCAATAGTGATTGTGCCAAAAAAGAATGGGAAACTCAGAGTGTGTGTGGATCTCAAGAAGGTCAATGCCGCCACTAGGAGGGACCATTACCCCTTGCCATATTCAGAACACGTGCTTGAAAGAGTTGCAGGGAAGGAAGCTTATAGCTTTTTAGATGGGTACTCTGGCTACAATCAAAACATAATTGCGCTGGAGAACCAAGCTAAAATAGCCTTTATAACCGAATTTGGAGTGTTCGCATTTCGTGTTATGGCTTTTGGTTTAACCAATGCCCCTGCTACCTTTCAAAGATTAATAAAAACTGCTTTTAGAGAATATTTGAGGGAGTTGTGTGAAGCTTTCTTAGATGACCTTTGTGTTTATTCCTCTTGGAAAGAACATCTATCATGCTTACAAAAAGTGTTTGAGAAGTGTAGATTGTATCACATCTCCTTAAACCCTTTCAAATGCCAATTTTGGGTTAAACATGGAGTCATTTTAGGGCATATAGTGTCCAAAAATGGGATTTCCACAGATGAGAGCAAAATTAAAGCCATTGCTGAATTACCACCACCTACAAATTATAAAGGAGTTCAAAGGTTCATGGGCCATGTTGGTTATTACCGACGGTTTATTTTAAACTTTGTCGAGATAGCTCGTCCTTTGTACAAGCTTCTTATTGAGTTCCAATGGACTGCGGAGTGTGACCATGCTTATGAGTCATTGAAAAAGACCTTGACTAGCGCTCCTATTCTACGAGTGCCCGATTGTAATGTAATTTTTCATGTGCATATTGATGCATCGAACTTTGCTATTGGGTGTGTTCTAGCTCAACTAGGAGAACATAAACTGGACTACCCCATTAGATTTGCAAGTCGTTAGTTGAATGATGCCGAAAGAAACTACACCACTACAGAGCGAGAAGGTTTAGGTATGATTTATGCAGTGAAGAAATTTCGCTACTACCTTCTGGCCAACAATTTTGTGTTCTATGTTGATCATCAAGCCTTGTTGTATCTAGTAAATAAACCTTGTTCCACGGGAAGAACTACACGATGGTTGTTAATTCTCCTTGAGTTTGATTTTACCATTGTGGTGAGACCTGGTAAAAGACATGTCATGGCTGATCATTTGTCTCGTATACCCAATGGTGAAGCCCCTACTGGAGTCGATGATGAATTGCCTGATACTTCTCTATTCCTAGTCGAAACCATACCTGAATGGAGTGAGAAGATTGTGAACATTCTAGTTAATAATTTTCCACCCAAAGAGCTTCGTAAAGACAGAGCTTGAAAACTATTAAAAGAATGTGAACCTTACTCTCTCATTGCGGGAACTCTCTACAGGCTAGGGAAGGATGATATTCTTAGACGTTGTGCCCGTGAGGATGAGTATTTATACATACTGCAAGAAGCCCACATGGGTATAGCCAGAGGACATTTCTTAGGGGAACTAATAGCTAGAAAGGTGTTGCAATCAGGCTATTGGTGGCCAACCTTATTTAAGGATGCATCGCTTTTTGCAAAAGGATGTGATGAATGCCAACATTACAAGATCACACAACAAAAGGATAGGATGCCCTTACATCCTGTTAAAGTGACTCAACCATTTGAAAAATGGTGTTTGGACTTTGTAGGCCCAATTAGTCCGGCAACTCGTAGCACTCAATCTCGATATATTATCGTTGCCACTGACTATGTGACAAAGTGGGCGGAAGCCAGGGCGACATGTAAGGCCGATGCGAGGTCAACTGCCAAGTTTCTCTTTGAGAACATTATTACAAGATTTGGTTGTCCCTTTGAGATTGTGAGTGACAATGGTACTCATTTTATAAATGGAGTAATAAAAGTACTCACTATCAACTTTATGATAGCTCACCATAAATCCACACCTTATTATCCACAAGCAAATGGCCAAGCTGAGAGCACCAATAAGACCTTAATCTCTATCTTAACCAAAACAGTGGAAGCTCATCGCACAGATTGGGATTTAAAGCTTACATCAGCTCTATGGGCTTATCGTACTACGTATAAAGTTGCCATTAACTGCACACCATTCAAGATGGTGTATGGCCAAGAAGCGGTTATGCTATGGGAGTTTGTCGTTCCTAGTCTTCGAGTAGCTTCTCAAGAAGGTTGGGATGGTAACCCCTTAGTTGAGCGATTATATATCCTTGAAAGGCTAGATGAAGAGAGGCAATTAGCTGTGCAAAATGCACTTGTGGAGAAACATAGAAGGAAGAAATGGTTTGACCGTCATCTAAAGAACAAAGATATCAATGTTGGTGATAAAGTCCTTATGTATGGAGTGGGTAACGAAAAGAAAAAGTTGAAATATGCGGGAAAAGGACCATATAGAGTATGTGAGATCACCCCACAAGGAACCATTCGTGTGGAGACTCTTGATGGAGTTGAAACCATTGGATTCCTCAGTGGGAGAAAATTTAAAAGATACTATGATCCTTTAAGCCAAGAGGAGTTGCGTGCCATCCATAAAAAAGGCAGCCAAGGCACAAATAGAATTGAAGAAGATACAAGCTCAAGCTGAGGCTAAGGAGCGACAACAACGTATAAGATGAAAACGAGAGGCTAACCTTGGAGTCACACATGCATTCCACGTTGAAATCGACGAGGATTGGTTGGACTCTGACACACCTATACGATACCCTATTGAGCTAAACAACACCTATGGAAAAGTGCTATATAATGCCTTATTAGACACGGGTGCTAAATATAATCTGCTATCATATGGGGTGTGGTGTCAGTTAGGGAAGACATCTCTATCTGAGAGTATTATCCAAGTCAAGGGTGTCAACAAGAAAAAAACTGCAGTTTTTGGAATCTGGTACACTTCTGTCAGTTATGACAATGGGGTTGTAGCTCAAGAATTTTTGGTCATGCCTGTTGGAACTATGGAGGGTAATATAAACCTAGGACGCACGTGGATGATAGCCACCAAATGCACTATTGATTGGGGGACAGGGGGTGTCACAACACAGAAACCAACTCTTAGCCCTGCCACGCAAGCCATAGTCCCTGAGATATTGCCTCTTAAGGAAATAAAACCCAAAACATTGCATGTCCAAGAGGTTGAACCATATGTCCCCATAGCCCAAGTCTCTAGAGCTTCAACTGATGTAGCTGAAATAAAGCTTGAGACACACAAGACCCATCCCAATATAACAAAGAAAACATACAAGTGGGTCCCTAAAGCTTCTTTAGCAACCATAGCCAATGCTAAAAGACAGGAGCCTAGTAAGAGACGTCCCATTCGCCCCAAGAAATGTAAAGAAATGCTGCGTTGGATTCCTAAAAAACTATTGGAAGCCCAAGGTTACTATGAAGGAAATGATCAAATCTGGGTGCCAAAATGTAAATTGTGCTCTTACTTGTCACCGGGCCCATGTGAGCTCAATCCTGTGGCTCCAAGACAAATTGAAGATCGTGGAAAGGGAAAAATTACGGAATGTGACACACCCGCTCCAGAGCTAGTTTGGGTACCAAAGAAAGAATGATTTGTTCCACCTAGCTCAGGGACAGGGAAAGCAAATGAAGCTTCTTGCTCTTCATGTAGTTCCTATACGGAAATAGAAGCTTCGACACAACCTCCACCTACCATTGTACATATCCATACAAGCAAGAAAGAGTTTACACCTCCCATTGTAAGTTCACCACCTACAACGATGTTGCAAATAAAATCATGGGAGAGTACCTTACCACCCTTGCAACTAGATGAAACGCATAGAGCGGTCGAAAACTATTGGTTAAAGCCTTCACCTATAACAACTTGGAACAACTGGTTTCAAAGGGCGACGACATCATTTCAAACGGTATGATCTACCCAAGGAAGGGGGAGTGTTTGTTGACATCCATCATTCACTTGCTTCTCTCTCAACCTTTCTCCCTGACCGCTTAATCTCCAATCTTAGGGAATGTATATATAAAGCCTTATACTCACAAAAACAAGATAAAAAAGTAAAAGAGCAAGAGCCATAACACAAAATCATAAAAACACATTATGCACAAGAACACGACTCTTGTAATATTTGCACTCTAACCATCATCTATTTGTGTGTACAGATATGGCTAGTACGCTAGAGTCATCCACTCCTGCCTTGGGTGAGAGGTATCCTCGTTCCTTTTCACAAATGTTTCACATGGTCTTTCCGGTGCTTGCATGTGAATGGAATTTGGTAAGTACGCTAGCATGTGAGAGGAATTTTGAGGAGTTAGAGTGGCTGATACGTCTCTTGACCACGACTGATCCATACTTAGTAGAGAGCATTTCTCCCATTGCACAAGCCTATCCTTTTGACCAAGATGACTATAGGCGTCTAGTGACCTTCTTAGTAAACATGGGTACCTATGAAGAAGAAGAAGATGGAGATGGAGCAAGAGCACTCTTCTATTGCACAAATGAGAGAATGAGTGAATTTTAGGTTTAGTTGACTTTAGTACCATAGGTGATACATGTGAGTGAAGTATCCAATCAAGCTGAGATTTCTCTTCCAGCTTAAGATTTTACAATGTGGCACTTTGATTTTTTGTTTGTTCATTTTCAGCATTTTAATTTTGTAACTTTGGGGGGTCATATAACACTGATACACCTCCCCAGGCTCATCACACAAGTAAAATCCCTTTATAATACTTAAGCTAAAGGTAAATAGGGTCAAGCCCACTAGAAAGCCCTAGTACATGAAATACTTGGCTCTCACGATTAAACAACTTAATTGACCAGAGAAAATTAAGAAGCTTACCCATGGTATTAATAGTCGATCTCTAGTGTCTTTCGACCATTAAATTAGCGATCCCATACTTGTTTAATTTTTTACCTTTATATCTGTTTATGCATTTGATTATATTGCAATTTAATGTTTATTGCTGACAAATTGTTTAAAATTATGTTACCAATCAATTTGTCTGGCTAAAACTGCATATGCTTTTTAATCGCTTATGAGAATGCAATTACTATGCCAATGTTGTTTGATTTTGTAGTGAGTGAAGAAGGATAAGGACATTCATCTCAAATGCTCTTCCACCTCGACGAACGAGCTTCAACTCAATAGCTTTCGAGGACGGAATCTACATCAGGAAGGGGGGCATGTTAACCCTCACGGCTCACGGACACCCTATCACCTACGACGAACGTTGTAACTTACGGCGGACATTGTATTATTTATTTGGTAGAGTCAAGTACCGGGCTTGTCGGTCCAATAGGAAAAGGGTAAGAGTGATCGCCGATGAGAGGCGCACTCTAACTGGAACATTCAAGGGATTAGTTGGCTAAGCATGGGCGCCCAAGTGTGAATGGGGCGAGCTCATATAAAAGTCAACTAAACCTAAAATTCACTCATTCTCTCATTTGTGCAATAGAAGAGTGCTCTTGCTCCATCTCCATCTTCTTCTTCATCTCCTTGTGTGTGTGTGTGTGTGTGTGTGTGTGTGTGTGTGTGTGTGTGTGTGTGTGAGAGAGAGAGAGAGAGAGAGAGAGAGAGAGAGAGAGAGCATTGTGACGACGGCACGATGATGACGAAGCAGTTGAGCGTGGCGAAGTGGCAGCTCCTTCTTCTTTGCGGCGAGGAATCCTCCACGAAGCAAGTGTAGAGCGGTGAGTGACACACCATCGCCTTCTTTGAGCTTATTAATTTAGGCTTGTTGTGTGCCTGGAGCCATTTGTGGCTCGCACACGGTGTATCGGCAAGTTCCTTGCATTGACACGTGCGACATACGCGCACAATAACGTCCACGTACTGCCCTAAACTATTGCAATGCTCTGTGAATAACGCTGCTCATCGACTTCTTTTTTTATAATTCTCTTTTCTTTTTTTAGTAAACCATGGGTGGCCAACTTCTCGTGGGCAGCCTTGCCACCACAGTTGGCTTGCATACCATCCAAAGCATTGCTAAGTACCACACATGTCATAAAATCTAATATCTAACCAACCCAAATGATTTTCTTGTATTAAACTGATCATTTAATGTGGGAGAATAAACGGGAACAAGGGTTAGAATATAGACATGTGCTTACAAATCTATCTCAACACAAGGCCAATGGTAAAGGGTCCCAAATGAGAGATGGTATGTCAAAGAGCAAGGCTAGCTAATGGAGCTTAAATACCTTAGGGTTAGCTTCATTAAAGACCCCAAAAGGTTAGTGTTAAAATTTCTTTGACCTTAGGTAAGCTAGGGCTGTGCTTGAGGTGGAACTCGGCCCAAGCTTGAGGTGCTTGTTGTGCTTGTTGACTAAGGTGCTTGAGGTGCTTAATGACTAAGGTGCTAAGGTGCTCCATGACTAAGGTGCTTGAGGGGGGTAAGGTACTCAAAAGTCAAAGCATATCCCTACACAAGGGGGGGCGGGCCTCATTGTAGGGGCTAGAAAGAGAACACCTACACCCTCACACAAGGCATCTTTGGTACAAAGAAAGCAGCAGGGACACTTGTCAACCCCCTCTTCATGTTGCCCTCATGGTGTGCCTAAGGCCTATCGGTTAGCCTCCCAAGGGGTTCAATGATAATTTAATTAATTGTTTTTGCATTTATCGAGTCCTCTCTCTCAAAGGGGAAAGTGGGACACATGTCCTAGGGCTACCCTTGTTGCTTGATATGCACTAAGCTTGTGATTGGCCAAGCTTGAGGAGGTCCAATCAAGCGCCAGAGAGTGCTAGAAGAGGGGGTTGACCAAAGAAAGAAGGGGGCTAGCTTGGGGGGTATACTCCCCCCCCCCCCCACACACACACACATAGTAGTATTCTAGATTTTTTTTTTTTTACCTCACCGCAAAAAGTCCACACCATGGGACGGGACCCATCTTAAGGGACATAGCAGGGTTTGGTTGTTTTCTGTCCAGGATGATTATCACACACACACACACTTTATACACCGACCTATTAAACGAACCCGAGTTTACTCTCTTGGGATTCTACTGGATTTTTACCGCCTAATACCTCCACCATATGGCATGGCCCTTGTAAGGACTTGAGTGCTGCATCGTATCTTTACCTCGGGCTGTATTGTGTTACTAAGACTGTCTGGCCTTTCAGACACACACTCCCTAAAATACACTCGGTTGGGTCTTCACCATGGGACTTAGCACCTCTTGAAAAGTTACTATACCCCTTGTCTTGGGTAAATCAGGCATGCTCTATATTACTGCCGTGTAGGCACTGGTTTAGGAAAAGCTCTCATTACTTGGGCATGAAGGCGGCCCTGCTTCATAGATGGCGATCTCCTCACTCATGATGACCCGCTCATGACACAAGACTGGCAACCCCTCCTCCTTCTCCTATTTAAAGAGGTGAGGGCGCATCTCTGCCCCTCACTTAGCTCTGGTTGTTTTGATTTGGTTAACTTAAATTCATATTGAGTGCTTCTACACAGAAATATGGAGCTCACTACACAAGTCTCTCAGGTTTTTTTCCTTTTCCATGCATACTTCCTTACTGTTCTTTGCTTTTTGATAAGGTTGTGTATTAAACAACACTTGGTTCATGCCGTTACTGCAAGATAAGTATAGTTGATGTCGGATGTTGGCATGGTAATGGTATAAACATTGCTTTAAACCTTTCCTCTGAGTATCGAATGCATGGTATTTTTGAGGTATGGTGGTTTGTTTTTAGCACAGGCTTAAACTGCTACTACCGTAAAAAATGGGTTTTTTTCTTAAAACATCTTACAGTAAAACTTTGGCCTTCTATGGCCGCTATGCGTAGCATCACATGGACTCTAATCAAACAGTGGTTTATGGTTTTTTTTAAATTACCAAAAGCCTTGGGGACTTTTTGATACTATCGCCTCTGCATTATGATGTCGTCTACAGACTTTGTATAGCATTAGATTATTGGTAAATGCGTCATGTCAGACCGCGGTTTAAAAAAAGCGGGGGATTGTTTTTTGGTTTTTGAGCACCAAAAGCCTTGGGGATTATTTGATACTATCGCCCTTGCATAATAATATTGTCTACAGACTTTGTATAGCATTGGACTATTGGTAATAGGTCTTGTCATACTGGTTAAAAAGGGGGGTGTGGGACCTCTTAGCACATCATTTCATCCTCTGTTCGGCTATGATCGCAAACTACTTGGGGCAGATTGGTGTTCTTATTGTAGCCTCGAGTATTAAGGTGGTATTTTTTTTTGAAAAACATGCATTGTTTGCCTCTCTAAAAGGGCTTCCTATCACTTGGTTGGATAACAGGAAGATAAAGGGTTGAAGTGGAATGATTCAAAAATCATAAATAGACATCTGACCTAAATAAACTAAGCTTGTTACTGTGACTTTTAAAGGATGGATTCAGATACTTGGAAGGTATAATGGCTTTCTAATCAATGTACTAGTCGTCGTACTAAAAACTCGGGTTTCCGGCTTAAAAATTTGAGATAACATCTTTTTAACTTTGGACTAAGCTTGTAAAGGTTAAAAAAGTTTGTAAGACGGACATGGATAATAACTGGTATAGCCCATTGATACCTGTAAAACACATCCAAGGCTAACAGATCTGTTGTCTTGTTTGGATGGATGCAAGTAAGGACTCTATCTTATCTTGGAAGGTTTTTTGACTTTGGCAAGCTGACCTACACTGGATTGCACACTCATTTATTATTCGGGAAGTTCATCTACTATCTATATACTGGAATGGACCTCATTCTTACAAACATTGTACAAAAATGATTTAATATTGAGTTATTTATGTACCTATCTTTTCGTTTTTCTAAAGCAAGTTGTCTTTTGAATGTAAAAGTTCAATTATGTCTTATTATCTAAGGTAAAATAGCTACACACACACACACACACACACACACACACACACACACACACACACACACACACACACACTCATTGCGTGAAGTGCAAAGTGCAAGAGCTCCATCTCCTTCTCCAGTTAGTAGAGAAGTTGAGAGCCTACACCAACACTCTTAGCTGTGGAATGCAAATCCAATCAAGAGACATTCTTCAATGCTTAAGCTTGCCATCTTCTCCGTATTCATTACTATGCTATTATGTATGCTAGCAAGAAGAGTGATGATAAGTGAGGAACTATTCCTTTCTCCTATGAATGTTTCTCCATCCTCTTCCCCATCCTCATTCCCCACTAGATCTCTTCACCTTTGAAGGTGTTTGAGGCCTTGGGACTGAGGCTGGGGATAGTTAATGCTTTTTACAAGCTCTATGTTATACTCATGATGCATGGAGCTTTCCATCTTCATTGCATCACCTAGGTCACAAGGAACACAAAAATTGTATTGTACCAAGTTTATCTTGATGGGAGAATCTAGAATACAAAAGCCTATTGGAGGGGGGACTGGCTCCACATAAATCCGATCCTCAACTGTTGTCAAGTTCTCTAAAATCTCTCTCTTGCAAAATTATTTGTTCATGCCAAGTTAATTAAGTATTATAGCTAAGTTGCTACCTCTAAATGAGTTCACCCTTTATGTTCTCAAAGTAGTCTCACAAAAATGCTCTCTTTAATTCTCCTAATTCTGCTATTCTCAAAGTTCATAGGCCATTTCCATTACATTGGTATCAAAGCATTTGGTTTCTCTTTTATTGCTTAAGAAGCGAAGTCCTTAATTTTTCCATGAAATGTTGGGCCTGTTTATCGCAATAGGGTAAGTGGGACAGGGATCTATTATCCTGGTTGAGAAGGACTTAGTTCCAGGTACACCGTTGGGAACTATAGTCTTAATAATGGAGCCTCTCGAGGCTTGCCTTTGGCTTTACCATTATTGAGCTACGAGTAAGCTCAATAGGAACCATACTCAACCGAGCAATGTTAGATCCTGTCCACTAGTGTTTGCAATCAACAGTGTCTAAACCATGGGTGTGTCTGCTTGAGGACTGATTTTCAAAGATAAAGAAGAGTAGCGACTAAGGTTTTTGAGGGTACTAATGCACAAAGTAATTCATACATAAGTTTTAATTAAAATGGCTAACAATAATAAAGAGAGTAGAATGAACATTGATAACTTTGATTTTGCACATGAAGGTGCTAATGATGATGCCCGCATGTTTGTCAATTATCTTGTTACTAGGTTGCAAAAAGCTATGGTCAACCCTGCTTTGCAAGGTGAAGGTACTACACAACTTCGTGCTTACGGGATTTCCCTTCTTCTCGAAGAGGAGACAGAGCTTAGGAGGCCTCTTGATGAGACCCCCAAAAGAAGACTCTCTTCCATACAAGAGGAGGAATGCAAAGAACGAGAAAGTAATGAATCCCTAAGTTTCTCTAAAGATGTGGCTCCAGGACGATGGCGGTCTAGACGGTCGCCAACTCCTCCCAAGAGGAAACTGTCAACTCCTTCCAAGAGGAAACGATCAACTCCTCCCAAGAGGAAACGATCAAGCTCAGTCCTTCTCCTCGTTGTTCCGAAAGGGAAGAGAGGAAGCAAAGGAAGAAAAGGGCAAGAAAGAGGTCACCCTCTTCTCCTTCTTCTTCACCTTCCTCCTCTTCTGACAAAAGCTATGGATATTCTCCTAGAGAATATAAGAAGGGAGGAAATTGCAAATCTTACCTTGCATGGCAAAGGTCACAAAAGCTCAAGTATTTCAAAGAGGGAGGAAAGAGTATCTCTTTTCTCACCTATGATGGCATCTTTGGTGCTATCGACAAAGTATTGGCCTTCATCCAACAATTTGGTGCGGCCTTTGGAGACGAGGGCTTCATGGAGTCCTCCAAGCTATGCCGTGTAGCTATGCACTTCTAAAATCGGCTTTTCAATCGTGGACTAGCCTTTGTGGCAACGAAAAAGCCCCAAAGACATGGAAAACTCTACAAGTTTTGTCATAATAATCAATATCTAATTCTCCTAAATGATTTTCTCATGTTAAACTGATCATTTAATATGGGGAAGTGCCAGAAGAGAAAAAGATAGAATATTGGTGATGCTAGCAGACCGGCCACAGTAGGGATCCAAAGGAGGGAAAATAAGGATCCAAAGGGGGGGCCATCTGTAAAAGAGCCATGTGCAAGAATGGGCTAAAAAGACCCTAAGGTTCAGCCCATTAAGACTTCCCAAATGCTAAGGTTCCAAAATTCAAAGGTTGTGTCCAAAGGTCAACCATGGGGGAATTGGATCTTTGTGTGTGTCAAAAAAGTCTTTACAAATCCCTACTCAGGAGGGGGCGAGCCTTGCTTGTAGGGGATGAGAGAGAAAGTCACACACACACACACACGCTCCCTTTACACAAAGGGAACGAGGGAAACATGTCAGCTCCCTAGCCTAGATGCCCACAAGGTGTACCCAATTCCTATTGGATGGCCTTGGAGGTGGACCAATGAGAATTAGGCTAGAGTAAACCTAGTTTAATTAATTTAAAAACACTTAATAAAAGAACCAATGAGAATTAAGTCCTCTAGAAGACTATTGGACAGTCTCCCAAGGGGTCCAATGAGCATTCAACAGCCCAATGGCTTGCCTGATTCCTATTGGCGAGGAGGCAAAGGGGTCCAATGAGAGTTTAGTTGAATTATTAAATTACCTAAAGCTCTCACAAAAGGGACAAGGGGGACACATGTCAAAAGGCTATCACTTATGCTGCTTAATTGTCATTGACTAGCCCTAGGGAGGTCCAATGAGAGGGTAGCATGAGCAAATAGCAAGAGGGGTCGACCGAGAGAGAGAGGGGGCTGACTTTTGCAAAGCATTATCACACACACACTCACACAATCTCATGTGTGAAGTAAAGAAGACTCTCTCTCCTTCTCAAGCTTTAATGGAAAGCTTATCACCTACTCCAAGCTTGTGAGAAGGGAGGCATACACCAACAAATCTTGGCTTTGTGATGAAAATCCAACCAAGAGCCAAGCTTCAATGCATGCTCATCTCCTCTACCATGCTAATTACTAAGCTAAGCTATGCTAATATGAGTGATTATGTGAGGAGATGTACATCTTTATCGTAAGAATACTCCTACTTCCTCTCAATCTACTCTCATACCCTGCTAGCTCTCACCATCTTCAAAGGTGTGTGAGGTCTTGGGTCTGAGACCGGAGACAATTGATGTTGTGGTTGATAAGTGTTTTGCTTGGTGCATGAAGCTTTCATCTTCATTGCACTAGCTAGTCTTGAAGGAACACAAAGAATTGTATTGTACAATGTCTCTCTTGATGGGAGAAACCATAATACAAAGCCTTTTGGAGGGGGGACCGGCTCCATGAAAATCCGGTCCTCAACTGTTGTCAATAGCTTAATTTCTCTCTCTTTTGAAAGTATTGTCGATTCTATCTAACTAGGTATTATGCTTTTTGTTGCTCTCTCCACCCAAGCACTCTTGTAATTCTCATTAGGAATCTATTCTAATGAAACGCCCACTATGTTCATGCTAATTTTCGCTACACATAAGTTATTAGGCCATTAATTGTTACATTGGTATGAGAGCTCAAGGTTTCTCTTTTCTTGCTCAAGAAGGGAGGTCCTCAAGCTAGCTACAAATGGTTGGTATTATTAATTGCCTATGAGTAAGTAGAATAGGGATTTTTCAGCCTTGCAGTGCGCCTGCCTTTGTGCAGTTAACGGGGCATCACCGTCGAGAGCTATGGTCTTAATAGTGGAGTCCTACGGGGCTTGCCTACGGCTTAACCACTATTGAGCTATTAGAAGCTTGACAGGAGCCGGTGCTGTTTTGGTGTCGAAAGACCCTCTCTTCTATTCCTTGCAATTAATGGTATTCGAGCCGCGGGTACAGTAGCTTGGGTGCTTTTTCTAAAGGGGTAAAGAGGAGTAGCAACTAGGGCTTGAAGTGCCAAAGTACACCTAAAAAGTTTACACCTAAAAGTTGTTAGAATGGCTGACAATAGTAAAGAGAGTGAAATTAATGTTGATAACTTTGATTTTGCTCATGAGCAAGCTACTAATGATGATTCAATGCTTGTTAACTATCTTGTTTCTAGGCTTCAACAAGCCATGGGCAATCCATCTCTCCAAAGTGAAGTGCAACGGCAGCTCCGTGCTCACGGGATTCTCCAAGCTCATCACCATGACGAGAGAACACCTAGGAAGCCTCCTTGTGAGACTACCAAAAGAGGTCTCTCTCCGATTCGGGAAGAAGAAGAGAATCCATATGAAGGGCTCAAGAATTTACTTCTTGATGATGCATCTCCTTCCCAAAGGAGAACTCAAGAGCCTCCACCGAAGGAACGAGAAAGAAGCGAGTCTCCCTCCACCTCGGTGGAGATGACTCCACGAAGACGGCGGGCTAAACGCTCTCCATCACCACCAAAGCGGAGAAGACCATCACACTCTTCTCCACGCCATAATTCAAAGAGGAATGATAAAATGCAAGAGAAGAAAAAGGCGAGAAAGAGGACACCCTCTTCTCCATCTTCTTCATCCTCTTCCTCTTATGAAAGCTATGGTGAAGACGACAAAGATCAGGACAAGAAAAAGGCGAGAAAGAGGTCACCCTCTTCTCCACCTTCTTCAAATTCTTCACCTTCTGAAGAAAGTGATGGTGCAACCTTTGAACCATAAAAAAGAAGAGGCCATAGGAAATCCTATGCCGCATGGAAGAGGCCGTTCAAGATGAAGAAGTTCAAACAGGGAGGGAAGAGCATCTCTTTCCTTACTTGTGATGGCACCTTTGGTGCTACGACAAAGTCTTGGCCTTTATCCAACAGTTTGATGTGGCGTTTGGAGATGAGGGCTTCACGGAGTCCTCTAAGTTATGCCATGTAGCTATGCACTTTAAAAAGTCCGCCAGGCAATGGTGGTCTAGCCTACGAGCCAACGGTGAAGCTCCACGAACATGGAAAGCTTTAAGAGCTTCCATTATGAAGCAAATTTTGGCCACCGATGCCAAAGACAAAGTACTCACCGAATGGCAAAGCTTAAAGCTCTCTCCCTATGAATCCATCCACAAATATGTATACAAGTTTTGGGACCTACAACTCAAAGCCACTGTCTTCAAAATGTTGGATTTTGGAGAGCAAAAGCAACAGATTTGTGCGGGCTTAACCGAAGAAATGGCGGAGTATGTCAACTCCTAAAGGCCACGTACCATATCAGCTGTAATACACCATACTATAGTGGCCTCTCGAATCAATTTCCAAACGGGGGCAAAAAGAAATAATAAGCCCCCGGAAAACAAGGGTTCCAATGACCCTAAGGGGAAGGACAATGTCCAAAAGTCTCCTAAGGGCAACTCCAACAAAGCTAAAGAGAAGGGAGTTTACAAAGGTAAGAATAAACTCTCTCCTGAAGAGCTTGAGCGTTATCGTAAGGATAACCGGTGTTTCAAGTGCGGCGAACAAGGGCATGCGTACCGCGCTTGTCCCCAAAAGAACAACGGCCAAGATCCTCCTAGAGCTTCCTTGGTTGAAATCCAAGAGGAGGAGACTCACCAAACTCACCACAAAGGATCTCCTCTATGCCATGCTTGGGGAAAGGTAAGAGAACATGATGCTTTTATTCTCTTTGACCCTGGTTCTACTCACCATTTTATATCTATAGAGTTGGCCACCAAGCTAGGCATACAAGCCTATGAGATGGGAGATGTTCTACCTGCAGACAGTGCTTTCAAGGGGCAAGAAGCTTCAGTCACTCCCTTAATCGGGAAATTGAGGCTTCATGTCCAAAGCTATGTGGACAAAGAGGACTTCTTTATCTCTCCTCTCAAGCATGAGGATGTAATCCTAGGGGCACCATGGTTTGATTGCCTAGCTGCCAATGTTAAATTCCCTGAAAGGAGAATCCCCTTTAAGTTCAGGGAAAAAGACATGTATATAGATGCTAAGGAAATGGGTAACACTATCCCCATTGTACATACACCATCTTTCAACAAGTCAATAAAGAGCTCTATTTCCGTGTACATGATTTTTGTTAAAGATTCTCAAAATGAACCTAATGCTTTAGCAAAAGAAAATAAAAGCAACCAAAAGGAATTAGAGTTATCCAATTTTCTCAAGGGGTTTCAAGATGTTTTTATTGACGACATCCCTTGTGAGCTACCTCCTAAATGAGGTAATGATGACCATGCAATTGAACTTCTTCCAGGAAGTTCACCGCCTAACAAACCTCCTTATAGAGTTTCTCAAGCTCAACAAGAGGAGATTATGCAGCAAGTGCATGAGTTAGTTGTGAAGGGCATGGTTAGGCCTAGCTCATCTCCATTTTGCTCACCTGTGCTATTAGTGCAAAAGAAAAACGGCACATATCGTATGTGTGTCGACTATCGAGCACTAAATCGGATCACTATCAAGAATAGGTTTCCCGTTCCACGGGTAGAAGACCTATTTGATAAGCTACAAGGATCGACCTACTTCAGTAGGATTGACCAAAAAAGTGGCTATCACCAAATAAGGATAGTTGATGTAGATATTGTAAAGACCGCATTTCGCACCACATTTGGTCTTTACGAATACATTGTCATGCCTTTTGGCTTGACCAATGTACCAACCACATTCAACGGCTTGATGGAGAAGGTGTTCAGGCCTCATCGAACCTTCACTGGAGCGTTCTTTGATGATATTATCATCTACTCTAATTCATTAGACAAACACAAGCAACACCTCTAGGTAATATTTCAAGTTTTAAGAGAGAATAAACTTTATGTTAATCAAAAGAAAAGTGAAATTTTCTTGCAAGAGATTCAGTATTTAGGTCACATTATCTCTCAAGATGGCATCCAAATGGATCCATCCAAGTTAGAGGTAATAAAAGGATGGCCTAAACCAAAGAATTTTCATGAACTAAGAAGCTTTATAGGTATGTGTGCATACTATAGACGCTTCATAGAAAAGTTCTCACAAATTGCGGGACCATTACATGACCTAACAAAGAAAAGAGTTAGGTACACATGGTATGCTAAGGAGAACAATGCTTTCCAAAGCTTAAAGAAAAGCTTATCTCTCAATCTGTGCTTACACTACCGGATCTCTCAAAACCATTTGAGGTCCAATGTGATGCTTGTGGTGATTGCCTTGGAGCTGTTTTCCTCCAAGAAGGGCACACCATAGGCTATGAAAGTCGAAGGCTCGACCCTGTTGAGCAAGCTCTAGGCATATATGAAAAGGAACTCCTCGCAGTTCCACATGCCTTAGACTCATGGAAGCACTATTTATTGGGGACTCCTTTCATTCTGCGAACGGATCACCAAAGTCTTAAGTACTTCATGACGTAGACCAAGCTCTCCGACAAACAAATGAGGTGGGAAAATTCCCTTTCGCAATTTCATTTTCATATTGCTCACATTGCTGACCGAGAGTGAATGCGGTTTCCATAGCAAGTCACAATAATCTATCTTCAATGATAGATGAGTATGCTATTGACCCCTATTTTAGAGATGTGATTTCAGCCCTTGCATTAGGGAAGAAAGAAGAACCATTTACTTTACAAGATGGTTATCTTCTCTACGGCAATAGACTATGTGTTACTAACTCAGTATGTGAGAAAGTAATGTATGAATCTCATGCTCCACCTTATGCTGGGCATAAAGGGATTCAGTCTACCTTAAAGGGAATTGAAACATATTTCTATTGGCCTACCATGAAAGTGAACATACAAGAGTATGTTTCTAAATGTGCGGTATGCCAAAAGACAATATTTGATAGAGGGAAGTAACCTGGATTGCTTCAACCCTTGCCAATCCCTAATTCACCATGGGAGAGCATATCCATGGATTTTATCTTTGGATTGCCTAAGTCTATCCATGGGAATCCAGGAATATGGACGATAGTTGACAGGTTCAGTAAACAAGCTCATTTTATACCTGTCAAAAAGACTATCAAAGCCCATCAAATGGCAACCCTCTTCATTTCACAAATTTTCAATTACCATGGCTTGACAATGTCCATAGTGTCGAATAGAGATCCTAGAATGACCAGTAATTTCTAGAAGGGTCTCTTTGAGAATTTAGGGACAAGGCTAAACTTCTCTTCGGCCTATCATCCACAAATGGATGGCCAAAGTGAAATAGCTAACCTAAAAATTCTCGATCTACTAAAAGCCTATGTAACGGAAGTAGATCAAAGATCCCAATGGGAGAAGTACTTACCCTTAGTGGAGTATGCTTACAATAACACTATACATACTTCCACGGGAAAAGCACCTTTCGAGGTAATTAAGGGAAGATCAAAAAGTCCCTTGCTACTTACGGTACATGGTAAGATTTTCGTTGCAGATGAGTATAGCCGAGACCTACAAGAATCTTTTCAAAAGATTAAGGATGCTATCTCTATCTCACAAGAAAGGCAAAAGGCTACTGCTGACAAGCACAGAAGAGCCCAAGCCTTTAAAGAAAATGATTGGGTCTTATTAAAATTCCCCAAGGCTCGATTAAGGCACACGACGGGCAAGAATCCTACGGGACACCAAAAGTACTATGCTAAACTAGCAAAAAGGTACTATGGTCCCTTCCAGATTCTTAGGCCAATCAATGAGATGCCCTATCAACTCAAGTTGCCCAATCATTGGCTCATACACAATGCTTTCCATGTGAGCCTATTAAAGCCTTACAAAGGAGAGCCACCTCACGAACCAACTACTGAAGACCCACCGGAGAACGAGGACCAAGAGGAGGTGCTGCAGCCCGAGTCCATTCTCCGACATGAAGACAAGGTACTAAGAGGCGGTAAGACTATCCGACGATATCTTATTAAGTTTAAGAATTATCCTTTTGAAGATGCTAGATGGATGCAAGGCATACAATTAAAGGATAACCTAAACCTTGTCAATGCTTACAATGCTTCCCAAGAGTAAGCAAATGTACAAAATGTTAAAAATGAACAAAGTTTTTGTCTTATAAGACTCTCTTTTTCTTTATTGTGCACAAAAATGAAGTAGTATGCATGCTTAGATCAAGTTTGCCGAGACGACATCTCCCAAACACCAAGTAGAGCTTGTCACTCTACTATGGAAGATTGATAGGACTAATGGGCAGACATGCTTGCGGCAGCCTCAAGCTCTCAAGCACCAAATGGACTAGTCATCCATTGTGCAAATTTGGTCGTAGGGTAACATAGGGATCCTCTACCCGCTAAGAAAAGGACTCATGAATATGCTTTATCTTATCTACACCATAGTCGAGGACGACTATGATTTCAAGAGAGAGGTAATGTCATAATAATCAATATCTAATTCTCCTAAATGATTTTCTCATGTTAAACTGATCATTTAATATGGGGAAGTGCCATAAGAGAAAAAGCTAGAATATTGGTTAAGCTAGCAGACCGGCCACAGTAGGAATCCAAAGGACGGAAAATAGGGATCCAAAGGGGGGGCCATCTGTAAAAGAGCCATGTGCAACAATGGGCTAAAAGGACCCTAAGGTTCAGCCCATTAAGAATTCCCAAATGCTAAGGTTCCAAAATTCAAAGGTTGTGTCCAAAGGTCAACCATGGGGGAATTGGATGCTTTGTGTGTGTCAAAAAAGTCTTTACAAATCCCTACATAGGAGGGGGCGAGCCTTGCTTGTAGGGGATGAGAGAGAAAGTCTCACACACACACACAAGCTCCCTTTACAGAAAGGGAATGAGGGACACATGTCAGCTCCCTAGCCTAGATGCCCACAAGGTGTACCCAATTCCTATTGGATGGCCTTGGAGGTGGACCAATGAGAATTAGGCTAGAGTAAATCTAGTTTAATGAATTTAAAAACACTTAATAAAAGAACCAATGAGAATTAAGTCCTCTAGAAGACTATTGGACAGTCTCCCAAGGGGTCCAATGAGCATTCAGCAGCCCAATGGCTTGCCTGATTCCTATTGGCCAGGAGGCAAAAGGGTCCAGTGAGAGTTTAGTTGAATTATTAAATTACCTAAAGCTCTCACAAAAGGGACAAGGGGGACACATGTCAGAAGGCTATCACTAATGCTGCTTAATTGTCATTGGCTAGCCCTAGGGAGGTCCAATGAGAGGGTAGCATGAGCAAATAGCAAGAGGGGTCGACCAAGAGAGAGAGGGGGCTGATTTTTGCAAGGCATTATCACACACACACTCACACAATCTCATGTGTGAAGTAAAGAAGACTCTCTCTCCTTCTCAAGCTTTAATGGAAAGCTTATCACCTACTCCAAGCTTGTGAGAAGGGAGGCCTACACCAACAACTCTTGGCTTTGTGATGAAAATCCAACCAAGATCCAAGCTTCAATGCATGCTCATCTCCTATACCATGCTAATTACTAAGCTAAGCTATGCTAATATGAGTGATTATGTGAGGGGATGTACATCTTTCTTGTAAGAATACTCCTACTTCCTCTCAATCTAGTCTCATACCCTGCTAGCTCTCACCATCTTCAAAGGTGTGTGAGGTCTTGGGTCTGAGACCGAAGACAATTGATGTTGTGGTTGATAAGTGTTTTGCTTGGTGCATGAAGCTTTCATCTTCATTGCACTAGCTAGTCTTGAAGGAACACAAAGAATTGTATTGTACAATGTCTCTCTTGATGGGAGAAACCATAATACAAAGCCTTTTGGAGGGGGGACCGGCTCCATGTAAATATGGTCCTCAATTGTTGTCAATAGCTTAATTTCTCTCTCTTTTGAAAGTATTGTTCATGCTATCTAACTAGGTGTTTAACTTTTTGTTTCTCTCTCCACCCAAGCACTCTTGTAATTCTCATTAGGAATTTATTCTAATGAAATTCCCACTATGTTCATGCTAATTTCCGCTACACACAAGTTTTTAGGCCATTAAATGTTACAAGTTTCCATCATGAAGCAATTCCTTGCAAGCGATGCAAAGGACAAAGTGCTTATCAAATGGCGGAGTATGAAGCTTCTCTCCGTGAGTCTATCCACAAATATGTGGACAAGTTTTGGGATTTACATCTCAAGGCTACTATCTTTTAAAAGATAGACTTCACCGAGCAAAAACAACAATTCTATGCGGGATTACCTGAACAGATGGCCGAGTACGTCAACTCCCAACGGCCTGGTTCTATCATCGAAGTAATCCACCACACTATGGTTTCTTTGTGCATCAATTTCCAACAAGGGGCTAGAAGGAATGTCAAGCCCATGGAAAGCAAAGACAAAAGTGATGCAAAGGGGAAAACCAATGCCCAAAGTTCTTCCCAAGGCAATTCCAACAACAGCAACAACAACAAGCAGTCCAAGGAGAAGGGAGTTTACAAAGGTAAAAATAAAATATCTCCTGAAGAGCTTGAAGCTTTTTGCAAGGACCACAAATGTTTTGTGGGGAGCAAGGAAATGGCTGTCGTTCTTGCCCCAAGAGAAATTCTTGCAATGAGACTCCTAGAGCTTCCACTATTGAAGCTCCAAAAGAGGATGCTCATTGCAAAGGATCACATCTCTCCTATGCTTGGGGAAAGGTAAGGGAGCATGATGCCTTCTTCTTGTTTGACCTTGGCTCAACTCACAACTTCATATCAACGGAGTTGGCCACCAAGTTGGGCATTCAAGCTTTCGAGATGGGAGATACTCTAATAGCCAACACAGTTTTCAAGGGACAACAAGCCTCCATTACTCCCTTAATTGGTAAATTGAGACTTCATGTCCAAAGCTACATCAACAAAGAAGACTTTTCCACCTCTCCTCTCCAACATGAGGATGCTATCGTAGAGGCACCATGGCACCATGGTTCAACCGCATGGCTGCTGACATGAAGTTCCTTGAAAGGAGAATCTACTTCACCTACAAGGAAAAGAGCATGTATATAGATGCTAATGAGTCTACTTGTACTATACCACTTGTAAATCATCTTGCTTTTGATAAATCAATGAAGAGCTCAGTTTTTGCATACATGGTTTTGTCAAAGAGTCCCTAAAAGGACCAAATGTTTAATCAAATGTAAATGGTAGGAATCAAGAAGAGTTAGACGTGTCTAATTTTCTAAAAGGATTCCAAGATGTGTTCATCGATGGTATCCCTATGGACTTGCCTCCAAAACGAGGGGATGATGACCATTGAATTGAGCTCCTACTAGGAAGCTCACCGCCTAACAAGCCTCCTAGTCGAGTTTCCCAAGCTCAACAAGAGGAGATCATGAGGCAAGCACAACAACATGAGATCATGAGGCAAGCACAAGAATTGGTAGACAAAGGGATGGTGAGGCCTAGCTCCTCTCCCTTTTGTTCTCAATTCCTTTTAGTGCAAAAGAAAGATGGTACATACCATATGTGTGTGGACTATCGATCACTAAACCATATCACTATCAAAAAAAAAATTCCCTTGGCTCTCATAGAAGATCTATTTGATAAGTTACAAGACTCTACCTACTTTAGTAGGATTGACCTTAAAAGTGGCTATTATCAAATAGAGATAGTTAATGAAGATATCCTAAAGACCGCGTTTCGTACAACGTTTGGCCTTTATGAATATCTAGTCATGCGTTTTGGCTTGAGTAATGCACCAGCCACGTTCAATCATTAATGTAGAAAATCTTTAGACCCTACCGCAAATTTATTGGAGTGTTCTTTGATGATATCATCTTCTACTCCAAGTCCTTGGAGGAACACAAGCAACATGTCCAAGTGATTTTTCAAGCATTGAGGGAGAACAAGCTTTTTCTCAAACAAAAGAAAAGTAAATTTTTCCTTCAAGAGATTCAATACTTAGGTCATATTATCTCCTAAGATGGTATCCGTATGGATCCATCAAAGTTGGAGGTAATAAAAGCATGGCCTAATCCAAGGAACCTACATGAGCTAAGAAGCTTTATTTGTATGTGTGCATACTATAGACACTTCATAGCAAAATTCTCTCAAATAGTAGGACCATTACATGACTTAACAAAGAAGAACGTTAAGTATTCATGGATTGCTAAGGAGCAGAATGCTTTTGAAAAGCTCAAAGAGAAGCTTACCTCCCAACCAGTCCTTATGCTTCCGGATCTCTCAAAGCCATTTGAGGTCCAATCTGATTCTTGTGGTGATTGCCTTGGAGCAGTCTTGCTTCAAGAAGGGTATGTCATGGCATATGAGAGCTGAAGGCTCAATACGGATGAACGGGTCTTGGGCATTTATGAGAAAGAGCTTTTAGCTATTTTACATGTCCTACACATGGAAGCACTATCTATTGGGGACTCCATTTATTCTACGAACCGACCACCAAAATATCAAGTACTTCATGACTCAAACCAAGCTTTCTGAAAAATGAGGTGGGAAAATTTTCTTTTCCAATTTTATTTTCATATTGCTCACATTGCTGGTAAGAAAAATCAAGTGGCCGATGCACTTCCACAATGACAAAAAAATAATGCTGTGTCTGTAGCTACTCACAATGAGTATATCTTCTACGACAGATGAGTATGCTACTAACCCTGACTTTAAAGACATAATGTCAACCCTTGCTTTGGGAAAGAAAGAGGGACCATTCACCTTGCAAGATGGTTATTTTCTGCATGGCAATAGGCTATGTGTTACCCGCTCCCTTCATGAGAAAGTTATGTATGAATCCCATGCTCCTCCTATGCGGGGCATCAAGGCATTCAACCTACTTTTTGTGGAGTAGAGACATACTTCTATTGGCATGGACATACAAGAGTATGTTTCAAAATGTGTGGTATGCCAAAAGACTAAGTATGATAAAGGGAAGCAACCTGGATTACTCTAGCCATTACTAATCCCTAATTCACCCGGGGAGAGTATATCCATGGATTTTATCTTTGGATTACCCAAGTCTATCCATGGGAATACGGGAATATGGAAAATAGTTGACAGGTTTAGCAAGTAAGCACGCTTTATTCCTATGAAAAAGACTATTAAGGCACAACAAATGGCAACTCTCTTCATATGTCAGATTTTTAAACACCATGGATTGCCAACATCCATCGTGTCAGATAGAGATCCTAGATTGACTAGTAATTTCTGGAAAGGTCTCTTTTGAAAATCTAGGTACAAGATTGAGTTTCTCTTTGGCCTATCACCCACAAACGGATGGCCAAAGTGAGATAGCCAATCTTCCGATACTTGATCTAGTAAAGATGTATGTTACAGAAGTAGATCAACACTCACAATGGGAAAAGTACTTACCTCTTGTAGAGTATGCGTCCAATAATACTGTCCATACTTCTATCGGAAAATCACCTTTTGAAATCATTGAGGAAAGACCTAAAAGTCCCTTGCTACTTAAAGTACATGGGAAGATCTTTGTTGCCGATGAGTATAGCTGTGACCTACAAGAATCTTCTCAAAAGATTAAGGAAGCTATATCCATCTCTCAATAAAGGCAAAAAGCTGCCATTGACAAGCACAGAAGGGTCTTAACATTCAATGAAAATGATTGGGTCTTACTTAAGTTTCCAAGGCTCGGTTGAGGGAAACGACGGGCAAAAATCCTACGGGCCATCAAAAGTATTATGCTAAACTAGCAAAAAGATACTATGGTCCTTTTCAAATCTTGAAGCCAATCAATGAGATGGCTTATCAACTCAATTTGCCCAACCATTGGCTCATACACAATGCTTTTCTTGTGAGCCTACTTAAGCCCTACAAAGGAGATCCACCAAGTGAACCAATTACTGAAGACCCTCCCGAAATCGAATACCAAGAAGAGGTGCTACAACCTGAAGCTATCCTTTGGCATGAAGACAAGGTACTACGACATGGTAAGATTATCCGATGGTATCTTACTAAGTTCAAAAATTATCCTTTTGATGATGCTAGATGGATGCAAGGGATACAACTTAAGGATAGTATGAACCTTGTCAATGCCTACAATGCTACACTAGAGTAAGCAAATGTACATGTTTCTTTTAAATGACCAAATTTCTTTGTCTTATAAGACTTATTCTCTTTTTCTTGTGCACAAATTTAAGTAGTATGCATGTGTAGAATCAGGTTTGTGATGACGATGTCTCTCAAACACCAAGTAGAATTTGTCACTCTACTTTGGGAGAATGAAACGGACTAAAGATTAGACATCCTTGCAGCAGCTATGGCTCCCAAGCACCAAATGGATTAGTCATCCATCTTGGAAAGATGTCGTAAGGTAAAAAGGGACCCTCTACCTGCTAAGAAACATTGACTAATGACTAAGGCTTTATCTCTTCTACCTCATAGTCGAGGACGATTATGATTTCAAAAGAGGGGTAATGTCGTAAAATCCAATATCTAACCAACCCAAATGATTTTCTCATATTAAACTGATCATTTAATGTGGGAGAACAAAAGGGAACAAGGGTTAGAATATAGACATGTGCCTACAGATCTATCTCAACATGGGGCCAATGGTAAAGGGGTCCAAATGAGAAATGGTATGTCAAAGAGGAAGGCTAGCTAATGGAGCTTAAATACATTAGGGTTATCTTCATTAAAGACCTCAAAAGGTTAGTGTTAAAAGTCCTTTGACCTTATGTAAGCTAGGGTCGTGCTTGAGGTGGGAACCTGGCCCAAGATTGAGATGCTTGTCGTGCTTGCTGACTAAGGTGCTTGAGGTGCTTAATGACTAAGGTGCTTGAGGGGGGTAAGGTGCTTGATGTTCTTAACCAAGATTGAGGAGGTCCAATCAAGTGCCAGAGAGTTCTAGAAGAGGGGGTCGACCAAAGCAAGAAGGGGGCTAGCTTGGGGGGTATACTCCCCCCCCCCCCCCCCCCCCACACACACACAGACACACACACTCTCTCATTGTGTGAAGTGCAAAGTACAAGAGCTCCATCTCCTTCTCCAAGCTAGTAGAGAAGTTGAGAGCCTACACCAACACTCTTGGCTGTGGAATGAAAATCCAATCAAGAGCCATGCTTCAATGCTTAAGGTTGCCATCTTCTCCATCTTCATTACTATGCTATTTTGTATACTAGCAATAAGAGTGATGATAAGTGAGGAACTATTTCTTTCTCGTATGAATGTTTCTCCCTTCTCTTCCCCACCCTCATTCCCCACTAGATCTCTCCACCTTTGAAGGTGTTTGAGGCCTTGGGATTGAGGCTGGGGATTGTTAATGTTTGTTACAAACTCTATGTTATACTCATGATGCATGAAGATTTCCATCTTCACTGCATCACCTAGCTCACAACAAACACAAAGATTGTATTGTACCAAGTCTCTCTTGATGGGAGAATCTAGAATACAAAAGCCTATTGGAGGGGGGACCAGCTCCACATAAATCCGATCCTCAACTGTTGTCAAGTTCTCTAAACTCTCTCTCTTTCAAAATTATTGTTCATGCCAAGTTAATTAAGTATTAAAGTTAAGTTGCTACTGCTAAATAAGTTCACCCTCTATGTTCTCAAAGTAGTCTTACAAAAATGCTCTCTTTAATTCTCCTAATTCCTCTTTTCTCAAAGTTCATTGGCCATTTCCATTACAACACATTTGGCATAAATATCAGCCAATGTATTGCTAAACACAACATTTTTTTCAACGAGCCTTGGTTTAAAAAAATTCATATGCTCAAAGCTTACTTGCTCTTGCCATGCCGATCATATCCTCGCAAGCAATGTACTCCAAGAAACAAAATTCCGAATAAAAATATTTTTAAGCACTTACTGTGCCCTCTAAAGTTTACCACATTTGGCATAAATATCGGCCAAATCATTTCCATTTACAACATCTGGCATGTATATCGACCAAAGCACTGCAAAACATAACATATCTCTTCAACACCCTTGAAGCTAGTGACATTTTGCATTAATATCAATCAAAGCATTGCCATTCGCAATATCGGGCATGCATTTCAACCAAAGAATCAACAATCAGGACATTTTTCCACACAATAGCCTACAGGAAAGTTGATAACAGATGCCAATAATCCACTCGAGTGATAATACTGTCCAAGAATTGACATCGTCTCTTAGGTGGTTGGTGTACTAGCACATGCATATGGCAAAGAAGGTGGCCAAAATTTGGGCGTCTATTTGCTCACAGGAATGTGGACACTGCAAACTTGGTTGAATACTATGGCAATATATAAAGTTTACTTTGTTGGATGCAAGATAAATAGGTCAATACTAATCCTTATGCATGCACTTGTCGCATGGGACATACAATAAAGGAACATTACTTAGGTTCTTTAAGCAAAAGTAGGAGATTGGCAAGAGCCTATTGGTTTATTTTGGATTTTGCAACCATTTCATGTCCTTCATTGTACACTCACTTCAAAGCTCGTGGTATTTATTGTGTTTACCATTTTATCAACTAATTTTGGACGTTTAACCCTGTTGTGTCAAGTAGGGAACATACATCTGCATTAGCAGTTGGTGAAGTGATTCTAAAAAGGTTTGAAGCTAATTCTATGAGCCATCAAGTGATAAACAATATCGTCTTGCTCTTCAACATTCAAAGCATCTTGTCTCCTTTCCAATGGTTTTATGTGAGCATGCAATCTAGCTACTATGATTGTCTAGATTGGGGATTTGAATGCAAGCATCAATATGGAATTTGACTAATAATTGACAAACACTTTCCTCAACTTCTGTGTATTTTCCCAGTTCTTGATAGCATACATGCTCTAAGCTATGTGGTTCCAAAAACCAACGCTTAGGCAACAAATCAATAGTCAATGGAAGACCGAGAGATGCCGAGTGAAGTGTCCACTATGGATAAGGGAAGTGTGTAAAACCTTGATAACCAAATTCTTGAGTGTGATTCAGGCTTGAAAGGGCTTCTACATAGCGTTGAAACCCAATCGGGGGAATGTAATAGCAACATAAAATTGACACTCTTTAATCAACTTTGCAACTCAAGGGATTGCCTCTTTACTTTGATTGTTCCAAAACACATTGAATTGCCAATGAAGGGCTCAATTAGACAAGTCCAAGCTAATGTGACACAACCTCAACTCAAACATGGTGTGGCACCAAAATCCAGTGGATGTGGGGCTGATATTAGGCAGATCTTTGATCTCTCTTCAATGTGAGGAGAAGGATCCTAAGGAGCGAGGCTTGACCTAGGGGGTGAGGGACCTGAGCGAGGGGCTCAGACTGGAGCAAGGCTTGACCTAGGGGGTGAGGGACCTGAGCCAGGGGCTCAGACTATATCAAAGCTTAGGGGAGAGCAGCCATGGAAGGGGGAAAGGACTCTCTTGGTTTCTCTCTTGATCTTAGCATGAGGCATGGCCTCCCTCTCTCCGGAGATCTCTCCCTCTCTCTCTCTCTCTCTCTCTCTCTCTCTCTCTCTCTCTCTCTCTCTCTCTCTCTCTCTCTCTCTCTCTCTCTCTCTCTCTCTCTCTCTCTCTCTCTCTCATTTCAAGAGCAAGACGTGGTGTGCAAGGCGGTTAAGCAAGAGGATCACGGAGTCAATGAAGCCGCATGCATGGCCGCTTAGAGGAGAAAATGGAAGCCCTGCACCATGACGAAGGCTTGGATTGTACCAGTGTGGACTTGGGATTTGAACTATGGCTAGGGCTAGGAGCCAACCTATATATAGGGAGGTAGGGCGGTGGATCTGGTATCTCAGTCTCTTAGGTCCTATATTCAAGGGCCTCAACCAAAAGTGTCTCAAGGCATAAGTATCAATGAGGAAGGAGTTAACTCTACTTCAAATAGAAATCTCAAGTGTTTTGTCCCCATTGCTACAACGTCTTTTCCTTAAATGTGACACAACCTCAACTCGAACATGGTGTGGCACCAAAAGAAGTGGATGCGGGGCTGATATTAGGTAGAACTTTGCTCTCCCTTCAAGGGACTCAATTACAGGTGTTATGAGGCATAAGCATCAATGAGGAAAGAGCTAAGTCCTCTTCAAAAAGAAACCTGAAGTGTTTTGTCCCCATTGCTACAACGTCTTTTCCTTAATCCAATAGAGAGTCGCTCATGCCATACATGTTGTGCTCTCTTTCTCTAGCACTTAGCATGCCCTAGCTATTCTAAATCAGCACATTATTCTATTTGATAATGCAACTCGATGAGGGTGGATTGTTTGTTGCATGTATGACTCACTTGAAATGAATGACTCTAGCTAATAGTGGCAAGGGTAAACTAGGTTAGGCTAGGTCAGGGAGTTGAGAAATTGGGAAAAGTATGGTTATGTCAAGCCCACACTACCTGACCAATTTAACTTGAAAAACACACCTTAGAATGTGTGTCAACGACCTTCATTATTGTTGAATCTTAATCATATTCAAGATGGTTGATCACAACATGCTGTAAGCAATAATTCAAGTCGTTTCTCCCTTGTATTATTACATATGTTAGTACCTAGTTCTACACCCATTAATGGGAACTAACAACATCAGTGGGGATATTGTAGAAGTTCGTCACTACTATGCATGATGAAGCTGATGGCTGTATTGTCTTATGCACAATAACATATTGACTAGTTTTTAATGCTTATACCTATTTTCTTAAGAGTATTTTTTTTTGGGAAAATATATCTAAATGTTGATAAAAATACAGGTATATTTGTCACTACCAAACATAAAAAGCAACATAAAAAATGTAAGTAATGCCAACATCTTCGGCTTCCTTCTTTTTAGTTCCCCATTATGTAGATGCTCATGACGGTCTTTATTTTTAAGACTACTACTAGTATCGACATTGTAATATTTTTGCTTCTATCGATGTGCATAGTGTAGGCAAAGAGTGTCATTGGCTCTAGTTATGATACCAAATCATTGTCATACTCTCTTAGAATTTTTTATTACCTATTCACACACAAACATGTGCACTCATATCATTTCATAAATAATGTATTACATACAATTTCAAGTTTACCTGCTTGCACTGTAAAAAGTATATGATTCACTAACAGATGAACATAAATACGTGCTGTAAAGTCAAGTCAATGAGATAACTTTGCATGGATGTTCCAATTCCATCATAGATCATGGAATGATTAACATAAATCTAAAATAAGTCTCATTCCTCTGAACTTGTTTGGTGGTTGCTACCACTATGATCCTCCTCCTCCTCCTCCTCACCATTATCATCATCATCTTCATCCTCATCTCCTCTTTCACTCTCATCTCCGCCCTTGGCCCTCATCTAATGAGGATTCATAACTTGATACAATCCCTATTTGCTAAGCTAACGGTGGGGCCTGTCACACACAAATAACCAAATTCAGAGTTGGAAATGTCATACATGTGTGTATGTGCTAAAATAGTTATCATGCATTACATTGTTCATCCAAGTTTGTGTAGACAAGCAATTTTGAATAAACACAAAGAGCTTAGCATAATCATACAACACATAATTCCAAACTCTAGTATTTTCAAAAACTCAACAGATATACCCATCTACACTTACAAGTTTGCTGTGAAGTTTGATTGCTTGCCACATGTTTAGGATTTATGGTTTTTATTTGAGTTCCTTGTTGTTTAAATAACTCCATGTATGTGCCAAAATTCAAAGTTCTACCATGCTCACATTCATGTTTGTTGGGTATTCGTCTAGTAGCTTCTTTCTACAAGAGAATAGAAACAAATACTCATGGAAAAAATCACCATATCAACAACAAGAAATTTGAGAGAGAAGAAAATAATCCGATTACTTTCAAACAATTTCTTGAAGCTTGCAATGCCCTGCTACTCAGTTTTAATGTAAAACCAGTATCGAGTTGTACCTGCCATGCTTTCACCTATTGTTGGTAGTTTGAAGTTTGTTGCCATATTTTTTTCATACGATCACAAATGAGCCCTATAGCAAAAACTTACCATTGTGCAATTGTGGACAAATGAGACAGTTTTAAAAGGCCATGAAAACATGAAAAGGTAGGGCATGCACCATATATCCCACCCTTGCAAAGTTTCATGGCCATAAAAAACCGTCCCATCAATTGCATAATGGCCATATTTTCGCCATACAGTCACAAATGGTCTCTATAGTAAAAATTTAAGCATTGTGCAAACTTGGATCAAAAGTTTTAAAAGGCCTTGAAACTTTGCAAGGATAGGGTGTGTACCATATACCTCATTTTGCAAAATTTATAGCCTTTAAAAACCGTTTCATTGTCTATGGTTAATGGCCATATCTTTGGCAATAAGGACCCTTATAGGAAAAATCTATCTATTGTGCAACTCTTGACCAACAAAATGGTTTTTTAATACCTTGAAATTTTTAATGGGCTAAATATGCATCATATTACCCACCTTTGCATAGTTTCATGGCCATTAAATATTGTCTCATTAGTCCATGATTGCACAATGGCTAGATTTTTGCCATATGGTAAAAAAGGAGACGTATGAAAAAATAATGAAGGTTGTACATCTTAAACCAACAAGACGATATCAAAAGGACATAAAACTTTACAAGATAGAATATGCAACATATTTTGCATCTTTGCATAGTTTTATTGCCATCATAAATTGTCTCTTTGGTCCACAATTACACAATGGCCATTTTTGACATAGGGGCCATTGCACAACTTTGAACCAATAAAACAATTTTAGAGGGCCATGGAACTTTGCAAGGGTTGGTTATGCCCCATATTCCCCACCTCTATAAAGTTTCATGGCCATCAAAATCCTTCTTGTCCTCAGTCCACGGTTGCACAATGGACATATTTTAGTCATACGGTCACAAAGGGACCCCTATAAGCATAATATGGTCATTGTGCAGCCTTGGATCAACAAGAAGGTTTTCGAGGGTCATGAAACCTTGAAAGGGTAGGATATGCACCATACCCCCTACCTCTACAAAGTTTCATGGCCATCAGATCACGTCTTATTGGTCCACGATTGCACAATAACCAATTTTTGCTAGATGGGCCCCTATAAATGAAATCTAGCCATTGTGCAACAATAGACCAATGAGACGGTTTCAAAAGGCCATGAAAATTTTCAAGGGTAGGGTATGTATCATATCCCCCACCCCTACAAATTCTCATGGCCATTAGCAATAGTCTCATTGATCCTTGGTCAGCCCACTCGATCATGTGGCAGTTTCCCACTCGCCATGTACACAAACATCGCGGAAGCCTAAGTGGCGTCTATTGAAGATGGTGGGATACCTAGCTACTATGCTCTAAAATTTATGTAGCTAGTGTGTTCTAGATATGATTTCACAATCCCAATTGGTGAGATCACTATCCTAGCTATCCACACACCAAAAGTACTTTCTCATTGATCATCCACTAGCAGTAGATGAGACACCTGGAATGTGGTGTGAACACCACTCCATGACATGTCTAGCACCTTTGAAGCACTCATTGTCCCATCAAAGCTAATGGCCACGACAAGCGTGCTTTACAAAAGTGCATGCACCATCATGTTCTCCCTTCCCATGCCCCGACTCAAAGAAGCTCCAAATGCAAGGGATGTTGCTACTATGGTGCCATATCTATATGAAATTTATGTGTGCTTTTGAATTGCACACCGCAACCATCTGACCAAATGTAGAGTGCAGTATATAAAAGTGGCACTCACAGAGGTAGAGATCATGATGATGGGAACAATGCCACAAAAATTGTGCACTGTGGGAGCGATCATCAGTTATGTAAAAATGATACTTGCGTATGATCACATGCAACTTCTCAGAGATAACTACCCCATCAATTGTAGCCTTGCATAATGGTATGATATGTGTATTAGGATCACAACTTATAAGTACATTAAAAAAATTCAAACTACATGTAACAACTTTAATTTACCATGCAACATAAAAGGAAAAAATTATTTATTCATTGAATTACAAGATTTTATATATAGTCAGAGGTAGATCTCTTGCTCAGGGGCAAAGGTGTAGATTTGTGCAAAATAATCCATAATAAGGCAAGAGTGCACTATGAGGTAGGGAGTTGGCCTTTTCATCTAGGTGGTTGTATACAAGTGATGCAAGGGTTGGGCAACCCACCTAAAGGGAATTTGTAGGAAACAAGAATTATACCTTGTACACATGATAGCAGTTTTTTGTGTTTACTCAAAGTGTTCTCTAATTTTGCAACTCCAAGTTCAATAAGAACATTTTGTGGTTGAACATAAATGTTCAACAAGGGGGTTTGGAAATGATGGTACAACTAAAGTAAATATGTGCTAGAAAGATCAAGAAGATGGGCCGTGGGTACCTACAGGTGCATGCCAAGGTGATAAAGCAGTTATAAAAGTCCATGACACATAAGTGGATCCATATGTGTATGCCTTTTGGGGTTGTTTTGGCCAAAGTGCTTTGCTAGGGGGATTATCAAAGGTGGCTACTTGGAAAGCTTAAATTGCAAAAATGGGAGTGTAAAAGGTGGTTTTCAAAGTGTTCTACAAGCTGGTCCAAATGGCTTGTCAATTGGAGATGTACAACTCTCAAGATATGACTCTTCGAAGAAAAGGATGCTTTGTAGATTCTTTTTGGATTGGATGCGTGCAACATAATAGTCAAGGCATATGTGAGAAAATAGGTGGAAGTGTTCAATTTGTGGATCATGTTGGTATTTTTGGATTGGCAATTGGATCCCAAATGGCCAAGATATGAATAGTTAAAGTTTTGTCGGGGGCTAGTTTTGTACCATTTTGACCACCTCTATACACGTGCCATTGGAGTTTTTTTCAAGCTTGCCAGGGTTTGTAGAGGTAATATGAAGCATATGGAGCTAGCTAGGAGTGATGGCTCATCAAACGGGGCTGCATGCATCAGGATATTAATGTTTGAGTTGACAGCGGAGAGGAGGTTGCATATGACTTTCCCCAATTTTGGGACTCCTCGTTTAAATCATTGGGTTCCAAAATAGAGCGAGGCCTTGGTTTATTAGATCCAAATTTGCCATGTCAAATGATGATGTGTCATAAAATTGGTGACATGGAATGATTATGTGGCAAAAAAGGTGAATGATGAGTTAGAGCGGTAGTGATGTGGTGTACAAGGTGTCTGATGTGGCATGGCGTGCAAGCACCTCGCAAGCACCATGTACAAGGTGGCACATGAGGTCGTGGATGACATGTTATCTAGGGTGAAGTGGCATGCAAGGTGGCACTTGAGGGTAGTCACATGACTTGGGAATTACGGTGGCATGGCATGCAAAGTGTCAAAGTCAAAGAATTGATTGTGGTGATGTGGAAGGTGACATGGAGTGATGACATGGAATTTTGTTGTTGTGGCATCCTCCTTGTATGAGGTGGACTAACTAGCTAGGATTGGGAGAGTAGGACCAAACTAGAGTAGTCCTTGCACAATAGTATTTCCATTTTGGTGTAAACTATTGACAATTGGCACTTTACATTGTGTTTGGAGCTATGTGTTTTTGTGGCCACCAAACATTGCCTCTTTAAACTAAGTGCAAGCAAGTCAAAAGGATGTAGGACTAACAAAAAGAGACTGTTTTTTAGGTGTCCTTATGGGGGAAACTCCTAAAAGTGGGTACACATGATCATGCGACCACCCTATCCTTCTAACAAATGTTGGCATTGTCCCCATCTTGAAGATCCTTTTGTTATAAATATTTCTAGAAAATTTCTCCAAAAGGGATTCAAGGGGCATCCTCCTAGCTTGGAGAGCCAAGGGAACCATTGTAAGATAGAGCACCTAAAGCATATAAAGGTCTCTTCCCATTCTAGTGCTAAAGCCACTTTGTTGCACTTTCTTAGTATCTTTTTTGTGCATCCTCCTAGCTTCAAAAAGTCCAATTTGGTGCTATAACATTGTCATGCACATCTGCCTTCTTCCCATGAGCCTCCTTGCAAAGGAGAGCCAATCAGACCCCAATCCATGACATCCAATCCTACTTTTGATTGGGGAGACTACTAGCTTTGCACACATAGCTCTCGTGTGTAATGTGAGGTTCAAGATCCTAGTGCCCCCTTGGTTTTTGGGTATCACCACCCATTCCCATTTTCCCCATTGTCATGGAGTTGTGTCTTTCATACCATCTCTCCATAGGAACCATTTGATGGGTTTCAAATATTCCTTCCTCTTGAATTTGGCCATTTTCAACATAGGAGAGAAAAAGGGTATATATGGAGCCACGAAGGAATTAATCACAATTAACTTATTACGGAAGGGGAAGAGAGTATACTCCCACCTTCTCATCTTACTGTTAACTTTGTTTAGGACACAATCAAATATTTGTTTTTCCGAGACATCGATCCCTAGTGGTGCATCTAGGTGCCTTGACACTTTTCCTTTTGAGATGATTTTTCCCAACCACTCAACGGGGTCAAACAAGCCATTTTCAGTGAGTGAGATCAATCTTGACTTTTTGATGTTGCACTTAGAGCCTAATACAGGCGCAAACATTTGGATGATTGCTAGTGTTCGTCTTAGCATATGGGAGTCAATTTTTATGAAGAGTAGAGAGTCATGAACAAACAATAGCCAACAATTGCCTGCCCCTAGTAGAGAGAGTCCGTGAATCTCCCCTTTCACGACGATGTTGAGGACGCTACAAGTTTTGCTAGCAAAATTGCTGCTGCTAGAACTATTTTTCCAACTACTGAGCAATCTCATTGGGATGTAAGAGATGCATAGGCTCATGCATTGGTTGCATTTTCTGTGAAGTGTACTATTACTCCTTACGTTTGTTCAACAAAATTTGCAAAATAGGCTTGGGATATTCTGGTTGGTCTTTATGCAAGTCGCAAATGAGGCAAAAATTGCTTTGCTGCGTAAAGAGTTGGAGTCAAAGATTATGCATGAGGAAGATGAATTGGACACTTTCCTTACTGGTGTCAAGGATATAAATGAGCAGCTTATTTATGTAGGTGAAGTCATTTATGACAATTCCCTTGTGCAGAATGTTCTTGATGCTTTGCTAGATTCTTACTAGACTTTTGCTAGTACTTGGAGTCTTATGATCCAAGGAATAGCTGAAGTTGTCAAGTTTGATGCATTATGCACATTGCTATTGCAAGAGTCACTTTCCAATAAAAAAAAAGGGCTAAACAATGTGCAATTGAATAGGATTTTATTGCTGCTCAAAGAAAAGGTGGCAACAACGTAACCACTTCTCATGCTTCTTCTGCGAGTGAAAAATCTTCTATTTCTAAAGCTTTTGCTGGAAGCACTTCATCTGGAAATTTTGGTGATAAGGGTAAAAAAAAGATGCATTGTCATTATTGTAAAGCTAATGATCACTTGATCAAGCATTGTCCAAAATTGATGGCAAAAGAGGCTAAGAAGAACTTGAGGCTGGATCAACTACAGGGTCCAATACAAGTGCAGCTATTGTAGCCTATTTTGTGAAAGGAGATTGTGATGCTTATGTAGATGCAGAGTGGGATTTTAGTGCATAGTGTACTAATGATACTGTTGGCCATGATGCATGCATGTCAGTTGCTACAGATTCATATGTGTGGTATTTTTCCTGGGGAATTCACTCTATATACAAAATAGGACGCCACCTGCGAGCAAACAACTTTGATAAAACCACTATATACGAATCATATTAGGAATATGACCCCCCTTTCTACGCTTATAAGATATTCAATGAAGAAAACTATCATACCCCTATCTTACATATAAAATTTTTGGTATCACATGGTCTAACTAAGTAAAACTAGTCAAAGAGTGTGCAGCATAATGATTGGCAATGTACTAAGGAACCACTTCTATTGATAACTATATGTACCCTCAATCTGTCTTAGTTTGACTTTCAAACTATGTGCCCAATCAGCCTGCACTCTAGCTACTCGTCTGACCCATCCAAAGCTGGTGTAAATCAACCCTTGACCTGCTCCAAATCAACCCTTATCTATGATCAGCTTGATGCAAAATTTGATGTGTGACCTAATAAAAAACTTCCCCAAAATTTATCCAAGTTCTAGTGTACACCAATGACCAATCGTTACAAGTAATCGACCTGAGTTAGGTCCCCCCCCAATAAATATGATTTCCCCCTCCCTTATTTTTAAGCTGGGAGATAAATTATTGGAGGCATGCCCTAACCTATACGCTTATGTAACTTGTAAAAAACCCCCCTCCCCTGTACTTACATGGTGCGATAAGTTTTCCATTGTGAATCCCCCGGGGGTAATTTGGCAATGGTTCTACAAAGCACATTACCTCACATCATGATTTGTTTACCTCTCTTGAGTGTGGTCCTCATGGGAATACTGTCACTTGTGCCAACAATGCCTCTTATCTGGTTTGGGGACTTGGAAAGATTGTGCTTACTGCTGCAAATGGTAGTTCTTTCACAGTTCTTAATGCATTGTATGTACCTGGGATCAAGAAGAATCTTTTCTCTGTTTCTGCACTTGCTAGAGTTGGACTTGTAAGTCAAATTTGCGCATGAGGTGTATAGTACATGATCTCAATTTCGGAGAAAAAATTGTTGCATTTTGCACTTTATGGTGTGAGCTAAATAAGATCACTTTGTATGAGAAGTGTGGGCAAGATTTTGCAAATGCAGTGGTGGATTCTAAGACTATTTTAGATGCAAAACTTTGGCATGCACACTTTGGGCATCTGAATTTTGCATGTTTGCTGCATTTGCTAAACTTTGATATGGTTGCTTCTTTTCCACCTCTTGAATCACTTGTTCAACATGTTTGTGAAGGCTGTATTTTGGGTAAGATGCAACATTCGAAGTTTTCAAAGGATGGTTCACTTAGGGCTACATGCAGGTTGCAACTTGTGCATAGTGAGGTTTGTGGGCCCATGCAAACTCCATCCTTGGGAAATTGCCTGTACTTTGTGACATTCATTGATGATTACTCTAGGCATTCATGGGTATATCCGCTTAAAGCTAAGTCCAAAGTCTTTATGTGCTTCAAGCAATTTTTGGCTATTGATAAAAAGGCATCGAAATGTACTATGGACACCCTCTATTCCGATCGAGGGGGAGAGTATATGTCTCATGAATTTAATGCATTTTTGGCTAGTCATGGGATAAAACACCAGTGTCCAGTGCCGTATACACCTCAACAAAATGGTGTTGATGAGAGGAAAAACAAGTCACCTATGGAAATGACACGATGTATGGTCAAAAGTCAAGCTTTGTGGCATTCCTTTTGGCTTGAGGCCATCATGTGTGCCACTTATGTACTTAACATGTGTCCTACAAAGGCTTTGGAGTCTATGACTCCATATGAAGCATGGCATGATAGAAAGCCTTCTATTAAACACATGCGTGTTTTTGGCTGTTTGACATATGCTTTAGTGCCACAAATGCAACAGAGAAAATTGGATGATAAGGATATCAAATGTATTTTTGTTGGCTATAGTACTGAAAGCAAAGGTTATAGGTTGTACCATCCGCAAAAACAAAGCATATCTTGGTTTCATGGGATGCTGTGTTTGTGGAAGATTCTGTTCAGCCTTTGTTGTCATGTATTAGAGATAACAATGTAAGCTCACATGAAATTTTTGAAACTTTCTTTTCTCTTTTCGATGGTGGAAGTTTGAATGTAAATTTAAATGAGGCAAATGTACAATATATGGGGTTTTTTGAAAATGTTATAGATCAGCCTATTACTGATGCAGATATAGACGATGTACTTGATGAGGAAAGGCTTGAGAATGAGCAGCTTAGAGGTATGCCAAAATGGATGGTGCATACTTTGCGTGATAGTAAATTTGATCCACCTTTGTCTAGTCATACTCATTGAGGTTCTCACGATGTATCTTATGCTTTGGCTGTGTCTAGCTTATGTGATGTTAAGGAACCTTTGTCTTTTGATGAAGCACAAAATTCAAAAAATTGGATGGTTGCCATGCAGTTAGAATATGATGCACTTATAGAAAATGACACATGGACTTTATGTGATTTGCCTCATCATAGAAAGGCCATTGGTACAAAGTGGGTTTACAAGAAACACAAGACGGATGGTGAGAATGATTGCTATAACGCTTGACTTGTTACAACAAAAAGGCATAGATTATGAAGAGACTTTTGCTCCCACTTGTCGTATGACTACTATGTGTTTTCTATGTGCATTGGAAGCTCATTTTGGTTGGGATGTACATCAGTCAGACATTGTTACTAGTGATATATTTGAGGAAGTTTATGTAATGCAGCTTGGAGGTTTTGTCATTGAAGGTCAGGAAGATAAAGTGCGCAAATGTAACAAAGCTTTGTATGGGTTGAAGCGATATCCTCATGATTGGTATGAGAAGGATGACACTCATTTGGTCAAATGAGGCTTTCATAACAGCTCAACATAAAGCACATTATATGTAAAACATGAGGGTGATGTACTTCTCATTGTCGTTCTTTATGTGGATGATTTACTGATCACTGGACCAAAATGAGAGACATATTGATGATTTTAAGGCTGATTTGAATGTAGTTTCAAGAAGAAATATTTGGGGTTGTTGCATCATTACTTGGGTATACAATTTAAATAGTGTGAAGGTGGTATTGCCTTGTGTCAGACAAGTTATATAAAGACACTGCTATGTAAGTTTGGACTTAAGGATCGCAAACCTATTGCTACTCCCATGGAAACCGGTTTGAAATTGAGTCTTCGTGATGCTAGTGATCCTGTTAATGTCACTCTTTACAAAACTATTGTTGGCTGCCTTATTTATGTAATATGCAACATAAGGCCAAATATTTAGTTTGTAGTCGTATAGATCAACAGATATGTTGGCGGATACGCCGCGACGGACGTCAGCACAGTGAGAACTCACATAACAAGATTTTTCAGCTAAGGACGAAGCTCGACCCGCAGGCGCGTGGAAGCAAGCATAGGGTGTCAATCTACACTCGACCGACTCTCGACTAATTTCTACAGAGGTCTCTACCCAATGTCTAAGCTACAGCCTTCAGGAGTGCATAAGAGGAAACTTCCTACAATGCTTTCTAGAGCCGAATACCCATCAAACAGTCTCGAAACGCCACAAAACTTGAAGGAGACCCTACTAACACCAATAGGTCGCTCTCCCTAAGGTCCATGAACCAAAATCCCAACCCTAAACACCCGGTGCAAAATCACGTAGGATGTCAAGCCGAAATTTGCAGGTTGTCGTTTCCGAAAACTAAAGTGCCTAATGTGTAGCTCTACTCATATGATGATATGCAAAAACAGATAGCGTATGCTCACCGAATCACCAGATGAAGCTCATAGGTCAAGCTTGTAAAACCGGACCGTACACACGCAATGTAGGTATCGACGCGTAGCTCTCGTCGGGGGCAACACACTGCACTTCTCCGCACTCAATTCCGACCACCGGCGCACGCGTAGCGTCAAGATGAAGCTCCCACTTTCTCTCATACACAATATGCTCCCTCACAGACAATACTTTTTTAAAATGACAAAAGGTTTTTCATTAAGGTCAAAAAGTGGTATAAATACCTTACAATCTCAAACCCTAATGTTCCAATTTAACCATCTACTCAATCTAAATGTCAAAACTGGGATACAATCTCGAAACTTCTGTAAGCCCCAATATTTACAAAGGTGAAATGTCGGGTTTTATCAATAAATGAATAATTACAAAAAATAATAATCCACTGAGCATTCATTTTCCTTAGGGTGTGTCCAGCTTCTAACACTCCCCCCCTCCTTGTTCATGTCGTCCCCGACATGGCTGTTGAGTTGCTTCTTGTCAGGACAAGGGTAGGACCAGTCCGGGCCACGGGCCAGGGCCACGGGCCAGGATGGACATGCAGTCAAGGGGGTCCCTATATTTAGAAGGCGAGGGGACTATATAGGGCATGGCTGGGTGGAGATTAGCATGTCAGTTCCCCGGTCCTTATATTGGTATTAGAGCCAGGTTAGAGGAAGGCCATGGAGGAGGGAAGGATAAGGGGCTTGCTTCATATTCGGCATGGCTTAGGGCATGCTTCTCTCTCTCTCTCTCTCTCTCTCTCTCTCTCTCTCTCTCTCTCTCTCTCTCTCTCTCTCTCTCTCTCTCTCTCTCTCTCTCTCTCTCTCTCTCTCTCTCTCTCTCTCTCGTGGCTTCGACCTTGCCTGCCATGGTGTGGGTAGGGTCCCTTGGAAGAAGGTAGAGGATAGGGCCGCAGGAGCAGCCCCTTCCATAGGGGCTCAAGCTTGCATGACCGAGAAGGAGCGCGGGTAAGCACCCTTACACAGGGGGAGGGTCAGAATCGACGGAGTGCGGGTAAGCACCCTTACACAGGGGAGGGTCAGAATCCACTTGCGTGCAGCGGGGATTTCATGAGCTCGTCCGGGTCGCGGCGCTGTGCTGAGAACAATCCGTCACACAGGCGGACGCCGTGGAGCAGCTGTGTTTGAACTCTCGTTCTCCCTCTTACTCGTCATCGCGGCCTCTGCTGCCATAGCCAACCTTGATGTTTTTTTTTTCGGCCATCCCAGTTTTGGCTGCCCACAGTAGGGCAAGGCCCTTGATTACAATAGTTAAGGAGGGGTGCCCATGGTTGGCCCCCATTCTCTCCTTAACCGCTCCGCCGAGACTGTCAATGCACCATATTAAGGAATTCTGCAATCTCAGCAAAATTAAAACACATTCACAGATAGGCAGCACTTGAGTCTTGCACAATCATGCACGATGACCATGGACTACATGCATTGCAAAGCAAAATTGTTGAGGGGCATCCGACAGAGTAACTTGACAAAACATGCTTGTCAGGCAAGGCTTGTTGTTCGGATTGGTGAAGGGGCAAAGCCCTTAGGCAAAGACGATATTGTTGACTGAGTGGCGGATATGTTTGCTGCGTACACGGAAAAACACCATGCTCATCAGGTTGGTCTTTTCGTACTTCCAAGGATTTTCTTCATCCCTATGTGATGCTATTTTGCAGACTTTTACATATTGAATTTCCAAGCTTCATCTTTGATGCAACGGCAAGGCCGGTGGCTAATTCGGCTCATGCGTGCAAAGTTGTTTTGCATGGTTGGATCGCTGATCGGCATGACCGATTTCTAGGCGACTGGCAAGAGCCCTGGGTTTGGGCTTGCAGAGAAGCAAGGCTTCTCTACCTATACAACATTTAACCACACTATGTGCTGATGCAGACACTAATGCTAGGGGTGGTGATTGTCATGAACAATGGCAATCAAACCTGGCAGGTAAGAGCATTACAGTTCTCACATGATACCACATTGGTTATGAAATGGGCAAGGCCCTTGACATCATGAAGTGGAGTACTTATTGCGCATGTGCTTCGTAACTCTCGTATGCAATGGAATGAATGATAACGGCTATCATTCATAATGCCAAGCAGGTATGAGATGCATCACCTGCACGTGTTTTACTGCTTTTCCATTACGTTTATAATTTGATACGGTCAATTTTTTATGCATGCTCGACAAGGTCGACTCTTTTTGCTATATCATCAACTGCTAATAGCATTTATTGGCCATTGCATGGCCTATTACTGGATTTGTTGAGGACAGCAAGTTGCTCGGCATGGCCGACTCCTTGTCACTATTTCTACAAGCCGACATAGGATGCTTGCCACACAATACTGGTTAATTTCACTTGAAATTTCTCGACAAGGTCGGTTATTTTTGTCATGCTATTGGCAGCCACATCAGTTGGCTATTAGCACTACCCAATTTAGGTGAAGCAAGGCTTCTATTTATGCATCTTGCATAGTGACTCACCACGTTTGGCATATGCTATGAGCATACAAACTTGGGAAGGCTTTAGCAAACTGTTTACAGATTATTTCATTTCGTATACGATGGATGTATATGATACAAGAGGGCGTATATCTATATGCGACAAGTTTCTCTCGCACGGAAGATTTGGCTATGAGCCATCTTTACGCGAGCTTTCCCTTTGGAATCTCTTGACAACAGGTTGCAGCAACAACTACCAGGTTAGCCAAGTTTAAGTTTTTCTTATTTTTTCCATGTTTACAATTTGCTTGGCAATGAATGTAATTGTGCAAAGCAAAATGCTTTGGCAATTTTACATGAAGCAAGGCTTCTCCCTTATCCAAGGTACTGCCCAATGACTTGGAGTCAAGGGCATTGGCACACAAGTTTGGGAAACTAGCAAATTAGGGAACGTACAACACTTATTTCACAGGCAAGGTGACAATGCTAAGTCATTTTCATACAATCACGACCCCTACAAGGAAGGTAGGTCAAGATGTGATACCTCTCTCAATGAGCGAGTCATACTGGACAATTGTGGAATGCTTATACGATAAGCTGCAAGTCAGGCATAAGATGCGTAAGAGCACACAACTTGGGTGCACACTCTAAAACTTAAGGAAAGTTCCTCAGCCCAGCATGCTCTTCTTCTCTCTCTCTCTCTCTCTCTCTCTCTCTCTCTCTCTCTCTCTCTCTCTTTAAGAGAAAAATGAAAATCTTCTAAGAAGCTTTTGATACATGTTTTTCTCGTGAGTCAGCCTGAGCCAAGGTGCTCTACCTCTCAGCTAACACGTGGCTAAGATGCTACTCAAATTAGTCTTCATCGGTTCGTTGATTGAACACTATTTTGCATAAGGGCTATGAGCCAAACAGGCTAAGAGCCGATGTCAGGATAAGGGTAAGACCCAACTATTGGCATTCTTTGGGTGATTGTTGTCAAAACATACCCAAGGAAATACACATCTACGTTAATGGACAAGCAAGAGTCTTGTCATTATGGATTTTTAGAGTGTTATTTTTGCACTACATGTTTTCAGTGCGACACTCAAGTTGAGTTTTTGATAATCTTCAACTCACAGCAGCTGATCTCTACAAGAAAGTCTAGATGCAGCAATCAGTTGCGACAGCATGGCTGTCCATACGAGCTCGGCAGTTCACTTGTGTAGATTTCCTACTCTCTCTATAGCACTACGACGTGTCTATGGACATACTGTTCTGGGGTAAGACCCGGCGGGTGATTGTTACATCACCCCATAGGCATTAAGGATCACAGTTTGATGTGCATTGAGGATCACAGTTTGATCTCTCCCAGTTAGACTTTCAAGGAAAGAATTCTGCAATCTACCACGCGGTAGCGGAAAAATTCAACTTTTCAAGTTGATTTCAATCATTACGTACACGGTTAACTATGTTGGTTACTGTTACCTGCTAGTTGAGCAGTTTCTACAAAAGGTCTTACCAAAGGGTTTGACTATGTACATTTTAACCAAAGGGGTTGGATTGCGAGGGCAACACCCATAGTTCCCAGTGCAATGCTGTTTGTTTTTTCAGGTAGGAGACGTGCTCCTCTCCGTTTGAATACGGGTAAGTCAACATTACGTTCAAATCTCCAGGTACGCATCTATTGATTTGGTATTATTCCAATTATAGTATGCTTTTCTCAGTGTTTCAAGACGTATAAGTACGCTTGAATGTTACAGAGCCATGCCAAGGGCATGTCGGCACTAAGTATTTTGGGCTAACTGTCCAATCTCTCTTTCTGCCTTATGCTGTTACGAACCTACTTGTAGGGTTCAATTTGGCACATGTTGTCACACGGGATACAACATGGTCTAGGAACTCCAGGAGTTCGGTTTAGCCAGTGTGGAGCAAGATCAAGAGGGTCCCTCTCACTCTTGTCGTAGAGTGTTTTCAGTTACCTCCACACACAAGTACATCTTGTACTTGAAGGATGTTCTTTTTTTAAACATCCTTACATGAGACATATTCCACATGTGGAGAATATGAGTCTCTCGACTGACACTGGCGCCATTATTTCAATTCTGTGTCACGAAAAAGTCCCTAGGTGCTGGTCACATCTATTTTCTAGACCATTTTCAGCACGACGTATCAGGAGCAATTTCGTGGCCAGAAATTGTCGGATACTTAGAATGACTTGTCCAAGTACAAGTACTGCTAAACAACATGACAGATGGTTGTTTATACATATAGCAAGGCTCTAAATTTTTAATGAAAAAGTTTCATTGTTTGTACCTAGAAGTGATCACTGTTTCACCTTCTATTATGGTTCAGACGTTTCCGTAAGGCTTGCAACTGAAAGTATTTAGATTCTTTTCTGAACTATTTACATTCCTCTTTAATGTGTGCTAGGTACATCACATTTGCCATAAGTATTGGCAAGGATCATTATGGATATACAGGTTCGGGTTAGTTTTTGCTAAATGCATGCACACTAGATGTTATGGGCCCTAGTGTTTAGCAAAGGCTGATTTGGAACGGCATGCATATTCCTCATGTTGTTGCTTATGAAGCATTTTGCACTCTATGTGCACTATCTCTATGAGATTACTTTTGCGTCTACTAATCACCAATAGAGGTCATGGCTCAGTTTGGATGTTTATGGATTTTTTAAGTTAACCACGATGGTTATTTCGCAATTTGTTGATTCCTCAACAATGTTATACGCTGTTGTGATTCCTCGTTTACCAGTCGTCTGAGAAGACTGTCTGTAAACCGTGGGGGAAACACACCTCAGTACTGTCAGTATCCAAGGGGATTGATAGATTACAAAGTGTAATCTTGGGCTAAAGGATATGCAAAGTGCGTACATTAGCACCAAGCAATCAAATTCATAAGTATTTATTGCTCTTTTTGGAGTTTACTTACTATCAGTTAACTCATGTTGCGACTAGGTAGTCTCTTCATGTATAACTCAGGTTCTCAACCTTGAACACTCGTTAGGGTGGGGTTGTTTACTGATGATGAAAATTGAGACCAAGTAAAGGACTTAAAATTGGCTGATGAGTTATGTCAGCAAGTTACTTTCATGGAAAGTGACAAGAGGTACTCTTTTGGTATACTTGTGTTGTGATAAACTCGTTTACCATGTTCATGAGCATTCTAAATGAAGTCTATACACTAATTTGGAATAGGAACTGGTACCATCAGATGGTTACAAATGGACAACAATGTAGAAAATCAAGATGTTACTCTTGGTTTCATTGAACCTCCTACTAAACCGGATTCCGCTCAAATGAACCGTTGGATCCATGTGGGATGTTACGGTAGAAAACATTAGTGTTCTTATGAAGATACCATCACTTGTGTTTTCGCGGACGAAAACGCTTCTCCAAGGGGGGAGTAATGTCAAGACAAGGGTAGGACCAGTCCGGGCCAAGGGCTAGGACGGACATGCAGTCAAGGGGGTCCCTATATTTAGAAGGCGAGGGGCCTATATAGGGCATGGCTGGGTGGAGCTTAGCATGTCAGTTCCCCGGTCCTTATACTTCTTCAGCGTAGGCTTTCTCTCATCTTGAGCAGTGACTCATATCTTACATGTTGAGCTAGTAGCATTGGGCCGAATATGTCTGTGTTGATTGTGAAGAAGCCAGTGTAGAAGGCTTCTTCAAAGGCCTGGAGGTGATAAGATACGCCGCGACGGACGTTAGCACAACGAGAACTCACCTAACAAGATTTGTCAGCTAGGATGAAGCTCAACCCGCAGGCGCGTGGAAGCAAGCATAGGGTGTCAATCTACACTCGACCGACTCTCAACTAATTCCTACAAAGGTGTCTACCCAATGTCTAAGCTACAGCCTTCAAGAGTGCAAAGAGGAGATTTCCTACAACGCTTCCAAGAGCCAAATACCCATCAAACGGTCTCGAAACGCCACAGAACTTGCAGGAGACCCTACTAACACCAATAGGTCGCTCTCCCTAAGGTCCATGAACCAAAATCCCAACCCAAAACACCCGGTGCAAAATCACATAAGATGTTTGCAGGTCATCGTTTTAAAAAAGTAAAGTGCCTAATGTGTATCTCTACTCAATGCGAATGCGTGGATATGCTGAAATGCAAAAACGGATAACGTATGCTCACTGAATCACCAGATGAAGCTCGTAGGTTGAGCTCGCAAAACCGGACCGTACGGGCACAATGTAGGTATTGACGCATAGCTCTCGTCGGGGGAAACACGCTGCACTTCTTCGCACTCGATTCTGACCACCAGTGCACGCATAGCGTCAAGACGAAGCTCTCACTCTGTCTCGTACATAGTACGCTCACTCACAGACTTAACTTTTTTCAAAATGACAAAGGTTTTTCATTAAGGTCAAAAAGTGGTATAAATACCTTACAATCTCAAACCCTAATGTTCCAATTTAACCATCTACTCAATCTAAATGTCAACACTGGGATACAATCTGGAAACTTTTGTAAGCCCCAATATTTACAAAGGTGAATGTCGGGTTTTCTCAATAAATGAATAATTACAAAAAAGAATAATCCATTGAGCAGTCATTTTTCGTATGGTGTGTCCAGATTCTAACACTCCCCCCCTCCTTGTTCATGTCGTCCCCGACATGGATGTTGAGCTGCTTCTTCAGCGTAGGCTTTCTCTCATCTTGAGCAGTGACTCATATCTTGCATGTTGAGCTAGTAGCGTCGGGCCGAATATGTCTGTGCTGATTGTGAAGAAGCCGGTGTAGAAGGCTTCTTCAAAGGCTTGGAGGTGATAAGATGGTAAAAACATAATCCTTTGATAAAATGCATGTATCACCTCGTGAGAAGGCTGACCAGACAGATCGTATGCACACCTGTATGTATCTTGAAACAAGAAGATACTGTCTGTCGCCTGACCTGGTTTGAATGTTTCGAAGACTGCCAAAAGGGTTTTACAAATCTTTCTCATCATGATGCAAGATAGGTCAGGCGAGCCAGTGAACAATTTGATGGCGCCCGTTAGGGTTTTCACCATGTATTGCTCACTTATTCTCTCGCTTGCCTTCAAGCCTGGCAGCTTCGGGTAGTTTAGCCAAGTGGGTTGGCTTCTCTGTAGTAACTCATGGGCTTTCCATGTACTCATCCTTGGTAGAGGGCAGAAACTGAGGTTATCTCTGATCACTTTAGGTGCCTCTACCAAATGGATTAGATACTGAGGATACTTTGTCAGCCATGCCTTTCTCCACCTGGGTTGAGAGTCTACTATCAGCTTGACCCCTTCAGGTTTGGAGATGTCTGCTTTGTACATTGGCACTGTTGGCTCCTCTCTGATCTGCTTGTTGATCGTGGCAGCTTCATACTTCAACAGAGGATATGGGAGAGAGGGCTGTAGCCTTTCACACCGAAGGTTTCTGGCATCTATCTTCTGAATAGTCAGTGATTTAAAGACCCTCTACTCCCATTCCAAGGCTTCTTTGGTGGTTTCTCTGACTGCCGCTTCTATGGCCTTTTGCAGCTTCTCTTCTTCTTCTTGGGTCAGATCTTGTGGCTCTTGTGAGGGCCCTACAAGGATTTCCTCTTGCATGGTGGTGTCCACTGGATCTTCCACATTCTCTATGTCTATTCCCTCCATGGCTGCTTGCCTAGTGCTAAACTGCTGCTCTTTGGTTTGCTGCTGGCCTCTCAGCTCTTCTATCTGCTTCTGAAATGTTTTCTTCTCCTCTTCTGCTTGCTCTCCCATAGTCACAAGGAGGTTGTTTAGATTGGCATTTATCTTTTCTGCCTCCTCGAGCTTTCTCTTGATGGATTCTAGCTCACTTTTCATGGCCTTGTGCTCTTCTTCTAGTCGGTTCTGCATTACCACTAACCCCTCAGCCAGCATCAGTCTTTGCCGCTACTCCAATGTTAACTCCTTTTTAATCTCTTTCATTTGTTCTTCATATAAATCAGTCTCTGAAGAGGTGTGAGTTGAGCCAGTAGCTCTGACTCTGGCAGGAGATGCCCGCAGCCTTTGGATGGTTTGATCTTTGACTTTCATCTGGTCTTTTAGCTCAATGACCTCATCTTGGCTTGCTTCCTGATCTATCACTTCCTTCTCTTTGGCATTCCTCAGGGCATCCACCTCCTTGGATTCTTCAGCAAGTTGCAGGGTTAGGTTGTCCCTTTCCCTCTCTGCATCTGTCAAGGACTTGTTGATTTTTCTGTATTCTTCTTCAGCTTTTTGAAGTCTTTGATCTGCTGCTTGATTTTCTCATTCCATCTCCTGGCATCTTTGTAATGCGGTGGCCAGACTGGCTTGCATCTTTGCTTGTTTCTCTACCTGCTCTTGGCCCTGTTTTTGGAGTGTGTCGACTTCAGATTTGATAAGAACTTCATTGGCTTTGAGATTGTCAATCTCACTTTTCGTGGCCAATGATTTTGCTCGGAGCCCGGTTAGATTGTGCATCACCACATCCCAGTCATTGGTAGGTGGCTGTAGGTCCTCTGTATCAGTGGACATCTCTTTTAGTTCCACTAACTGCAGGCTCTGCATTTGTTCCTTGGGCCTTGTGCTTGCCAGCTCAAATGCTACTGTGGCTACCTCTTCTCTTGAATACCCCGCAACTAGTAGATCAAGAAATGTGTTAAACCTTCTTTGCTCTAGCTCTGGCTGCTCATCTTTGGGCTTAGCTTCTTCTTTCTGCTCTTCCCCTGTGGTCTCTTCTTGCTTTGAATCTTCTTGTTCATCAGATTTGTCTAGCTCTTCCTTTTGTTGAGTTTGTGGAGGGCTACGAGGAGGTGGTGATGGCGGTGGGCTGGACTCCGGGCTTGACGGTGGAGTTGGTGGCTTCTTCTTGAAATCCCTGTCCGCCTTTGTCTTTCTCTCCCTTTCTTGGCCTTCCTGCTCTTCTAGCAGTTGCCGTCGTACTTCATCCACTTCTTCTTCTGTAAAAGAAACATTCGGAATAGTTTATGTTGTAACATCAAGGATTTCAAAGTTTTTGATGTAATCTTCAAACCTATCTCGGTGCACCCTTCGGAATGATCCCGACATGGCTTCCAATGAGGGCTTCCACAACTCGCTCAAATCTCCTTTCAGTGCTCTCTCGGCTATGAAGCTTTCAATTAATCTTTCAAGCTGCACCGCTTTTTGTGACTTGGTTTCCTTGACGGCACTTTTACACTTTCTTTCCTTCCCTTCTTCGGCTCTGGCAGCTCTTCTAGCACAGTTTCTAGCCGGCGCTTCAACCTTGTGGCAACTCTGGGTGCTTTGGGTTGTTCTTCCTCTTTATCTTCTTTCAGCCTTAGCCAATCATTCTATGATGGAGGGTCAAGCCAGTTTCCCCATTGGCATGTAGTGCACCATAAACCTCTTTCGTTATCAGTTCACCTGGCACAATGTAGGTTGGATTTTTATTGCCCATCTTCACCAGGTTGTCATGGATATAAGCAGCATAATTTATCACCTTTGGCTTGCTCTTTTGCATTGCCCAGGTGAAGGTGGTAGCAATGGCTCCAGGCAGCATTCTGTATTTCTGTGGCCGCTTTGTACACATATGGAAGTACTGGTTGTAGAATTGGCTCATGATAGCCACTTTAGGATTTGCAATGTCTTCAAAGTGTAGTTTCTCTTCTTTTCAGAGTACACCTTGACTTCATCTCTTCTCTTGGTCACACTATCCTCTTTGTTGGAGAGGTCTAGTGCGGCTGCCACTATTCTCTCTGTGACTACAATCATAGTGTCTGGCTTACCCCGTAGATCAATGACTCTGGCCACTCCATCTTCTTTGATAGTTGTTACGAATTCCCACACTCTTTTGATGTCTATCCCTGCTGGCAGAGCTTCAAAGTAGTTATGGAGATCTATCTTCTCTAGGTACTCTCCCATCTTGCTTCTGACAAACTCATTGAGCTCCCATAGTAGCATGGGTAGCTCTATTGCATTTCCTTCAGTATCTTTGAACACGCCTTGGTAGATCTTCAAATCATTGGACTCTAGCAAATCCTCCTGAATCCACATGCTGGTTGGCTTCAGAGTTCCATCTGGGATGACAAACAACTCTACTTCTTCCAAGTAGTCTTTTATTGTCATTCTCTTCTTCTTTGCCGGTGATTTTGCGGCTGTCATGGATCCTGTCGAACTCAGTAGTTCGAAGTTAGTGTTTTTTTCATATCAGCTGAGAAACTGAGTTTTAACTATCCAAATGACTTGAAAATTGAAAATAAAACTTAAAAGGAACTTGGGAAACTGTGCATGTGCTCACAGTGGCTTTCTGGCTAAAATTTATCATTTAGACATCCTACGCGTAGGATGTCTATTTCATCAGTTTTTGGTGAAACTTGGTATCCTGGTGGTCCTTGGCCTGTTGAACATGGCTATGTGATTGGAATTGGGTTTGGGCATCAAAAAGTGCATTTTTGGGCAGATTCAGGCTTTAGGCTCACAAATTGGGTAGGATGTCCATAACAGGTGGCAAATGATATTCAAATGGGTTGAAATTAGATATATGAGCTTCTTGCACCATGGTAATGGCTCCCATGAAGTCATTTTTTGCACAGAAGTTCAAAATCATGCTGGAGACATCCGACGCGTAGGATGTCTATTTCATCAAAATAACTTAAACTTGGTTGTGTGGGTAGCTCTTGGCCTGTTGAACATGGCCCTGCTCTTGGATTTTGATTTGGACAAGAATTGGTGTTGGTAAAAGCATGTGTAGTGTTTTTGGGCTCAAAAAGTGCATCTTAGAGGTGTTGGGGGCCAAAAGTGATGAGAATGGCTTGAAACTTGATATATGGGCTCATGAAAGTGTTATAGAGGGATCTCGAGCTGAAAAATACCATCTGGGGGCCAAAAATGTCATTTAGACATCCTACGTGTAGGATGTCTATCTCATCTTTTTTTACATGTGACCACACAGATAGCTTGGCAATGTGCTCATGAATGTATTGTGCAAGTTTCATGTGATTTGGACAAGTTTTGGTAGGTCCATGGCCCATTATTGCCTCCATGCCCTGACTTTGCGTTTTTTCATGCATATGAGGTCAATTTTTGTCCAGATGTGATGAAACTTGGTGGCTAGCATGTACATGCTATTCAAAAACTTTGTGTGATGAGAAATGTTAGGGTTGGTGCCCAGAAATGGCCTTGAGACATCCTACGTGTAGGATGTCTCCTAATGAAATTTTCATGGTGACTGCTACTGGTGCCTGCCTTTAGTCCCCCTGAGTCCCTTTTAAGCCCTATTTCAACAAAAAAGTCAAATAGATAGAAAGAAACTCCTTATGTGGATTTCAGAGCCTCCGAGCCGTTTTCGACTTTTGGAGTGCTTTTCGGCAATGAAATTTCTTGATGTTGGTCTCCATAGCTTCCCGATCCCATGGGGATCCTTGTTGTATGGTTTTTGTCGACTTTGGCTTCACCGGAGCTCCGTTTGGCAATTTGTCGCTCTGGAAGCACCCGTGGTTGCGTTTTCATGTCGTCGATGACTTGTGGTGGTTTACCACCATAGGACTTGGTTGTTGATAGTCTAGGAAAGCCGCTCGTGAAGTTTGGTGGCAAACGGACATGCGGTTTGGCCGTAAGAGCTATTTGACGCTTTGTGTGTTTGATGCCGTTTCTGAAGTTTAGTGCCGCTTTGGGTCACCGTATGGTCATGTGGGCTATATAGACTTGTCGAGCATGTCGAGATGCTCCTACCCATGAGTTTTGGTAGCATTTGGGCGCCTTTCCGCCGATTTCCCAATTGGTGGCCTCTTGCAGGGCTCTAAGAATTAGGGTTTTTCCCGATGGTTTTCTACTTCCTTTGGTCATCCAAAAGTGGTATCCTATGCTAGGGTAAGCTTCCGATGAAGTCTCATTGCTTTTGGGTTAGCTGTTAGGTGGTCACTTCTACCTGTAGGTCTCTACTGCTCGCTTTCTATGTGAACCCTACGCTAGTTTTCGCGACAAAACAACAAACATGCGCGAAAAGCTCAAGGTGGTGATCCTACCTCTCATGTCTAGAGCATGTCGGGTAGTCGTGCGCGTCGTAGAAGCTCCTAGAAGTTCCGTTCGCTCTAGGTGGCAGAAGCTCTCTCTCAAAAGTCAATAGTAGGAATGAGCTTAAAATGAAGTGAAAATTTCTTGGAATGGGGGTCCCCGAACCACTTTCTATGAAATTTGACATGTGCTCCCAACTTCTTGCGAGATGCGGTTTAGGCTCAAAAATTTCTTGATTTGGACTCCATTTGCCCAGTTTTCGAGAAATTTGACGTTTCGGTCAAAATCTAATCAAATCACGCTTTCCGCTCCATTCACATAATTGCACCTCCACTGTACCATAGGTTTTCCTATAGTCACTAATCATCCCCATATTTTTTGTTTTTCCTTACGATCGTTTTTCACTTGCTTTTTGTATTTTTGAAGTTTTTTTGCCGAAAATTAGTAAAATTAAAAGAAAAATAGCAAATTAAACCCAAGAAATCCCCAAAAATCACAATAAATAAAAAACATCACCACAAAACATTATATACACTCGCATGCAATTTTTATGGCCAGATTTTTCCCGTTTTACCAATATTTTGCTCGAAAAATGGCTATTTTTACTTATATACACACACGTAGGGGCTTGATTTGGCGTTTGGCCCCATATACTTGTAGATTCATGCTGTATAAGGGCATATGTACTTAGGTTAGTCCAAAAAATATCACAATTAAACAACAACCCTTAAAAATAGTCAAAAAACATGCCGTTTTTTTTTCTTTCTGCAATTGGGTCCGTATTTGAGAATGCCTCCCCCCCTCCTAGCCGGAGTCCTCCCGGACGACAAGGTATCACCTCGGTGTATGTGCCGTGCATGGGTGAAAACTCGTGCTAATGCTCCGGCCGTGTAATGTGGCCTTATATTATGCATACTCGGTCAATGCATGGAAAAATTAATGTTGTGCAAGAGGAAGGTATAAGCAATAAGCTTATTGGCATTCACCGTCGAGGTTTCCTGTTTATTGATTTGGTTGGCGGATTTTCTTTGCAAGTAAAAGTTGTAACTCCACCGCTCTCTGTTTGAACGTCTGTCTTGCAAAAGTGACTTGGTTTGCCGCTATTGTCGATATGGCCGTAGTCGTCTCCTTGGAGAGAATTTTCGTGGCGGAATCGGCCTTAGACTTTGTCTCTTTTGCTTTCCATTTGTAGCTTTGCTTTGGAGGTTTTTGTAGGTTTATTACTACTTCCGCGGTTGTCAGTGTTTTGCTGCTGATTGGCACCCACATAGATTTGTTTGCCGGTGTCATATGTAGTGTGTCTCTGCCTGCCGATGTTGCTTGTACTGAAGGGAGTTCCTTTTGCTTTTATTTCAGGATCCAAATGCGAGTCGTAATTAAGTTGTTGCTGAGCATTTTCTTTGGGATCCATATCTGTTTTATTCCCTTGGTTTTTGGTTGAACTGTCTGCTTCTGTTGACTTCTTCTATTGTATTGTGGTTTGTTTGCCATGTCATCTCTATCCTTTCGCAGCCATACTTGTTTGTTGCATGTTGCTAACCTTGATCTTGGCACTGCGGTGTGTTTGGTTGGATGTTGTAGTGAACATGGTTGGCAGTCCCCTGTTTATTCTCCATGTTGTTCTTTAGTGGCACACATCCTTTTGGTTCTTTCCCCAATGATTGTGTTGCTGGCAGCAGCTGATTCTTGCGTGGTTGCTGAGCAAAGGCTATCACCTGTTGTTGTTGTTCATGTTGAATTTTGACTGCATCCACATTCCAATCTATCTGCACATTATACTCTTTTTGCCAAGGTTGTCCCAACAACATGGGGTGTTGTGTGCTCTCATCCTTGACCACATAAAACTTGTGTGGGTAAATATATTGATGTACTTGTACATGCAATATAATCCTGCCCAATGTTTTCAGCGAATGTGATGTACTACTTTCTAGCACTTGTGGAGTAGGATGTAGTTGACTTTTTTGCTTGAGCTGTTTGTATAATCTGTAAGAGATTAAATTTGCTTGGGCTCTAGAATCAAGCAATGCCGTCGATTCAACTTGATTGCTACCCACTTTGAATGCAATTATTGGCTCCACTGTGTCTTCATCAACATTCGTTAGTCGAATAGCATTGATTAGCAACGGTGATCCACATTGTTTTTGTTGTCGTAGAAGCTGTCTTTTTGCCATACGTTCTTTTTCTTCTGCTTGAGCTTCTTCTCGTACCCTCTGTTTCTCCTTCATCCGTTGTTTTTCTTGATGGATTTGTTGAAGCATATCCTGTGTAACTACTGTATGCCCATATTGTTGAGTGTAACTACTGATCCCAGTCTGTCTTGACTCTGATACAATTTTAGTCAAAACAGTGCACAATGTTTTATTTGTGGCCTCAGCTTGTCCATTTTCCTGTGGATGATATGGAGCAGATTTTCTATGTATGACCATGAATTCCTCTAGCAGATATTCAATGACTTCATTAAGAAAATGTGTGCCTCGATCACTGACAATTTCTATTGGTAACCCGTATCTTACGAAGACATTCTCATACAAAAATTGTGCAGTGGTTCTTGTGTCTGCTTTTTGTGTTGCCTTGGCTTCCGCCCATTTTGTGAGATAGTCCGTAGCCACAATGATATATTGGGTATGGGTGCGATATGCAGGGGGTGCAATAGGCCCCACAAAATCAATGCCCCATTTTGAAAATGCCCTTGCTCCCATCATTGGCTATAGTGGCATCTCATCTCTCTTTATCGGCACCTTGGTGCGCTGACATGCGTCACAATGCTTTACAAATTCCTCAGCATCCATATGCAATTAGGTCACCATATTCCTGCGGTTAAGACAATTTTTTCCATCTTATCGCCTCAAAAATGGCCTCCACTTATGCCTCCATGTGCGTGTTGTAGAATCAGCAGGTATTCACTTTCACTTGCACAGATTCTAAGTTGATTGTCCTTTCCTCTCTTATAGAGTTGGTTCCCAATTAAACTAAAGTCGTAAGTCTCCAGCTCTATAGCCCTTTTCCGTGCTTTTGTTATGTTTTCAGAAAATGTCCTTGTGGTTAAGAAATCAATGATATATTGACTCCATGTAGGTGCAATGTTTACCTGAAACAATGTCGCGTGATCCACTGGTTGTTTGGCACTACATATAGTAAAATTGTTAACATAAGCATGTGTGTCATCATACATAGTCGGCCAATAAACCCCTAATTGTTTCAGTCTCTGGTGTGTTTTCATTGCTGAACAATGAACTGCACAATCCTGGACATGTGCTTCTTCAAGATAACACCCGAATTCCTCCAGATTTATACATAATCGTAGAATTTGGTCCGATCCTAGATGATACAGTCGTCTTGCAATCAACTGGAAGTTTTTTGTTTGTCGAATTGTTTGCTGTTTGGATTGTCTTCCTTGTTATCAAACCTATCTCCAAAGGAAAGAATGCTAACAATTTCTTGAGACCATTTGGGTATCATTTCAATATTGAAAAGATAAGCATCTGGTATGTCATCATCTACTCCTTCAGGAGCTTCCCCGTTGTGCAGCCTTGAAAGATGATCCGCCCGTAGATGAGTTTTACCCTTTTTGACCACCACTATGAAATCAAACTCTAGCAATATAATAAACCAGCGTACAATTCTCCCAGTATTGCATGGTTTATTTACCAGATACAAAAGAGCTTGATGATCTGTGAAGAACACAAATTTGTTTGCGAGCAAATAATACTGAAATTTCTTTACTGCATATATTATTCCTAACCCCTCTCTTTCACTGGTTGTGTAGTTCTTTTCTGCACTGTTTAACTATCGGCTTGCATAACAAACTGGGAAATCCATTGTTTCGTCTCCAGGTTGAGCCAGAATACTCCCAATTGCATATGCAGATGCATCAATGTGAACATGGAATATCTTTTCCCAATCTGGTGCTCTAAGTACATGTGCTGATACAAGGTTGTCTTTCAGCTTTTGGAATGAAGTTTCACACTCCTCAGTCCAATCGAAACTGACTAACAGACGATACAGAGGTTGTGCGATGATCGCATATATACGATAATATCCGCAGTGTCCCATGAAGGATTGCACTTGTTTCGCGTTAGTAGGCTTGGGCAGGTCTACTATGACTTTGATTTTGTCTAGGCCAATGGTTATGCCATTTCTTGAGACAATGTGTACTAAGATGCGGCCTTGCTAATCATAAAACTGCACTTTTCCCGGTTAAGACAGATTTGATATATTATGCACTTCTCAAATACCTTTTGTAAATGGTCAATATGTTCTTCTCATAGAAGAGAGTGTACACAAAGATCATCCATATATATTTCTAAGAATATTCTCAGGTATTCTTTGAACGCATGAGTCATTAACCTTTGAAAGGTAGCTGGGGCATTAGTTAAGCCAAAAGGCATAACTCTATATGCATATATTTCCCATTCTGTGGCAAACGCTGTTTTGTGTTAATCCTCTATTGCAATTTCCAGTTGGTTATACCCTGAAAACCCATCTAGAAAGGAATAAGCCCATTTCCCGGCCACCCTCTCAAGTACATGTTCTGTGATTGGAAAGGGATAATTATCCCTTATGGTGGCTGCATTTACCTTTTTGAGGTTCACACACACTCGCAGTTTTTCGTTCTTTTTGGGGACAACCACAATGGGTGACACCCAATCTGTACGCTCGATTTCATAGATGAATTCAGCATCCATCAACTTGTCAATCTCCTCTTTGATTCGTTTAGCAAATGTGTAAATGTGTCATTATATGTATAAGGACGCTGTTTGCTAGGTTTGGCATCTGATTTCAAAGGAATTGTATGTTGGCATATCGATGGATCAACTCCTTTGAGGTTTTTGTAGGACCATGCAAACACATCTTTATACTTCTTGAGAAGCTGTGTTAACCGTTCTTCTTCTTCAGGCTCTAAATCAGTGGCGATATAGACCGGCTGAGTTTTTTCACATGGTTTAGCGAGGTCTATCCGTTTTGCATTTTTCGGCCCATCATAAGATTCCTGGTTTATTCTTCCTTGACTGGTAGTGTCATTATGATTTTTCTGTCCGGGATGGTGAATTTTCGATAGTGTGATGGTACATTCATGTTTCCTTTTTCTGACTCCTCCTTACCATCACTTTCTCCCTCAATCGTCCATATCTCTCGTAATGATCGTTTTAGTTCTTGGTGTTTCTTTTTACGCTCCAATTTGGTCCACTCTGGGTCTTTTGTTGTTTCTTGTTTTGATCTTTGAGATTTTTTTGATTTTGTCTCGATTTTAGCTTTCCGTAATTGTTTTATTTCCTCTTGCGTTCGTTCCCTTCGCACTCTCGAGAACCTTCCTAATATTTGGTCTTTTACATAATCCTCTGCTTTGACAAGCATTAGATAGTGAGTTTTATCTTTTATCCTGGGCATCAAGTTCTCTCTCATTTTGTTTTCTACTCGTTTTTTCCTATAGCGTTCCTGGCATCTAGGGTGCTGATTGACAAAATCATAAAACTTGATATTCTTTGTTTTCTCCCCACGCTCGCTTGAGCTGTCCGAACACTCGTTATTTGCATCGTTATTTACCTCCAGATGCTCAGAGGAGTTATAAAACTCTTCTTGTTCTGGTGGTTCTACAATCTCATCTCCTCCTCGTATAAGGCTTACCATGTAATAGGGTAGCACATCAAAGCCATCCTTATCGCAAAATTTTGTCGTTGGGCTATCTGTAATGGTACATATATCCAATGTTGCTAGTATGTGTTCCCATTCCAGAGATTCCAAGGCATCTTCAGGAAAAGGCTCCGGAATATAATCCTTGTCCTCAATCGCTCTTTCTAAGACGCATTCCTCTCTTTTTAAGCTCCCACAATGTGAAGCTCCGCACATCCATAGCTCTTTTTGTTGCCCCAAACTCTTCCACTGGTGTCTGGTTCACATCTTTGTAACTATGGTCTTTTAGGTGTATTTTGGTTGTAGTCTCTCCATGTCTGAGGTATATGTGGTCGTAACCCCAATCCTGGACCATCTTTAATTGTCCCATGAATGGTCTTCCCAAGATGATCTCGTAATTATTCTTTTTGTCGAAATCGACTATTGCAAATGTATGCTCACACTCGATTCCGCACGAAGTGACAATTACTTTTTCTAAGAGTCCTAGAGGCTTTTTAATGAACCCATCTGCCAATTGCAATTTCCTTCTGGTAGCTCTCAAAGCCGGTTTTCCCCATTTTTTTCCAGATTTCCTTAGTGGCAATAGGGTGAAAGCATGTATAGGTGGACCGCTTTTGCCACTATATAGTATATAGTTTTTGGGGTTGAGAAAATGGGTGATTTAGGCGTTTGAAACAGTGGGATTAAATTCAAAATTTATGGAAAAAAAGGGTTAAAATTTGACGTGTACTAAGTGAAAGCGCTTAGTGGTTAATGATCACCTCAAGGTACTTTCAAGAACTTAATGCAAATATTCTCTCAAGTCTCGTCCCTCCCTCTCTGCCTCGCTCGTTCCTCCCCCCTCTCTCTGTCTCGCCCGCGCCATTCAGGTTTCTGATTCCCTCTTTTCTCCCTCCTTTGCATTTCTCTGCTAGCGTAAGCAACAAGCAACAACATCACAACAAGAGCAAGCAAATTCAAGAGGAGTACTTTTTGCTGGGCTGGTCATCAACTTCAGTAAAAATTTCCTTTAGAGCATCAACAAGTATGTGGCATCATGTAGCTTGAAGCATTCTATCTCGAATGTTGGTTGAATTTGAATGTGGCTGGTTTTCCTAGGTAACATTTCCAGGTAGCATTGATCCATGTTTTAACATGCTTCATGCAGATGTAGAAGCACTGTATGCTTGTCTCTGAATGTGTGGCAAGATAACCAAAGGGGGCTTGGCCTAGTGGTTAAAGTGAATGGGTGGGTGCGTAAGGACCCAGGTTCAACCCCTGGCGATATGGTCTGCCCTCTGTTGGGGAGGGTATTGCAAAAAAAAAAAAAAAAGAATGTGTGGCAAGATAATCGTGGATTGTAAATTTTAATGATGCATGTGTGAGTTTAGAATTTATTTCTGGAATGTATATGCATTGTGCACATCTAATTGATCACCCTTGTGAATGCTTTATAAAAATGCATCATCCAATTTGAAGCATCATGCAGCCTGAAGCATGAATGCTATTTTATCAACTATGTGTGCATGCTTATACGAATGCATCATGCAGGTTCAAGCATGAATGCATTTAACTATTGATGCTGTTATCTATGTGGCATTTGTGATTTTTTCAGGATGAAGAACCAGGCTACAAAAGGACCTTCAGACTCTGACAAGGGTACACCTAGGAAGGGAAAGAGCTCTATGCAAGAGTCGCCTATCAAAACAGGTTAGATGCATCATGCATGCATTTCTAAAATTGGTTTTATGTCTTGTAAAATTTTTGAATTTTTTGCACATGCATGCTACAAAAAGAACTTCCGAGTCCCCCAAGGGTACACCTAAGAAGAAAAATGCATCTGTGGCCAAAATACAATTGCCGACTTAAAATATGAAGTTCCCATAAACATTACAAAAGTGGTCGTAATGGTTCAAAATGATAATGACGGGATATTTGATGATGTCCATGAGCTTGTATCTTCACATTACAGCATCCATCTTCGTCTTCATCACTTCATCAGCATCTTTATTTGGAATCTTTAGAGAATCTTTGAGGAATCTTCATGGAATCTTTGTGGAAGCATTGTTGAAAGGTTGACCTATCAACAGGTCCAAAAGGAGACGGTCTACCAAAGATTAATGCACAATAAGTGCTTCTAGACTTATCTCAGCAGGGGACCAAGAGGAGAAATGGTTACATCTCAATATAGGTCCAACATGAGGTAGCCTATCAAAGAGCAACGTGTATCTAATGGAGCTTAAAAGACCTTAGGGTTAGCTTCATTAAAGACCTCCAAAGATTAGCGTTAAAAGTCCTTAGACCTTAGGCAAGCTAGGGTTGTGCTTGAGGTGGGAACGCAGCCCAAGCTTGAGGTGCTTGTCATGCTTGGTGACTAAGGTGCTTGTCATGCTTGATGAGTGAGGTGCTTGAGGTGCTTGCCGTTGTCAAAGAGTTGGCGGTCTTGCCAGGAAGGCGTCAGGCCTCTAGTTCTGAGGGTTTGTGGGGAGATTGTGTAGCTTTTCACTTAAGCAAGCTTAGTGTTTGTAGAAAATACATTGTGTGTAGCCATTGGAATCTCACACGCAGACACACACATACGCACACGTGAAACCCTCAAAACAAAACAAAGATGAAAACATCAAGGCTTTGATCGTATCTAATCAAGGGTAAAATGAAAGGGTTCACTGATTCATTTATAACAGCGTCGTTGTGCTCCAAATAGACTGCAAATGGTTCTTTGAAACTGTAATTTAGTGCTTACAAAGATGTAGATATTTTGCCTAGCGATAGGAATGAGCCGTGTATACAAGTCTTCTTGGTTCATAGTAATATTAATAAAGCAAGACTCATCCCCTAGAGAAGAATAAATATGTGCACATCGAAACAATTAGAGTAGTCTAGTAGTGGCAAAATAAGAGGACGTGGAGAAAGAAGAATTTCTTGCAGTCTTTCTGGCCCAAAGAGTAACACAATTCTCTGTTGGAAGTGGATTTTACAGCTAATACAAACGTTAATTCTAATATGTTGCACGAAGTGTAAGGGTTGAAAAGTTACACCATCGGGGTTATTCATCTAAGAAAGCTCAGAAAGCAGTCCAAACAATGGAGGAAAGAGATAAGAGAGACAATCAACACACAAAGACCCACACAAGCTTAATCCAAAGAAGTGAAGCATACCTCAAGACTCGTGATATTGTAGCCAACTTGATGAAGTAGATGATGCGTAGTAGTCCCCAACACCGTTTGCAAGCCACCAACAATGCGTCTTTATTGATGAAAGAAGGTTACATAGAGTGTATGAGTATTACAAGTGAGAAGATAGAAGGCTTGAGGCATCAAGTAGCAAGCTCAAGATGTGTTGGGCTGAAATTGAGAGAAAGTTTTCCTCAAGGAGATGGCTAGGAGGTTCGGTGATGGCTTGATAGAGTGGCTTGATTATGGAGATTGCTTGAGCGCTTGGTTGCTTGATGGTTTGCTTGATGCCCAAGTGAGGAGCAAGAGGCTCTATTTATAGGTGAGGTTGCCTCTTGAAGAAGATATTTTCTTAGAAATATCTAAGGGATTTGTGTGACAAGTGTCTCCCTTTTCAAAAATATCTTGAAATTATCTTCGAAGTTTCTAGATCTTTCTCATCAAGAAATATCTAGAGGTTCTTCTAGATCTTTCTCTTCAAGAAATATCTAGAGGTTCTTCTAGATTTTTCTCCAAATATCTTCTCCTTGCCGCCATAAGCCTCCAAGAGTAGCTTTATAAAAAAAATGAGAGATAGCTTGGCATACATCATGGATGACATCAAACAAACTCGTAACCATTTTTCTAAGGAATTTATCTAGGTCCGTAATCACTCCAAAGTGCACCTACTATGTGTAGAATGACACCTCGTGGGGTATACTATGACTAAGGCCACTTTTAGCCATGCTATACATGTCATATGCCACCTAGGATGCCTAGTATATAGGAGGTAAGTTTTATATGCTCATTTCATCATGGCTCCAAGAAGACATTCACAAAGAAGCCCGGGATCGAAGCCCATTCCCAACAAGAGTGACACATCAGACTTCGACTAGCTTTTTGCATGCTAAATAGAAAATGCATATACTTATGCATACTTAAGGTATACACATAAAATCCATAATATTGTAGGGCTTAGCTTCCGTTCCCACCATGCACGTGCCATGGCACGACACCGTGCTTACTGATTAAGGTGCTTGTCATGCTTGTTGACTAAGGTGTTTGAGGTGCTTGTCGTGCTTGCTGACTAAGGTGCTTGTCATGCTTGATGAGGAATGTGCTTGAGAAGCTTCCCATGCATGGGGGGTAAGGTGATTGAGTCAAAAAGAGACCCTAAAAAGAAGGGGGAAAGCCCCAAAATTAGGGAAATCTTTTACTTAACCTCCCACTCACCCAAAGGGCACCCCCTTTCTCAAGGGGCACATGGACACATGTCAAGCTCTCCTTATGCTTCGCCACATGGTGTGCTTGAATCCTATTAGCTTGGCTAAAGAGGGGTCCAATGAGCTTCTAGTTCAATTCAACAAAAATCTAGATATTTTCAAGTTCTCTCTCTCAAAGAGGTAAGGAGGACACTTGCCAAGGATGTTACCCATGTTGCTTGAAATGCTTTATGCATGTGATTGGCTAGGCTTAGAGGGGTCCAATGAGCTTCAAGCTTGAGCTACAAGGAGGGGTCGACCAAGGAAAGCAAGGGGTGTGCTTGGGGGTATACACCCTCTCACACACTCATTTTTCACACATTCTCACTTGGTGAAAGTGGAAGAAGTCCATCTCCTTCTCCAAGCTTGTTGAGAAGTGGAGAGCCTACACCAACACTCTTGGATATGGAATGCAAATCCAACCAAGAGCCATGCTTCAAATAAGCTTGATATCTTCTCCAGACATGCTTGCAGAAGCTAAGTCTCCCGAGCACCAAATGGATTAGTCATCCATTCTGGAATGATGTCATAGGGTAAAAAGGGATCCTCTGCCCGCTAAGAAACTTGGACTAATGACTAGGCTTTATCTTCTCTTCCTCATAATCGAGGACGACTATGATTTCAAGAGAGAGGTAATGTCATAAAATATAATATATAACTTTACCAAATGATTTTTCCATATTGAGCTGATCATTTAATATGTAAAGATAAAAGGGGAACAAGAGTTAGGATATAGATATGTGCTTCTAGACCTATCTCAAAAGGGGACCAAAGGGAGAAATGGTTGCATCTCAATAGCGGTCCAAAAGGAGATGGTCTATCAAAAAGCAATGTGCAATAAGTGCTTCTAGACTTATCTCAACAGAGGACCAAGAGTAGAGATGGTTACACCTCAATATGGGTCCAAAATGAGGTAGTCTATCAAAGAGAAACGTGCATCTAATGGAGCTTAAAAGACCTTAGGGTTAGCTTCATTAAAGACCTCCAAAGGTTAGTGTTAAAAGACCTTAGGCAAGCAAGGACTAAGCTTGGGGTGGGAACCTGGCCCAAGCTTGAGGTGCTTGTCTTGCTTGGTGACTAAGGTGCTTGAGGTGCTTGTCATGCTTGATGAGTAAGGTGTTTTTGAGGTGCTTGTCATGCTTGTTGACTAAGGTGCTTGAGGTGCTTGTCGTGCTTGCTAACTAAGGTGCTTGAGGTGTTTGTCATGCTTGATGAGGAAGGTTCTTTAGAAGCTTCCCATGCATGGGGAGTAAGGTGCTTGAGTCAAAAAGAGACCTTACAAAGGAGGGGGAAAGCCCCAAAGTTAGGGGAATCTTTGCTTAACCTCCCATTCACCCTAAGGGCACCTTCTTTCTCAAGGGGCACATGGACACATGCCAAGCTCTCCCTATGCTTAGCCACATGGTGTGCTTGAATCCTATTGGCTTGGCTAAAGAGGGGTCCAATAAGCTTTTAGTTCAAATCAACAAATATCTAGATATTTTCAAGTTCTCTCTATCAAAGAGGTAAGGAGGACACTTTTCCTAATGCTACCCATGTTGCTTGAAATGCATTATGCATCTGATTAGCTAGGGTTAGAGGGTTCCAATGAAATTCAAGCTTGAGTTCCAAGGATGGGTCGACCAAGGCAAGCAAGGGGTGTGCTTCGGGGTATACACCCTCTTACACACTCATTATTCATACATCTTACTTGCTGAAAGTGGAAGAAGTCCATTTCCTTCTCCAAGCTTGTTGAAAAGTGGAGAGCCTACATCAACAATCTTGGCTATGGAATGCAAATCCAACCAAGAGCCATGATTCAATGCTTAAGCTTTTCATCTTCTCCATCTTCATTTCTATGCTCTTATGCTATGCTAAGCAAGAAGAGTGATGATAAGTGAGGAACTATTTCTTTCTCCTATGAATGATTCTTCTTCCTCTTTCCTACCCTCATTCCCTGCTAGCTCTCTCCACCTTCGAAGTTGTTTGAGGCCTTGGGATTGAGGCCAAGGATGGTTAATGCTTTTACAAATTTTATGTTATGCTCGTAATGCATGAAGCTTTCCATCTTCATTGCATCACCAAGGTCACAAGGAACACAAAGATTGTATTATACCAAGTCTCTCTTTATGGGGAATCTATAATACAAAAGCCTATTGGAGGGGGGACCAGCTCCACATAAATCTAGACCTCGAGTGTTGTCAAGTTCTCTAATTCTCTCTCTCTCTTGCAAATTTAATGTTCATGCCAAGTTAATTAAGTCAGGTTTTAAAATGTATAACAATCACCAACTCAATTTGCAACCAGATGAATTGCAACATCTTTGGTATCACCATCATCCCATAAATTCACTTTAGCTTTCTTGAAACATTTGTTTGATGGATGATTGGTCTTTCCACCATGCACACATAAATTCTAGAGAAATAATCTTTTGATTGATGATGTTTTATCCACACATGGGATCAAAATTTGTTGGTCTCACTGTTGCAGCATAAGCAAGAGACAAAACAAGATCTTCACTAGTACCACATAGACCTCCATGCAATATTCTACACTCTTGTTTTAGCAAAGAACTGACTATTCCAGCCGTTGTAGGAATTGGATCCTTTTCTTTCAGTATAGTAACAATTTGATGGAATTTTTCACAAAGACTATTGAGTAAAATTGCAACAATAAGATCTCCATCCCAAACAAGTGCTTCAACATAACTAGTTGAATTTTACTATTCTTCAAATAATCAACAAGAGATAAAATATTCTCACCAAATTGCATGTTTAAACTATTTAACTCCATCTTTGAACTTATCTTTGAAAACTAGGCTTTAGCTCCATGTAAAGTCTTTAACATCATCCAAGCATCAAAAGTAGAATCCACATCATCCAAATAAAGTATAAAATCATCTTCAAGAGTAGTTAATATTATATCAAAATCTTCTTCATCCTCTTGTTGTTGTTCATTAGATAAAGCTATTGTAATAGCATCCGATGTACCAGTAGCATCTCACCCAAGAGGCATTGTCATTGTGCATAAGTTCTTTTGCATTAAATAACATTTGATTTTTGTTTGCCACGTCCGAAAGCCAACACCATTAACCTTTTTAGGGAACTTTGTAGCCATGATATGATAAAAAGAAAAATTGATTTTGATCTTCAATACTCGGAGAAGAAAATTAAAATTGAAATACTTCTCAATTGGTCTAGAGTTGAGCTCTGTGTGTGAGATGCAAAAACATGCAACACAGAATATTCCTTCCTCCCAATGGGCTATTCTTTGGAAGCCAACTTCTATAGAAAAATTTTCTAATGAGCACCTCACTCTAATATTATGTTGGTGAACCTTCAAACCCCCAACCACTAAAACTAGTGGTGCATATCTACCATGGTTTAAGAAATGTAGCTCGTGTAGGTTAATGCTAACAAGGATTTCATGTCCTCCTCCTTCATTTTTATTAACATGGTGAGAAGGTCCTATACTAAGCATACATCACTACCATATTATGGTAGTGATGTATGTGAACACACTTAGGATCATTGTGGCACTTATTTCTCTCCTTAGGAGGTATTTTCCCCGGCTTGTGTATACACTCATCATGATTGGGCAAGAGCCTTATCTTTTGTATAGTCACACTAAATAATACTAATTCTTGCATTGTGTACTCTTGAGCTTCTCCTTTGTCTCTCCATATTCATGTGCATTGTTGCTTCTGCATTTCCAACAATTTCTTTTATGTGCCCTCAAGTGCGTATAGGATGGAATGGATGCCAAAGTCATGGAGCAGTCACACTAAAGAGGACTAAGCCAAGAAGTAACAAGCCAAAGGGGACACAAAGGTCAAAGATAGCCACCATTGTTGCACCTTTTTTCCCCACAATGGAAGTGACATAGCTACTAATAATCACTAATAGGCTTGTCAATAATCACTTTGTTTTTTCTCCTTGTGGTGTGATATATTAGAATGGTTGGATGAGAAAATGCTACTATAGTCGCTCATGGAGGAGGTGAGCATAAGAGTACAACAAAGGAAAGTTAGTTTCCTCACCACAAAAAGTATTGTGACCCCTCTCGTTGCTTCTCTCTTGCACACTTCTCAAAGATTGTTTTGGGGGTTTTGTTTTGGTGGTGGGGGGGGGGGGGGGGGGGGGGGGCACAAATGACGCAAAGGACAAAGAGAGGTAACAAACATAGATAGAAATCAAGAGAAAGAGAGAAAAAGGCAACATTGACAAACAAAAAGCCAAAGCGATAGCACAAACATCACAAAGGCAAAAGACTATAGGAGCATAAAGGAGAAAAATCAACCAAATTATTCAAGAAAAAGTTTTTAGCTCACTAATGCAAAGACTAAGTCATTTGAGCACTTTTAACCAAAATGAGTGGATAAAAATTGTGCCAAGGATGCCTTTACACTCATAGACATTGGTACTACCCATTGGGGCACAAACAAAATGACAAAGTATAACTTTAGGCTCCTAGACATCGGTACTACCCATTCGAGCACAAAAATGTTAGCATATCAGCAATGCCCACGTGTCTCTTTTGCCCACCATAATGTATGTTCCACAGTTTGTAAAGCCCCCATATGAGGAAAAGCCAATAGTGCACATATAGTTGGTGGATTCTAGCTTACACGCTCATAAGGCCTTTATTTGTTATCACGGATGGTATAGAGCAAATTCAAAATCCATCATGCGTGACTAAAATCACTCATTGAAAATCATAAATTCATGCCAAAATATTTCTTTTTGACAAAATATCTTGGCGGCGGACTACAGCCAAAAAGAGACAAAAAATCGGATGGCTAGTGGCTGATAGTCAATGGTCGATGGCCGAAGATCAATGACCGGTGGCCGGTAACCAATGGACTTTGGACAGCCGATAGTCTTTGGCCAATGGCCAATGGGCGGCAATCAATAGCCACTAGCCGACATCTAGGTGGACTTGGCTACACATGGATGGTTGTCTCTCATGAGAGATGGCAACCCATAGAGACTCCTTTACATCTATACAGGGAGGCCATCTCCATGAAACATTGTACATCCCACATTGAATGGAATCCATATATAGGGATAACGAGTCCTTTGTATTCCTACCTAATATCTCTAGTTGTTTATATTGCCATCTAATCTCTACCTTGAGAGTGCATGGGTGGATGATGCCATCACTTTGTAATAGTACTAATCTAAATTTTGAGTTTTCACTAATCTACTTTGCTTGCTACAAGATCCTATTTTGTTCTATATTTCTTCAATGGTATCAAAGCTTTAGGTGATTGTAGCTAAGATTGTACAAGAAGTGCTTAAATTACCCTGCAAAATCAATCGCTTATTATGTTGGCGTCTTTGAATGTTTTTGGTGGTGCTACTCTACTATGCATTTTTCCACCAGCCTTCACAGAAGGCAAGCTTGATTGCACCAACTAGACTCTGTGGAAATTCAAATTTTTTGCAATTCTAGATCCGTGGGAATTACTACACTTCTAGATTTGTATGAATTACTAGATACATTGTTGGGGAAAAATGATGCCGAGCGAGAGCCCTCTGCAACAATTGATCTAGAAAATCCAAGTTTTGTAACTCCTTCAAATGCTATTCTTCTACCTGCATGGAAGAGAAGGAATGCAGATGCATTGTGAGCCATTTTCATGTGTGTAAGTGATTATTTTCTCACTATTGCTTGAAGAGGAGCCACAACTTAGGACTAGGGATGGTGAGGGTGATGTTGCTTTCATAGCCAGTGTAAAAGGCAAGGAGACTACGTTGAATACCTCTAAGAAGAATCCCAAGAAGAAGAAATTTTTAGGTAGTTATTTTTATTGTGATAAGAAAGGTCATGCTGTTAAAAACTGCAGAAATAAAAAAGTATATGAGAAGAACGGCACCATGAAAGCTTCTTGGAAGAAAAGAGAATCCACGAACAATGTTGAGATAGAGCTTGAACTATGAGCCGTCATGGAAGAGGTATGTTCATCCAGCACAAACTTTCTTTGTTGATGGTTCTTGGATTCTACATAGTGGAGCATCTCCACATATGACTACTAAAAAAAATTGGTATAGTTCTTGGAATCCTTTACAAGAACACTATCAGTGTAATTGTTGGGAATAATACAAAATTTCCAGCCAAAGGTTCTTAAACAATTTCTTTTTTAGTAACAATAGGACGTGAAACTAACCAACTCTTTGATGTGTTGTACATGCCACAAATCAAGAAGAAACTGCTCTTGATTTTTTTGATCACTAATTGTAGTCTTCAATTTTGTTTCAAGAAAACTGAAACAAAAAACTTGGATTCTGAAGGCAATACAGTTAGAAAGGGAGTATGGCCACATCATTAGCAACTGACACAAGATTTCCTTCACCTTGTTGCTGCAAAAACTTCAGCATTTAGAATTTCAAAATTCTGATTTTCCAACATATCTAGAACATTAAAAAAACTTGGAATGGACTCTTAGATCATATAGATCCAAGTCCGAGTGTGAGAGAGTTGCCAAAAATAGTGTTTTTTGGTCCCAAAAAATCGAACAAAACTTGTTGCTACTGCCACTACTACTGCACTTGCTGCATTTATGAATATAATTTTAGAAAATAAATATCACTATTGTGTTCAAAACATGCCAAAATCCCAACTTAAACTCCTAGATCATATCTGTCTGACTTCGTGTGACAGAGCTATGTCAAAAACTGTGTCTCAAAGCCCCAAAATGGCAAAATCGAGGCATAGAAAATTATGTTTCCTTCTTTAGCTCTACTCTCCGAGATTCAATGTCAAGGTTTCCATCACCACTCCCCTTGCATTGTGATACCACTTGAAGGGTGCACAAATGCAATGCATGTGTCGGGGCGGGGGGTAGAGAGAGAGAGAGAGAGAGATTTATCGTCCTTGAGAGGTCACATATGACCTACGGGACCAAATATGCATACAAAAAGGTGGCTTCTCTCTCAAGGGAGAGGTAAATGGTTGTTACATGGAGGGAAGCGACCCGACGATCGATATGGCTAGGTCATGTGTAGTGGCTTGGTGGGTGTAACCTTAGGAGACAAAATGGACAGTACAAGCAAAGAGAAAGAAAAAGGGAACTAAGGGCTAGGGGTGGTATTTGATAGTATGCTAGGAGGCTTGGGAGAGGGGAATTCTTGTATGATCGCTTTCCCTCCTTGGTATACTGCCCACTTGCCTTTCGCTCAAGCCACACGCACGTTCTTGAGCTCTTCACCTTTGCATTTGAGTTGTGTTGGAGTAAGTTCCTCCACGATCCAAAACTTGGTATCCTTAAGAAGGCGTGATTGTTGGAGAAGGCGAAGATGTCCCTCGCTATTCTTGAATTGAAGAATGGCGTGTCCACTTGGCATGTGGTTAGTGGTGCCCTTGGAGGTTACAAATTCTATCATGTCATGGTTGACATGTATCAGTTTGAGAGTTTCCTTGAGGAAGTTGAGGTGCTCAGAGAAGTTATCCTCGTATGTGTCCCATGATGGGGGTAGCCCCCCAATGTGGACCTTGAGAGTGTTCTCTCCTTGAAGTCGTTGTTCTCGGAGTTCTTTTGCCACATAAGTTTGCACTTTGGCAAGCGCTACTATGTGAGCTTGAGTGACCTTTACATCGGTTTCTTTTACCTTGTTGGTTGCAAGTTCGGCAATTGAGTCAACTTGTGCTTCTAACTTGCTGATGTGCGCTTTGAGCTCCCAGTTTTCCTCCATAACTCGGTCAAGGGCTTCTTGTAGCTGTCTGATTTTGGTCGACCTTGCTCGAGGTTGCTAGAATGGCAGCAAAGCTAGGTTTTGGCCTTGTCTTGAGCTTTGGAGTGCTTGGGGTGTGCTTATGAATGTTGGGCATGCTTGGAGGGCAACGATCTACAAGGGAACCCCTTGTGAGTTCACCCTTGTCGACTCGCGTTGTGGTTGCCATTGATGTGGTCACGTGAACCCACTCCAAGTGAGGACCTTCAACTCCAGCCCAAGTTGAGGGGCAACAGGCAGAGAGAGAGAGAGAGAGAGAGAGAGAGAGAGAGAGAGAGAGAGAGAGAGAGAGAGAGAGAGAGAGAGAGAGAGAGAGAGAACACAGGATGTGGGTGGAGTAGAATGGTAGGAAGAGCCCTCACTCCTTATTCTTATATGTATATAAATAATAAGGGTTGGTGCAGTCAGTGGGCATTGAATGTCCAACATAGGGCAAAGGCACATCCACGTTTAACCTCAACAAATGTTACCCGAATTGTTCTGATGCACGATGCACGTGACATGGTCATGCATAGCTACATGGTATCCATTATAAGAAGGATTAGAGGTTGGTTTATGGGATACCTCCTCTGCTAAATTTTCCTTATTCCTATTAATTTTCATGTGATGGAATCATAGGTCCACTCTGGGTATTATATACTCTTTATGTGGTTACCTCTCTTAAGATGGTCATAAGCCTAAAAGGTAGATCCTTTTTGGCACATTTTATCAGTTACAAGGTGTACAAAATGGTATAAAAACTCATGGATTTTTGTTTAGCCAGTGTGGAGCAAGGTTTATGAAGGTCTTTCTCACTCCTATCGCTAAGTATTTTGAGTTATCTCCACACAGGTACTTCTCCTACTTGAAAAATGACACATTTACTAATATCAATATATGAGACATATTCCACGTGTGGAGAATATGAGTCTCTAGGGCTGACATTGGTGCTTGTTTATCCAATTGTGTCCTGACAGAGTCCCTGGGTGCTGGTCAAATCCATTTCAAGCATGTGGGATCTATTCTGGGTCTACCAACCACCATACATAGTCATGGCTCGGTATGGATGCTTGTAGATAGATTGCCTAGACTTTGTAAGTTTATTCCAATCAAGTTCACTCTTTAACCAAGTTGGTAGCTTACAATGTGTATCGATTATATAGATTACCCCGCAATTTTGTGAGTAATGGTGAACCCATGTTTACCAGCCATTTCTGGAGGACTATATGAAAACGGTTGGAAGCACAACTCAATATGAGTACTGTAGATCATCTAGAGATGGATGGGCAGGTTGCAAGTGTTAATCAAGTGCTAGGGGGTATGATAAGAGTGTATGTTAGCGAGGAGCAATCCAATTGGGAAGATTACCTCTCTAGTTTGGAGTTTGCTTATCATGATGCAAAGCATGTTATGACTAAGTTTAGTCCCTTCATGCTTATGAATGGTTTTTAGCCTCTATCACTTGTTATGGTGGGGTCGCTAATGATGAGGTATGTTAGAAAATCAAGGACTTTATACATGATCATAAAAATATGTTGAATGTTGCTCGTCAATAAGATAGATACAAGAATTATTATGATGAGACATGTCGGCGAGTCACTTTCACAAAAAGTTAAGAAGAGGATTCGTGCGTGTTCTAGCACCTTCAAAAAGTCTAAAAATTGGTCATTCATTTAGTTACCTCTTAATTGTGGTAACTCATCCATCCGGTTTTGGATATAAGTCATTTCCAAAAATGCTTACAAAGGGACAACAATGTAGGCAATCAAGATGTTCTTGTTGGTTTCATTAAACCTCCTATTGAACCGTATGAAGCTACACATATTCTTGCCTATCATGTTGTCAATCTAGTGGACAGTTGGACCCAATTTAGGTGCTACTCTGGAAAACATTAGTGTCTTTAAGAACTTTTGTTTTGAGGATGAAAATGCTTCTCCAAGGGGGGAGTAATCTCAAGCCTATGATAGGAACAAAGGCCCTAAACTACTCATGCATGTCAAGGGGTATCCTGTCAGAGGGTCAAGTGCCTATAAAAGGAGTGCAGCTGGGTGGACATGAGCATGTAGTAGGACCCTAGGTCTTTCACAACCACCAATAGACCTTACAATTGTCCCAAGATAAATACTCAACAAAGGACTTTGTATAGATTTGCATTTTTCTAATATAAGGAACTTCATTAGTGGTGAATACCACCCCCCAAGGAGACATATAACAAAGTTTTTCAGTTCTCATAGATAAGAAGAAGTGTATCTTTATAGTTAACACAAAGATGGTCCAGAAAACAGACATGTAGTTGTTCTTTTCACATCACTTAGAGATAAGCCACCCATCATGGGCCTACTCCTAGTGAAATTTTTACTGATATTTTGTGTACAAATAGGTTGTCATAAATGGCTTGCTTTACATCTTGTATTTCTTGAGAATATTTTCTATACATCGATTTGTGATACGATGATACTTTTGTAGCTTGAATAACGTCATGTAAGGTTGAAGAAGTCTATTCAATCCACATGCTTTGGATTTTGGAATGTGAAGATGGGGTTGAAGAATTTGATGCAAGATTTATGTTTGAGCATGTAGTGCAAAAGACGATTGACACACTCTAACTATCTAAGAAATGATATTCTTCTACATGTTTTCTTTTTAGAAAGTTTGCCAAACCATGAAAATCTCTCTTTTGTGAGAGTTTTGATAACTTGCACCCGATGCATATGACCATAATAACCTTCCTTGAAGTCCTCAACAGCTATGTTTTGCTCTTCCACTCTTATTTACTAGTATTCAATGTATGTAGTATGGAGGACTTTCTCTTCTCCACATTACAATGTGTCATAAAATATAATATCTAACTTTACCAAATAATTTTCTCATATTAAACTAATCATTTAATATGGGAAGATAAAAGGGGAACAAGAATTAGGATATAGATATGTGCTTCTAGACCTATCTCAACAGGGGACCAAAAGGAGAAATGGTTGCATCTCAATAGGGGTCCAAAAGGAGACGGTCTACCAAAGAGAAATGTGCAATAAGTGCTTCTAGGTTTACATCAGCAAGGGACCAAGAGGAGAGATGGTTACATCTCAATAGGGGTCCAAAAGGAGGTAGTTTATCAAAGAGCAACGTGCATCTAATGGAGCTTAAAAGACCTTAGGGTTAGCTTCATTAAAGACCTCCAAAAGTTAGTGTTAAAAAGTCCTTTGACCTTAGGCAAGCTAGGGATGACCTTGAGGTGGAAATCCTACCCAAGCATGAAGTGCTTGTCGGCTTGCTAACTAAAGTGCTTAAAGTGTTTGTGGGAACCTTTCCCAAGCTTGAGGTGATTCTCATGCTTAAATGACTAAGGTGCTTTAAGTGTTCAGATAAACTCTCAAGAGGCATAAACGGTTTCCATGCTTAATTGACTAAGTGCTTGAAGTGTTCAATTCAAACCAAATGACTTAAGTAGCATAAAAGACACGTGTCAAAATCCCCCAAATGTCGCCCTCATGATGTGCTTGAATCCTATTGGATAGACTTAAAGGGGTCCAATGAGAATTTAGATGCATAAAGATAACTAATTAAGTTCTTTCTCTCAAGGAGGAAAATGGGGACACATGTCAAAATGATATAATTACATAATACAAAAGAGAGAGAGAGAGAGAGGGGGGGGGGTGGACCAAGCATGAGAGGGGGTATACTCTCCCACAACCACACACACACACACTCTCATTTTCTGGAGTGCAAAGGGAAAGAGCTCCATCTCCTTCTCCAAGCTTGTTTGAGAAGTGGAGAGCCTACACCAACACTCTTGGCTATGGAATGCAAACCCAACCAAGAGCCATGCTTCAATACTTAAGCTTGTCATCTTCTTCATCTTCATTACTATGTTGTTATGCTATGCTAAGCAAGAAGAGTGATGATAAGTGAGGAACTATTTCTTTCTCCTATGGATGATTCTTCTTCCTCTTCCCTACCCTCATTCCTCGCTAGCTCTCTCCACCTTTGAAGGTGTTTGAGGCCTTAGGACTGAGCCTTGGGATAGTTAATGCTTTTTGCAAAGTTTACGTTATGCTCGTGATGCATGAAGCTTTCCATCTTCATAGCAGCACCAAGGTCACAAGGAACACAAAGATTGTATTGTACCAAGTCTCTCTTGATGGGAGAATCTATAATACAAACGTCTTTTGGAGGGGAAACCGGCTCCAAGTAAATCGGTCATCAACTATTGTCATGTTCTCTAATACTCTCTCTCTTGCAAAAGTATTGTTCATGCCAAGTTAATTAAGTACTATGTTCATGTTGCTACCATCAATTAAGTTCATCCTCTATGTTCTGAAAGTGATCTCACAAAAAATGCTCACTTTAATTCTCTTAATTCTTCTATTCTCAAAGTTCATAGGCCATTTCCATTACATTGTTATCAAAGCATTTGGTTTCTCTTTTCTTGCTTAAGAAGAGAGGTCCTTAAGTAGCCTATTAATGGTTGATTTTGTTAATTATATTAGGGTAAGTGGGATTGAGATCTATTGTCGGTTTTGTTGAGCCCACTATGTGGGATATGGTGCACATCTCGGGAGCTTTGGTCTTAATAATGGGGTCTTTTTAGACTTGCCTACGGATTTACCATTATTGAGCCATAAGAAGTCCGAAAGGAGCTATTCCTCGGCAATTTTGCTATGTTAGACTCACCCCACTACTCTCTATAATTCACCAATTCGAGTCGTGGGTGTAGATACTTAAGTGCTTATTTTCAAAGGCTAAGAGGAGTAGCAACTAAGGTTTTGAGTTGCCAAAGGATACACTAAGTAAACACATAAGTATAATTAGCATGGCTGACAATAGCCAAGAGAGTAGAATGAACATTGATAACTTTGATTTTGCACATGAAGGTGCTAATGATGATGCCCCCATGTTTATCAATTGTCTTGTTACTAGGTTGTATCAAGCTATGGGAAACCCTACTTTGCAAGCGGAAGTTACCCAGCAACTTTGTACTTATGGGATTTCTCTTCCTCTCCAAGAGGAGAGTGAGTTTAGGAGGCCTCTTGATGAGACTCCCAAAAGAAGACTCTCTCCCATAAGAGAGGATAAATCCAAAGAACGAGAAAGAAGCAGACTCCTAAGTTCCTCTAAAGATGTTGCTCCACGAAGATGGCGGTCTAGACTATCATCAACTCCTCTCAAGAGGAAACGGTCAACTCATAGTCCTTCTCCTCATCACTCAAAAGGGAAGAGAGGAAACAAAGGAAGGAAAAGGCAAGAAAGAGGTCACCCTCTTCTCCTCTTTCTTCGCCTTCCTCCTCTTCTAACGAAATCAATAGTTATTCTCCTAGAGAATACAAGAGGAGAGGATGTCGCAAAACTTACCTAGCATGGAGAAGGCCCCAAAAGCTCAAGAAATCCAAAGAGGGAGGAAAGAGCATCTCTTTTGTCACCTATGATGGCACCTTTGGTGCCACCAACAAAGTATTGGCCTTCATCCAACAATTTGATGCGGCCTTCGGAGAGACGAGGGTCCTTCAAGCTATGCCATGTAGCTATGCACTTCCAAAAATCTGCTCGTCAATGGTGGGCTAGCCTTCACGGCAATGACGAGGCCCCAAAGACATGGAAAACTCTACGAGTTTCCATCATGAAGAAATTCCTTGCAAGCAATGCAAAGGACAAAGTGCTTACCGAATGATGGAGCTTGAAGCTGCTCTTCAATGAGTCTATCCACAAATATGTAGACAAGTTTTGGGATTTACATCTCAAAGCTACAGTCTTTCAAAGGATAGGCTTCACCAAACAAAAGCAAAAATTTTGTGCGGTATTATATGAAGAAATGGCCTAGTATGTCAACTCACAACGGCCTAGCACTATCACTAAAGCCATCCATCACACTATGGCTGCTTCAAGGACCAATTTCCAACAAGGGGTGAGAAGAAATTTCAAGCCCATGAAAAACAAGGATCAAAATGAAGCTAAAGGGAAGAGCAATTCTCAAAACACTTCCGAAGGCAACACCAACACCAACAACAACAAGGCCAAGAAGAAAGGAGCTTACAAAGGTAAAAATAAGCTCTCTCCCAAAGAATTAGAGGCCTTTCATAAAGACCATAAATGCTTTAAGTGTGGGGAGAAAGGACATGGTTATCATTTTTGCCCCAAAAGAAATGTACTCAATGACACTCCTAGAGCTTCCATGGTTGAAGCTCCAAAAGAGGATACTCATTGCAAAGACTCATACCTCTCCTATGCTTGGGGAAAAGTAAGGGAGCATTATGTCCTTATTCTCTTTGACCCTAGCTCTACTCACAACTTCATATCAATGGAGTTGGCCACTGGGCATTCAAGCTTTCGGGATGGGAGATATTGTAACTACCGATGGAGCTTTCAAGGGATAGCAAGCCTCCATTACTCCCTTGATTAGGAAGTTGAGGCTTCATGTCCAAAGCTACGTCGACAAAGAAGACTTTTTTATCTCTCCTCTCCAACATGAGAATGTTATCCTAAGGGCACCATGGTTCAACCGCATGGCTGCCAACATGAAGCTCCCTGAAAGGAGAATATATTTCACCTACAGGGAAAAGAGAATGTATATAGATGCTAATGAGTTGGGGAACACCATTCCCTGGTAAATACGCTCGCTTTTGATAAGTCAATGAAAAGCTCTATTTTTGCGTATACGATTTTTGTTAGAGAATCTGTAGATGATTCTAATGTTTTCACTAGTAGCAATAAAGGGAATCAAGAGAAATTAGAGTTGTCTAATTTCCTAAATGGATTTCAAGATGTTTTCATTGATGCCATCCCTAGTGAGCTACCTCCAAAATGAGGGGATGATGACCATGCAATAGAGCTTCTACTAGGAAGCTCGCCGCCTAATAAACCTCCTTATTGGGTTTCACAAGCTCAACAAGAGGAGATCATGAGACAAGTGCATGAATTGGTGGAAAAAGGGATGGTGAGCTTTAGTGCAAAAGAAAGATTGCACATATAACATGTGTGTCGACTATAGAGCACTAAATAGGATCACTATTATAAAATTAAAAAAAAATCCCGTGCGTTGGGTAGAAGATCTATTTGATAAGTTACAAGTTTTGGCCTGGAAAATGCTCCAGCCACATTCAAACTCACGATGGACAAAAATCTTCAGGCCACTCAAATTCTCTTAAGGTGTACAAGTGACACCTCCAGGTAATCTTTCAAGTTGTGAGAAAGAGTAAGCTTTTCATTAATCAAAAGAAAATTGATTTTTTTCCTACAAGAGATTCAATATTTAGGTCACATTATCTCTCAAGACGGTATCCGACAATCAAGTGGTCGATGCACTTTCACAACGGCCAAGGGTAAATGTGGTTGATCTATCTTTTATGATAGATGAGTATGCTACTGACCAAGAATTTAAGTAGGTAAATATAAACTTTGCATTAGGGAAGAAAAAAGAACCATTCACATTGAAGGATGATTATCTTCCAAACGGCAATAGGCTATGTGTTACTCACCAATACAATAAGAAAGTCATGTATGAATCCCATGCTTCTCCTTATGCAGGGCAAATAGGGATTCCATAATCTACTCTTCGAGGAGTAGAAATGTATTGATGTTGGTCTACCATGAAAAGTAAACATACAAGAGTATGTTTCAAAATACGTGGTATACCAAAAATTGAAATTTGATCGAGGGAAGCAACTTGGATTGTTTCAATCGACAAGCTTAGCAAGAAAACACACTCTATGCTTGTCAAAAAAACTATTAAGGCACATCAAACGGCAACCCTCTTTAGATCTCAAATTTTCAAGTATCATGGATTGCCAACATCCATAGTGTCAGACAGAGATCCTAGAATGACCAATAATTTTTAGAAGGGTCTCTTTGAGAATCTAGAAAGTAGATTAAATTTCTCTTTCGGCCTATCATCCACAAACGGATGACCAAAGTGAACTAACTAATCTAACGATTCTTGAATCTACTAAAATCCTATGTCATAAAAGTAGATCAACGTTCTCAATGAGAGAAGTACCTACCTCTTATAGAGTATGTGTACAATGACATTGTACATACTTCTATGGGGAAAGCACCTTTCGAGGTTAAAGAGGAAAGATCCAAAAATCCATTACTACTTAAAGTACATGGGAAGATCTTCGTTGCTGATGAATATATCTGAGACTCACAAGAATCTTTTCCAAAGATTAAAGAGGTTATATCCATCTTACAGCAAAGGCAAAAAGGGTTGTTGCTAATAAGCACAAAAAAGAGCCTTAGCCTTTAAGTAAAATGACTGGGTCTTGCTAAATTTTCTCAAGGCTCGTCTAAGGCATACTCCGAAAAAGAATCCTACGAGCAACCAAGAGTACTATGCTAAACTAGCAAAAATATACTATGCCCAACCATTGGCTCATTCACAATGCTAACCATGTGAGCCCACTCAAGCCTTACAAAGGAGAGCCACAAAAAGAACCAATAATGAAGGACCCGCCAGAGATCGAAGATCAAGAAGAGTTGTTGCAGCCCGAATTGATTCTTCGACACGAAGACAAGGTACTAAGAAACGGTACGATTATCCGACGATATCTTATTAAATTTAAGAATTATCCTTTTAAACATGCTAGAGGGATGCAAGGAACCTAGCTTAAGGATAAATGAACCTTCTCAATGCTTACAATGCTACACTACAATAAGCAAATGAAAATGCATTTTAAATTAACAATGTTTTTGTCTTATAAGACTCATTCTCTTTCTTTTATTGTGCACAAAATTTAAGAAGTATGCATACTTAGGATCATGTTTGTGGTGACGATGTCTCTCAACCACCAAGTAGAACTTGTCACTCTACTTTGGAAGTATGATATAAACTAAAGAGCAGACATGCTTGTGGCAGCTAAATCTCCCGAGCACCAAATGGATCAGTCATCCATTCTGAAATGATGTCGTAGGTTAAAAAGGGATCCTCTACCTGCTAAGAGACATGGACTAATGACTAGGCTTTATCTTCTCTACCTCATAGTCGAGGACGATTATGATTTCAAGAGAGATATTGCAATGGAATTGGCCTATTAACTTGAGAGTAGCGGAAATTAATGAGAGTACTTTTGAGAAATTACTTTGTGAGCATAGTGAGTGAACATAATTGAAGATAGCAACATAATCATAGCAATTAGTTAACTTGGCATGAACAATAATTTTGCAAGAGAGAGAATCTAGAGAACATGACAACAGTTTAGGATCGGATTTATGTGGAGCCGGTCCCCCATCCAATAGGCATTTGTATAATGATTTCTCCCATTAAGAGAGACTTGTAACAATACAATCTTTGTGTTCCTTGTGACCTAGGTGATGCAATGTAGATGGAAAGCTTCATGTATCACAAGCATAACATAAACTTTCAAGAAAGCTTTAACTATCCCAAGCCTCATTCCCAAGACCTCAAACACCTTCAAAGGTGGAGAGAGCTAGCATGGCATGAGGGTGGGGAAGAGGAAGAAGAAACGTTACATAGGAGAAAGAACTAGCTCCTCACTTATCATAAATCTTCTTGCTAGCATACATAATAGCATAGTAAGGAAGATGGAGAAGATGGAAAGCTTAAGCATTGAAGCATGGCTCTTGGTTGGATTCGCACTCCATAGCCAAGAGTGTTGGTGTAAGGCTCTAAACCTCTACCTGCTTGGAGAAGGAGAGGGAGCTCTTGCACTTTCCACAATGCACCATGAGAGTGTGTGTGAGCATGTGTGGGAAGAGTATACCCCCTAAGCAACCCCCTAGCTTGCTTTGGAGAGTGATGATAAGTGAGGAACTATTTCTTTCTCCTATGGATGATACTTCTTCCTCTTCCCTACCCTCATTCCCCGCTAGCTCTCTCCACCTTCGAAGGTGTTTGAGGCCTTGGGACTGAGGCTTGGGATAGCTAATGCTTTTTGCAAAGTTTATGTTATGCTCGTGATGCATGAAGCTTTCCATCTTCATAGCATCACCAAGGTCACAAGGAACACAAAGATTGTATTGTACCAAGTCTCTCTTGATGGTAGAATTTATAATACAAACGCCTTTTGGAGGGGAGACCCGGCTACAAGTAAATCCAGTCCTCAAATATTGTCATGTTCTCTAATACTCTCTCTCTTGCAAAAGCATTGTTCATGCCAAGTTAATTAAGTACTATGTTCATGTTGCTACCATCAATTAAGTTCACCCTCTATGTTCTCAAAGTGATCTCACAAAAAATGCTCACTTTAATTCTCTTAATTTTGCTATTCTCAAAGTTCATAGACCATTTCCATTACACAATGTCTCAAGTTTAATTGGGTGTGGCAAAATTATGTGACTCTTACAAGCATAGTACATGTTTGCTTTTGTATGTTGCTTTTGCAATATTAGTGCTTCAGTGACACTCCCTCGTTATCTAATGGCTTCAAGGCCTGTGACCTCCAATTATATATTGATGCTTTTAGCTGAATTTGAGTTTCTTAATATGTTTTTTTTTTCAAAAGTCACCGATAGGTGAGTGAAAAATATATTGTGTAAAACAGAAAATTACAAAATTCCCTCATGCATAGACCGTGCGTGCCATGAGGGCCAACCATAGCAGTTCATCCGTTACAACCGGACCATGACACTATACAGTTCATCAGATATCATTAAACCATCCAGTCCTGAACATGGGAGGTTAGCCCTCGCATAAAAGTAGTACCACAAAAAGATCCCTGACTGGTTACCACAGGTGTCAGACCCACTGCCACAAGGCCAAACACCTCCCAAATAAAAAATGAAGCAAGCCCAAACCAAAAATGAATCATAGAGAGAAGCCGAGAGTTACCCAATAAAAGTAGAGTCGCAACAAGGGCGGGGCCCAAGTTCCCATCACTCGAGGAGAATGCATAGGCTACCATCCAGGAGCTGATGTTGCCATCGGACATCACCAAGACCTCCCGAGCATACCCTCCTTAACGCCAAAAGAGAACCAAAATTGCGAACTAAAGTAAACAGAGGACCATGCAACACCTCGATCTCAAAGCCGTAATGAGCCGTATGACCATAATCACATGCACACCGCTTAACACGCTTCCACCCGGAGATCATAGATCCCAGATCCAGAGCACCGATAGAACTAGTTTCTCCCGCATACAAACACCAAGCAAGAAATCAAATAGATCATGAGCTAGTGCAGCATCAAAACCTCCCGATCACCACCTCCATAAAGCACCTCGAACAAATCCCTTGGAGAGCGATTGCGCTCCCGGACGGAGGAAGGATGCCACCAACCCCCATGGCAAAAAACAGGGCCTATCTGAAGAGGCAAAAGAGCACCTTGACACACAAAGGCAGCTAGGAGATCCGTACCCAGACCTCCCCTGTCCACCGGCCAACAGCCACACAACCCAAGAGACTTTGCACAACGTGCAACACCGTTGTCCACAAAACCCATGAAAGAAAGACACCACTGGGCGTTCCGCCTGTGGAAACCCCCACCCCGATGCTCATGAGCATATGGTAATGCTCATTGACTGTAGCTGAAGCTAGGCTAGTGAAAATGAAAATAACATTTTCTCTCCACAGCAACTATTATATATGGGAACTCTCAAGTGCTAAATGCAACATCTTATACTTATATTAAAAAGACAGGCCTCAGATCCACGTGGCTGGATCTAAGGCCTGCTTCGGCTGCTCATGCACCATTCAGGAGCCATATGCGCCATTCAGCCGAATATGTGGAATGCGGCTATGTAGCCAACAGAAGACGTGAACTCTGGAGGTGCCTCCAGGCTTGCCTCGGATTGCAAGCAATCATGCACTATGGCTACAGGCAAGAAAGAGCTCGGGTCGCGGGCTGAGAGAGCGTGAGTGGGAAAAGCCTCGGGATGCAGACAAAAGGTTGAGAGAGCGTGAGTGAATAAATCCTCGACATGCGGGTAAGAAACTCTTGAGTTGCGGGTATGGAGAGACAGAGAGGTGGGCGAAGCTCGCCATCCATACTAGTGTCCATTAGCATCATTGAATCGCAGAGGCTTTTTTCTCCATACTCACAATTGTTAGTGGAGATGTTATATTAACTCAAGAAAGAATGTACAATGAAATTTAAGCATTACATGTGCCTTGAGGGCCCAATTTTTTCCAAAAAGGGGTTGTACAACTCATAAACAGTAGATCCTGTTTTTTCCTTGTCCCGCACCTCTTGTCTCACAAAACAGTGGTCTGCTTTCTCCTAAAGGGCACCACTTGAGCAGTCGATGCAACTCAATGCATTTGCTTGTGTAGTGGACTCTATTCTTGACCCTATTAAATATATAAACTTACTTATTTCACGCATTATATCATTGAATTGAGCTACCACAAGGCTTCTCTCAAAGACTTGAAGGCTCGAGAGATCCTTTTGTTATTCACTATTTTGGCAATATTTGAAGATCCTCGTCCAAGCTCAGAGAGCCAAGGGGATAAGTGTAGGATGGAGCACCTAAAGTATTTGAAGGTCTCCCTCCATTCCAACGATGATGCCGCTTCATTGCACTTTCTTAGTATCTCTCTTGTGCCACCCCTAAGCTTTAGAAAGACCTAGTTAGGGGCAAGAATTTATCATGTACTCTAGTCTCCTTCCAGGGGCCTCCTTGTGAGAAGAGCTCTACTTTGTCATATTCCAAGCCATGACTGCCCAAGAGCGGTAGAGGTTTTTAAGGAATATTTTGTCCCATTAGTATATCAGTCTTTTGTGATCAAAATAGCTTCAAACTTTCGTTGATCATCCCTTTCATATGCACTAAAAGTGTTTATTTTCAGAATGACGGTTGTACATCAAACTATCATCCTCTATAAGTGAAAGCCAATCTGCAAGAAGGTGGCACTTAAAGCTTGTCATTGAAGTAAGCAAATTAAAATGGAATGTTGATGAATAAACTTTTAGTTATGGAGCAAAAAGAATGGAGAAATGGGCTTGAGACAAGGATTTTTTACCATCCATACAAAACTCAAGCTTTGCGACTTATGCATTGTTGAGCGTCTTTTGAGAACAAGAAGTATTTCAATGTTCAGCACCTGCACTTCACATTTTCAGTGGTAACTTGGATAGGACATTTCCCTTTTCCCTCTGATAGCTCAGCCCAACACTGCCATTACCTAGTAGGTTTGTTATTTTATTAGTGGAATCTTCACAAATTCCTAATTCCTATTGCTTCAAGAGGAGCTCTAAAACCCCAATAGCACACCCCAAAATAGTGATCGAACTCGGGCAGGTAAGTTGAGAATCTTGAGTACAGCTTCCATAGCCATTATACTCCCCTGGAAAGCTGCTATCGAAGATGTATTTTATAAAGAAAAAAAGAACAGTCCTCCAGCCCCTCCTGCTCCAACTGCCATCCCCATCCCCTGCTCACTCATGTTGCAAATGGTTTTTCCCTCCTAATCCTGATGCCATCGCCATCCCCTGCTCACTCATGTTGCAAATGGTTTTTCCCTCCTGATCCTGACGCCATCACCATCCCCTACTCCTACTCCTGCTGCATCATGCCATCGCACACACCACCTGCATCTGCACTCCCTGCCCGCCAACTAGGAGTCTCAAAGGATCTTGATGTCAAAGTCGACAATGCGGAAGCGTAGAGACCAAGGGGAGTGAGCACGAGAGAGAGAGAGAGAGAGAGAGAGAGAGAGAGAGAGAGAGAGAGAGAGAGAGAGAGAGAGAGTCTCTTGAACCAATCAACCTTGGCAATGAATAACTGAATGTGTAGACAATGGAGGCAAGGGGTTGCTTATATAGAAATCCCAGTAAATTGCCATACCCAAGACTTTGAGAAATAAGTAAAATAAATACCTAAAAGCCAAACTAAATAATGGGATCACATTGGCAATTCACTTGAGATGCCTAAACTTCAACACCCTCTTTGCACCTCATAGTGGACATCAATAGTGAGACCAAGTCGATGAAGAAGTTACCATGGACACCCCAGTAGTGGCCACCAACTGGATACACCTCGGTGTTTCTCTCCTCAACTTTGTACCTGAAAATAATGCCATCTTGAGCATCAGTTGCCTTTGTAGAAACTTTGAACTATAGACCATACTACGTCCTATAATCCCCATTCGTGAATTGTGAACACATCACGTCCAAAATATAAAACTCCAAGATAATGAACTATTGGAACACATCCTGTCCAAAATCTAACCAACAATAATGGATTAGTGCACTCATCCATAGTGTTTTAGACGTCTGATTGGTTCCCTGGCAGATGCATGTACATTGAACTCCGACCTATGGGCTCCAACACAAGGGTCCAAATTAATTATAGGGAGCAGTGCTTGCCCCTCTTTGCCACTCACAGGCCTGTCTCTGGTTGAAGCTAGTGGTGACACCTATCATTTTACTAGAAATCTGACGTCGAGGCCACTATGGCCACCACCATGAGTGCCATGTCGATCTCCTCTACCAAATCCTTATTACTGTAATCTATGTCTGGCTTGCCTTTATCCTTGTCTTCAAGTGAATTCTTGCTTTTGCCTTTGGCTTCCAACTCTCGAGCCAAACAAAGCGTTAAATCAAAATCATGACAATTGTGATCGTACCTCGTGGGTACCAAGGCAACTAATTGGTATTTCCATCTTGTCCAACTGACCTTTGCCGCTGTCTTTTATAGCGAGCTCCGCCATTTGCTTTTGATTTCACAAACTCGAGCCAAACAATTTGCCGAGTTCCTTGAGAACTGTGCCAATGCATAGGCTGCTAAATGGATGTTTGATGATCCGTTATCCATAGCTTTGGTTGGGTTTGGTTGATGTCGTCGGGCCTTGAGCAAGAGAGGGACATATTGAAGTTGCAAGATCTGGTAATCAAGTACCTTCTCGTACTCTAAAAAATGGAAGCAACAAATAATCTCCACTGATCTCCTCGCCTCTGCCAAGCCGCTCCGCAAAATCTTCTATTTCCAAAGCCAAAGCTTCTTCCGCACTCCCCAAGCCACCACCAAGAAAAACTTGTGCTCCCTGGGTCGTATTGCCCTCAATCTCCGTTTGACTCTCCTTTCTCTGGTGCCCCTTTGGCAACCTCCAAAGCTTTCCAATCCACGGCTCCTAGTGGCGTTTGAAAGACCCTCAAGAGGAAGCAAGGTCGGGGAGAAGGGGAGGAGGAGACAGCGTTTTAAAACGCTGGCAGATGAGGGGCATGGGGGTTGGGTTGTCGATTCAAGTGCACGTTTGCAAACGCCTAGCGTTCTAAAACGCTAGCGACAACGATGACTCCTCGACAGTCAAGGGAAGGAGCAACGGGTTGTTAGCATTTCGAAACGTACACAGTGGGTATATTGTCGGCGCCATCCAAATGGTCTTCTAACGAGTGCACTTTTCTACTACTGTTGCATCTCAAAACGCAGAGGACGGCATCGCTGAGTGCGAAAAAGCCAGTATTTCGATATGCTCCAAAAAGGCACACCAAGAAGCTCCTATTGCAGTAGCGTTTTAAAATGTTGGGCACAGTGTGGAAGTAGATGGGTGTCGCCGATAAGGTTTAGGGAAGGGCTCACTTCACAGCTTCTCTTCACGGGCTGCTCCTTCACATCCAAGGCCTTCAAGCACGGAGCTCCACCAAAGGCTCTGATACCATGTCAAAGTCGACGATGCAGAAGCGTAGAGACCAAGGGGAGTGAGCACGAGAGAGAGAGAGAGAGAGAGAGAGAGAGAGAGAGAGAGAGAGAGAGACTCATGAACCAATCAACCTTGGCAATGAATAACTAAATTTGTATACAATGGAGGCAAGGGATTGCTTATATAGCAATCCCAGTAAATTTCCCTACTCAAGACTTTGACAAATAAGTAAAATAAATACCTAAAAGCAAAACTAAATAATGGGATCACATTGGGCAGTTCACTTGAGATGCCTAAACTTTTAAACTTGATAGATTCGCATGTTAGACGATTTTTTTAAAATCGTTAGCACATACTTGAAAATTTTGAATTCTGATGGAGAGAGTTGTAAGTCTAGACATGCTATTAGATACATATGGGGGCTCTTTGGTAGATGCAAGCATGTGCACTCATGCTTATATTGTGCTTGGAGGGGGCGTGTGCACCACATGCTGAGATGAAATGAGAAAGGTGCATTGTAAGGGCGTGTGCACAAGGACTTATGTGGGAGCGAATACTGTGAAGAGAACTTTCGCACATTGAAGAGAGAGAGAGAGAGAGAGAGAGAGAACGTGGACACAAGAGCCAGCAAATGTGGAACGTTTTGGGCTTTACAAAAGACAATCATCTAAAGAAATATCCTATCCAGCAGTCGCTTTCTGGTGGATGGCTCTCCCTTTCCACCATTGCCACGTGAACGCTCCACAGCCTCATTTCTAGACCCCCGTTCTCACCAACCTTCTAAAAATTGACAGCCACTACTTAGTGGGCTCATATTTTCAATTTCTTGAGCAATTTGCAAACAACCTTCTTCTCAAAACCCTCACACTCTTCCTCGTGTTCACACTTGTGCACATTTTCCTTTGCATGAGTAGCTTACCACCTATGCTTGTCCTCATGAACCCATGTTGGGTATATTAGTCTCATTGGATAAGCTACTCTTATCCATCTTGATCCACCCACTTCGCGAGATGAGTGCCTAAACAACATTGGTGTTGCACCACAATTTAAAACCACCGCTACACAAAAGATCGCAAGAACATTGTTTTTTAGCATATGGGAATGGTGATGGTGATCGTACAAATGCGAGAAAACTCTGAAATCGTTCAAAAGTTTTGTGGATTTTGAATTGGTTCTCCGACATCAAAACAATCTAAAAATGACCTTGGAACTTGATAAAGTTAATTCTAGGGAACATGGTCTTGAAGAGGGGATCGACCCTTCCTTGTTCCGATGATGCACACTAGCCCCTTGAAGATGGGGAAAGGGGTGTGTGTAGCCTCTCCACTAAATGACACCCTGATATAGGAGGGATCAAAGGGCTACAATCATTAGCTCGCCCGTTCGTTTCGGCGTGGAGGGGATTGGGGGCTCATGACATTTGAACCCACCACCTCATCCGTGAGACACCAACGCTTCATTGTTATGCTAGCATGCATGTTTCCATTGTGATGGTGGGTGTTTCTATTCTTTAAAGGTTCCTCGACATTATGGAACTTTAGTTCACACATAGTTTACTCATAGTTCAGACACAATGGGTTCACATGTAGTTCACGCTAAGTTCACAAAGTGCATCAGATGGTGAGGATTTTCGGGGATCAATGTGACCATTGATGTCTCCTAGGAGGTGTGGGTGGTACTTAATCATGAGGAGGTGCATCTAGTAAAAAGTTGCCAAAAGGAATCTCTCTCTCTCTCTCTCTCTCTCTCTCTCTCTCTCTCTCTCTCTCTCTCTCTCTCTCTCTCTCTCTCTCTCTGTTTTGACCTTACCTAAATGACCAAACTTAAAATACACACAAAACTAGAGGGAGAGTGTTATAAGATCTATGCCAAGTTGAGGGTTTTCTCTGAGCATCGTCGCTACTGGCTTGCTGCTTGCGAGGCCATGGAGTCTGGGGAGCTCGTGGATGGTGCTTCAGCAGGGCAATTTCAAGGCGATGGTGTTAGATGATGTGTTGCAGGTGGCTCTGGAGGGTGGGTCATTGCGGTTAGGCGCCTCCTCCCTGCCTGATCGTGGTCTCCCTACGTTGACCCCTGTTTTTGGGAATGGGTAGAGGTTGCCCCTCCCGGCTCGGTTCTGAGAAGAAACGACGACTATGGCTCCTTGTGCTTCAGGATATCGGCCTACGGGTATCGGGGTCGGTGGTGGCAGCTCCCCCTTGCTCGTGGCGGGCCGTGGCCCTTCTTCTTCGCTTTTAGCAGGTGCATGTCCCACCTCAATGGCCTGGTTCTTGGTGGTTTCTAGTTGCATGCTTCTGTCTTGGACTCTGCATTGGCTTGGTGTTGTGGCTCGTCCCTTCAACTCTTGGTGATGGAGAGTCCGGGCTCCCCCCATACGTGATTCTACTTCCTTCCGTTCTGGTCTGTCTCATATCCTAGCTATGGGCTGTTTTGAGGGTGGCTCCCTGTCTAGCTGTTCTAGCGTCATCCGGAGGGGGTTGTCATTTGGAAGTGGCAGTCCTGATGGTATTTGTGGCAACCTCTTGATGATTCAATCTTGTTTTGTTGTGATCTCTGATCTGTAGGTTTGGGGGTCCTTGTACAACCCCATGGAGTTCTTTTTGAGATCTTGGTGGTCATTGGCTAACCTACTGGTGCATCTGTATCTGGTGAAAGTGGGCTCTTTAAAATTCCTTTTGGATGTGAGCATGGAGACCTTATATGTATATTTTTTCTGACAATATATCTCAACTCTCTCTAGTTGGAGTGCAAAAAAAAAAATTATAATATTTGCAGATCATAGGGGAGAACACCATTGGTATGGACTACACAAACAAGGCAGTGCAATAAAGCTTGTAAGAGGAGATGTTACATTTTTTCCAAAAAGTGGGGTTTGGGAGGGGGGGGGGCGGGGTTTGTTTGAGAGAGAGAGAGAGAGAGAGAGGAGGGACTTGTCCTACTAATTCCACCCATTGGAAGAGTGGCAAAAGTCTCCTCCTCTCCAATACTCTTCCATAGGCATTATCCATCTTTCCATCCCTACCTATTATGTTAAGCTCCGTCACCTTTGTGTTGCTTACTTTTCTCAATGCACGGAACTTTCCTTGCATAGTGACCTTATTGCTCCCAGGTATGTCCCTCTAATCTTCTTTTCATTTCTTTTTGTAAAAATCTAGCAAGATACTTTACAAAGCAAAAGGAAATCTGATTGAACTTTGGAGAAAAAAAAAGCCTTGCCAGGTGGATAGGTGGGTGAAAAAGCCGGGAGATGTAACGTGGAGAGAGAGAGAGAGAGTGAGAATGCCAAGTGTACACGGAGGCAAAAGGAAAGGATTTTTCTTTTTGCTGTGTAGTTGGTAGGAGGAGTGCTACTTTGGGGTCGCTGTTGGATTACGCATTCCAACCCGCTCACCAGTACTGGCACTCCAAAGGCCTCCATGGCCAGCTTGTGTTCACGTCACCCTGCTGCTCACTATCATCCATGGCGACACATTGGGGTGTGTGGGTTACGGATGGCATGAGAGCGAGGACGATGCTTGGGATGACAGGGAGGATGATGCTCACAATGCAGAGGGTGAGTTGCGCGGCAAGCGTTGGGTATGGTGTGCGATGCAAGCAAGGCTGCAAGATGAGGGAAGAGAAAAAGGTGCAAAACTTTGTGAAGCCAACCATGCCAGCGCACGGGGCGAGGGGGGTGGTGATATACCGTGGATTGTCGTAGAGCGATCGCCAAGGAGTGATGGCGCATTGCTTTTGTCGAACTTCTCAGACAGGACGCATGCAGCGCACAGGGGCTATGGTAAGCTTGCGAAGAGAGGCACAGACAAGGTCATGGCGGTGCCCGCGCGGGGGGGGGGGGGGGGGGGGGGGGGGAGGGCTTGATGGCGACAATTGATGTTCTTTTCCTTTTTAATTCGAAGACAGGATGCGAATCTTGTGGCTTAATTAATTAATGAACTACTCCCATTGTGCCATTTTTTGGTAATTTTTTCAATTGTTTAGTGGTTTTATTATCCCAACTTTTCGGTGTGATGTGAAAGCCAGTGTGTTTTTGGCATGTCCAAAGGGCAAGGCATCAGGCAAAAAAAAATAGACTTTTAATTTTATTTTAGAATTGAAAAAAATTATTGATTGGTTTGTAGAAATAGTGGGTAATCATTAAGATAAGAGGGAGTTCGACAATGATGGTGTGATCTTTTTTTTGGGGTGATTTTATAGATTGATGGAAAGTGTTAAACGATGGCTTTTTGGCCTGCCCCAAAGGGGGAAGGCCTAGTGATGGTTTCCCTTTTTCTTAATGAAAATGAAAAAATTATTTTAAAATTAAATTTCGTATTTTTTAATTCATTTGATTTACAGGTCTTGTGTTCACCTCACCACTCGCAGGATCGTCCCCTTGTGTTCCATGGTGCCAAAACCAACACCACCTGTAGCTTCGGCACCATCCAAGCCACCCAACCTTGCTTGTGTTTCTTGGTTTGCTGAGCCCGGGCTAGGATGAAAATGATGGGAACGGTGGAGCTAAAATGCATGACGATGAACATGGAAAACTGTGGTGTGATGATGCATGATTGGAACCAGGCCCTGGTGAAGGACACTAGCTGGTGGGTGTGTTGTATGGGAGAGAACGGAGAAGGGGATGGTGAGGCTTCATGCTTGATGCAACTCTAATGGCGCGGCAGGAGCGCCTAAAGGGCCAGACTCATAGCCCATAATATTGTGGTCAAGGAAGACGGATGTCGTGGCTATGACAGAGATGGTGGCGGCCGATGGGGTGCATGGCAATGTGAAGTACCTTCTGCAGGTTGCCAACGAGGTGGAATGGATTCGGGTGGAGGAAAATATTGAGGGGCTACGGCATGTGCGAGGTTGGGGCCTAATCCAATATAGCACAGTACGGGGTTAAGGTGCAAGGGCATTTGTGGAGCTGAAATGATCGTGCGGAACAGGTGTTTAAAATATGGAGTAGACGAGTCGATATTGGAACGAAGAGCATTGGCAAGTTGTGGTATGCATGGGCTACATACAAAATAGTGAGGCATTCACAACAACAGGTCGACATGGCAGGCTGGTGGTGTAAGGGTGCTACGCAAGATATGGGAGCCATTAGTTACTGTGTCTAAATGCGCAAACGTTTGGTAGGCCAAAGGTGAGGCATGGCCGAATTGCAATAGGGAGGGCAAGCTCTAATATGGCCATGGGTGGTATAAGATAGTAGTTGGAGGCGGCACGTACCGGACGCAGGGTCATGGCATGCCATACAAAAGGTTGGACAACAGATCTGGCAGTTCGTTGCATGTATCATTTCATGCTCGACTGTCAGCACCCTTCAACAGGCTGCTCCGTCCGACACTCTACTCAAAGCCGAGCCAACTCCCGAGCTCCACAACCCCATCTCTGTGCGTCTGTAGTTTATCTTTGTTATCCCTGCACCTTCCCTATCCCATAGCTCATGTAGGTGTAAACACCTACAGCTGGAGAGCCCTCTTCGTCCCACTACTACTCCGCTTGGATAGCCCCTAGCTCCTGTTCCATCATCTATGTCATATTCCCTACCAACTGTCCCAGCCAGATCTGCCCACCGCCATCACCATCCATCTTGTGCTGTCCACCACCATGCACGATGCCAGGCGAGCTGTGGAGGCGCACTCACGCGCGCGCGCGAGAGAGAGAGAGAGAGAGAGAGAGAGAGAGAGAGAATCAAGAGAAATTTTGCGCGCTTTTGTGTGTGAGAGAGGGATTCAATGAAAGAGAAACAAGAAAAGGAAAGGATGAGATAAGAGGGACACAGAGACTTAAGGAAGAGAGAGAAGAGACAACAAATAGAATGTAGGAATGGTAGTGAGAGGGAGGGAGTAGGAGTAAAGGGATATTCAAAGGTAAAAGGGTCAGGTTTGCAAAATTGGGAAACGATTCCAAAGAGTCCAAATATTTATTATAGAAAAACTTATCAAAATACCCCTCTAATTTGTGAAAATTCTTAAAATACCTCTCAATTTTTTAAAATTCTCGAAATATCCCCAATATTTTGTCAACTCCCTCCAATTTCAAAAATTCCCAAAATATCTCCAATATTTTGTGAGATTTTTCAAAATTCCCAAAATACTTCTAGTTGTGAGAATAAATTTATCCAAAGATAATTTTTTTCGTTGCTTTTCATAAGAAGATTGATTATATGTCAATATAAGATGCTAAAACTAGAATTTGAGTTGGTTATGTAGCCTTTGGAGATGAATCGCTTCATTATTTTTAAACATAATTGCCTTTTTTTTTCAAAGTAATTTATGACAAATTATATGCTAAGCACTCAAAAACGGATCTCAATTGTCAAAAAGAGTAAAGATTAGAAATTCTTGAACAATCCAACCCAAAATAGATATAAGGGTATTTTCGAAAATTTTTAAATTTGAGACGTATTTTGGGAATTTCCAAAAATTAGAGGGGTATTTTGGTAATTTTCCCTTTATTTTATTCCAAGTTTTGGCACAATGGTGGTCTTTCCATGCTCTCTTCTCCAGAGGGCAGGCCTCCTGATTTTATCCCTTGTTTAAAGAGTTAGCATAAATGGGTGGCTTCACAATCCCAAGAGTTATCCTTTCATTTTCAGAAGGTCTTGCACGTTGAGGTCATAAACTAAAGTTGAGTTGGAGGTTTTAGAGCTTATAACTTTAGAGGTTTTAAAGTGAGGTTTACAACTTAGAGATGTAGAACTTTTAAAGGGGTCTATTTGTGACGCCCTCGTTCAGAACGTCGCTGAAACGAGATCGCGCCAGCTCACTTGCATTGCAAACGGGACTTGTAGGCAAGCAAACGCACACACAAGAAACGCAATTTGAAAACTGAACGCAAGAGGGACACGAGATTGAGGGACGCGAACGAATGATCAATATTGCAAAAAAGTGTCGAATACAAGGGACGTGAAGAATCACAGGAAAACGGGGCTCGCAAGTTGGGGGAAGTGGCACATACTTCCCTTATATACACCCCCGGGTTGAGAGAGTTTGACGCCCACATCCAGCCGGGGTTTTGAGAGGTGCCGATACAAATGTTGATGCCGAGGTTTTGGGGCGGATATTTACAAGGGGGGAGTGAAGTGTTGCCAAAAATGTCTAGCTACCTAGGGTGATGCTAGTTACAAGTGGAGGGGGGAGGACTACTCTATGTTGTTTTCATGTGGTGTGTTGTCCTCCTCTTCAATTGGCATGTTGTAGAAGCGCAGCACAAGGGGTCTTCCGAGTCGAATCATGATTTCTTCAAGTACCCAAGTGCATTCCGTCATGGGGCGATTGCGCCATTTGACATAGAAGAGTTGTCCCCGACGCCCAAAACGCGACTTTAGGATGGCCTCCGGCTCATGTGGCGGGCCATCCTTTACATATTCGGGGAGGCTTCTACCATAGGTGTTATCCGGCACAAACCTTTTGAGTAGACTTACATGGAAGGCGTTGTGGATGTTGATGTGTGATGGGAGATCCAGCTTGTAGGTGATGTCGTTGTAGGACTTGAGCACTTTGTATGGCCCATAGTAGCGGTGGTTGAACTTCGGGGAGAGGCCTTGAGGGAGGGTGATATTTTGGGAGCTGACGAGGACTAGGTCACCTTCTTGGAAGAGTTCGGCAGGCCGTCGTTTTTGGTTGGCGTATTTGGCAATGCGAACCTTGCTTTGTTCGAGGCTTGTCTTTGCGCGTTGCATGCGCGTTTGCCATTGTTGAAGAAATTCCTCACATTCCAGATCCTGGGCATGCACGTCGCCGGTTGCCAGTGCAAGAGGGGTGATGACTTCTTTACCTGTGGAGAGCTCGAATGGGGTATAGCCAGTGCTGCTGTGGATGGAGTTGTTGTAGTGGAATTCCAGGACGTCCATGTATTCGGACCAGTCCTTCTGATCTGCCTTGACGTAGCTGCGGATGTAGTCTTCGATGCCTTGGTTGACTCTTTTAGTTTGCCCATCTGTTTCGGGGTGGTAGGCGGAGGAGAAGCGTAGCTGGGTGCCTAGCAGCTTGAAGAGCTCGCGCCAGAGGTCACTGAGGAAGCAGGTGTCGCGATCTGAAACTATGGCTAAGGGGAGGCCGTGGTATTTGAAGACTTTGGCGAAGAAGTGTTTGGCGACTTGGTAGGCGGTGACGGGAGGCTTTGCTGGTATGAAGTGGGCCTGCTTGGTGAAGTAGTCGACGACCACCATGATGGTAGTGTGGCCGTGGGAGGGGGGGAGGTCGACGATGAAGTCCATACTTACCATGTCCCAAGGCCGGGAGGGTGTTGGCATGGGGTGGAGGAGGCCGGCAGGCTTGACTCTTTGAGCTTTGACCAGTTGACAGGTTGGGCAGGTGCGCACGTAGTCGATGACGTCGTCCTTCATTTTGGGCCACATGTAGTGTTGATGGAGTTTGTCATAAGATCTCTTCTGGCCACCATGTCCAGCTAGCTTGCAGTCGTGAGCCTCCCACATGAGGTCTTTCTTTAGCTCTGGATCATTGGGGATGTAGATTTTTCCATGCGCGTAGAAGAGGTTATCTTTGACTTCAAAGAGACCCAGGGCAGCTTTGCCAGAGATGTGGTCGTTGAGCATTCGGAGGACAGCGGGGTCAGCTTTTTGAGCGTCAAGGATGCGTTGGCGTAGGGTGCTGGTTGCTGTGGAGATGGCTGTGAGGGTGGGTCTTCGACTGAGAGCATCTGGCATGACATTTGTGGTGCCAGGTTTGTGGATGATGTCGATGTCGTACTCTGCCAGTGTATCTTGCCACCTAGCTTGCTTGGGGGTGATTTTTGGTTGTGTCTGGAAGTACTTGAGGGATATGTTATCTGTGTATACCTTAGTGTGCTTGTCTTGGACATAGTGTCGCCACTTTCGGAGGCAGTGAACGACAGCAAGCATTTCCTTCTCATGTGTGGTCCATCTTGTTTCCACATCTGTGAACTTGTGGGATTCGTAGGCGATGGGCTGATTCTCTTGCATGAGGACTCCACCAATGGCACCATCGGAGGCATCTGTATGAACTTCAAATGGTTTGGTGAAGTCGGGTAGTCGGAGGATGGGGGTACTACACATGGCTATCTTCAGGTTCTCAAAAGCTTCTTCTTCTCTGGAGGTCCACTGAAAGGGTTTGTGGCCTTTGGTTATCTCTGTGAGTGGTGCAGCGATCTTGCTGAAGTCGCGGATGAAGCGACGTGTGTACTGACAGAAGCCCACAAACTCTCGGACTTCTTTGATGGATGTCGGGGGAGCCCACTTGATGACGGCGTCGACTTTCTTGGGATCCACCATAATACCTTCTGACGTGACGATGAAGCCAAGGAACTCGATTTTCTAGACAGCAAACTCACACTTCTCCAGCTTGGCATACAGCTGGTGTTCGTGGAGGCGTTGAAGTACTGCGGCGACATGCTTCTGGTGCTCTTCTAAAGTCTTGTTGTAGATGAGTAGATCGTCAATGTAAGTAATGAGGAAATCATCTATCATGTCGCGGAAACTGTCATGGATTATTCTGCAGAAAGTGCCAGGACCGCCGGTGAGACCGAAACCCAGGACAAGCCATTCCCAGGAGCCGTAGCGTGTGCGGAAGGCGGTCTTCGCAATGTCTTTAAGGGCAATGCGGACTTGGTGATAGCCTGAGCGGAGAGCGATGCGCGTGAAGTACTTGGCACCCTGTAGTCTGTCCAGGAGGTCTTCCATGAGGGGAAACTGGGTACTTGTTTTTTATAGTGATTTTGTTGAGGGCTCGATAATCCACGCATAACCGCATCGAGCCATCTTTCTTCTTGACAAATAGGACTGGGGCCCCAAAAGGAGAGCTGCTGGGCTGGATGAAGCCTTGATCCTCTAATTCCTGGAGTTGCTTCTTGAGCTCTTTTAGCTCCGTGTCATTCATGCGGTAGGGGGCCTTGGCCGGGGATGTACTCCCGGGGATGAGATCAATTTCATGTTGAATTTGTCGTGGAGGGGGTAGGTCGGGGGGAAGTTCTGGGGGCATGACATCTTTGTACTTCTGGAGAATGGGGGTAAGTGAGGGATCACCCACTTTGGCCTGTTCGAGGGTGATGGAGTTGAGCCTTGCTGTGGGCTGCTCCTTTGCTTGCATGATGCAGAGGTGAACCTGAGCTCCTTTCTTGAGAGCCCGCTCTGCTTGCTTTGCACTCATGAGATTGAGTTTGGGGGACGAGTGTTCTGGGACTTTCTGTTTGCCTTTCATCGTTGCTAACTGAGCGGGGTCGTTGCGGTTGATGGGGGGGGGGGGGGGGGGGGGGGGGGGGGGGGGGGGGTTGGTTTGAAGATGCGCCTGGCGAGTGAAGGCTTGCTTTGTTGTGAGTCTGGCGCCTTGTACTGTAACTGCTTTGCCTTGATTGTTCAGAAGCAATTGGTCCACCTTCATGCCTAGGAGTGCAATGAGGTACTTGTCGTTGAAGGACAGACCAATGATTGCCTCGAAGTCGTCCATTGGGACCACTATGAAGTCAAGTCGACATGTGAATTCACCCATCTCAATCCTGACTTGACGGGCTGCCTTTACATTGCTATCCTTTCCTTGGGCAAACTTGAGAGTGGTTTCATTTACGGTGGTGAGGCGTAGGCCGAGGCGAGCGGCGCATTGCGGGGATAGAAAATTGTGTGTGGCGCCTGAGTCTACCATGATCCATTGCTGCTGGGATCCAATTGTTGCCTGGACATACAGGTTCTGGATGTCCGTTATCGATGCTGCCATGCATTGAGGGTGAAGAGAGACTGCTCCAATACGGGGTTGTTGGTCCACCACAGGGCTAGCCCTTTCTTCGATTCTTATTTGGGGAGGGGAGGGTGGTTCTTCTATTTGGAGGGTGTTGACCCTGCTAGATGAGGAGGCTGCTTGATTGCGCTTGCGTACACACGCGTAGTAGGGGCCATGAGCAATCCTGCAGTCACTGCACCAGATGCGATCGGGGCGCGGGTTGTTATTATTGCCATTGTAAGTGTTGGGGACAAAACTGTTGGACGTGGTGCTGTAAGAATTGCTCGCCAAAGAGCTGCGCGGTGGTGAGTGGGGTGCGTTGCTTTTGTTATTGGGTATAAATCCGCGGCCTCGCCCGGTGGGTGGGTTAGGCCAGTTGTTGGGGGCAAAATTGTTGGGGCGAGGGTTGTTTGGAGTGAAACCTGGGGTTAAGTTTGTATCTCGTAGCTTGGTGGCCATATTGGCGGCCACTTCCCAGGTGTTGGGATTCTGATTTTCTACTTCTCGACGGGGCCCAGGGCTTAAGTCCGTACAGGAAGCCATGTAGTTGGTCTGCTGCGTGCATCAGCGGGAGTTGGAGCATTAGTCGCCTATACTTGACAATGTAATCGGATATGTGGCCACTTCCCAGGTGTTGGGATTCTGCTTTTCTACTTCCCGACGGGCCCAGGGCTTAAGTCCGTATAGGAAGCCATGTAGTCGGTCTGCTGCGTGCATCAGCGGGAGTTGGAGCATTAGTCGCCTATACTTGACAATGTAATCGGATATGTGGCCGTCTTGGCGTAGATCGCGCCACGAATCTCTGACTTTGTTGCCTTCATTTTCTGGGACAAAATAGATGAGCATGTCTCTTTGTAAGTCTTCCCAGTCCTCCCAGTGCTTTGATGGCTGTTCAGTGAGAAACCATACATAGGCGTCGTCGGCCAGGAAGGTTTTGGCCACTTGCACCCATCTGCGTCTGCCTATGTTGTTCCACTGCATGTAGTCTTCTACCTCTCTGAACCACTTGTTGAGTTCCAGTGAGGTGCGATGGCCTTTGTACTTCTCTGGGGGAATGGGTTTGAATTTGCCCAGTCTATTTTCATCCTCTAGAGTTCTCTCAGGGCTGTAGTAGCGCCCTTCACTTCGGTCATCCAGGTCGTATTCATCTTCGTCGACTGTATCTAATCTTCCGGGCCGCGGTCGTCTTTGTGTTTTTCGCCGCGTGTTGACGTTACTAGTACCCGGGCGGTCTTCGTGTCGCTGGCCTAGCTGTGTTTGAAGTAGGTCGCTTAGGTTCGCTGACATCACGTTGATTTGGTGTTCTACGGAGGCCATGATGCGTGCCTCCAATCTCTTTTCCATTGGGTCTTGGTGATCTTGTCGCGGATTCTTTTCTTTATTCTTCTTGGGGGCTCTATTCAGGTCCGGTTCGGTCCTGTATCCTTCTTCCTCTTCTTGATTTCCAGCCATCAGTGTAATCTTGTGGCCGAAGCCGAGAAAAACTCAAAATTATCGAAAACTGGAAAACTGCAAAAAAAGGCTTGAAAACGTCGAAAAACTATGAAACAGTGCAAAACGGGGTTCAACACGACGAAAACTGCGAAAAACGGCTCGAAAACAATGAAAACCGGTCCCAAACGATGTAAAACGAGGGAAAACGAGGTAAAACGTTGAAAAACGAGGGGGAACGTAGAGAGACGCGTCAAAACGGGGCAAAACGACAAGGAACGCGGGTCAAACGAGGCAAAACGGCGAAAAACAATGGGGAACGCGGAGAAAACGCAAGGGATGGGGCAAAACGGGCCAAGAACGCGGAGAACGCGGTGAAAACGGGGTGAAATGCGGGTCCAACGAAGCGAAAAACTGTGGGGAACGTGGAGAAAACGCAAGGGACGGGGTAAAACGGGGCAACACGGGCCGAGAACGCAGAGAAAACGTGGAAAAACGAGGCAGACGAGCCGAAAACGTGGTGACAACCACGGGCCACGGGCCGACGCAGGGTCGGCGGGGACTCGAGCCGAAGCTCTGATACCAAGTGTGACGCCTTCGTTCGGGACGTCGCTGAAACGGGACCGTGCCGGCTCACCTGCGTTGCAAACGGGACCTGCAGGCAAGCAAACGTGCACACAAGAAACGCAACTTGAAAACTGAATGCAAGAGGCACACGAGATTGAGGGACGCGAACGAATGATCAATATTGCAAGAAAGTGCCGAATACAAGGGACGTGAAGAATCACAGGAAAACGGGGCTCGCAAGTTGGAGGAAGTGGCACATACTTGCCTTATACTATTGCTCGATACTTTAGACCTCATAGATGTAGAGTTTTTAAAGTGGGGTCTAGAACACAAGGCTCCAATGCTTAGAGATGCTTTTCTAATTCAATTCTCTAAGCTTATGGTTAGGGATGTAGGTCTATAGCCTTTTTTTTTTTTTTTTCCCAACTCACAATTGTGAGTGTAATGTATTGACTAAAACAAAAAATTACATAAACTTGTCATGTCCATATCGAGCCATGATATCTAATGACAACCACATCATCTCATATACAAAGCTTAACAAAAACCATCATATACATTGGCTAGTCAGGGGATATACATTGGCTAGTCAGGGGAGCCACCTTGCTTGTTTCGGTCTAGGCCTATAGCTTTTAAAGCAAGGTCTTGAGCTTAGAGATGTGGAGCTCTCTCTCTCTCTCTCTCCACATCCATATATAAATATATATGTGGAAAATTATTTGAGACTTATGGGTAGGCTTAGTGATTTTATTTTTTTGGTAAAAAAAAAGGTTTGATTTTCTTGAAAGTAGGTTAATTCCTTCCTATATGATGGTTAAATCTACATCTGCTTCTCATGATGTGGTGACTTTAAGATAATCGTGAATCTTTCGCTTTAATTCTTAATTATATAAAATTATAAAATTGACACATCCTCTCCCAATAGGTACGATGCCATGTTGAGTCTGATTCCTACTTCTCTCTCTCTCTCTCTCTCTCTCTCTCTCTCTGTGTGTGTGTGTGTGTGTGTGTGTGTGTGTGTGTGTGTGTGTGTGTGTAGGGCACACATGGACAGTACCATGGTTGCGCCATTAGCATCCCCCAACCATCCTTCCATATTTGTGTCTGCGTCGTAGGTTGCCGCTGTCGTGCTGTGACACGTACATAGTGGGAACGCATGCTACAAGACCTATCTTGTAACTTTTTAGATACATAATTATCTTTCCTATAATGTACATATGCATATTTAAGTATAATAATAAACCTTCTATCTCATCCTATTATTTTTCTCAAGGGTAACCTATTCTTACTTTACCATCAGAAAATACTATGGGAAAAGCATCAATAGCTCCGCCTCTTTAACTTGGGGCAAAAAACATTGATTCTTTATTTTTACTATCTCATTATCATCTCACATCCTAACTAAATCCTATATCTAGGATAAAGTCCAATATATATATATTCTATGTATTTTTTATACTTTTCTTATATTTCTTTTTAAATAGCTACTAGGAGGGAATCAAATCCTAGTGGGACACTAGGTGGCATGATTTCAAAGATACACTTATTTTAATACATTATTGCAAGCATGATTACAAAACTTTGTCAAGGAGCAATGTCATGCTTTCATATGGCATGAGGTGTCCTTTGGAATTAAATGAAAGTCTAGGCTAAGGGGACCACGGGAAGACTTTTGCTGCCAAAAATGGACCTTATTTTGATGAATTTTTTACACAAGGTTCCAATCCAAATTGGAAAATGATTTTAAAATGAAAATCGTAGCTAATGAGCTGAAGTTTTTGTCCATATTTTTACTTTTTTATTTGGAGCCACGGTTGAGGAGATATGATCAAAATACTGGACCCCAGTCTGCCCACATCATGCAGGGACAACTCATTTCCAACTTTTCCAATTCCTATTCACACTGGCTCCTCTCTTCTTGTGTAAACCCTTGGGGGTTCTCTTCACCTATAAAAGGGGACCTCTTCTTCCTTGAAAAAGAACTCAAGCATTCAAGCCATTCATGAGAGGAATTCGTGAGGGAGTGAGTAGTAATGCCTAATTGTACTTAGCCATTAACATAAGCCTAAGCCTACACTTTCTCCTAGAGGAAGACTAGCCATCCTTGCATGCTATCTTTGGAAGATCAACTCTAATCAAAGAAGGGCGTGGACTTGGCGTATCAATCAAAGTTTAATTCTCCCCTCTTCTTCTCTCTCCATCAATAATGGTGCCGAAAGGGTTTGTCAAGTAAGATGTGTTCTACATTGATGTTTTCTTGATTTCTTGTTGTTTTCATTTTCATCTCTAATCCAAAATATATATATATATATATATATATATATATATGTATCTAATCTCATCTCCTTAACCAAACCTATCTCTCTCACTCTTAGTAATTCATCCTCTTTACAAATTTTAGGTTCTCATTGCTACAGGTACATCTCTCCCCGCAGTATCCTTATTGCCTATGGACAAGAATAGGACTTGGGAGGGAAACTTCTCATCTCTTCAGTTCTCTCATATCTACATTTCTCACATACTATCCTAGATGAATAACCCACATGATGATCATTTCTATCGCTTTCACTTTGTACGATCTATTAGAATTAACGTATGGATTAGCCGTAAAATACACTTTCAACAACGTGTAGTGTTTCTCTTCGGCCCTAAAAGGCTCAATGAAATACTTCTATCATCGGATCCCATCATACTACCTCTCATAGACTATAATTTTTCTTTTGATGTAAGCGTAGTTATCTTGCTATGAACCAAGAGGATTTGTACATACAATTAATCCCAATCACTAGACAAAATATATATATTATGGTAAGCACAAAACTACAATTTCAAAGAACAATTCGTAGCCTATTTGGTCAGCCAAGATTGAATGCCATTAACTCATTGATTGAATGCCATTAACCCTTTCATATTACCCATGATACGATACGACCATAGCCTTGATGTTTTCATCTTCGTATTGTTTTGACATTCTCTTTTGTGTTCTTTCTTTGTGTGTGTGAGTGCAAGAGAGAAAGAGTGAGTCTTCTTTGATTGCACTTCTTTCCAAACCCTAGTCTTCATGGCATCTATGGTTTAACTCCTTCATATAGTTTTTGTTGAGTTCTCTCACAAACTCTCACAGCCATAAGCCCGGTGCTTTCCTAGCAAGACCGCAAATTTCTCAACACCGCTACTTCTTCTTTTCCTAATGTAGGACATCAATGATGGGCCTGCGAGGGGAAAGGAGAAGAAGATGCTTGCAATTGTATGCACGTATCTAGCATGGACCCACATGAATCCCCTTATGTGCCTTTCTTCCCTCTTAGTAGAACAGGGCATTTGTGTTACATACATCAGCATACACTTCTTTATAGATCTCATTAGAATGCGCTACGGGAAGTAGAAAACCCTAAAATCAGTAGCAACAACAACATGATATGAGCGTCAGACAAAGGGTAGAAGAAAGCAAAGTAAGAAAGTGATCAAGTGGGGGAGGGGGGCAGGAACGGAAGTAGGGGATGCTAGACGGTCTAGAAGCAATAAGAATGAAACGAGGGCCGGGGCATTTACATGAGGAAGCAAAAGGACAGGAAGTGCTCAAAGAGATAGAGCCTACTCAAGGGTTCATCAGCTTTGAAGGTCTACCTAATTGCTTGCCAACTAAGTTTGTTTGCACCTCAAATTGTTCTCGGAGAACACTCTATGCTTGCTTGACATGGATACTTAAAATTATTGTCTTGTTGTCAGTATTGTTTGCAAGGTTCCTTTTGGCTCCATTTGTCGTGGTTGATGGCATTGTAGGGATTCTTTGTTTGCCTTGGAAGATTACATCCTTGGTCATGGCATTTGCTAGTTGCTACAAGGAGCTAATCAACTGAATGGACTTCAAAAGGAGCTGCCCTTGACGTCTTTTGTCCCAAGGTGACACCATCTTCGTTGAGCTTGTCTGCATAAGCATGTCTTGCATCTAATATGGAGAGTTCACCAATATTTTCCATATAGAGCTAAAAATTTGTATTTGGCATTTGATGGGGGTGATTGTGCTTTTTGGGGCTACTTGTTTGGCATTGTATATGGACATACTTCAATGAGCTGATGAAATGCATGGGCTCCAAAAATTATCTCTCCTAAATATATTCAGCATCTTTTAGGGGAATGTTTTTTGGCGAGCATTTTTCGATGAACGCTTTTTAGAATACGATGAGCAAATTCCAAAAAGATTCTCTCTCTCTCTCTCTCTCTCTCTCTCTCTCTCTCTCTCTCTCTCTCCTCTTTTCTCTCTTTCTCTTGCCCGTCCTTGAAAGTCCTTGATAAAGCTTGATGCAACTATGGACAAAGACAACTATCAAAGTCATTTGCATACATACAAGGCATTGATTCAAAAGAGAGAAGAAGATGGGAAGTAAAGCAACAACTTTTTCAAGTCTAAGAAAAGACACATGCATGTGGAAGATTTTGGAGAAACTTGAGGGACAAGCGGTTGAGAATTTTGGTAATTTGAGTCTTGTGGATATGTACACACATTGTAGGCAATTATATGAGCAAGAAAATGCTGGAAAAATGCCATTTTATGGTTCACTCCCATGTATGCCTTATTTTTTACTATTGAGGCTGTATGCGGTGGGCTTGAAAAGTTGGCCACTCACAAAGGGGGAGATCTTTTAGGTATCAAGCCGGAGATGATCAAGTGGACGGGAGATTTTACCCATGAATGGATGTGTGATATGTTCAACCTTGCACTTCAACATGGTATGCCTTATGATTGGAGTACTAATTGGGTTGAGCCTTTGCATAAAGGAGGGGATGTAAAGAATGTAAACAACTACAAGACTATAATGATTGGGTCTCTTATGGTAAAGTTGTTTGGGTGCATAATGGAGATGAAATTGAGTGTTTGGGCTAAAGAGAATGACAAGCGTGCAAAAAGAAAAGCGGGTTTTTGTCGATGCCATAGTACCATTGATCATCTTGTCACTCTTCGTGTTCTCATGGAGGAAAGTCGGTTGAAAGACAAGCGATTGTATTGTTGTTTTGTGGACTTTAAGAAAGCCTTTGATATGATTCCACGTAACAATTTGTGGAGAAGGATGGAAGAACTACAAGTGCCAAGCGAGTTTATGCTTGTGGTTTCTCGAATCTATGAGAAGGTGATTTGTCAATTGCACATGGTAAGAGAAATTTCAAAATTTTTGTAAGCACTATTGGGGTTAAACAAGGATGTCCGTTGTCACCAACTCTCTTTGGTCTATACATCGATCAATTGGAACAAAGGGTACTTGACTTTATGCAAGAAGAAGGGATTGAAGAGGTCATTATTTGCAATGTGGTAATCATGCTTTTGTTGTATGCGGATGATGTAGTGCTTCAAGCACACACTTTGCTTGTGAAAACCAACCATAAGTAGAAGCCATGCATTGTGTACGACAATGAGACACTTGAAGTTGTTGAGAGATTTAAGTACCTTGACCTTGAGATTCCGTCCAATCACAAGTGGCATGAATGTGCTATGTGTCGTTTGGAAGCGGGAAAGAGAGCATATTCTGCATTGAGAACATGTGTAATGCAGGAAACATCAAGTGCTGGGTCCTCAAGAAGTATCTTTTTGATGCATTGGTGACACCGGTTCTTCTTTATGGAGTTGATGTGTGAGGCGAGAGCATCTCAAAGTCTACTTGGAAAGAGTTTGAGAATGTCCAAAAGAGTTTTCTTTAAGTTAAGACACAAACACCATATATGCTCCTACTTCTTGAGTTGGGATCTCTTCCAATTAAGGTTATGGGCATGGAAAGGGTTGTGGAGTACATGATAAAGATGCATCAAAACCCCTCACATCAACTTCCTACAATTGCATGGGAAGCAAGCAAAAAAGTTCAAAAGAGGCATAAAAGCAAGATCTTGAGCACGGGATGGATGCAAGACATAAAGAAGTGGTTTAGGAGATGGGATGCATTACACTTGCTACATGATGCTTCAATTGACTCCCAAGTGAATGAAGCTTTTCTACAACACCAATGTATTACGGTTTGGGAGAAATCCGGTGGGTCACGCTTCATACATTACACCACCCATATTGCCCCCAGCTACTAAACCATGTTCTTTGCTGAAAGAGAAAACCGTGCTTGAGCATATCCCCTTGTTGGTGATACGCACTATCGCAACCATTCGACTTAGCTCCCATTTCCTTCGATGCGAGACAAGGCATTGGGAAAATGGAGAAGAGTCAAATCGACAATGTACATTATGCTCACTGCAAGTTCGAGAGTCTGAGTACTACACACTACTAGAGTGCTCAGCTTTTGGTCACATCCGAACTTGCTTCTCTCACATTTTCAACCATGACTTAGACCTACACACTTTCCTCTCCCAGCCACAATGTGGGCTCTCCATTGTGACTCTCATCACCACAATTTTGGAGCATCGAGAGTCGCTCATCAACCATACACATACTGCATCACATGTAACTTTGGTCCCATAGGTCATATTTGACCTCCGAGGACGATAATAAAATCTGTGTGTGTGTGTGTGTGTGTGCACGCACCCTCTCTATCACTCTCTCATTCTCCCCCGCCAACTCTCCCCCTTTCTCTTCCCTTGCCCCTCTCTCTCTCTCTCTCTCTCTCTCTCTCTCTCTCTCTCTCTCTCTCTCTCTCTTGCTCCCCCCCCCTTCTCTCTCCCCCCCCCCCTCTCTCTCTCTCTCTCTCTCTCTCTCTCTCTCTCTCTCTCTCTCTCTCTGTGCACCCCCTCCCCCTCGGTAGTCCACATGGCATGGCCACTTGGACTACCGGCCACCGGTAGTCCACGTGACATGGCCACGAGAGAGAGAGAGAGAGAGAGAGAGAGAGAGAGAGAGAGAGAGAGAGAGAGAGAGAGAGAGAGAGAGAGAGAGAGGAAATGGAGAGAGAAGGGTGGAGGTGGAGGGAGAAGAGAGAGAAAAGGGGGAATGTATTGGGGAGGAGAGAGAGAGAGAGAGAGAGAGAGAGAGAGAGAGAGATTCTTTATCAAACCACCTTTTGAGTGATCTATCTTTCTTGATACCATGGAGCTGCTTTATGGCAAAACATTCTTCATCACAAAAACAAATAACTTTCTTGAAAGCTTCCCATTTAGTTTCCAATGGTGCATCATATTGAACCTTTGTCATCCATAAATTTTGCTCAACCATTTCAATGTACAATAATGCCCATTTGAAATCCATACATAGTGATAATTTCTCTTTCCTCTGGCTAAGATTATCATGCTTAGTTTCTTCTCCACATGAAAGGTCAATTCATAAGGTCCGATGGTCGGATTTTGGGGTCCATTGGCCAAACATAAAACTCTTTATGCGATACATGATGGCTTCAGAGAGTAGCATATAGTCAATCAAATTGTCTCCATTATATTTCCTACATGTAAATCCATTTTTTCCACTCCACAAAGATACACCATTGGCAATGAGCATACCCGTGCTATTACACATGTGTAAAAGTAACTTTCCATAGTGATCCGGCTCTTTCTCATCCATTGAAGTATACAAGTGAACTTCCTCCAACTCCCTTGAATGTATGGCAGATCAAATTGTTGAGTATCATGTTGCAACGTTTTTGTGCGAGCATTCATATCCCCAAATACAATAACATCACCTTCACCTTTGAAATAATCAATGTCCTCTTCTAAATAAAAAAATGAATGATCTCTATCCATGCAAGCATCAAAGGGGGAATCATGATGAAGAATGTAACAACCGGTTATAAAAATGGGTGCTCCTTTTAGTGTCATAATTTTCAGCCGTACATAACGTTTGTACTTATCTTTCACAATTGATACAAAATCTTCCAATCCTTTCTTAACCATACATGCTACCCCTCCTTGCTCTCTTCGTTCCTTGAGATTCTTTGACCACATCAATGAATTTACATTGTAATCGTCCAAGCCATTACTCCTTTGTGTATCATGCTCCCAAGTTTCAACAAGAAGTACAAGATCGGCTTTGCTTGGTTGTTCATCAATGCCAACCCCCGCATTCCATGGGTATCCATTACAATTCCAAAAGCATATTTTCAATTGTAACTCGGTCTCATAGGTCACGCATCCCTGTTTGCTCGAGGGACTTGCCTCCTACTTGGGTACATTTTCTTCGTGAGAGATCTCCTTGTTTCCTTGTTCTTTTCCTCATATGCCTTGCGACGCATACTTTGTTGCTTAATAGTGCAATCTTCACATACAAAACATTTTGGATCTCTCAAATAGATCCAACTATAATCAAGGATAATCTTTTATTTGGTCTCATCCGACATGGTGCATACAATTGGCTGTTCTCTCGAGAAAGGAGCTCCTTGCTTCCCCACTCTATGTGCTCCATAGACCATAACTCTAAACATGTCAAAGTGGGTTTTGAAGAAATCTTCGATAACAATGGTAAGAGAAGGAGGTGCCTCTAACTTCTCTTCAGGAATTCCGCGAATAACAATGTTCTTGGAACGTCGCTTCCGTTCCTTCAACTCCTCCACATCCACATTCTCAACATTCTTTGTTTAAACCATAGCTTGCATGAGTGAGGAATTAGGAACCACATTGTAACCACATACATCAGCCCAAGACGTGTTTGTGCATAGATTTTTCATGTCACATACATCCCGACTCATGGTGTCAAATTTCTCCTCTTTCAATACATGGTCATGCTCTACTTTGCTCATGCTCTCCTTCAAAGCATTCAAGTCCACAAGAGAGTGTTTACATTCCTTGACTTCCTCTTCAAGTTGCATCAAACGTGTTGTTTGCATCTCAAGTGTCCTCTTGAGATACTCATTCTCAACCACAAGTACCCTTAGTGTGCCATTCTCCATTGCAAGTGCTCGTAAGTCTTTGCAAGGGTAGAGAGAGGGAGAGAGAGGCAAGGGTAGAGAGAGGGGTGGGGAGTTGGTGGGGGAGAGTGAGGGAGAGAGGGTGTGTGTAGAGAGAGAGAGAGAGAGCGAGAGAAAGGCAAGGGTAAAGACATAGGAAAAGTGTAGAGAAAGAGAAGTAAAGTGTGTGGAAAGAGAGAGAGATCATTTTGATATAATTATAGTTTAACATCATGTCCCATTATTTTTTTATATGATCTTGTTGTGAACATTATTCTTGGTGTTAAATGACTTGGGTGTATACTTGTCCTTGTGTGTGTGTGTGTGTGTGTGTGTGTGTGTGTGTGTGTGTGTGTGTGTGTGTGTGAGTGTGTCTGTGTGTGTGTGTGTGTGTGTGTGAGAGAGAGAGAGAGAGAGAGAGCTTTACAAGAGAAGGGAGAGAGAGACCGTTATTTCTCAAGGGAGCACAATCTTTGATTGAGTTGTGTTAAATATTTGAAAGAGTATGTGTATGTTTAATGATTCGGATGTGTTTTGTTCCTTGTGTATGTGTGCTCGCCAAGGAAACAAACCTATGAGAGAGAGAGGAGACAAAGAAAAAGATTGGATCCTCAACTATCAAAGATTGAGAGAGAAAGAATCTTTTTGGAATCTAATCGTTGGTTTCCAAAAAATCACTCGTCGAAAAATGCTCGCCAAAAAATTACGTCCCATTTTGTATATGTGAGTAGCTTGTGAATAAACCTTGACAAGTGAAGTTAGTGCTTGTTTTTTTGGATTATGCAGTGCAAAGGTAGTAGTTAGTATTCTATTTCTTTCGCGTTACAAAATACTCCAAGTACTATGGTTGTTTAACAATAGGATTAAGGTAAATGTGTGAACGCATTTTTGAGCCAAGTTCAATGGCCGTTGCATTTGAAAAGACGTCCTTGAGGCTTGACATCTAATGCTAACCAAAGGTAAACATCCCATTCCTTTGGCTCTGTGGGTCAGCTCTGTGTGAATGCTTTTTTGAGCCAAGTTCAATGGTCATTGCATTTGAAAAGATGTCCTTGAGGCTTCACATCAAATGCTAACCAAAGTTAAACATCCCATTCCTTTGGATTTGTGGGCTAACTTTGAAGGATGTGGATGTTGGGTTGTGATGAATGTACTGAGTGTAGGTTGGTAGTGCGGGGAGAAGTGTTCTTGGGTCATTTCGGGAGTTCGGGCTAGGTCATACCCGTGTACGCATGTGGTAATTTATGTTTCCATTATTACTTGTTGCAGGCAAAACAATTGCATGTTTTGGGAGTTTGACTATTGGTGTTGTTACAGGAGGTGTTGTTGCACCACTTATGTGCCTCTATAGCCATTTGGATGGCTGGAGATTCTAAAGGAACAACCATTGGTCCACACTATGGCGCCCGGGTGGCCTACAAGAAATGCAATGCAGCAGATGTTTTGTGTAAGTTAACTTTTTTCAGATTCAGTACAATAGAAATTTGTATGGTGATTGATAGTTAAGCTGACTTGACCAATACTTAAGCTGACTAGAGTGCGTCAATTTTGTCACATGCATCTGGAGCATATGATGTTGTGGAAGTGGACAAGACCGGTTATGAATCCTGATCAATTGGAAATGCCATGTCTGTTGACTCCGACACAAAAAATCGTCACCACCCTGAGTTACACTGAGGCATTTTACTTTCTATGCTTCTTTTTAGGTCAATGCACGAGAACGATAGAGTTGATGCTCATTGTAGTGCAAGTCAGTGTAGGTGTGAAAATCCCAACATGTTCTCCCAAGAGGACGATGTCCTATAGCCATATGTGCATGCTTGCTTCTACTAGCGCTCATATGCCCACTACATCCACTATATCTTGCTCTGCTGCTAAACTTGATCTAATTGCCACTCCTCTATCGTCATCCTCCTCTGCTACTCCCACTAGATTGCCTCCCCTTATAATACCCCCATCAAATCTCACCTTCTATGAATAAATGTAGGAGATTATTATATACATATATGTGATTGGTAAAGGGTTTCTTCTACGTATCTATATTTTGGTAGGCCTCGTGATTTTATCACTTGTTTTTATTGTTAATTTATCTACCCCAATGGAGGGGGCGAGGTTGCTTTGGTTTATTAGTTGGAGCATGGAATAGGCCTCTTTGTCCCTTTCACTCTTTGTCTTGCTCATTGTTGATGTTCATGCAAGTGCCATAGTTTTTCACAACCATGCTGATTACTATCAATGTGGTGACTTCCTCTCTTGCACATCAAGTGCATACCATTAGAGGTTTATCACCTGGATCGTGGTTTTCAACAAGTTGAAAATCCGTTTTTCCTTTACAAATAGAGGCTACTTGATTGTTTTTCTACTTCCCTTTGGGTGGAAAGAGGGTTATGAAGATAGGATTGACTGAATATGTTTGGCCAATTTTGCATTGAAACTTTGGTAGTGAATCTTACGAGATGCCTTCAAAGAGCAATGAGTAAATCCAATGAGAATTTTTTTAATTGAGAGAGTCCAAGGAGAACCGTGCATGGCTGGGAAAGGCATTTTGTTCCCTTGGTTGGGAAAGAAGATCTAAATGTGTTACCAATGCTATGGACTCACACACTTTGGGGGAAGTCCACATTTATATCGTGTAGGAACATCAAAATTTAGCTCGCAAGAGCTTTAACCTATATCATCTCTATCTAATGCAAACTCCATGTTTAGAATAACATCTCCTTTTTTAAAATTTAAAATGAATATGTGCCTCTACCTTGCTCTTGAGACATGCTCACGTGAGCATCGGGAAGATTGAAACCAAATCTCTATGTATTGTTTTCTTCCTATTTTTCTCCCTTTGCTTTTTTTTTCTCAAACTCACAAATTGTCAGTGATAATTGAAATTAAAAGCCAAAAAGGATACAAAGGTAGTCATGCTCAATCCAAACCATGAGATGTGCCCACAATCACACCTCAACAACCTAGTACATCGACTGATAGAGGGCGCCACCCTTATACCTATAGCATCAAAAAGGAACAAAAGCTGACTTGGAGCTCTCTCACAACACCCCCCTTTACTGCCAAGCCAAAGGGGACATAATGCAGAGAAGGAATAAAAGTACCATTTCATTTTCTTTTCTTACGTTCGAGTCAACTAACAATGTTGGTCACCATGCCTGAGACCCAAACGATATGCCTGATAAGATCAAGCTTCAGGTTTTGATTATAACCTGTATTCAAGCTAGATTGATTGTTGATCATCGCCGCTTCATTGGGATGGACGAGCTCATTGGGCTTATCTCGCTTTTCTGTTGTGGAGCACTCTATCTCTTTACTTATCTCCTAAACTCTCTGACCGCTAGGACCTACTTATTCCTCTTGCATCTCCGTCGGTGGCTAGACCTTCTCCTTAGTCTTCTCTATGCAAGACAAGTCATGTTCTCTGGCCCTATCTTTAGGCCTTCGATCATCTGCCACAGTTTTGGTCTCCCTAGTGACACGTCTCCAAGTTGTCTTGACCTTCAAGATACGGGCAACTTCTACCTCTTGACAATCCTTAGCGTAATGACCAATTCTATGGCATTTTTCACAGGCATTTGGAAATGAAGAGAATGAAAGCTCTTGCCAAAAATTGCCAAAACTACCCATCCTCGGATCTAAATACGTGGGAATAGGCTTGCTCAAATTTCGAAGGATGTAGACCTTTAAGTTCAAGCCCGACCTTACTCGCTGCAATTTCCAAACAAACAATGCCCTGCCCATCAAGCAACAATGGAATCAATAAAGTCACTTAGCCAAAGCGGAAAGCCCTTGAATGTAACCCAAATCCGGAAAAAATTTCATAAGCTCTTCATTTGGATAGAACTTGGGTGTCCAAGGCACAGCTACACGAAATGGGAAGCCCCCAAAATGCCCCCTCTCATTACCAGTTCCTAGATTGTCTGTTCGAATGCACATCTTGCCACATAAAATCCTTTTCCTAATGCTATAAAATGGTATATTTACTATTAGTTGCCACTGTCGCAAACTCCTACAGGCTTTGAGACATCAATTGATGGACCATAAAATATAGCACCACCGAGTGAGCACAGCAAGCCTGTAGGCCTTGGAGTGCATCTTTCAAGCTGAACTGCACAAATCCATCTTCTGCTTTGTTCTGACTTAGTCTGATGGCCCCACGCAAGATATCCTTGACCAATGTGCAAGCTCCAAATTGGAACAGCTTCAAGCCTTTTCCTAATTGGTTGTGCTAGCATACGACTCACATGCCCTCTTTCTTCCTTCCGCCAAAAACACACCCAAGAGGAGAGGTGAGAACCCCACCCCCCCAAAAAAAAAAGAGCCCACCCTCTTTTTCTCTTAACTAAAAGACAGATCACAATCTGTGTGCATGTGAAAGATTGCGATCCTTGAGAAACGCTTAATGAGCGCAAGCATGCAGCCCGAGCTACAAACTTGCTTTCAAATGCCTGAATCCCAATGAAATACTGCAAATGCCCACATAACCACTATTGATGGATTGTGATCCACCAGATGGAACACGATCAAAGAACCCACTTCTACCTCCATAAGGCAAGGCAGCAGGTGTCAACAAATACTTGCAAATATCAACCACCAAGAGCACCAAAACGATAGCAGTCGAGCTTACTCACTCTCCCCAACCCCAAACCAGCCCGTAGGCAACGTAGAGCACTGCAGCGCCAGAGAAGATCACACCCTTCCACATTCGATGCCTCCACAAGCCACAAGCATGGACCTCACCGCTCCAAAGAACCTACCATTGCCCAACAGTTCACACCCACCCTGCTTCACCTACAACAAAGAGCTTTAAGCAGATTCATGTCATTGTTTGAACCTTAGTTTCTCCCTTCACTTTAACTGCTTTGTTCACCTCTTTAAAAATCTTCTTCATTTATGTCGTTGCTTCTTTCACTCTTTATCATACTAGCTACGTTGGAAGAAAAGAACCTTAGGGTTCTTGCAAACCATTAAGATGTTCTCACCATGATCACTAGAACACCTAAACACCGTAATAACAACCACCAAAACAACATAGAGAAATTACAAAGTCCAACTTGGAGTTGCTCGGTGGAGCATGGCCTGATATTGTAAATTTGTTGGATTTTAATTTAATTCTCACTTCACTTTGTGAGTTTTGCCAATTTTAAAGAAAGATGTTCTCACCATAGCCATTTGGGCATAATCTTATGTTTCCAAGAAACTATTATTTGGCCTTGTTGGATTGTATGACTTGCTATGGTGCACATTGGTAGCCTCTCAATCGATGGATCTTTGCTTCGTTAGGGCCTAAGGCCTTTCTCTCCAATCTGGCATGAGGTTGGTCCATGTAGTCAACATTTGTATCATCCAATTGTGAAGCTAATCGTATGATGCCTGCATTCAAAATCCCTATGGCACTACAAGCACTTCACGCTTTTTAAATTGCAAGGTTGAGCAAATTTAATTTTTTATTTTTATTCACATGTATTCAAATTCCCCTGGTGCTACAAACACTTCAAGCTTTTTAAATCGCCAACAACATGCAAAAGGGTGATGTTATATGGGTTGAAAGCTTTAGAGTACTTCTCCCTCGTTTCTAAGGTCTAGATAGAGTTGGAAGCCAACATTGTTTATTTGTCAAAGTGTTAGCAATGTTCATCATCGACCTCACCCATAAGCGTTAGAAGCAAGCAAATTTGCCAAAAGCCTCAAAGAGCATTGATAATGCTAAGCTTTGAGAGTACTTCGTCAAAAGTTTACTCACCAGCATTCATGGTCATGAAGGAGATAACATGATTGACATGATGATGGAGATTGGGGTAGGCATATCATCATGGGAAGCTATGAAAGACAAAGAGACCATGCTAGAGAGGATGAATATAAATGATCATAATTACAATGTTAAGACGATCAAAGAACTCACAAACAACATGCCGATTGCAAGGATACATGCAATGAATATGCTGGTAGTGACAACAACGATGGATGCAGAGGCCAAAGAAAGATTGAGATGATAGAAATCCTAGCTCTTCAAAAGGACATCAACCACATGAACTTGAGTCATTCAATGTTTATTGAGGTAGGCTTTCACATGACATGGATCATGGGTAATACATGAGCAATAGACGCAATCAAGATATGAAAGACAAAGGGGCCATCACAAAGAGTATGAATATAGAATGAAATGTAGCCATAGGGAAGGTAATCTAAGGACTCACAAAGATCACAATGATAAGAAGGATAGATACAATGGATATGTTGCAGTGACAACAATGATGGATGCAACGACTAAAGTATGAGAGATTGAGATGATAAAAACCTAGCTCTTCAAAAGGGAATCAACCACATGAGCTTGAATTACTCATTGTTTACCGAGGTAAGGTTTCATGTGTCGTGGATTGTCATAAAATCTAATATCTAACTATACCCAAATGACTTTCTCATATTAAACCGATCACTTAATGTGAGAGAATAAACGGGAACAAGAGTTAGAATATAGACATGTGATTTAGATGCATCTCAACTCAGGACCAAAGGTAATAGGTCCAAACGGGAGATGGTCTATCAAAGAGCAATTCTAATGGAGCTTAAAATACCTTAGGGTTAGCTTCATTAAAGACCTCCAAGAGTTAATGTGAAAAGCCTTGGACCTTAAGTAAGCTAGGGTTGTACTTGAGGTGGGAACCCGGCCCAAGCTTGAGGTGCTTGTCATGCTTGATGTATGAGATGCTTGAGGTGCTTGAGATGCTAGGGTTGTACTTGAGGTGGGAACCCGGCCCGAGCCTAAGGGGCTTAAGGGCCAAGCTTGTGGTGGGAACCACGCCCAAGGTTGAGGGGCTTGAGGTGTCACAAAGTCAATAAAGAACCCTACAAGGAGGGGGTGAGCCCTACAAGTAGGGGCATGAGAGAGAACACACACACACACTCACACAAGGCAAGCCTAGACCAAAGAGGCAATAAGGACACATGTCAAGCTCCTCTCCATGTTGCCCTCATAAGGTGCTAGAGCCTATTGGTTGGCCTCTCAAGGGGTCCAATGAGAAATGAGTGTTGGGGTATAGGCGCCTGTGCCTTGCCCGGCCGCCCAGAGTCTGGGCGCCCACTGACTTGTATACCTTATACATAGCATAAGTGTATAGGGGGTTGCTCACTCTTTGAGTCTCCCCACCCATATCTGTGTGTCGTGTGTCTCCTTCTCTCTCTCACTCTCCGTGTGTGGTGCTCCCCGATCCCCTTCAATTGGTATCAGAGCGACAGGTGTGAGAGTGTAGATGGACGGCTTCGCGATGAACTCGTCGGCTATGGCGGAGAGGTCACAGATCTGAGCAAAGAAATAGAGGAGGCTTGTGGGCAGTCATACAGAGGATTGCAGGAGAGCTCTCAGGAGCTTCCTAGTGCTCACAGATCAATCCACAGTTCCTCTACAGATCAGCCCACTGTGTACAGCATTTTCCCTCTTCTCAGCAAGCTTTGCAATGGCTACATCGGTGACAGATTGGAGCTTGGAGCTTCCATAGACATGGAAGCATTGTGAGATTGATGCATTCAGCTCACGCATCGAGGTGGGAAGTGAGTTTGAGCCTTTCTATGAGCTCAAAGAAGCACAGAAGAAAGTCGTTTAGTTTTTGACAGTCTGACAGCAGTCCACTATTTTGCTCATAACTTGAGCTACAAAGCTCCGATCCCAAAACTTTTTGGTTCAAAACGGAGCTGGCTTCAAGCTCTACAACTTTGTAGAAGGAATCATTTTCTGATCGGAGTGCAGGTGGGTCTGGAATTAAAAACACAAACCTATTTTTTCAGGATAGTTTTGGGCTCTGTTGTTTTCTTTGCTGCAGACAGCTTACCCGTGCACACTGTAGGTAGCAGGCACATTTGCAGGTGTTACAAGATCGGGTTTGACTCCCAGGTACAGGTTGAGTCTAGTACTCCCACAAGTGTTGTCAGTTGCAGTTGAGTGGTTCTTCTACAGTGTTGTGGCTTGCATACATGGCCTTTGAGCGGGTAATGCTCTATGTATTATGTGGTGAGCAGTAGATCTTGTGAGCAAGTGCAGAGGTTGGTTGTGGATGACATGTATGGTCACCTGTGGTACTCTTTGTGAGCATTTTTTGGACACAGGTTTGCAGAGCTTATGCATGTATGTTGAGTGTAGTTTGATGCGCATTGATTGCTCATTGTATTGAGCTTGCAGAACAATGGTTATTTTGTGTTGATAGCCATTGTGCGTTGAAACTCTAGCGAAATTTTCCCAGGAGTTTTATGCGCATCATTTATGCGATCCAGGTAGAGATTGTGGGGTTGCACTCAGCATTTGCGTGCGGTGTTCTCTGCAAGTGAGAGATTTGTGCATGTGTATGCATCAATACCGCACAGTGTGGGCTTGGTGATTAGCTCACGGTTTGACAGGCGTACAATTATCTTGGCACACTCACAAGAGTGAATATTGTGATGTATGCTTGTGTGGCTACAAGCTAGGTAGCCGGATTCGAGTCATATTGACTTGTGATTTTGTCCAAGGTTTTGCACGGTTATTGGTGCAATTTTGCATCAGGTTTTGAGCCATATTTGCAGACTTTTGTTGATGCGATTCGAGCCAGTTTATGGCTGATTTGGTTGACATTTGCTACTCATTGTTGGTTGCTCTTTTGCAAGCATTATGGCTGATTTTTCATTTGACTTCCAACGTTATGGTCTGACACAGTTTGATGGTGCAGATTTTGTTGTTTGGAAGGAGCATATGCTTGTTGCATTGGCGGATTTGGGGCAGGATAAACCCTTCCGTGGTTTATCGGCAAAGCCCAAGTCTATGCGTGATGATGATTGGCAGGATCTTGATGAGTTAGCCATGTCTGCGATTCGTTTGCATCTGGTTGAGTCTGTTTACTGGTAGGTCTCGAGGGAGACTACAACTCATGCTTTATGGCAAAGTTTACATGCTATGTACGTGACATCCATGTCTACAGGGGAGTCTAGTCCCACTTTTATGTCCATGGGAGAGATTGGTCCCACACGCAAGTCTCAACGGCATAGAGACTTGACATGTTGGCATTGTGGACATAGAGGGCACATTAGGCATTGATGTTTCAGGCGTTTGAGACAACAGAGGCGACATATGCGTGATGCAGATTTGGGCATGATAGATGCTAGTGAGATCAGTACGGTGATTACTGAGTATGCTTGTGATGGTGATGTCACATTTACATCTAGCTTGTCTTTAGATGATCTTATGTCTACGGATTGCATATCGGATTGCACATTGTCTTCACATTGGTTATTAGATTCAGATGCTACTTTCCATGTCACGTCGCATCGTGAGTGGTTTAGAACGTTTTCTAGTGGGAGACTTGGTTGTGTGCACATGGCTGATGGTGTTGTGTATGACATTGAGGGTGCAGGAGACGTATGTTTGTCCTTGCCCAGTGGTATGAGATTTACCCTGCATCATGTGCGTTATGTGCCAGATTTGATACGGATTTGATCTCAGTCAGACAGTTACGGGATAGTGGATGTCGGGTATCGCCGCTTGAGCGATCTTTTGCGTTGCATTTGGGTTCGCTGGTGATTGCGAGAGGTGCTAGAGTTGGCACATGGTACTCATTGCACGTAGTACTGGTGCGAGATGGTTGAGTCTCAATCTTGTTACAACCATGCACAGAGTGAGAGAGCAGGCGAGTCTCTTTTGCTCATGGGTTGCAGGGTGCTTTGCATGGAGTGCAGAGTAGTGAGCTCGTTGTGCACAAAATTGGGGCACGACTTGAGCAATCGCACAGAGAGGTGACAGAGTCAGACATGCATGCTTTGCTAGTGACTGAGCAAAGCAGAGAGTCAGTTGTGTGAGATACTTCTAGCAGGATAGATAGCTAGAGCGGTCTTGCTCTAGTGAGTCACAACAGGAGGACGTTGTGCAAGAGTCTATGCATACGGAGTTAGAGCATGAGAGCTCTAGTGAGTCACAACAGATTGAGTGGTCATGTTTGCAGTGGATGATTGCAGAGGAGGCTGAGATGTCAGCGATTATGCAGTCATTCCTTTCTATGCTCGACACTGAGCATGGGGATATAGTTGTGCAGGATATGTCTTCCAGCAGACACCTAGAGCAATTGGTTTGCTATGAGGTTGCACGATAGGTTGATGCGTCTTTTGCGGACAGTCAGGAGATGCATGTGGCTAACACGCCTTGTCAGTCAGAGATGCCTATTGCCAGGGATATATATGTTGATGCATGCTCCGTAGAGCTAGCAGGGCCCGCTAGCATTGCATCGGCATTCGGTGGTCTCATTTATGAGATGCTGATCTTGAGACCGGATATCGCAGCTGCAGTGGGAGCATTTGCAGTTGGGGTTGTCAGTCGTTTGTTGACTGATGATGGCATAGTGCACGAGGGAGATATGTAGGTATTGCGTACATACTTGCAGTTCGTGTGCGGTACGTCTAATGGTGTATGGACTTACACGGGAGCAGGACAGCCGGATGCACACGATCACACTCATCTAGTGGACATCGGTTGAGAGCGGTTTGCTCTCGCCTTTTGTAGTCTTTAGACTAGGTTCTCTTGCTTAAAGGCACAGGCGCCTTTAAGTGGGAGGTTGTTGGGGTATAGGCGCCTGTGCCTTGCCCGGCCGCCCAGAGTCTAGGCGCCCACTGACTTGTATACCTTATACATAGCATAAGTGTATAGGGGGCTACTCACTCTTTGAGTCTCCCCACCCATATCTGTGTGTTGTGTGTCTCCTTCTCTCTCTCACTCTTCGTCTGTGGTGCTCCCCGATCCCCTTCAATTAGTTTATTTAATTAATTTTTAAATCGTTATTCAAGCCCTCTCTCCCTCAGAAGGGTAAGAAGGACACTTGTCCTAATGCTACCCTTGTTGCTTGATAGGCTTGAGGAGGTCAAGCTAGTGCTAGAAGAGGGGTTGATCAAAGCAAGGAGGGGACTAGATTGGGGGGTATACTCTTCCCCCCCCCCCCCCCCCCCCCCCCCCCCCCCACACACACTCATTGTGTGAGGTGCAAAGTGCAAGAGCTCCATCTCCTTCTCCAAGCTTGTAGAAAAGTTGAGAGCCTACACCAACACTCTTGGCTATGGAATGCAAATCAAACCAAGAGCCATGCTCCAATGCTTAAGCTTGCCATCTTCTTCATCTTCATTACTATGCTATTATGTATGCTAAGCAAGAAGAGTGATGATAAGTGAGGAACTATTTCTTTCTCCTATGAATGTTTCTTCTTCCTCTTTCCTATCCTCATTCCCCACTAGCTCTCTCCACCTTTGAAGGTGTTTGAGACCTTGGGACTGAGGCCGGGGATGGTTGATGCTTTTTACAAAGTCTATGTTATGCTCGTGATGCATGAAGCATTCCATCTTCATTGCATCACCTAGGTCACAAGGAACACAAAGATTGTATTGTACCAAGTGTCTCTTGATGGGAGAATCTATAATACAAAAGCCTATTGGAGGGGCGACACCGACTCCACATTAATATGGTCCTCAACTGTTGTCAAGTTCTCTAAACTCTCTCTCTTGCAAAAGTATCATTCATGCCAACTTAATTAAGTAATATGGTTATGTTGCTTATAAGACCTAGGGTAACTGAACATAGGATCCTCCTCCCTACCGCCCCTTATATAGGCTAGCTCCTAGCACTTGCCCTAAGTGGATCCCCAGTCCGCACTGGTCCCCAGTCCAGGCCCTTGGCCTAGGTCCTTGACCCCCTAGGTTGGGCCTTGCCCCGTAGGACCCTTGTCCTGACATTACTCCCCCCTTAAGGAAGAGTTTTCGTCCTCGAAAACACAAGTAGTAATATCTTCTTAAGAATACTGATGTTTTCTTTATTGACGTCCCATAAGTGAACCAGTTTTCTGTACGACTGATAATTGGTGCAGTGAGGAGGTTCAATGAAACCAAGAGGAACATCTTGATTTTCAACATTGTTGTCCGTTTGCAACCACTTGGGTCTAAATGGTAACTCCATTTATAACTCACTTGAGTACTGTAAAGGAGTAACCACAACTAAGAGTTGTCCAAAGGCATAACCAGTTTTCAGATCCTTTGAAGGTACTGGAATACGCCAAGGAAACCTTGGCGTAACTTTCCATGCAGTTGTGAGCCAGATTTCCTACTCGCCTGAGTATCTTGAAAAGTTCATAGATAGGGAGTGTCCTCGTGTTAGCATTCTGAATAGTTTGAAACACAAAGGACTACATGTTCATCCCTAATGAAGGTTACTGGCCAACATACTTTGTCAACACACCTGGTAAGTCCTTGACGTATGAAAGTATTGACACAATCTCCAACCCCACCACACCAGGTGTTCAAAGTCGAAAACCGTACTTAAGCAAATTCTAGAATAAGGAGAAAATCATCTATTCAAAATGCATTGTGCTAACGTATGCTCTTAGCAAGTCCTTTAGCACAAGATTACTCTTTGTAATCTACCTATCCCCTTGGATAACTTACAGTACTCAGGTGTGTTTTCCTTACGGTTTACAGACAGTCGTCCCAGATGACTGGTAAACGGGGAATCATAGTAGTGTATGACATTGGTGAGGAATCAACAATGTCCGAAATAACCATTGTGGTTAACTTGAAAAATCCACAAACTCCCAAATCAAGCCATGACCTCTATTGGTGATTTGTAGACCCAAAAGTAATCTCATAGAGATAGTGCACATAGAGTGAAAAATGCTTCATAAGCAACAACCATAGGAATATGCGTGTCGTTCCAAATCAGCCTTTGCTAAACACTAGGGCCCATAACACCTAGTGTGCATGCATTTAGAAAAAACCAACCCGAACCTGTATATCCATAATGATCCTTGCCAATACTTATGGCAAATGTGATGCGCCGAGCACGCATTAAAAGGAATGTAAATAGTTCTGAAAAGAAACTAATTACTTTTACTTGCAATAATTTTGCAAGCCTTGCTGAAACGTCTGAATCACAGTAGAAGGTGAAACATTGATCACTTCTAGGTACAGACAATGAAACTTTTTCATTAACAACTTATAGCCTTGCTATATGTATAAACAACCATCTGTAATGTTGTTTAGCAGTACTTGTACCTTAACAAGTCATTCTAAGTATCTGACAATTTCTGGCCACGAAATTGCTCCTAATACATCGTGCTAAAAATGGTCTAGAAAACAGATGTGACCAGCACCTAGGGACTTTGTCGTGACACATAATTGAAATAATGGCGCCAATGTCAATCCAGAGACTCATATTCTCCACATGTGGAATATCTCTCATGTAAGGATGTGTAAAAAAGAACATTCTTCAAGTACAAGATGTACTTGTGTGTGGAGGAACTGCAAAACACTCTGCGACAAGAGTGAGAGGGACCCTCATTATCTTGCTCCACACTGGCTGAACCGAACTCCTTGAGTTCCTAGACCATGTTGTATCCCATGTGACAACATGTGCCAAATTGAACCCTACAAGTAGGTTCATAACAGAGTAAGACAGAAAGATAGATTGGACACTTGGCCCAAAATACTTTGTGCCGACATGTCCTTGGCATGGCTCTGTAACATTCAAGCGTACTTAGACGTCTTGAAAAACCAAGCAAAGCATACTAAAAATGGAATAACACCAAATCCATAGATGCGTACCTGGAGATTTGAACGTAATGTACACTTACCCGTATTCAAATGGAGAGGAGCACGTCCCCTACCTGAAAAAACAAACAGCATTGCACTGGGGACCCCAGGTGTTGCCTTTGCAATCTCAGCCCTTGGATTAGAATCTACGTAGTCAAACCCCTTGATAAGACTCTTGTAGAAACTGCTCAACTAGCAGATAACGGTAACCAACATAGTTAACCGCGTACAGATTGAGTGGAATCAACTTGAAAGGTGTGTTCGTCTGCTATCGCGTGGTAGATTATGGAATTCTTTCCTTGAAAGTAGAACTGGGAGAGATCAATTGTGATCCTCAATGCCTATGGGGTGATGTAGCAATCACCCACTGGGTCTTACCCCAAAACAATATGTCCATAGACACTCCGTAGTGCTATAGAGAGAGTAGGAGACCCAAACAATTGAACTGCCGAGCTCTTATGGACAACCATGTTGTCGCAACTGATTGTTGCATCAATACTTTCTTGTAGAGATCAGCTGCTGTGAGTGTATCTTGAAAGCAATCACCCAAAGAATGCCAATAGTTGGGCCTTGCCCCTGGCCTAACAATGGCTCTTAGCCTGTTTGGCTCATAGCCCTTATGCAAAATAGTGTTCAATCGACGAACCGATGTAGACTAATTTGAGTAGCATCTTAGCCACGTGCTAGCTGAGAGAGCACCGTGGCTCCAACTGACTCAAGAGCAGAATATGTATCAAAAGCTTATGCTGGGTTGAGGAACTTTCCGTAAATTTCTAGTGTGTGTGTGTCCAGAATGTGTGCTCTTAGACATCTTATGCCCGACTGGCAGCTTATCTTATAAGCATGCAACAAGCGGCTTGTATAATGCTGTCATCGAGAGAAGAAAGAGAAAGAACAAGCCACAACTTGACCCTCTTACCATGTATGGGGTCGTGACTTTCAAAAACTGACTTAATATGGTACTTTGCCTGTGAAATAGGTCACAGCTTTAAGTTCCATTTAGTGGTAGTGTGCCTTGATAGCAACCATAAATTTAAACCATGCAGAACTTAGGTTGTCTGTGACAGAGTGTCTGGTACAATATCGAAAGCGTAATCTCTGAAGCGGTGGAATTCATGCCACCTGGCTAGCATGCCGTGCATACAGATTGTTAAGCCCTTGGCAAGAGTGATGGCCTCCAACGTGAGAGCCAAAACCATTAGTGACGTGCAACAATCTAAACTGGTAGGGAGTTTGTGAGGTGATATTCCCTAGTTTGCCAATTTTTTCAAACTTGTGCGCCACTGCTCGTGATTTCCAGTCATTGGCAGTACCTTCGCACAAGGGAGAACCCTTGCTTCAACGAAAACTGCCAAAGCACTTTGCTTTGCACAATGACAATAATTGCCAAGTAAAGTGTAAACAGGGAAAATAGGAAAAACTTAAACTTGGCTAACCTGGTCGTTGATGATGCAACCAATTGTCATGAAATTTGGAAGGAAAAACTCATTCTAAAATGGCTTATAGCCATATCTGCACAGACGCCGTCGTATATCCTATACACCCGTATGGCACGTACTGAAATAACTTGTAAGCATATTGCCAAATCCATCCCAAGTTAGTATGCGCATAGCCTATGCCAAACCGTGGGCAATTTCACTGCAATATGCATAAATTGAAGCATTGCTAAAAGCCAACTGAGGCGATTGTTGACATACAGAAGGATAGAAAGAATCGACCTTGTCGAGCAATTTCAACTGAAATCAGACAGTAATGTTAGGCTAGCATCCTCTGGCAGCTTCTAGAAACATGGAGAAGGAGTTGGCCATGCCGAAGAACTTGCCTCCTGCATCAAGTCAAGCAGTAGGATGTGCTAATCTCCTTGAGATTACAAAACATGGAAAATTGGCTATACTTTTGCATTGAAAGTGAACCACTTGTGAAACCGTGCTGCGGAGCAAGGCGGTTGGTACTCAAGCCTTGCTTGATTCCAATATTTAAACCAATCACATTTTGGCACTTACGGTAATTGTCACAAGCCGTGCTTGTGCTTTGCCGTCGTAAAGGGTATGCACGTCTGGTGCATGACATAGCGATGCGATATGTTCCAAAAACTTTACCAAAACAAATGCAAAAGAGTCTGCATACCGTATTACGAACTTATACCGACCTGACTTGCCGGCTTCTTGAACTTGCATGAGTAAATACTCACGCCGACGTGCCTTCTCGACTTCTTGCTTGAAATTTCTGCAACTTGTGACAATTTACACAAAGAAAAAACAGAAATGCAAAAGGGACTCTGCGTACCTGCTGGGAAATTGACTTTGGACTATGTCATGCAACCATGGCCAGTGCCTTGCATGAGCATGCAGTCATGCATGACTGCATCGAGGCAAACCATGGAAGACCACAGCGTGGGATGGGCTGCCAGGATTGGACGGCGCCCAACTGAAGACGACCAAAACCTTTTTTTTTTTAAAGAGAGAGAGAAAAACGAAAAGACCTGCGCTGCCATGGCGGCCGCCAGTGCGCTGCCTTCTTCGCACCTCGAGCGCACTGTGATGCTCCAGTGATGACGAGCCCATGACGGAATTTCCTCCCCCTGGCCTTGCGACCCTGACAAGCCCGCCCTGGCTTGATTTGGTGAAGGTCGAATTCGGTCCCTTCTCGGCCCAAGCCTCCGTGCCTGCGGGTCTTCGACCACTTCCTCGGCTTGTCAAGAAGCTCTGCACACGCCAGGAACCCCGACCCCGAGCTTCTTTTTTCAAGCAGGCACTCCCATGGCCCTGCTGCTCGTGTCGACTGTCATCTTCTTCGGGCAATTTCTTGAAGGGGCCATGCCCACGCAGCTTCTCCCTTGCAAGAGGGCTTGCCCACGACCTAACAGAGAGAGAGAGAGAGAGAGAGAGAGAGAGAGAGAGAGAGAGAGAGAGAGAGAGAGAGAGAGAGAGAGAGAGAGAGAGAGAGAGAGAGAGAGAGATCATGCAACCAAGCGTGCAAGGATTTCTTCTCCTCCGCAAGGATTCCTCCTCCTCCATAGCTCTTCCCTCCCCCTGAGCTCTGATACCAATATAAGACCTAGGGTAAATGAACATAGGATCCTCCTCCCTACCGCCCCTTATATAGGCTAGCTCCTAGCACTTGCCCTAAGCGGATCCCTAGTCCGCATTGTTCCAGTCCAGGCCCTTGGCCTAGGTCCCTGACCCCCTAGGTTGGGCCTTGCCCCGCAGGACCCTTGTCCTGACATTGCTACCGCTAATTAAGTTCACCCTCTATGTTCTCAAAGTAGTCTCACAAAAATGCTCACTCTAATTCTCCTAATTCCGTTATTCTCAATGTTCATAGGCCATTTCCATTACATTGGTATAAGAGCTATTGGTTTCTCTTTTCTTGCTTAAGAAGAGAGGTCCTTAAGTTGTCCATGAAAGGTGTCCATTATTAACTATAGTCGTAATGATGGAGTCTCTCGGGGCTTGCCTTTCACTTAACTATTATTGAGCTACGAGTAAGCTCAACAGGAACCATAATCAACCGAGCAATGTTAGACCCTCTCCACTAGTCTTTGCAATCAGCAATGTCTACACCACGGGTGTGGTTGCTTGAGAACTGATTTTCAAAGGTAAAGAAGAGTAGCGACTAAGGTTTTTGAGGGTAGAAAAGCACAAAAGTAATCTACACATAAGTTTAATTAGCATGGCTGACAATAACCAAGAGAGTAGAATGAACATTGATAACTTTGATTTCACACATGAAGGTGCTAAATGATGATGCCCCCATGTTTGTCAATTATCTTGTTACTAGGTTGTAGCACGCTATGGGAAACCTTGCGTTGCAAGCCAAAGTTACTCAACAACTTCGTGCTAATGGGATTTCCCTTCCTCTCCAAGAGGAGAGAGAGCTTAGGAGGCCTCTCGATGAGACCCCCAAAAATAAGACTCTCTCTCATAAGAGAGGAGGAATCCAAAGAATGAGAAAGAAGTGAATTCCTAAGTTCCTCTGAAGATGTGGCTCCACGAAGACGGCGGTCTAGACGATCGCCAACTCCTCTCAAGAGAAAACGGTCAACCCATAGTCCTTGTCCTCGTCACTCCAAAAGGGAAGAGAGAAAACAAAGGAATAAAATGGTAAGAAAGAGGTCACCCTCTTCTCCTTCCTCCTCTTCCGATGAAAGCAATAGCTACTCTCTTAGAGAATACGAGAGGGAAGGACATCGTAAATCTTACCCTGCATGGGGAAGGTCCCAAAAGCTCAAGAAGTTTAAAGAGGGAGGAAAGAGTATCTCTTTTCTCACCTATGATGGCACCTTTGGGGCTATCGACAAAGTATTGGCCTTCATCCAACAATTTGATGCGGCCTTTGGAGACGAGGGCTTCACAGAGTCCTCCAAGCTACACCATGTAGCTATGCACTTCCAGAAATATGCTTGTCAATGGTGGTAAGCCTTCATGGAAACGGCAAAGCCCTAGACATGGAAAACTCTATGAGTTTCCATTATAAAGAAATTCCTTGCAAGCGATGCAAAGGACAAAGTGCTTACCGAATGGCGGAGTTTGAAGCTTCTCTCCCATGAGTCTATCCACAAATATGTGGAAAAGTTTTGGGATTTACATCTCAAGGCTACTGTCTTTCAAAAAATAGACTTCGTTGAGAAAAAGCAACAATTCTATGCGGGATTACCTAAAGAGATTGCCAAGTACGTCAACTCCCAACGGCTTGGTTCTATCATCGAAGTAATCCTCCACACTATGGTTGCTTCGCGCATCAATTTCCAACAAGGGCCTAGAAGGAATGTCAAGCCCATGGAAAGAAAAGAAAAAAGTGATGCAAAGGAGGAAACTAATGCCCAAAATTCTTCCCAAGGCAATTCCAACAACAACAATTGGTCCAAGGAGAAGGGAGTTTACAAAGGTAAAATTAAACTCTCTCCTGAAGAGCTTGAAGCTTTTCGCAAGGACCACAAATGTTTTAAGTGTGGGGAGCAAGGACATGGCTATCGTTCTTGCCCCAAGAGAAATGCCCGCAATGAGACTCCTAGAGCTTCCACTATCGAGGCTCCAAAAGAGGATGCTCATTGCAAAGGATCACCTCTCTCCTATGCTTGGGAAAAGGTAAGGGAGCATGATGCTTTCATCTTGTTTGACCCTGTCTCTACTCACAACTTCATATCAATGGAGTTGGCCACTAAGTTGGGTATTCAAGCTTTTGAGATGGGAGATACTGCAACTGCCGATGCAGCTGTCAAGGGACAGCAAGCCTCTATTACTCCTTGGAAGTTGATGCTTCATGTCCAAAGCTACGTCAACAAAGAAGACTTTTTCATCTCTCCTCTCCAACATGAGGATGTTATCCTAGGGGCACCATGGTTCAACCGCATGGCTGCCAACTTGAAGTTCCCTAAAAGGAGAATTTACTTCACCTATAGAGAAAAGAGCATGTATATAGATGCTAGTGAGTCTGGTCATACTATACCACTTGTAAATCCTTCTGCTTTTGATAAATCAATGAAAAGCTTAGTTTTTGCATACATGATTTTTGTCAAAGAGTCCCTAAAAGGTCCTAATGTTTCATCAAATTTAAATGGAAGGAATCAAGAACAGTTAGACTTGCCTAATTTTCTAAATAAATTCCAAGATGTGTTCATCGATGATATCCCTATGGACTTACCTCCAAACCGAGGGGATGATGACCATCGAATTGAGCTCCTACCAAGAAGCTCACCGCCTAACAAGACTCCTTATCGAGTTTCCCAGGCTCAAAAAGAGAGAGGAGATCATGAGGCAAGTACAAGAATTGGTAGACAAAGGGATATTGAGGCCTAGCTCCCCTCCCTTTTGTTCTCCAGTCCTTTTAGTGCAAAAGAAAGATGGTACATACCGCATGTGTGTGGACTATCGAGCACTAAACTATATTACTATCAAAAGCAGATTTACCATACCTCGGGTAGAAGATCTGTTTGATAAGCTACAAGTATCTACCTACTTCAATAGGATTGACCTTAAAAGTGGCTATCATCAAATAAGGATAGTGAATGAAGATATCATAAAGACCGCGTTTTGTACAATGTTGGGCCTTTATGAATATCTAGTCATGCCTTTGGCTTGACTAATGCACCAGCCATGTTCAATTGTCTAATAAAGAAAATCTATAGACCCTACCACAAATTCACTGGAGTGTTCTTTGATGATATCATCATCTACTCCAAGTCCTTGAAGGAACATAAGCAACATTTCCAAGTGATTTTTCAAGCATTGAGGGAGAACAAGCTTTTTATCAATCAAAAGAAAAGCAAATTTTTCCTTCAAGAGATTCAATACTTAGGTCATATTATCTCTCAAGATGGTATCCGTATGGATCTATCGAAGTTGGAGGTGATAGAAGCATGGCCTATTCCAAGGAATCTACACGAGCTAAGAAGCTTTATTGGTATGTGTGCATACTATAGGCGCTTCATAGCCAAATTCTCTCAAATAGCAAGACCATTACATGACTTGACAAAGAAGAACGTTAAGTACTCATGGACTGCTAAGGAGCAAAATGCTTTTGACGAGTTCAAAGGGAAGCTTACCTCCCAACCAGTCCTTATGCTTCAGGATCTCTCAAAGCCATTTGAGGTCCAATGTGATGCTTGTGGTGATTGCCTTGGAGCAATCTTGCTTCAAGAAGGGCATGCCATAGCATATGAGAGCCGAAGGCTCAATGCCAATGAACGAGTCTTGGGCATATACGAAAAAGAGTTTTTAGTTGTTCTACATGCCCTAGACACATGGAAGTACTATCTATTGGGGACTCCATTTATTTTACGAAAAAGAGCTTTTAGTTGTTTTACATGCCTAGACACATGGAAGCACTATCTATTGGGGACTCCATTTATTTTACGAGCAGACCACCAAAGTCTCAAGTACTTCATGACGCAAACCAAGCTTTTCGACAAACAAATGAGGTGGGAAAAAAATCTTTTGCAATTTTATTTTCATATCGTTCACATTGCTAGTAAGCACAATCAAGTGGCCAATGCACTTTCACGATGACCAAGAGGTAATGCGGTGTCTATAGCAACTCACAATGATATATCTTCTATGATAGATGAGTATGTTGTTGACCCTGACTTTTAAGACGTAATGTCAGTCCTTGATTTGGGGAAGAAAGACGAACCATTCACCTTGCAGGATGGTTATCTTCTCCATGGCAATAGGCTATGTGTTACCCAATCCCTTTGTGAGAAAGTTATGAATGAATCCCATGCTCCTCCTACGCGGGGCATAGAGGCATTCAACCTACTCTTCAAGGAGTAGAGACGTACTTCTATTGGCCCACCATGAAAGTAGACATACAAGAGTATGTTTCAAAATGTGTGGTATGTCGAGAGACTATGATAGAGGGAAGCAACTTGGATTACTCCAGCCATTGCCAATCTCTAATTCACCATGGGAGAGTATATCCATGGATTTTATCTTTGGATTACCGAAGTCTATCCATGGGAATACGGGAATATGGACAATAGTCGACAGGTTTAGCAAGCAAACACACTTTATTCCTGTCAAAATGACTAGTAAGGCACACCAAATGGCAACTCTCTTCATACTTCAGATTTTCAAACACCATGGATTGCCAACATCCATCATGTCAGATAGAGATCCTAGAACGACCAGTAATTTCTAGAAAGGTCTCTTTGAAAATCTAGGTACAAGATTAAATTTCTCTTCAGCTTATCACCCACAAACGGATGGCCAAAGTGAGATAGCCAATCTTATGATACTCGATCTACTGAAAAATTATGTTATAGAAGTAGATCAACGCTCACAATGAGAAAAGTACTTACTCCCTTATAGAGTATGCGTACAATAATAATGTCCATACTTCTATGGGAAAAGCACCTTTTGAAATCATAAAAGGAAGACCTAAAAGTCCCTTGCTACTTAAAGTACATGGGAAGATCTTCGTTGCCGATAAGTATAGCTGTGACCTACAAGAATCTTTCCAAAAGATTAAGGAGGATATATCCATCTCTCAACAAAGACAAGAAGCTGCTTTTGACAAGCACAGAAGGGCCTTAACATTTAAAGAAAATGATTGGGTCTTACTTAAGTTTCCCAAGGCTCAATTGAGACAAACAACGGGCAAAAATCCTACGGGCCATCAAAAGTATTATGCTAAACTAGCAAAAAGATACTATGGTCCTTTTCAAATCTTGAAGCCATTCAATGAAATGTATTATCGACTCAAAATGCCCAATCATTGGCTCATACACAATGCTTTTCATGTGAGCCTACTTAAGCCCTACAAAGGAGAGCCACCAAGTGAACCAATTATTGAAGACCCTCCCAAAATCGAAGACCAAGAAGAGGTGCTACAACCCGAAGCTATCCTTCAACACGAAGACAAGGTACTACAACATGGTAAGATGATCCGACGGTATCTTATAAGGTTCAAAAATTATCCTTTTGAAGATGCTAGATGGATGCAAGAAATACAACTTAAGGATAGTATGAACCTTGTCAATGCTTACAATGCTACATTAATGTAAGCAAATGTACATGTTTCTTTTCAATGATCAGTTTTTTTGTCTTATAAGACTAATTCTCTTTTTATTATGCACAAATTTAAATAGTATGCATACTTAGAATCATGTTTGTGATGACGACGTCTCTCAAACACCAAGTAGAATTTGTCACTCTACTTTGGGAGATTGAAATGGACTAAAGAGCAGGCATGCTTGCGGCAGCTACGTCTCCCAAGCACCAAACGGATTAGTCATCCATTTTGGAATGATGTTGTAGCATAAAATAGGATCCTCTACCCGCTAAGAAACATCGACTAATGACTAAGGCTTTATCTCTTCTACCTCATAGTCGAGGACGACTATGATTTCAAGGGAGAGGTAATGTCATAAAATCTAATATCTAACTATACTCAAATGATTTTCTCATATTAAACTGATCACTTAATGTAAGATAATAAATGGGAACAAGAGTTAGAATATAGATATGTGCTTTAGATGCATCTCAGCTCGGGACCAAAGGTAATAGGTCCAAATGGAAGATGGTCTATCAAAGAGTAATGCTAATGGAGCTTAAAAGACCTTGGGTTAGCTTCATTAAAGACCTCCAATAGTTAGTGTGAAAAGACTTGGACCTTAGGTAAGCTAGGGTTGTACTTGAGATGGAAACCTGGCCCAAGCTTGAGGTGCTTTTCATGCTTGATGACTGAGATGCTTGATACGAAAAAAACTCTTTAGATGAGGAATCTAATCCCTCTAATATGCATCAACCTTCAACGGATCACAAATGGGGTTTCTAGGATTATCATCGTGAAGGAGGGTGAGAATGGCTCTTCAAGGTGACCACTAAAGAGAATGAGTTCTCTTGAGAGATGAGAAGCTAAGAAGCTAGCGTCAAGGGTCTTGGATGCAAGGGATTACCCCAACTATGACGTTGATGGATTTGGAATCTTGTATCAAGATGAAGGCATTGAAGAAGGGCTTAAAATTGAGATCAACGAGAATGAGCCAGCCTTCTTTAGAGGTCAAACAAAATACTCCATTGATGTTTCGCTTGTGAAAATCATAAGAGATCCCGATAGTTTGCTTTAGAGAGCTAGAATGGAAAAATTTGCTTTAGCCAAAGAGAGGCGAGAGCAACAGCAAAGGACCGTGCTTGATTCCATCCCATATGATTTCTTGCTCGTGTTCATCCTCGCCATCTCCCCTCTCCTATTCTCCAAGATGCAGGAACTAATGCTAACCACTGAGTCGCTCAACCACTCGCAAGTGTAATGTCTATCTTGCATGCTTTATGAAATCAATTCCACATGGGTGGTCTTAATTCAATAGGTAAGCGTTGATCATGTAACTAACCAAGAGAAAAACGCATATTGATTGGGCCAAATCGGATGCTGACCAACCCCTTGAAAGACATAGTGGATCAAGGAAAGTTATTTGGAGGTTACTACGCTCTCACCACAATTCAACATTTACACGGGTGCTTTTACACAAATGGTCAAGATTCACACTGCCATTCCAAAGACTTAGATACAACTTTATGTTGGTGAGTAGCCTTAGTTGCAAAAAGAAGATAACAAAGAGTAAGGTTATTTATAGTGTTCAAAAAATGCTTAACTAGCACGTGATGGTGGTTTAACTTTCCTAATAGTCCAGGATTCTGGTTGTTTCTATCACCATGACAATTCTTTAGCCTCATTGCATTTGTAATAAAACTTGAGATGTGGTTGTGGGAGGACGTCACCTTGAGCCAGCCGCTATCCGCCAGCTTAACGAGGATCGAAGGGAGTTGCTTCGGCCTCATTTGCTTATCGAGTGTCATTTGTAATCTTTAGAAAAATAGCAAACACGTCCTACTTATAGAGTGTCATTTTGTACGTCTTTAGCCAATGTTAGGAACACTTCCAAGCCTTGTCCCTCGTGTAGTGTTGGCAAAGACCATTCTAGTCTATTGTCCATGGATGGTTTATCCTCCATTAGTATCTTATGTTACTTATTTTACGGCAACTTCTATGGATGTGCATTGTACCCTTGTTAGCCGTAGAGCTAAAGGACAAGGTGAAAGGAAATATGCAAGGTGCACAGATTTGTGCAATAATATATTCGTTTTCCTCTACAAAAAGTCCTATTATTTCTCAGAGATATTGTGTGGTTAATGGTCACGCTATGTATGGAAAAACATGTCTAAAAGAAGGGGCCAACCTAAGTCATTGAAGAGTTTGTTGAGCCACTCATAGTCCACACAAACCTTAAAAGATTCTTGGATATAGGGATCATCGTACCAAGCATGAGGTATCTCAAAAGATTTGAGTGATGTGGAAGGACATAGAAAAGGAAGTGTCTACTTGGGATGACATTAACAAGAAATTTTTAGGATATGTTTTTGAGAAAGAAGTTCTTTTACTAGAGGGGAGGGGGGGGGGGGGGGGGGGGGGGGGGGGGGGGGGGGGGGGTAATATCATGCAATAGACTATAAATGCATATATGGTGCCACCCCCATTGGTAGTAGACCTCGACCAGGCACCAAGAAAAGGTCACTGAAGAGTGGATGCATAGTGTGTTCGAGGTTCAGAGATAAGGGCACCTAGGATTGAAATGTGTGTGGGCGACCGAACTACTGTGGATTAGTATAGCAAGGCTTTGAGGTGTTATACTCATATTATGTATATCATTGAGTGGTGTATGGTGCACTCTCTAGCCCTATATGGGTGGGTGGTGAATTGGAGCTCCTTATGGTGTGGTCCCTCATAGCATTATCGATGCACAACATTGGCACTTAGGCTATGCATGGTTATGACAATCCCATCTATTATTATTGTCCTTGGTACTTGCTTTAGTCATGAAATCCTGGTTATGGACTCATCCTCGACCACAAACTATCTAGATGACATTTCTTATGCCTGTAATAGGGCTACATGTCAACTTTGCTAGGTAGGGGAAGTGGGCTAGCTATAGAAAATGTATTTTCCACATTTTCATTTTGAAAGGGAAGTTGAACAATCAGTTTGCGTTAATTTACGTCCAATTGTTCTTACAATTATTTTGATTATTTCTTTTGGTCATACGATTGGCAACATCTTTCGGTGGTGCATGTATATAGGAAGCTCTTTGCCGCATGTACAACATTCAATTTTTCGATGCCTCGATCCATCACTTGGATGATGCATCTGACGTGGCTTTAGCGCAATCTTTAGAGACAGGACCTTTTAGAATGCTTGCGAATGAGATGCCTGGTCTCAAAAATATAGAACCGCTTGATACCTTGTTTCCGGTCGCATAGATCAGACCCTGAGGCTCACTGGCCTTAAGGGTCTTTTCCTCAAATTTGGTTCCTTGAGCAATCTGGTCAATCATATTTTCTTTTTTTGGTTAAAAGTGCGGTACATGCGAAGACTCGATTTTGATATTCTCTTTCTCTCTTCATGCATGCACCCAAAATAGAAGTGGTTGCTTTTCACTTAAACTTTAAGAATAGTATGTAAAGGAGAGTTCTATTTACATTGCTTCTTTTTAATGGTTTTTGAAAATAAAACATAAGCAAAATTGATAAAATGTCCAAAAGTAGTAATAGTGATAGCATATATGGCTCAACTTGGCCTCGATAGTCCAACCTAGTCCACACCACTTGGTTGGACTAACCGAGTGGTATGGAGGAGCTTGAACTGAGGAGAAATGTTGCTATTAAAACCTTTAATTAGGTAGTTTACAGTACACATATGGATATGACAGCACTAAGCAGAATAATGACGGAGTATAAAGTAAGGAAAATTAGTGCATAGTGAAGAACACAAAAATAATAATGCTCTAAATGAGTGTGTATGTGACTAGGTTGCCATATGGACAACAAAAACATGGAAGGACACTATCACTGAATAAAACTCATTGGATGGAGCATGGACAAATGTTATATATGTACTACATTGGGCATAATGGAAGAGAGAGAGAGAGAGAGAGAGAGAGAGAGAGAGAGAGAGAGAGAGAGAGAGAGAGAGAGAGAGAGAGGCTGTGTCATAATTGCCACTATCAAGGCAAGAGAATTTTCAAAAGTTGAGGTCACATTTTTTTTGGAGGCAACAACGTGTGGGTCCCATACTAGGGGATGCTGTCTGCGCAGTCTGAACCCACCCTTATGACACAAGCAATAGTAAGCTTGGGCGGCCTTCCCATAGGTGTGATAAAGAGGCCCCTAGCAACGGTTTATAGTGCCAACTATGTTCTTATAAACTAGACAATGTTGGAAGGTGATTGCATCCTCACAATGCCACTTCTTTAGGGGAGGGTTGAACCACTCTCCAAACTGAAGAAGTTCCTCTTTGATTAGCACTTGATAGTTTCCGGTTCACAAGGCTGGTTTGCAGCTCATAGTGGGAAGGGGAAGACAACTCGCATGTTTGGCGAATCAAGTAGCAAACTGGTTGTTGTAAGGCTTATGTGACTGTGAAAAAAAAAATTTGGGCCGCTTTTATCTCTGAGGCCGAGCAATTGCTTCCAGATTATGAAGCCCACGTTTTAGCCCTTTGAGGTGGAGCACCTTCTTGGTTGGTCATAGCCGATTGAAGTTTGGGTGTGGTTTAGCGACCCAACAATTTCATTCTATTTCAAGTTGGCAGCGAGCATGAAGGCTCTTTGGTCTAGCCCACTTCTCACACCATTGTCACCTTCTGCTCACACTTATATCTGCTATTGTGTGAGGTATTTGACTAACCACAAGCCTCATGTTTTACATCTGTGTAGTTCTATGTCTCCTAGAGCAATGCATGCGAGTTGGCGTTGCGGCTTGTTGCTTCGTTAGTGTAGTAGTCCCATTCAAAAATCTAGCTTCTCGTCCTCCCACGTGGCACATGACCGTTCCTTTGCTCATCTTTTTTATCGACGCCTCGCTTTCACGCAGTGATTTTAGAGCAGCGGCATATAGCGAAGCGAAGGGCTCTCTCCAAATGCAATCACCTACGCATGCATCTTTTTTTATCGACGCCTTGCTTTTCACGCAGAGCGTGGACTCTTGGAATGCACTTATTGTAGAAAGCTGTCCTAAAGGCGGAGAAAACAAAAGCCGAATTGAACACGCAACATTAAAAACTTTAAGATTTTGTACTCCAACTGCAATCATCTATGCAGCATGGTGAAGGCATGTGGCTCTACACATGCATCTTGAAGGCAGGTTCTATGCAAGGTGCTGACATGGGCATAGAAATTCACAATTATATTGTTATTCAGAGGCTCTTGAAAAAAGAAGCCGTGCTTGGCTTTGTCTTTGTCGATATGTGTGCCACTCAGCAGATGCAAAGCAAGGGTCTCTCTCCAGATGCAATCACCTATGCAGGATGCTGAAGGCATGTGGCTCTACGCATGCATCTTGAAGGGAAAATAGAAGTCGTGCTTGGCACTGTCTTGGTCGATATGTATGTCAAATGTGGTGCGCTTGAGAAAGCACAAAAAGTTCTTGAGGAGCTTCCTATCCAGAATGTCGCCTCTTGGAATGCATTGTTTGTAGGATGTGCTCAAAGCTCTAGGCTATTTTCAGTAGATGCGAAGTGAGGGCCTCTCTCCGGGTGCAATCACCTACACATGCCTCTTGAAGGCACGTGGCTCTACTCATGATGTTGATATTGGCAGAAAACTTCACAATTAGTCGAAGACTCTTGAAAAAAGATGTTGTGCTTATTACTGCCTTTGTCAATATGTATGTCAAATGTGATGCGATTGAGAAAGCACAAACAGTGCTTGAGGAGCTCCCTGTTTGAAATGCACCACTTCCAATGAATGCAATGATTTCGGAATGTGCACAACGAGAGCAGAGCGAGCGTCCATGTGATTGTCCTCTTTTTTAACGTTTATCAGCTATGTGGTCACTCTCTTGGTCGATATGTATGCCAAATGTGGTGCGCTTGAGAGAGCACAAAAATTGCTTCAGGAGCTTCCTATCTGGAATGTCAGCATTGATTGTGGGATGTACGCAAGAAGAGCAGAGCCAGAAAGCTCTTGGCTGTCTTCACTGGATGCAAAGCGAGGGCCTCTCTCAAGATGCAATCACATAAGCGTGCATCTTTAATGCATGTGGCTATACGCAAGATGCTGATATGGGCTTAAAAATTAACTCTGAAATTGTTAGTCAAGGGCTGTTGCAAAAAATGTTCGTGCTTGGCAATGCCTTGGTCGATATGTATGCCAAATGTGCTGCGGGATGTCGTCTTTTGGAACGCACTGATTGCAGGATATGCCCGACAAGGGCCAGGCCAGGAAGCTTTGGGTTGTTTTCAACAGGTGCTTGAGGAGCTTACTATTTGAAACGATGTTAACTGATTGTGGGATATACACAATAGGAGCAGGGACAGAAACCTCTAAGCTATTTTCAACGGATGCAAAGAGAGAGCCTCTGTCCAGATGCAATCACCTACACGTGCATCTTGAAGGCATGTGGCTCTACGCAAGATGTTGATATGGGCTTCAAAATTCACTTTGATATTGTTAGTCAGGGGCTGTTGCAAAAAATTCTGTGTTTGGCAATGCTTAGGTCGATATGTATGCCAAATGTGGTGCGGGATGTCGTCTTTTGGAATGTACGAACTGCAGGATATGCCCAGCAAGGAAGGTATGGGCTGTTTTCGACAGTGCTCGAGGAGCTTACTACTCGGAACGACGTGAAAACTGATTGCGGGGCACACACAACAATAGCAGGGAAAGAAAGCTCTAGGTTATTTCCAGCGGATGCAAAACGAGGACCTCTGTCCAGATGCAATCACCTATGCGTGCATCTTGAAGGCATGTGGTTGCACGCAAGACGCTGATATGGGCAAAACTTCACAGTAAGTCAGAGACTGTTGAAAAAAGTGGTCGTGCTTGGCACTATCTTTCTCGATATGCATGCCAAATATGGTGCGCTTGGAAAAACACAAAAATTCACATCAATTTTAGTGGTTGATGAAGATCGTGTGGCAAGGAAGCACTATCTTGCTCGATATGCATGGCAAATATAGTGCGCTTGAGAAAGTATAAAAAGTGCTTGAGGAGCTCGCTGTCCGGAATGTCGCCTCTTGTAAGGCACTGATTGTGGGAATATATTGTTAGTCAAAGGATGTTGAAAAAAGATGTCGTGCTTGGCATTGTCTTGGTTGATATGTATGCCAAATGTGGTGTGCTTGAGAAAGCACAAAAAGTGCAGGAGGAGCTTCCTGTCTGGAATGTCACCTCTTCCAAGGACTGCACTAATTGCGGGATTGTGCAACAAGAGCAGGGCCAGAACTCTCGAAGTCCACTTACCTACACAAGCATCTTGAAGGCATGTCGCTCTATGCAAGATGCTGATATGGGCACAAAAATTACATTGTCAAAAAATATGCCGTGCTTGACATTGTCTTGGTCGATATGTATGCCTAATGTTGTGTGCTTGAGAAAGCAAAAAAATTGCTTCAAGAGCTTCGTGTTTGAAATGTCAGCACTGATTGTGGGAAGTGCGCAATGAGAGCTGGGCTCGAAAGCTCTAGGCTGTTTTCAGCAGATGCGAAGCGAGTGCCTCACACACAACAGGAGCAGGGTCAGAAAGCTCTCGGCTGTTTACGACCTCTCTCCAGCTGGAATCACATATGCATGCATCTTGAAGGCATGTGGCTATACTCAAGATGCCAGTATGGGCTTAAAAATTCACTCTGATATTGTTAGTCAAGGGCTATTGCAAAAAATTGTCTTGCTTGGCAATGCCTTGGTCGATACGTATGCTAAATGTGGTGCACTTCAAAAAGCACAAAACGTGCCTGAGGAGCTTCCAGTCTCGAATGCGTCTCTTGGAGTCCATTGACTGCGGGATACGCGCGACAAGAGCAAGATAGAAAGCTCTCGATTGTTTTCAGCGGATGCAAAAAGCTCTGGGGTGTTTTAACCAAACACGAAGGGAAAGCCCACCCCGCCTCCAGTATGCACCTACTGTGCTCAAAACCAGCATGCACCTACGCATACTCGATTCATGACGAGATCACCATATGAAGCAGCTTTGGGTGGAGTCTGCAAAAACTACTATCCACAAATTAATCAAGAACCATTGCTTGCCAAACTTGCATGCGTGAAAGGTATAAGCTCTCTCTCTCTCTCTCTCTCTCTCCATTTTATTTTTTAGGGATATATACTCTTGTTGAATCTTCAAATGACACAATCACACTTACACAAGAAGATTCAAGATCATCGTGTTGTAAACACAAGACCATGTCTAACTTCGGATCATAGGATTTATAGAAAACAAAGTATACTCTCTCTCTCTCTCTCTCATAGCTTTTCCCTTCTAGGTTCTAATTACTTCGTTAGTACATAGCAAGATTCAAAAATTTTGTTTTCTCTTATCTTCGGACTCACTTCAATTCAATACAAATGCAGCTAACGAAGCACTCTAGTTGCCGACCCGATCGCTGGAGAATTGATGGGTTTGATTGAAGCAGCAAGAGAGAAGAGAAGGGGGGAAAAGGAACCGTTTGAAATTTGAGGAGGGTGAGAAAGGGGATCTAAAAAACCGTCTGACCTTGTTTTCAAGGGATTGCTAAGAACCTTTTTACGCGCCTCGAAACATGGTAACTAACGGGTAACAAAACCAGAGAATCACAAGGTCGCCTTCCCCTTCCTTCTTCATCCCCTCCATTTTCCTCTTTCTTCTTTTTCCACCCGTCTGTCGTGGCCTCATAGCTCTCGCAACTTCAAAGCACTCGCGACACACACACACACGCATGCTCGCTCGCAACACACCCACATCTGCATGCAGCCGTCACCATAGCCATTACCTGCATCGCTAGTGACTCCTTCGCCATTACTCATTCAACCCTCATTCTTCCATCCGCAGCCATCCATTGGCTTCCTCCATACTCTTTTCGCCCACTCTGTCTGACATCGTGGTAGTCGTGACTCACCCGTCCTGTATTTGACCTTCTAGCTCTGCTATAACCTGTACATTTAGGGTTTTACCATCCTCTACCCTTGTTACTTTGCATATTCTCCCGGTGGTTGTGCTCAAATTGTAGGCGTGCTTCTCGCTCTCGCATCAGACTCGGATCAAGCGTTTGCCTGTATCAACTGTCAAGTTTGGTACATCATCTTCTGCTTAACTAACCTCGCACGTGCAGCTCTCTACCTCGAAGCATTTGTGACTAGTATGGTGGCGCTGAAGAAGGTTTCTTCAACTCGCACAGACCTTGATATTACCCCGTGGAGCACTTACCCTGATTTCAAAGAAGCAAAGCCCCCATTTAATTTTGCAGGCTTTATTTTCGTCTGCAGCAATGGGACCATTCCCGATCTGGAGCGCAGGATTTTCGGTAAGCCCCCTTTCCTATGTTTTCGGTTGTATGTAGTTTTTGTAGACAGGATGACGCAGGGCTGAAGGAAAGGAGAGGTGGGCGAAGTAATTTTGTTTCCGTTTTTTGTTATGTTGATGGATTCCCTCAAGAAGGGGGTCTTGGGGTAACGTGCCAGACGATTAGATTTCAAGGTTAGGCAGCTTATGTTATGAATTGCTCCTTGTATGGGAGGGCCATAATCAGGAAAAGTACCGACGAGGCAAGGCTTGCAAAACGGTTCGAGTAGACAACATAATATCCTTATCAGCATTTTCGAGAGTGTCCTACTGAGCAAGCAGATTTGAGCTCACTAATGGTGAGTGGATTTAAACAATTAGGTTGAAGCTGTGACAGAGGAACATAAGATAGTTTCTTGCCGCGAGCAAGGTACTTGGCCTGGTCATCAGACTGCAGAACTCGCATGCAATATAAGTTAATTTTTTGTCGTGAGCAAGGTATTTGGCCTGGTCATCAGACTGCAGAACTCACATGCAATGCATGACTGTTTGTCAAGGATGGGACGTCTGCTTAGTTACATGCATCGTGGTGTCTAATGAGGTGTGATGGCATCAGAAGGGGCCTCAGTGCCTGCTACTAGAGAGGGTCGATGCCACAGGTGGTGGTGATTGGCCTCGTCTCCTGCTGATGGAAGATGGGGTAATCTGATCTGGTTTAGAGTGTTGTCTGGTTCTTGTTACTTAGGTCTGATCTCATTAGTTCCCTTTGAGTGGGCTGTTAAGCTTTCAGTTTCCTGAAGCTTGCAGATCTACCAAGACATTGTCATAGAAGCTCGTGGTTGTGGATTTTTTGTTTCGTGGAACACTATAGCGATCTCATGAAATTACTCGGAGTTCCCGATGGATCATTTTGCAAGTACTAGCATGCCTATTTGTTTCTCTTCTACCAATTTTGAAGTGGTTATTGCTATGCAGGTTTGCCTCTCTCTCATGCCCCATCTGTACTTGCCATTCATCAAGGGATGCCTCTTTTCCTGTTCAATTACTCCACTCGATGCCTATGTGGAGTCTTTGAGGTTTGTGTGTTGTCTCTTACATAGCGCTTGAGTATGGTTTTTACTCTTATGCCACTGGCTTTGAGTTTTCAAGTATATCGCGATACTTGTTCACTTCACTTTTCTCTCTTACTCTTGTGCCAGGCAGCAAGTGATGGTGGACTAAATCTTGACCCTTATGCATGGGAGAACACTGAAGTAAGGAGGACTGGAAAAGCACCTGTCTCAAGGTATCCAGCACAGGTAGGTCATTTTGCAGGTCCATTTTTGTATACATCTGTTAGCTGTCCATGCAAAGGGTCATTCATGTGATTAGTTGAACATGGTTATTCATAGGTGAGGGTAAATGTAAAATTTCAAAGGCCACCTCTTGATGAGGAGATGTTCCGCCCTGTATTGGACCATGTCGAGGGCCATAAATTTCGGCTGGAGCTTACTGCTTATCAGGTATGCTACTACTGTTGTATTAGTGTGCTGCTTTTTCAGTGGTTGGGCATTTTTCAAGTGCTAGTTTTTGATTTTCAGGTTAAGCAGCTCTTGAAGTTATTTTCAGTTCCGGAGAAGGAGTTTTTCGTTGATTATAGTAAAAAGTATTTGCAAAGCTCAGGCACTGGAGCCTTAGTGCTGGAATCACCACGCTCAGCGTTCAAGTTAGACTCTGACTGTTACAGTGAATGTTCTAGCAAGGGAACTTACTTTGGTGAGGATGAATGGCCTGAGGAAGATAGAGCAGGGAAAGATACCACACCGTTTTACCTCCCACATGGTGAGCAACACTTGTGTGATGGACTAAACCGGTTGTCTTTTAACGATGTTCAGACAGATAACTACAACTTTGCTGATGATTTCCCTGAGGAGAGCCCATTGCATGACACAATCATGCCCTCTGTGGTACCAATCTTTCCACATGGAGGAGCACCTCCTCACCCCCTGCACTCAACTTTGAAAAGACATACCTCTAGAAGTCCTTACTATCATTGGCCAGATACATTTCAACTGAAAGAGGCAAGCCAAGTGTCTTCAAGGTTTCGTGACGTGGACCCTGCAGTAAACAGTCATCCAATTTATCCACCTCAAACTGGTCTCCATCAGCCCCAGAGTGAAGATGACATTGACTCAACACCCTTCATTCCGAGTCATCTACCGGCTCCTTATTTTGGGTATGAGAACATGATCTACATTCCTGTACAGACACAACCTAGACAGCTTGTGAGTCTCCCTTCGCAAGCTAAGGGGAGTGAACAGAAAAAGCTGGCTGGAGGGCCCCAACCTCCCAAGCAACCTCCCAAGCAAGCACTTAATACAGAAAACCATGAAAAAACATTAAATTCCCGAGTACCAAAGCTCTATCCGCAACGTCACCCTATCTTTCTACAAGGTCCTCAATATGGTCAGATTTTACTGCCTGTATGTGCAGCAAAACCAGGGCCAATCTGTGAAACAAATCAGATGACAACCGTATTATCCCCAGTTTTTCTTTCTCCATACGGGCAGGGTGTTACTCTAGCCCACCCACAATATGGTCCAGTGGATTCGATGGAAGAGCGTGAGGGAACGATTAACTACCCTCAGCTGCATGCAGATGGATACCATGATATTTTGCATAATGGGCAGTTTCCTTTGTTATTTCTACCATCAGTCATTCCAAGGATGCTTCCCAGTCCACCATCTAGTGCAGCAGGCTTTATTGAGGAGTTGCATTTCAATATCTTGCAATTCGCCCGACTGACTCGGCCGTCTGCTGAAACACAGCTTTTTGTGGAGTCTGCTATAGACTGTGTACGATGTTGTGTGAGGACAGTGTGGCCTAATGCAGATATTGAGGTATGTTTTGGGATGGACCTTGTTTGTTTTTGATTTGTAATGTTGATGAGTTTGTATTTTGTACTAATCATTTTTGGGTTTGATGAATACTTTTTATACACTAATCTCTCTTGTTGTGTTTCCTTCATGTTAGGTGTACGGATCTTTTGCCACAGGCTTGTGTCTACAGCACAGTGATGTTGACTTAGTTGTCGTGAATGCTCCTTTATTGCCAGCATTAGTGAATATGACAACATCACAAGCATCATCCTTTCTTCTGAGAGAGCTTGGGTTGTCCTTGAAAGCAGCCCAGTGCTGTGAAAACTATAATGTTATAGCCAATGCATCTGTGCCTGTATTGAAGTGTCTCTGTAGGCCCATTATCAAACTGTTAGACCCTTCCCTACCAGTTCCGTCAATTGCCATCGATATAACCATTGGGGGTATAGAGAACAGTAGCTATGAGTGGAAGCAAGTTCTCAAGGTCTCTAATCTGGGGAAGTTGGGACCCAAACAACACACAGGTGGTGCTGCACGAGAGTATGTCTTGCGCAAGATCCGAGAACTTCCTGCTTTGGCTCCACTGGTGAGTCTGCATGTCAATCGTCTGCTCTGGCTTCTGCTTGTAGTAATCTGTAAGAAGGTGATGCAGAAAGCTCTTTTTTGAGTGTGTTTTTTTGTGCTGCGCAGGTACTTGTAATGAAGTCCTTTTTGCATCACAGAGGTCTTAGCAATGTGTACCTTGGGGGCCTTGGTTCCTTTTCTTTGACACTGCTCCTTGCCTATTACTTAGAGGTATCTTCCTCATCACTATGATGCTTGAATTTTTGTGAATTCTTTCTTATTTTCATACTGTGCAATTGTGACTGTTTCGCAGAGAGTGCCGCTTTCTGGAGAAGGGGTTGTGCCATCCAAAGATTTACCCTCGCATAAAATGTCCTCTTCAGTATCCAGTTTTTCTGATTTCGCTGAGGAGTTCGAGATGTCCACCAGCTTGGATGATTTTTATTTGAATTACAAGACTGAATGTGTTAATTGGAGCCTTGGTGAGCATTATGTGAGGAAAGCAGCAAATGTGCTCGACAAAGTATTAGCTCTTTGGGAGGGTGGGGGTGTAGCTTACCTTGGGACCTTACTGCTTGGTTTCTTACGAACATTTGGATTTGAGCGTGATCTGGCTAGAGAAAAGATTGTGTTGAAGGTAAGTAATGCTGGACCTGTAAATGTATTGGTCAGGATCTCTATTCGAAAACTATTTCCTCGTGTCTTCATGTATCTGAAGAGGTTAATCGTGTTGTGGATCTAATTTTTACAGGGGATTGATGGTAGTCCTGGTGGAATTTTCAAGAGAGATAATCGACATATTGCGCTTTGGATAGATGATCCTTTGCGGCCAGGAGTCAACATTGCTGCTGGGTCTTTTGGCATGTGCCAAGTTCAGGTAGAAATATATATCTATGGTATTGGTGTACTTCTGTTTAACTCATGTTCTAGGGGAAGTAACTAGAGATTGTTCTGTAGGCTGCGTTCAGGGAAATGCTTTTGGCCCTGGTAAATGGACAAATGCTCACGATGCCACTCCGGTGCAATGAGGAAAATTGTCAAGACCTTGCCGCATTTGGGCAGTTATTCCAGTTAAGTATACTGCTCACGGAAGCCAACGATCAACAACATGGTGGGTATGAAGGCTAACATCGACAATTCTAAGGTGGATATGGGCATTTTAACAAGTTCATCCTGATGGAGTTATGGTGGATCAAACATGGACTTTCATGGCATGCCTCTACGAGCTCGTAGAGGTTGTGCCTCGTTAACAATTTATGATATGTGACTTGAGCTACAGCAATAAGCGCGCCTTCATCAACGCCTGTTGGTCCAATGTGGTGGAAGTCCTTTTCCATTTCAGCAAAAGTGGCTGATGTGGAGCTTCTCCTTGCTGCATCTTCTTGGAGGTTCAGTGAGAACAATTTTGTGGGTTGATTTTTTGATTATTTTGTGACATCGTAAAAGTATCAAGAGAGGTTTTGGAAGCGTTGTACAGAGGCGCACGTAATAGCAAGCTTGGCCTGTCTGCTATTTTTTTCCAAAGGCGGCAAGCTTTTGCGAGATGGGGATGTCTTGCCAGTTGTATAGCTCTCACAAAATTTGAGTCGGTTGAAGGGTGTGCTTGTCTACTCCAAACAGTGGGTTGCATCACAAGACACTTTGTAACGTTTTGAATTCTTAGGATGTCAAATGTGGCCTTCTCCTGTTTGGTCACCTCATAAGCTCATTTTTTTTCTTGAGGCCAAGGCTGTTAAAGGCTTGGAGTACTTCCCAGGATGGGTTGATGTTGTATACAACTTTTTATTATAAAACTTTGTCGTAGGTTTAGGAAATAAATGGTGTCGACAGCAGTGAATCTGTATATAAATTTGTTTGTACTTATTAGCAGGTGCTTATGTTGTAGATAACTATTTGCTATAAAACTTTGTTCTGCAGGTGCCCGACATTCGCCATTGTGCGTCTGATTGTGTATCGTCTTCATAAAATGTCTGTTTGTGTAGTACTTTTGTGACATTTTATGTTTCCGCATTGCCTGTGTGTGTAGGTTTAGAAGTATGGTTAAAAGCAATTCACCTACACTTAGCAGGAATAGTATTTTATGTCATTTTATGTATCTGAATTGCTTGTGCTTAGGCTTACACTCACATGTTTACATCGTCCATCGTAAATGTCTATGGAGAGAGAGAGAGAGAGAGAGAGAGAGAGAGAGAGAGAGAAAGAGATTTTATTATTGTCCTTGGAGTATGGGACCAAAGTTACATGTGATGTAGTATATGTATGGTTGATGAGTGACTTTCAATGCTCCAAAATTGTGATGAGAGTCGCAATGGAGAGACCACATTGTGGCTAGGAGAGGAAAGTGCGTAGGTCTAAGTCATGGCTAAAAATGTGAAGCAAGTTCGGATGTGACCAAAAGTCGAGTACTCTGGTAGAGTGTGACCTTTCAATAACGCTTCTACAAAGATTTCATAAAGATCCTTCAAAGATTTTTTAAAGATTTTAAATAAAGATGATGATGAAGTGATGAAGACGAAGATGGATGCTGTAATGTGAAGATACAACAAGCTCATGGACATCATGGACATCATCAAATATTATGTTATTATCATTTTGAGCCATTACGGTCACTTTTGTAATGTTTACGTGAACTTCATATTTTAAGTCAGCAATTGTATTGAGACTATAAATGTTTGTTGGATGAGCAAAACTAGTTCATAGTGTTGTAATTAAGCTCTATAGAAGCTTAGGGACAAATAAGGTTATTTTGGTCGAACATTTTGTTTTCTAAAGCTTAGTATATAAGTCAAAACTTAAAGCTTTGTAAGGACACTTTTAATAAATCGGATCTTCTGTCTCGTTGGGAGATTGCGGGAGAGTGAGAGTGTGTGCGCGTTACAGGAGTTACGGTGGTTGGAATCGCAAATGGAGAGCAACAGTGTGTTGCCCACGAGGAGAGCTATGCGTTGATGCTTATATCACGCGCGTTCGTCTGTGTTTTGGCAGATTCACCCGCGAGCTACTTTTGGAGTTTCGGTGAGTAACTGTTGTCCGTTTTTGCATTTCAGCATATTCACGCGATCAAAGCGAGTAGAGTTACACATTAAGCACTTTAGTTTTCGGAAACGTCGACCTACAAAAACCGGTCAGATATCCTACGCGTTTTCTGCACGGAGGGTATTGAGTAGGTTTTTTTGGTCACGGACCTTAGGAGAGTGGCCTATTGGTGTTGATAGGATATCCTTCAAGTTTTGTAACGTTTCGAGAACGTCTAATGGGCTTTTGGTTTGCGGTAGCATCATAGGAGACTCTCACATTCACAGAACCGATGGCATGTAGATTTGATATCTTTGTAGGAAGTAGTCATTAGTCGGTCGAGTAGAGGTTGACACCCTTTGCTTGCTTCCACGCGTCTGCGGGTCGAGCTTCGTCCTCAGTTGACATTATATGTTACATGAGTTCTCGCTATGATGACGTCCGTCACGGCGTATCCGTCCAACATTGGCGCCGCTGCCAGGGACGAGAGCTCTAAGTAGGTGACCGAGACTAGTCCTTGAGGATAGAGGTCCCTCTGGCTTGCCAAAGTACTATTTTACATTTAAATAGGATCAGAGGGTGGTGGACTCTCTAGGTCTTAGGAGGAGTCTAGGGAGCGTGTGTCTGGCCTGGATCTTCCGTCTTAGGTAGTATTAGGTAGTAGTAGGTTGTGGTGTAGAGAGTAGGAGTTGGAGTGGTAGATGTGGTGGTAGGTTGACTTCAGAGTTCGTGTGAGGCCAGGAAGCAACCAAGACATCAAAATCACCATCTCACATTGATGAGTAGGAGTAGGGTAAGTAGGATATCTTGATTGTTGATCTAAAGTACTTTATGCATGTCTTATTTGCTGTTAGGCTCATCAGAGAAGTGGAAAACGTTAAGTAGGAAAGACTGTAAGTTGTGTTTGGAAGCTGATTTGAAGTCCAAAAGTTTCTGTGATTATTGCTGAGAGCTCTACAGAGCATAGGGAATATTACTGCCAGAAAAAAATTTACATTTTAAGACAGTAGATATCCTACGCGTAGGATGTCTCTAGGGCACTTTTGGCAGGGAATTTGGAAAAACTGAGGTTACCAATGGGTTCAGAGGGTAGGTTTTACCCTAGTAACATATTGACTTGAGTGTTTTTTCCTATTTTTGTTGACCAAAAGTCAAATGGCGAAGTCAGAAAACGTAAAATTTCAGAAAAGGCTTAAAATGAGTGATTTTTGCATATTTTTGCAATTGTGAAGCATACTTGCACTTGCTCAGAGCATAAGGAAGCATCAGGGACACTTCAGTTTGAAAAAATAAGCAGTAGACATCCTACGCGTAGGATGTCTACATGGTGATTTGGATATTTTTTTGAAAATCTGAGGTTACCAGTGTGTTTAGAAGGTAGGTTCTACCCTATTTTCACTTGGAAAGTGGAAATTTGATCAAATTTTGACAGATCAAAGCCAAAAGACGAGAATTGCCAGACATCCTACCCAAATTGTGTCCAAGGCCTAATTTTGAGACCAAACCATAGGATGACTCCAAAGGCATGTTCTAAATGTTGTATTGAGTGCATGTGATCAATTTCATCTCATTTGGGTCAGTGAAAGTGAAGATTGAACAGACTTTAGCATTTTTGACTGAAAAAGGCAAGAATAGCTAGTTTTGGGGTCTTTTGACATCCAAATTAAAATCTAAGCATAGCATTGGGTTGCTGACATAAAGGGGAAGCTGTGGGACAAGTCTGAGGTCAAACAAGCCAAAAAGACATCCTAAGCGTATGATGTCTTCTGTGTGATTTAAGACTAAACACATTTCTGAGCATACCACAGTGATCAGCACCTTAAGGAGAGTCCGTGGTTCAGTTTGGGTTCATTCTGAGCAAAAAGACATCCTACGCGTAGGATGTCTAATGCATAATTTTGAAACCAAAATTTTACTGTGACCATACCATGCTGTCATATAGCCTTAGATAAGCCTCCTAGGCAAATTTGGTCCAATTTGGAGTTGATTTGACTTGGAAATTCATCAGAATAGACATCAGGCTTCTGGAACAGATTCTTGATCATTTGACCAACCTATAGGTGTCAGAATCAAAAAGTAAAAATAGCTGTGAGCTTAGCACATCAAGGGGAAGCTGCAGTGCAAGTTTGAGCTGAAACAGAGCAAAAAGACATCCTACGCGTAGGATGTCTCCAGGGTCATAAAGTGGTCAAAATTCTACTTTGGCCATATAGGGAGGTTCTAAGTGTCTCAAGAATTCCAGAACTTTTTTCAAAAGTGAATTTGGACCTTGTTTGGCCTATTTACCAAGCAAAGACAAGAATTGCCAGACATCCTACTCTTGGAGTGCACTAGAAGCTCTTGCAGTCTAAATCTTGACCTATTGGCATTCAAAATCAATTCTAAGTATACCATTGTGTTGTTGAGCACTAGGAGAATCTTGGGATCAAGTTTGGACAAAATCTGAGCAATTAGACATCCTACGCGTAGGATGTCTCCAGCTTGATTTAGGACTTCAAACCAACCTAGGAGCACACCACTGTGATCAGCACATCAAGGAGAAGCTGGGGTGAAAATTTCAAGTCATTCTGAGCAAAAAGACATCCTACGCGTAGGATGTCTCTAGGCCAGTTTTAGGGTCCAACTATAATTTTGACCATACAAAAGTGTTCACAGAGATCCCAAATCTTCTTTTAAATTTGAATTTGGACTTATTTTGACCATTCTAATATGCAATTCACTGTTTTGGCCATAACTTTCACAAACGGTATCGGATCGGAAAAGTTTTTATATCAAAACGTAGCCTGAGAGCGACTCTATAGATCTTAGAGCAAAACTTGAACTAAATGTATGCTAAATGTATGCCAACGGCAACCATTTAGTTCAACTTTGAAAAAAACATCGTTTAAGGCCTCAAAATGCATCCGGAAGTCAACAGTGTCTAAAACCGACAGTTCGAAAGAATTGTGAGAAAACGATCACGGTTTTGAAGACCGCTAAGTTAGCAGATTGAAATTATCTTTTGGAAAAACCATTGGTCACCCGCTGGAAGGTGCTCAAGGAACAAGTGTGGCCGTCAAAGGTACAACAAGGATTTTTGCATTCATTGTGAAAAAGTTTGCCAGCTAAATAGAATTTTGTAGATTGTGTGCTAAAGTGAACACAGGTTAGCTCAACTCAAGAATTGCTACAAAGGAAGCAGTCGTTGCAGTATAGTGGTAAGTTGCATAACTTATCACAGTGCTTCCACTAGATTGAGGCCTGCTAAAAAGCTCTAGGCAAAGCAAGCAGCCAGACAAGTCAGTATCAGCCTTGGCAAGCAAGGGAGCTAAGAAGTTCAAGCAGTGCAAGCAAAGCCCAATTCAGAAAACTCAGAGATTAAGACATCCACAAAAGCTGAAGAACCTCAAGCGAAAAAGACCGACACAAGGGTGCTAATAATTTTTATTAGCATTGAGGCAAGCAATTAGAGCTATCACTGAACATGTACAACAAGGGAGTCAAGACGAAAGCAATGGCGTCTCAAAGGAATCAGACCATTCAGGAAGAAGCTTCAAGTACATCCACAGATATTACAAGTGAGCAAATTCGGATCTATTTGATTGGATACTACAAAGGACTGCCATGCTATGAGGATGTCAATCGGAATTTGTACATCAAGACAAAGAAAGATACAGAGGAAACTCGGACATCTCAATATGTGGAATTTGAAACAGCGAAGAATGTACTACACCCACATCCAAATTTTATGGAAGACTGTCTGGGATCAATTTACATGAGGCACGGAAAATACATCGACAATGAGATAGAAATGTTTTTGCAGGTCGACGTTTCCATTAAACTTCTGTTTTCCATCTTGTGCTTTGTACAGAAAAATACTTGGAGGATATACTTGTACAAAGCACAAGATGGAAAACAGAAGTTTGGTACCCTCTATGGAGACGAAGACGATCGATACTACAGGGCTGTCACAAGTCATGAAGTTCCTGTAGAAAACAATCATTACTTTACAGCAGAAGCGTTTGGCTCAAGAGGAGAAGACTACATGTCTAAAGGTGGTAATGTATACCATCTCGTCATGGGTTTACCTCTAACTACGCACCTAGAAGAATTGACACCTACGACTGTCACTACACAAACGAGTGACACACCACATGACACACAACAAGGCACAACACAAAACACAACATGGAAAGACACAACACAAGTCTCGTGCACTGCACCAGCACAAGAGGTACCAGATTTGAAGATAGCCCAACTTCAAAAAGAACTAGCTTGGTCTCAAGAGCTACTTAACAAAGCATAATAAGTCATATCATCAGGCATTAAACAGATGTCAACATCAGATATGAAACCCTCTCGGATAGTGGGAGTTCAAACTCAACAAAGACACCCTATATCTTCAAGAGCGGGATTAAGAAGTCCAGTTTTACAAGAAGCAGTGTCCTTTTCAGGAGTCCAAGTGAAATTTCAAGAAGTATTGGAAGATGCCGAGCCGGAGGAGATACCACTAGAAATTCACAATGCCCAATGTAAAAGGTCAGGTCAAGATGTCATTGTGGTTGACAAATATGATAGGTACTATGAAATAGCCAATGTGAGAAATATGGATGGGTTTAGCAATTGTGGGCAACCTGTAAGTCACATACTTGGAACCCGTCCAAAAGCACCATCAAGGGAAACGGAAAACAAAGATTCGGTTCAATCTTCACCCTCGATACAGAACTCGCCAAAATCAACTCGGAAACATAGCCCTAAGGCTATGCAGAAGCCCCACGTCAAAGACCACATACTGATGGAAGAATTAGCATCACAACTGCTAGAAAGCATGGATAGTGATTTGATCTTGTATGCAAGCAATAATGGAAGCTATTTTCAGCTTCTCAAGGACAAGACGATGAAGGATAAAGAGACAAAGCCAGTGGATACACCTAAGTCAGTCGTAATCTACAGGTTCATGCATGCAAAGAAGAGGTCATATCTGTATCTAGATACCACAGGAAACCATTATCAACAGTATTATGGAAAGCTGCCTCGTCCAAAGGGTGCACATGTTGAGATAACAACATATTGCGACCAATGTGCCATTGGTCATTTAGTGAAGGACTGCCCAGTAAAGCTCTACATGGAAAAGAAGAAGCAACAAGCCAAAAGCAAAGTTCAGACAGTGACAACAAGGGAACGGAAGAAAGAATCCCCAACAAGATCTCCGAAAAAAAAACAGATCTTGTCGCAGAGCACAAAAGATAGGCTCAAGACACAGTTGCTTGAAGTCAAGGGTGTCAACGACATTATCATAGAGAATCAGGCTTTCAAAAAAGATCAATTGAATCAGCTGATTCAAGATCGTTTAAGGAACCTCAGTGAGGACAAGTCAACGCATCCACAAGGTGATGAAGATGAAGCTTGCAGTTCAAGGGTCGAGAGCAAAAGAAGCCAAGATTCTGACCATAGTGAGCCAACACAAGAAGAGGTGGCAGAGGTAACAAAAATTCTTAGTGCCAAGTCACAAGTGGAAGACATGCAAATAAATTCAATGGATGAAGCTGAAAGTCTACCAAATAAATTTTCTATTGTGGACTCTTCATTGGTGATTGAACAAATCAAAGAGTATGAGAAGCTAAAAGAAGATGTAACTAAAGACATAGAATGCACAGAAGAACAGAAAATGACCGAGTCCAAGATTGACTACCAAGGACAAGCAATACAGGATATGAATGAATATTTTCGAGAAGAGACTCTACAAAAACCCATGGAACAATGGAAACCAAAGACCACGGCGACCATTGCATCAGAAGAAGAGAGTAAACCTTAACATCCTGCTACACAAGCTTCAAAACATTTCCAAGAAGAAAAGTCACCATTGAATGACCTTCAAGTGCTAGAAGAAGTAAATAGTGACAGAGAGCTTCTAAAATTAAGAATCAAGGCGTCACAGTCAGAAACTAGCAATGAACACCAACAAGCAGCTACAGCAGAAGATAGTAAGCACTTGGGACATGCTACAACCAGTCAAATGACAAAGAAGTTCAACATACAAGAGGATGACAAAGCCTTCAAGGCACAAAAGTCTAAAAAAAGTACCAAAAGCAAAGAGGACATCAGTTACTTGGCAGCCAACAAGAAGATTAAATTCTCGTTGGATGTGCATGAGAAACTGAAATTCAATTTTACAGCAGAGATAGATTACACTGCCACGGCTAATGTCATGTCTTATGGGCTGTGGTTACTTCTAGATAAGCCAGAACTGTATGAAATTCAGGTACAGGTTCCTATATCACATGGAATAGCCGTCACAAGTTTAGGGATTGCGAAAGATACCCTTAAACTACGGTCAAAGGTAATCAAAGACAAATTCCTAGTGGTGGATTCATCGAAAATGAGTACACATTTGATTTTGTCCAAGCACTGGGCAAAAATATTGGCAGAAGAACCTGGATTTTCAACAATGGTCATCACGACTAGCTCTCAAGAAATCCAGCCTACTACTGCTCCAAGATTATCGGCTTCCGACAAAGGCAAAGCCAAAATGAGCCCACAAATGTCCTACCAACAGAAGCAGCCCCTTAAATCAGAGTCTTCAATCCAGCCCCGAAAAGTTCAAGACAGAGCTTCGACATCAACTGACCACATGCTTCCACATGAAAGACAGACTCCAAAGAAAATCTTTCAACCAAAATATCCTACACTGCGAGATCATCGTCGACAAAAATCTTCAAAGGTCTACATCAAAGCTGAAGAAATCAAGGTCAAGGACCCAATATGGGTAAATGAGCCTAGCCGATTGACGAAAGGTAAACACATGGGATGGATAGCCTCCCACTACAGCTTAGCAGAGCAAGGCTATTATGAGGGTCAAAAGAAACTTTGGTTACCAAAACCACAGACCTCGGCTTATGTGGTGGATAAAGGTTTCAAAAAGCGTCCCCAAAAGCAACAAAGCTCATATTTATATCGCCAAAGGAGACCAACCAACAAGGCTCGCCAAAGGGATGCAGGAAATTTCAAATCCAAATGGCCTTCATACCAACATAGGACTTCATCGATAAATAATCCCAAAAATGGCACTCTTGTACATCTCAATACGACATCAAAAACATCATGGGAAGTGGCATCTATAATTCTTCAAGCACAAGGTTACTATCAAGGAAATTGGAGAATCTGGCTACCAAAGATGCCAGGTAAACATTCTTCAAGCAAACGACTTCAGCTTGAAAAATGTAATCGCAATTTCACGGAAGGCAAAATCAAGGACAATGTCACAGTCAAGGCAAAGGATATCTGTAAAGACACGCTAATCACACGATGCAAATACAAATGGGTGCCAAAAGAACCACACATACCGAAGAAGATTGAAGTCATCTCTAGCTCTCAAGAAATGTCAAGACATGATAGACAAAGTGTTACGGGGAATGGAGCGAGCCAATCTTCTCAACCAAGGGACCAACAACAACAAAAAGAAATTTTGACAACCAAGGTCACCCACGTATGGCAAAAGAAACCAATATTTCCAGTATGGTCCTTTACAAATCCTCTCTTCGAGGATGGGAGTTTTGAATTTCAAAACCTATTCTTGGTCGAAAGCTCCCGAGAGTAAGTCAACTCGCCATAAAAATAATGGCATAAGAGTCCAGAGTCGGACAGCTGAGCCACTAAATGAGCAAGCATTAGACCCAAGCTTCATGTCTTAATATTCTTTGTGGTCTATGAGTCTAGATATTTAGATTAAAGCTCAAGCTGGAGAGTTGAGCATACATAAAGTCATGTCACTCATGCTGGAAGAGGTGAGCATAAGAGTCAAAGTTTACTATTTTAAATGGTGGAGTAGCGGAGTAGTCCAGAAAACACTCACGCACATGAATACAGTGAGGAGAGTGGAAAAAACCTCGTCGACAAAAACCCTTCTTGTGAGTAACGGCAGCTCTTGAAGTCAAATATATTTTTGCTTCTCTAGCTACGTTCACTCCTGGAAGCACCCATTCAAACTCCTCTCGCACCACATATTGTTTCCCATGCATCTATCTGTGTAAGCATATATAATGTCCCATTGTCCCATCATTGGACATTTACATTTGACACGATTTGTGTTCCACCCATGCACTTACACAACAAAATGACGATGACGAAGTGGTATCAGGTTTGATAAGCATTTGCTCAACAACAATGACTCTGACTTCAAGCTACTAACACTTATCCACTGTATATCCAGTAATAGTAGCCATACGGCCATAAGTACTTTAACTCAACAAAACTCGCTTACATCAAACATAAGTACATATAGCCTCACATTTAATGGTGACTAAAGGCATTTTTTTCCCACTGGGTTTTTCCCTCTAGTCCTATCCAGGTATCCAAGACCTTCATTTTGTAATATACGCCACATTTTATTTTTACTATTTTATTTTTCTTATTAAAACACAGAAAAGCAGACCAACGACATCCCCAAACAACTGCATGCTCATCAACTACAGGATCCAAGGGGAGCGGCTCTGAAACAATTCAAAAAGGCTTCAAGATTACAGGTACACATGCAAGATGACACCCAAAGAACAAACAATACAGAGCTGCCAAGATAAAGACTTGCTGCAACAACAAACCTCACTCAACCTATTCACCCTACAACAACCAATCGGAGGGGGAGAGTTATGGCTTCAACTACACTACATGTACAAGAAAAAGGTAACTCTACAACATACAAAGCATCTAGTAGAAGCAACTGCAACAACAAAAGATTCAACCAACACCAAAACATGAACCACTCGCCAAGGCCACTGCAGACATAGGGTCTTGTCGGGGACGACAAGACTTCGGAGGGGGAGAGTGTTGAAAGGTCAACCTTTCAACAACGCTTCCACAAAGATTCCATAAAGATCCCTCAAAGATTCTCTAAAGATTCCAAATAAAGATGCTGATGAAGTGATGAAGACGAAGATGGATGCTGTAATGTGAAGATACAAGCTCATGGACATCATCAAATATCCCATTATTATCATTTTGAGCCATTACGACCACTTTTGTAATGTTTACGGGAACTTCATATTTTAAGTTAGCAATTGTATTGAGGCCACAGATGCTTGTTGGATGAGCAAAGCCAGCTCACGGTGTTGTAATTAAGCTCTATAGAAGCTTAGGGACAAATAAGGTCATTTTGGTCAGACATTAGGTTTTCTAAGGCTTAGTATATAAGCCAAAACCTAAAGCTTTGTAAGGAGACTTCTAAAAAATCGGATCTTCTGTGTCGTTGGGAGACTGGGAGAGAGTGAGAGAGTGTGTGTGTGTGCTACAGGAGCTACGGTGGTCGGAATCGCAAACGGAGAGCAGCAGTGTGTTTCCCACGAGGAGAGCTACGCGTTGATGCTTACATCACGCGCATTCGTCTGTGTTTTGGCAGATTCACCCGCGAGCTACTTTTGGAGTTTCGGTGAGTAACTGTTGTCCGTTTTTGCATTTCAACATATCCACGCGATCAGAGCGAGTAGAGCTACACATTAGGCACTTTAGTATTTGGAAACGTCGACCTGCAAAAATCGGCCAGACATCCTACGCGTTTTCTGCACGGAGGGTATTGAGTAGGCTTTTTTGGTCACGGACCTTAGGGAGAGTGGCCTATTGGTGTTGATAGGATATCCCTCAAGTTTCGTAACGTTTCGAGAACGTCTAATGGGCTTTTGGATCTCGGTAGCATCATAGAAGACTCTCACATTCACAGAACCGATGGCATGTAGATTTGATATCTCTGTAGGAAGTAGTCATTAGTTGATCGAGTAGAGGTTGACACCCTTTGCTTGCTTCCACGTGCCTGCGGGTCGAGCTTCGTCCTCAGTTGACATTATATGTTAGGTGAGTTCTCGCTATGCTGACGTCCGTCATGGCGTATCCGTCCAACAGTGTGGTACCCATACTCTCGAACTTGCAGTGAACATAATGTGCACAGTCGATTGGACTCTTCTCCATTGCCCCGATGCATTCTCTCACATCGAAGGGAATGGGAGCTAAGACGAATGGTTGCGATAGTGCGTATCATTGACAAGGGGATAGGCTCAAGCATGTAAGTGTGAGTACGGTTTCCTCCTTCGTCGAAGAACATGGTTTTGTAGTTGGAGGCAATATGGGTAGGGTAATGTATGAAGCGTGACTCACCGGATTTCTCCCAAGCACTAATACATTGGCGTTGTAGAAAAGCTTCATTCACTTGGGAGTCAATTGAAGTATCATGTAGCAAGTGTAATGCATCCTATCTCCCAAACCACTTCTTTATGTCTTGCATTCAACCTGTGCACAAGATCTTGCTTTTATGCATCTTTTGAACTTTTTTGCTTGCTTCCCATGCAATTGTAGAAAGTCAATGCGAGGGGTTTCCTCTTCCAGCAAAGAACATGGTTTTGTAGTTGGGGGCAATATGGGTGGGGTAATGTATGAAACGTGACTCACTGGATTTCTCCCAAGCAGTAATACATCGGCGTTGTAGAAAAGCTTCATTTACTTGGGAGTCAATTGAAGCATCATGTAGCAAGTGTGACGCATCTTATCTCCCAAACCACTTCTTTATGTCTTGCATCCAGCCCGTGCACAAGATCTTGCTTCTGCGTCTTTTGAACTTTTTTGCTTGCTTCCTATGCAATTGTAGAAAGTCGATGCGAGGGGTTTTGATGCATCTTTATCATGTACTTAACAATCCTTTCCATGTCCATAACCTCAATTGGAAGAGATCTTGACTCAAGAAGTAGCAACATATATGGTGTTTGCGTCTTAACTCGGAGAAAGTTTGTAATAAGAAAACGCTTTTGGACACTCTCAAACTCTTTCTAAGTAGACTTTGAGACGAATCCGTCCCACACTTCAACTCCATAAAGAAGAACCGGTCACCAATGCATAAAAAAGATACTTCTTGAGAATCCACCACTTGATGTTTTCCACATTACACGTTCTCAAATCAACATCACAAGTATCACTATAACCAACACTAGTGAGAAGCAGGAAAAATATTTCTTGTTTCAAAACTTTAAAATATAAAGTAAGGATAAATAATAATACTAATCATATTTATGGGAGCGATATGGTTGTCTCACATTGTACAATATAGCCAACAAAATGTATGATTGCACAACCTGCACATAGGAATGTTAGAAACTCTTCCTTCGTGACAAGTAATGGTGGGTGGTACTCTAATGTAGAAACACCCATGGGTGCCCAAAACCCACCATCCTCCCCCTTCTCTATTGATGCGAAGGGCTAGGGTGCGAAAGAGAAAGGAGCCTTGGAGGAGAGGACATTTAAAATTATGTTTTCTTAATAAGAGGGCGGGTTGGAAGGAGTGGCTGCCTTGATAGCCGATGTTATTTTGGTCCCTGGATGGTGTCATGGCTCAACACGAGCATGACAAGACCTTGTAATTTTTTGGGTTGATCAATATAATTCACTCACAATTGTGAGTTTTGCCAAAAAAAAAAAATTAAAAAAAATTTATGTTCTCTTCTTCTTCTCCTCTCTCTCTCTCTCTCTCTCTCTCTCTCTCTCTCTCTCTCCCCCTCCATTTGTGGCAAGCTGAAGAACAAATGATGTCTTTCACAACACTTCCACATGCTCAAAGAGCAAGATTTTGCTGATGAGAGCACCTTTGGCTTGCTATCATAGCTTTACTTTGCAAAATTTCATGGAGTTCTTGACTGCAACAAAAAGGGTGAGAGAGATAAGAGAGATTCAGGAAGAGTAGCATGAGTAACGTTGTTGTTGTAAGGCACATTTTGCATGGTGGTTTTGGCAAGGTTTTGTGATCGACAGCAAGCTTTGTCCGTTAGTTGAAACACTGCCCTTGGAAACTCAACTTTGCCAAATTCCACAAAGTTGGAGAGACTTTCTCTCTCTCTCTCTCTCTCTCTCTCTCTCTCTCTCTCTCTTTATTAGAAAACGACAAGGATTTCCATGGTGAAATGCAAACTTACCAAAATTTCTCGCTTCTTTAGAAATGCTACCTTTTGCTAAGTGCAAGAAACATATTAAGAATGATGTCACTAGTGAAGCATCTGGATTCTGGAATATACCAAAAAACCATGGGATACCATATTGATGTATGTAATCGTCGTCGAACCATTGGTCACCATATGCAAGGAGAAGGCGGTGCTATGGGAGGGAGGTGTTGGGGGCATTTCCAATGTGTTGATGAACAGTGCAGATTGCATCCATTGATAGAGTTCAAAATGCCTAGGTTCATTTATAAGTGGTACTAGGTAGACCTCTTGAAGTCGGGGCCCAATCATCTCTATAGTGCCGCGCAAAGCGTGACTGGGACCTTGAGAACGAGTGTATGATGGTAATGTGTTCCGTCATTCCTCCACTACCACATTTCTTCAAGCCTTCCACGATAGCAATTGACAGTAGCTTTAGTGTTTAGCTCTTTCATAGACTTCTCTTCCTCCGGTGTTTTCTTCAAAATCCCCTCATTGTTCTGATCATGCTATTGGGAGACATCAAGGAATTCGTATTTCACCACCTTGTGGAGTCAGTTGTCTCGCAACGTGCTGATAACTTCAACGTAAATTCTTACTTTTTTTGGGTCTCTAGCCATTTGTCGGCGCGGATGGTTAGAGATAGATTTTTTTCGCCTGCCGAAAGGGCAAAGGCTGTAGTGTTGCCTTCTGTTTTTGTTGACTAAAAAAGGAAAAAGGTCGAGTTGTATTTTTAAGCATTTTTTGATAGGCCAAAAAATATTGATTGGTTGAAATAAGATAGTGGGCACTCATTGAAATGAAGAGTGTATAAATCTAATGATAGACATATCTTGAGTTTTTAAATATAAAATGAATGCTCATTTATCAAGGAAAGGATTTTGGGCTTCCTTTGAAAGCGTGAAAGGTTTCCATTGAAAGCGTGAAAGGTTGACAGCCTTCAGTGTTCGGGAAACATCATTTTTCCAAACATACAAACTTCACTTTCTTGAATTTTCCAAGAGGAATTTTTAGAAAATTAGGTTTATTTTTTGTGTTTTTACACTAATTTTCTCTATTTTGAGGCGGAATTTCTCATTTTTCCCTTGCCTTCAATCGACGTTTTTGAAATTGAAAACGGCACGATATTAAGTTGAGACACATTTCTCCCGAACACTGACAACCTTAGAGGTTAAATGATAAAGCCTTAGAGGCTCCACAAATCCCAAGAGTTACCTTTTCATTTTGAGAAGTTCTTTCACCCACCTTTTCATCTTGAGAAGTTCTTTCACCCTTTGAAACTTGAGGTTAAAGACTAAAGTTCTCATTTTTGTTAGTTCAAACTTTAAGGAATGAATTTATCCTTTAGAGCTTTAATCTTTAGAGATTTTTTATTTTAGTTTTTAGAGATTTTAAAGGTAAGTTTAGAACTTAAGGATGCCGAACTTTTAAAGTAAGATCCAACGAGGGCTTATAGTTTTTTTTTTAAAAAAAGAAGCTAAGACTTTGAATTAAAAAAAGTAAAAAGGTTACATGGACCCACAGGTAGGGGGAGGGTCAACTCCCCCCCCCCCCCCCCCTCGAATTTTAGGACTTAGAACTTTAAAGCTTTTAAAGTGGGATTTACAACTTAGAGATCTAGAGTTTTAAATTTGTAAAAGAGGCTCTAAAGTTTAAAGATGTAGAATTTTTAAAGTGGGTCTAGAGCATAGGACTCAATCTTAGGGTGTAGAGCTTAAGGGTGCCTTTTTAATTCAATTCTCTGTCTTTATGTTTTTTAAAAAAGCTTAGAGATGAAGAGATTTTAAAGTAGGATCTAGACTGAGATCAAGGCCTAAAATTGACGTATATTTTTTTGTCAAGGGCTATTTCACCTATCAAAAAAAGTGCTTCAAAAAAACCTCATGTCATTTGACATGCTAGAATCTCAAAATTACATGTCATTTTTTGTGTTTATATCCTTAAGTTAACGTTTATATGGCAAATTATATAAGTTGATTGCATTACCCAAAGCATATGAAAGGGGGCTTGAAAAATTGCATGTCAAAAAGAAATTTCTATTATGCATGGCAGGCGTGGTGATTTGATCACTTGTTTCAATGGAGCTGTTAAAAATCTCTCTCGCAACGTGAAACTCGCAATGCAAATTCTCACTATTTTTCACTCTCTGGCCATCGACGTTGGTGTAGATGGCTAGAGAGAGAGTTTTTTTCATTGGAGCTATTAAAAATCTCTCCCTCCTCGGCGGGGATGCATATAAACAATTTTCTTTTGCCACTCGAGCTATTCCAATCTCTTCCTCCTCTTCTTCTCTCTAGCTTGCATCCACGTAGACACAGATGGCTATGTTGCCTCGATTATGTGCTCCATTCCTCCAAACTTGTGCTAGAAATCAATTATAAATACCTATGCGATTGGTGCAAATTCTCAAAATACCCCTCAAATTTCAAAAATTTCCAATGTACCCCTCAATAGTAGATGATAGAACTATGGTTTTAGATGGTATTGAGGCCTCTAACTAAAATTGTTTATCATTTTTGAACATAAACCACTCTATTTGTGAGCTCATTAGTAAATAATTTTGTTTAAGATGCTAAAGGATAGATATCCATTGTCATAAACATTAGATTATGCAAAACGTGGGACATATTAGAATTTTTTGAAATTTGAGGGATATTTTGGAAATTTTCCCTGGATAAAAGGACTAAAAAGACCTACAAATTTAAGAGCAACTCAGTGTAAAAACCTTTAAGTATAGTCAATTTACAGCTAATAATTCCTATATGTAATTTTTCAAGGAAAGAACCGAACAATTTATTGGCATTGTTGTGAGACAACCAAGATTTATGACAAAAACTAAGGTCTTAACTAGGGGGTTTTAAGGTTCAAGTAAAAAATTGACATTGCAATCTAGGATAGGTGAGGAATGGCACTATTATGCATCTCCTTCTCTCTCTCTCTCTCTCTCTCTCTTCCTCTTCCTTCGCATTGAAACAATCGATGATGCAATAGAGAGATTCATCGTCACTCTGACTTATATAAAAAATAGACATATGGAAATAACAATGATGACATCTAAATTTTGGTTGTCTAAATGTTTAAAATTTAAATTGGTAGCAATAATGTTTAAATTTTAATCTGTCATTGTCACATTTTGTCTTCGATAGTGGTGCTTACCAAAACCGCCTTCATGATATATTTATACTGATCAAAATTTAGGAAAACCAGCTCAACCAAAACATTTCTTGTATACAATTCCACAAAAAGACAGTAGCTCTTTAAAACCAATTTTGATCAAACATAATTTCAAGTAATGAAATCTATACTAGTGGTGGTAATTTTACTTTTTCAACATAAGGTTCTTGGTTCAACCGCTAGGTAATAACTCTTTGTATGTGGGTTGCGGGAGGCTCAATATTTTAACAATTCACTTTTATAGAAAGAATGGAATTGGCACATATTGTAACCATGTCATTGCACGTTCCTAAGATCCATATTTGGCACTCAATGTGTAGCAAAGATAATTAATAGCAAGCCCCTATGAGATCCTAAGGGTATCTATAGAGTTCATGGTACCACTATGCCCAAAAATTCTTAATGTTGATGTAGCATTAGCCAAGGTTAATGAGGTCCTTGAGATGAGGTATATGTAGTCTCCATCATATGTCAGATTATTATTTATGTGATGTGTCTAATAGTGGTTCCAATTGTAACACCCATGGGGAACGTTCTTTCAAGCCCATGATAATCGAAAAGTGAGAACGGATGGAATAGATAAACCTTGATTGGTTTGGCTTTTTTCATAATGTACCCTACCTTGTTTGCTCGGTTTAGAGCTCGGAAAAAAATCTTGCTCGGGGTTTGGGATTCCTCAAAGTGAGCTACAATGCTTTATGAGGCAAAATCCATAAGAGAGTAGCTTGTTTATTGGGAGGCAAAAATGCTCATATAGTCTTGAACCTAGCATGCCATGATGTTCCTTTCATTATTGTCAAATTTTATGTAGAATAGCGTAGCAACAACTTGATTGAGGATGGGATTTCATGCATGGGGAAATAACAGGACACCTCCTGATTGAAACCTTCAATTCTCTAGGATAACAACGATGCTACCCTATGAGATATTCTTGGTTAAAGCCTGAGTTCCTCTTTGGTAAGGATGATGTGCCAGGATGTCTCTTTATTTTCAAATTCTTTGTAGAATAGAGTAGCATAAATCCTGGTTGAGGATGCAATTCCACTCCTTGGGGAGTAATGAAAAATTCTGATTAAAACCTTCAATTCCATGTTGAAGCACGAGTTCCTCTTTGGTAAGCCAATATCTATTCTATTGTAGGTCCTTCCAACAAATGATTCCAACCTTAAATATTTTGTGAGCCAAGATGTACTTGCTTGGTAGGATGTTGATAGTAAACACTCCAAACCATAATTAGTCTTGCTCAAAGACTAATGCAACACAAACATTAGCAATATATATATATACTAGTATGTGACTCGTGTGTTGCCGCGGTGGCTAAGAGCAAACCTAACTTTTTGGTATCCAAGTGGAGTATCCACTTTTTTAATATCCACATTGAGCATCATTGTTTTGAGTTCATGTCTTATCTCCTCAAGCTTTGAGGTCTCTTTGGATTGCTTTTTTGACATTAAAAATTTCCCCTCTTCTTCCTTTTTCTCTTATTGTTGTATGGAATCTCTCTCTCTCTCTCTCTCTCTCTCTCTCTCTCTCTCTCTCTCTCTCTCTCTCTCTCTCTCTCTCTCTCTCTCTCTCTCCCTCCCCCCCCCCACGTACCCATACACGCTTGAACATATCCCCTTATTTGTAATCCATGATGTCTCTCTCCACGTACCCATACACGCTTGAACATATCCCCTTATTTGTAATCCACATCATGGCAACAATCTGGCTCATCTCCCACACTCTTTGGTGCGAGATAGGGTATAAGTGCGATTTGGGAGCTAGCTAGCTAGCTAGTGATGGGAGCTAGCTAGCTAGCTAGTTATGGTGGCTAGCTAGCTAGTGTTGGTAGCTAGCTAGTGCTGGCAGGTAGCTAGCCAAGACTGATACCTAGTAAGCTATTGATGGTAGCTACCAAGCTAGCACATGTATCTAACAAGCTAGCACAGGTAGCTACCAAGCTATCACCATGGTAGCAAGTATGAACTGGGAGATGCCAAGTAATCACTAACAAGTTTGAAGCCCACCCCTAGTAGCTTCCCAAGCAGCACTGGTAGTAGTTGGAAATGCAAGCCCTATCTTGGAGGGGGCGAGCCCTTTTAGTAGGGGATGAGAGAGAAACACACACACACACACACACACACACACACACACACACACACACACACACACACACTAGCAAGTTCCCTTTACACAAAGGGAATAGGGAACATATGTTAGCTCCCTAGCCCAGTTTCCCCCAAGGTGCATTCAAATCCTATTGGATGGCCATAGAGGTGGACCAATGAGAATTAGGCTAGACTAAATATAGTTTAATCCATTTAAAAACACTGGATAAAAGAACCAATATAAATTAAGCTCTCTAGAAGACTATTGGACAGTCTCCCAAGGGGTCCAATGAGCATTCAGCAGCCCAATGGCTTGCTTGATTCCTATTGGCTAGAAGACTAAGAGGTACAATGAGAGTTTAATTGCATTATTTAACACTAGGTTGGTAATGGGACACTTTTATGTCCTGTTAAGTGACCATTTTCCTTGAATTATGTCAAGAATTTCAAAATGGATTTTGAGGTGCTATCTGTCTAGAAAGTTGTCTCATGAGCTGAAAAAAACTCGACATTTTTTTGGAATATCAATTCTATCTTTAACCTTGTCCTTGCACAACATTTCACAACCTAAACTGTGTGAAAAAACGGGTCCTGTTTTTGGCTTTTTTCAACTCTTTGCAACTATACCACTCTAGAATTCATGTTTGTGAGGTCTATAATTCTAGAGAACTATCTTTAGTAGTCCTCAACATGTCTTGATGCTTCTAGGGAGAAATAAATGTTAAAGTTGTAAGTTATGACCAAATTACAAAAATTGTCAAATCCTTTTTTTAGCCAATTTTAGCTCTTCTATGTTTTTTTTGGTGGTTTTCATAATATCCAAATGCAGTTTTGATTTTCTATGTTGCATATTGTAACATAAAGCTAATATTCCTTGAGTTTTGGGGCACCTAATACCCTATTTTGCATAGTAGACAACGATGGTTGATTTTTTCAATTATAGAAGAAAACGAAACATTCTAGTATATCAAGTATAGCTTTTTCAATATTGTTAGTTTCTTGTGACAACTACATGCATTTTGTAGGTAGTAACCATATCTAGTCATAAGGATCAAATTTGGCTAGATATTGAATAGTTTCTATGGGATTCTACAACTCATAATGTTGAACCTAGTTTTTTCAGGTTTGCTGTATTTAGCACTTCATCTTTGTCCCCAAGATTCTCCTTGGTAAGAGATTTATTATTCTTTTGACATGCTCCATGGCTCCTTATGAACCTAAAGGACAATAGGGAACTAAGAAAACATGCATATATTATTTTTATTGAGCGTGGCTATAGAAACTTTGATGATAGGTTTGCAGAATGGTAAAAATTCAACTTTTTTGTACCTATTTCTTTTGGCAAAACAAAAAATAGTGAGTGAGAAGCAATCATATGTTATGATCACCAACCCATTGAAGTTAACTGGGGAATTTATCTCAAGTCCTACAAAAATCCCTAATCTTATTTTTATACAACAAAACGTAAGAAATGACTGTTTTGATGAAAATGTACTGGTCCATCAACTTTGGAGGCTTGGTGTGACCAAAAGATGAGAAATTTTACAAGTTTCTTATTTTTTCCATGTGTAGTAGGCCTTGAACTATAACCTCATGAAATGATTTTATAAAATGAGTGGATCTACTATGGTTTCGGAGGTTTTTTTCGAAACCCTGAAAGGACACTTTTATGTCCTGTTAGGTTACCAACCTAGTGTTAAATACCTAAAGCTCTCACAAAAGGGGAAAGGTGGACACATGTCACAAGGCTATCACTTATGCTCTTAATTATCATTGGATAAGCTTTGCAGGGGCCAATAGGATGCCAACATGAGTAATTAGCAAGAGGGGTCGACCAAGAGAGACAGGGGGCTGATTTTTGCAAGGCATTATCACACACACACACACTCACACAATCTCATGTGTGAAGTAAAGAAGACTATCTCCTTCTCAAGATTTAAAGGAAAGCTCATCATCTACTCCAAGCTTGTGAGAAGGGAGGCCTACACCAACAGCTCTTGGCTTTGTGATGCAAATCCAACCAAGAGCCAAGATCCAATGCATGCTCATATCCTCTACCATGCTAATTACTAAGCTATGCTAAGATATTCAGAGTGATTATGTGAGGAGACATACTTCTTTCTCGTAAGAATACTCCTTCTTCCTCTTGATCTACTCTAATACCCTGCTAGCTCTCACCATCTTCGAAGGTGTGTGAGGTCTTGGGTCTGAGACCGTTGTCAAGAAGTGTGCAGTGTGACTAGGAAAGCGTTGGGCCTCTGAGTATGAGGATTCGTAGCAAAATCAAGGAAGGCGTAGATGATTTGAAGCCAAAAACACACTAAAAAAGAACAAAACTCCAGCCATGAAAGCTCCGCTTTGAAAAAGAATCAATACTAACTCAAAACTCTTGTGTGTGTGAAGATTAGGTGTAGCCTTGCACCTAATTGCACAGATGTAGTGCTCATTCGACCTGTTAAAAACCCTAAAATAACGCTTCGATTCCTCGTCATGACCATTTCATGGAAGCTTCAGTACTTCATTAGAGAAGCCCAAGTAGTTATTTGAGGAGGGGAAACCCTAATTGGAGGCCTCATAGCCTCAATCATGTAGTGGAAGCATCACGGGACTGCACTAGCACTCTGTAAAGGAATGGCTGTATCTCCTTGCTCATATGCCCAAATGAGCTCATTCTTGGCTCTAAAACTTCCCTCACAACTTAAGCCGGCACCGTCGTAAATGTGGAATTTTGAGCTATTTTTAGGCTATTTTGACCATTTTAAGGTCATTTTTAGCCATTTTTAGCCGAAACATGCCTCTTTTTGTCCGTAAAAAGCCCAAACAAGCTGGGAAAAATTCCTAAATTTGTGGAAAAATCCTGCTGGGCTCAAATTTCATGTTGAAATTCATTTTTCCACTTGGTAAGCACTTTGGACATGTCTTTTATGCCAACGCACGAAACCTGCTATTTTTGTCGAGATTGCCCGTATTGAACTTTCTAGGCAAAACGAGCGTGCCACTTTGATACACTTGACATTTGTACATTTCTAAAGCACAATAGGAATATATTTATGTGAAAAAGCATGCCATAATGCCATGTCTAGGGCCTCGCCCACCCGGCAAGGTATGTACACGACTGCAATCGTGGCATCTATTTTTGCATATATCACACAATGTACATTATAGCATTTGGTCCCACATAACAAAAGCATTGAGAGTGAAGTAGATATTCTAATTTCATATTATGAACGTGCCACGATACGACATCCATCCCCTCTAAACCTGCACATCCTTCAACATGTGCCACATATATCTTTTGCATGTTCAATTTGTCATTGAAGTCCACATACATGTTGATTTCATCATTGCTTTCAATGAATCTAACGCATCATCCTCTTGTTCTTCATCCACATCCATACCATTCTGACTTTCCTGTGAATCAAAGGGATCTGTATCACCTCTTCTTTGGAATAACTTAATTCTTTTCCTAGCTTCATTTTTGTCCCATCTAATTCATGCAAGGTGTAAGTTGCATTCCCATGTACATGTTGAACCACATAAGGACCAAACCATCTCTTTGAAAGCTTTCTTATTGTTGAATGTTGGTTTTCAAGACTACTGTCATACACCAACACCCAATCACCTTCCTCAATAGCTTTAGGTCTAAGCCTATGCCTCTTATCAAATTTGTCCTTATTCTTTAACCTTGCATCTTTCAATCGTGCTATTGCAATCTCAATATCTTGGGGCCTTCTTTCGAACTGTTGTATGCACAAAGCAAGAAGGTCTTCCTTGCTCATTCCATCTTCCCAAGGTAATACATTCCATGTGGGAATTACATCCTCAATTGGAATTACAGGTTTTTGACCATACATCAACTCAAAAGGCATATAACGAGTAACTGAGCTATGAGTTGTACGATCAGCCCATAAAGCATAAGGCAATAACCTAGGCCACTCTCCCATTTTACCTTTGCAGGCCTTAGCCAAAGATTTAATAATAGGAGGATGTCCCCGTTCTGATTTACCATTTCCCTCAGGATTATATGCAATAGTGAGAGCAAGTTTAATGCCTAACCTAGAGAGAAACTCCCTTGCTTTGTGAGCATCCAACTCACCCCTGTCTGCTGTTATTTTCCCAACATAGTCATAACGGCTAATTACATAATCCAAGCGGAACTTACATACCCCTTTTGTGCCTTTTGTTCTTAGAGCATGACCTTTAACTTGGTTGGTTAAGTCTTCTCGTGCAAGCACTATGTATCTCATTTGCCATAAGCCCAATGGCATTGTAACCAGATCTACTACCCACTTGTAATACATGGCGAATGGGTAAGTATGGTGCAACCCATCACGATGACGCACATTAGAATACATTTGACAGGTTTCACAGGACTCCACAAAGTGAGATACATCTTTATACATACCTTTCCACCAATACCTCTCTTTCATTTTAGTAAAGGTGGCCCATACACCTTTATGTCCAACATATAGACTCTCATGAAACTTTTTCATAAGCTCATTTTGAGTATCCTTATCATTCACGACTCTCATCGGCATTCCATTTCTTTGTTTTGGACGCTTCTGTAAGTACCCATCTTTCAAAATGTATCCATATGCCTTTCTCCGTATTCTTTTGAACTCTTGATTAGTCCACCCTTCTTGCCTTGTCAAAGTGCTTAGATATCATCCAATAAGCAACCAGTCACCTTGATATAGGTCTTCTGTAAATGACTCAAGCGCATTTGACAGGCAAACATGATCACCCTTGGCATGAGAGTTACTATAGAACTGTGTGCCTACATCATCGCCCTTGACAACCATGTCTTCTTCATTTTCATACCTTGCTCTTGAAAGCATATCCACAACTGGATTATCTTTCCCTGCAATATGCTTAAATTCTCAATTCAAGGACTTTATGTAGGCAATCCATCTCAACATAGCAATGTCGAGAGTTGAGCAGCTTGTGATCATTCCAAGAAGGGATAGACAATCAGTCTCCACTATTAAATTTGCTCCTATCAAATACTCTTTGTCACATTTCAAAGCTGTGACTACTCCCCATAACTCTCTTTTACTTATGGATAGTTGCGTTGATGAGCACTTAGGACTTTTGCTCCAAATATCACCAGATATCGCTTGCCATCATCATCATCATCATCTTGTCCAATCGCCCATCCAATTCCTATGGGCCTAGTATCCACTGTCACAATTACATATCTTTCACATTCATAGTTTGCTTTCCTCAGAGTTGGAGACATAAGCAACAACTTCTTTAATTTTCTCACGGCTTGGGTATGCATTTCTTCCCATTGAAACTTTTGGTTTTTTCTCAAAAGTTGATACAAAGGTTTTGCCACATGTGCATAATGTGGAATTCAGATAACATAGAACACACATGCACCCAAGAACCTTCGAACCTCAGCTTCATTAAAACATGTCTCTTTCATTCTTTGAATTACATCAATCTTTGCAAGACAAGGCCTTCTACCATATGGCCCGCACATATGTCCCACAGTAAGAACTTTGCTCACACCAAACACTGACTTTTTCCCAGACAAGGCAAGGTTCACTTCTTCCAACCTTGACAAGATCTCATCACAATCATTGATATGATTTTCCACATACTTGCGGCACCCCCTCAAGTTCAGAGCCACATCTATATTGCTTACATCACATCCTTTGATTGGCACATCATCAAGGAAAGGCATTGTAGTTTGCGGTATGAAGTCACGTAGGAATTTGTTCATACCATTCATCATATGTGCAACTGAATTAGTTGCCCCCTGAGGTAAGGTGCACATCCTTACTAAACCCAAGGGTGTCCTCATGGTAGTCAGGTCCTTGCTTTCCATTGCTAGTTGGAACTGATCATACCCTGAGTACAAATCTCCCATAGAATATATTGCCCTTCCTGCAAATGCCTCTGCAAACTCATCAACAACTGGACCTATACCCACATTTCTGATTGTCACCTTGTTTACAGGTTGCATATCCTAAATAAAGCGTAAAGAACCATTTTTCTTCGGGACTGTGAACCACTTGTTTGAATATGGAGCACAAGAAGGCTCCAAAATACCCATCTTGATCTTTTCATTAAGCAACTCAATGAGTTTTGGAATTGAGCCTTTGGAACAGGAATAGGCCTCAAGTTCCAAGGTAGATGAGGGATAGTGAAGATCACCATAGGAGCAACAATGGATGGATCAACACACCCTATCTCATGCGGCTCGAATGCAAAAGCCTTTCCATGTTTGGCAAGCATTCCTTCAAAGCATACTCTTTCAACATCTGTCTAGCTATCCTTGCAACCAATCTTTAACTCCTTCAAAATGTCATGTGTAAACTTATGCCCAATCTTGCTCGGCTCACAAAGACTAGGTTGCAAAGCATCTTGTTCCATCTTATCCGTACAATCATTTGGTAGAGGTAATGCCACTGGTTTCACTTTCTTTGTCACAGACTTATACTTGGTCTCCACTTGTGCATCAACACTTTGAGCAATTTTGAAATCCTCAATGACTTTGTACATTTCTATTGAGCATACTTTCACAACCTCACTTCCCATATGCAAATTGCAATCCACTAAAGACTCTAATTCTTGCATAGTATCCACAAACAAACACTCATCAAACACACATGCAATGCATTCACCATCTTCTAGCAAACCATTCATCTTCAAACCTCTTTGTACACTATTTACATGTTGTCGTTCACACCACTTTAAGTCCTCGCACTCTATAAAAGGAATAGATCCATAGTCTGATAATCCTACAAAATCTGTAGAAAATGTTTCCTTTGCATATACATCATGCGAGAACCTTTCTCTTCTTGTACCACTGTAATCCCGCTCTACAATGGTACATGGCCAAAACCCCTCATATCCCTGTAGTCCTTGAATTCTTTGTTTGTCTTTGGCAAGGGTTGCTTTCTAAGACTTTCATGGTTCCTTTCATGGTCCACACAAACAGTAAGAAACTATATTGCACGCTTCCCATCCCTGCTCCTAATCCTTGCATAAGCTGACCCATCATCCATCACCTTGGTTTCCATGCGAGTAGTAGTGATGTATGGTTGCCCAAGGATAAGAGGGTATGTAGACATCTCCTGCACAAAGAAATTCTGGTCATCTTTCACATCCCCTATAGTCACCTTTACATTTGGACAAGCTCCGTACAGCTTCCCTGATGAGTTTTTTGTTGCACGAATCATCCATCCATGATTTACATCAATTGGCCATTTTCATTTTTGATAAAGAATCTTTGACATGAGGTTAATTTTTGACCCATGATCTATCAATGCAATGTATGGCTCTTCTAAGTCTCCCACTTTTACCAAGGTCTAAGTAGTTGCACTTGCCCAATGACTCTTCAAGTAGTAGCGCTTGTGAGTGGTCTCCACTTCATCTTCATCATCCAAGAAGCGAACATGTTTTACTCCTCCCCTAGACTTGTAGCATCCAACAACATTTTCTTCACCTTGCTTGCCATAGACCTATACACCCTGTGCATTTAAAGTCTCTTCTTCACCCTGTACATGGATAGATTCAGTAAGAGACTGCCACTTCCTCTTTATGATATCAATTATTTCTTTGTGGAATTCCCGCTTTGCTATACCAAGGACCTGACCCAAGGTAAATTCCACCTTACTGTTTAAAATCCTCTCTTCCAAAACATTTTTGGGATCCGTTGCTGCCTCTATATTAGGTTGGAGTTTGTAGGCTGGACCCTTTGCTTTGGATTTTGTTGCATCCTTCTTCTTTTCTTTAGAGGCTTCTTGCATAGGCACTTTAGGGTCAGACATCTATTGCGGGGAAGGTGATCTAGGAGGCACCGTGTCATTTCTACCTACATTCCTCGTGGCCTGCTTTGAAGGCCCTTCATCCCCATTCTTGCACCTACATTTCTCTTCAACAATGGCCTCATTTTCTTGACATTTGGCAATGTATGCATGCACTGCCAAAGAGTTCACAGGGTCATTCCAACCTGTTTCAAGCCGAATGCAATCTCCAGCTTCATGTAAAACCTATGTAGTCATTTTACCCTTCATAGCAGACTCTATAGCACATGGCCATAGCTCTCCAATACCATTAGATTCCTCTTCTCCAACTCTGACTAATCATTTTTTCTTAATAGGATCCACCTTCAATCCATAGGCGGTTGCCTCAACCATTGAGATGGCATGGCTAGTAGCCATGTCCTCAACTAGCTTCTTTATCCCACCTTTTTCAAAGTTCGTCCCCAAGAGCTTACCTATTTCAGTTAAGTGAATTTTTCCATCTTTAAAGAAAACAAGCTCCTTTGTCAAAGCATCTTTAAAACTATCACAATACCTCCTTCCATGGTCAGTAAAATCACACCATATGCATCTATTTACAAATCCTTCTCTGTTTTGAGGTCTTTGCTCTGTAGATTGTCCTTATGGTTGCCCCTTTTCTTCTAGCCTTGTAAGCTTTAACTTGAGCTCTTGCATTCCCTTGACAATATCATATAGAATGGACTTGTCACTCTTTGGAACCACAATAATAGGCTTTATGGGACTCTCAAGAACACTTGGGACTTGAGTAGGGTTGACTATCATCTTGTCTCTTCGTTGTTGTTGCTTAGTTAGAGGTGAAATGGCGTCTTCAACTTCATTCCAATTAGTGTTTACGCCTTGTTCCGCATCCTTATCCTCAAGTAGTAGCTCTAACTTCTCTTGAATCTCTTTACCTGCGGCTTGCAAAAAGAGCTCTGTCTTCTCTGAGTTTAAGGTAGCCTTCTCAGTCCTTGAAAGTTGATCATAATGACGTTCGAATTCCCTTAGCAGTTCGATAGGTGAGAGCCCCTCTTTTGGCCGAACTACCCACTCTAAAAAATTCCTCTTTGTTACCCTTTTGGAGTCCTCCATGAAATAGTGTTCCTTCAAGGCTAATTTGAATGCTTCCCAAGTTTCCCATGCTCATTTCTAATTCCCCTTACATGGTCTCTGATCTCGGGAACCACAACAAGTTCAAAACATTGCACCATCTCTGCTTCGGACACTCAATAAAGCTCCATCTCCTTTACATATCCACAAAGATACTTTGTTACATATTTACCTTTAAATTATTCCATTTTCTTCACCACAGATTGAAGCGCTTTGGTTGAGGAGAGCTCCCTCCTTTCTACAGCTTGCTGCTGCTGCATAAACACTGCAAAAACTTGAATCATTTGCATTGTGACTGGATGAAACTGAACCCCCTGTTGCTCTTGTTGCTCCATAGCTTTAAAATTTTGTTTTGAGACCTTCAATGAAGCTTTTGAACCCTCACCCTAGCCTACCTCGCGTCAGGTTCCCCAAAAACGTTTCAAGAAGTGCGCAGTGCGACTAGGAAAGCGCCTGGACTCTTCGATCTGTTAAAAACCCCAGAATTACGCTTCGATTCCTCATCATGACCATGTCATGGAATCTTCAGTGCTCCATTGGAGAAGCCCAAGTAGTTATTTGAGGAGAGGAAACCATAGTTGGAGGCCTCACAGCCTCAACCATGTAGTGGAAGCAGCACGGGACTGCACTAGCACCCTGTAAAGGAATGGCTGTATCTCCTTGCTCATATGCCCAAATGAGCTCATTCTTGGATCTAAAACTTCCCTCACAACTTGAGCAACTATGGAACTATCTTTGATGTGGAATTTTGAGCTATTTTGACCTTTTTTAAGGTAATTTTTGACCATTTTAAGGCAATTTTTAGCCATTTTTAGCCCAAAAATGCCCGCCTTTTTGTCCGTAAAAAGCCCAAACGAGTTGGGAAAAATCCCATTGGGCTCAAATTTCATGTTGAAATTCATTTTTCCACTTGGTAAGCACTTTGGACACGTCTTTTATGCCAACGCACGAAACTTGCTATTTTTGGTCGAGATTGCCCGCATTGAACTTTCTAGGCAAAACGAGTGTGCCACTTCGATACACTTGACATTTGTACATTTATAAAGAAAAATAGGCATATATTTATGTGAAAAAGCATGCCATAGTGCCACATCTAGGGTCTCGCCCGCCCGGCAAGGTATGTAGACGACTGCAACCATGGCATCTATTTTCGCATATATCACACTATGTACATTATAGCATTTGGTCCCACATAACAAAAGCATTGAGAGTGAGGTAGATATTGTAATTTCACATTATGAATGTACCATGGGATGACACCATGAGGGAATTGATGTTGTGTTTTGAAGTGTAAGCTTGGTGCTTGAAGCTTCCATCTTCATACCACCAGCAAGTTATTGAAGGAACACAAAGTATTGTATTGTAAAATGTCTCTCTTGATGAGAGAAACCTATAATACAAAGCCTTTTGGAGGGGGGACCGCCGGATCCATGTAAATCCGGTCCTCAATTGTTGTCAATATAGCTTAATTTCTCTCTCTTTTTGAAGTATTGTTCATGCCTATCTAACTAGGTGTTATGATTTTTGTTGCTCTCTCCATCCAAGGACTCTTGCTATGCTCATTAGGACTCTATTCTAATTAAATAATCACTATGTCTATGCTATTTTCCGCTACACACAAGTTACTAGACCATTAAATGTTACAGTTTGTGACTCCACTGTTGCACAACTTTGGGAACCAATAGGGCCCACCATCACAAATGATCACGGAACAGGTGAGATGGTCTGCATCCATCCAATACTCATGCAAGTGTCCTTGCTTGTTGTAAGGTGAGCAAAACAATACATATGGTATGCATGAGTGCAAGGTAGTACAAACATGCCAAGACCATCCTTGTCGTACATGACCAATCCACAAGCATTACAAATGCTATGCGTATCTGAGGACCCCATACCAACTAGTGGCAATTTGGGGGTAGGCACATTGAAAAGTACTTTGGTCATTTTGGCCTGCATGCTTTTGATAAACTTCATTGTTCATGCAACAACACTTTCCTTTCCTGCTCCAATTGAAGCTGCTCCAAAGCTGTAGACCTAGCACCATCAAGCACATTGCCCAAAACTACCCCTGCTATTGTAGAGATAGCGAGAATCAATGTATCAACTCTGCTCCAAAATGCCCGAAATTTCTTTGCATCTTGTGCATCCAGGTCTTTTTCTGTCTCTTGCAACTCCACCTTAGAAAATTACAATTGTTGTCTTAGAGTGTTCACCAAGAGTTGTGCACCTTTCTCTTGATGTATATCTACCTTGAGTAACTCTGCCTTTCTTTTAGCTTCACTGACTTTGAATATGGCAGTAGCATGGGTGGCTTTAACTACCTCATGCATTCTATCCAATTATGCAAGAGATTCCATACTAAAGCATGTGTCCTTCATCACATCTTGCAATCCCAATGATGGAAGTTCCAGCCCCCCTTGCTCAGGCCCCACCTCTGATTGCTCAGTCTTTAGACACTGTCGCAGCCTAGAATTATGTGCTACAGAAGATCCAATGAAAATTTCCCTTCTATTCTTTTTGCCTGCAGCTTTGATGCATCCATAGCCTTAATCATGTCCTCATCAAACAAATCCCAATTCACTTTCCCATCTATTCTTCTTTGCCTGCAGCTTTGATGCATCCATAGCCTTAATCATGTCCTCATCAAACAAAGCCCAATTCACTTTCCCCTTCAGTTGTTCATGCAAAAACCCCTTGGCAAATGCTTTGGTTGCCTCCATCCCATAATTTTTGGGAGATTCCTGGTAAACTGATGTGAACAACTTGTAGAATTGGGCTACAACTCTGCCTTCAGAGCCTTGCATTCCACTTTGCTGCCCCTTTTAGGAACCTCCTCAAAACACTTCATCCACTTATCATCAGTGAAGTCTGCCTCGCTTAATAATCGTGCATCAACACCTGAATAAAAAAGACCATATACTTCTTGTGCATGCACCTTTGTCATGCAAAAGAATGACTTCCTTTCAAATGGCACATGTGAAGGATACCAACCCGTCTTCCCCTGCAACATGCATCAAGCTTGCTTGGATCACCCACCACAATGCACATAGGAATATAGATGAGACATGGAAAGATAGACCAAAAACTCTGGCTGGCATGAGAATACTCTAAATAAGAAACATGTACCCTATTGTTGAGGCCTTGTCATCCACAAAAAACCATTACATGCATGTAATGAATAACAAATTTCATGCATGATTTGTTTGCTTTGTAAAAGCACCTTATATACATGCCTTGTGAGGCTACAAGTATTCTTCTGGAATGCATGAACATGCATGCATGGATTCAAGGCATACAAGGACATGCAATTCACAACTGCTTTGTACATTCATGCACACATCCAAGGTAAATAGGGGCATGGAATTTAAAGCTGATTAGTAAAGTCATGCACATAATCTAGCATGCATGTGCAACACACCTTTAAAAAAAACCACACAAGCCATGCATCTAAAGAAAAATTGCCTGCACAACATGTGATGTGTAAAGATCCTCACCTCTATGCTTGGAGTGGCATCTAAGCCTAACTGCATGTTGTACTTCTTGCTTGGTGTAGTAGGTAACTTGGGTGTAAGAGGAGACTGCCCCTTAGCTCCTTTGGCCTTTGGTGCAACTGAGGAAGGAGAGGAGGAAGCTAGCAACCTACAACTTTTCCTGGCTAGGGATGGCTCTAGAGAAGATTTAGAGCTTGAGAGAGCATGAGAAGAAGTGGGAGAGGGAGGCAAGGTAGTAGGATTCACATTCCTGGAGTGTTTGCCTGCAACACCCCTAATGTCTAGCCTCCCTCTCAATTGCTGCTCAATTTCTCCCTCATGTATAGCGTTTCCACGATGAGACAAGCTTCCCCCCTAGAGGAGGGCCGCAACTGACGAGCTCCCTTCATGATGGTGGCTAGTGGTGCAAAGGTGCCATCCCCACTAATTTTTGATTATGGTACCCTGAATGACAATTTTTTAGTATCCCAGGTCAATTTTAAAAACGTTTTGAAATTTTGAACACTCCATTAGATTCCTGTGGATACCAGCTTAGCTAGCTCCCACCCCTGGAATTTGGTAGGTAGTGTACCACAATTGATTTGGGGATGATCATCAATATTTGGTATACACTTTAGCATTCATACTCCGATTTGGTACCAGGTAAATGTTTTGTAATTTTTATGTCTAGTCTAGCCATTGGTCATGTACACACATATTTGTCGATTTAGAAAGTGTGTAAATATTCATCCTGGTGTAGATTCACCGCTTTTGGAAACACCAGAGTGCGTGCAGATCTACTGGTTTAGGCAACACATGTGCAGATTCACCGATTTAGACATCACAGAACTAAATGTAGATTCACTGGGCTAGGCAACATAGTGCAAATTTGCCGATTTGGGTAGCACGTCTCATTGGTGTAGATTCACGAGTTGAGGCAACATAAATCACAAAATCATGCTGCACTGGTTGGCCACCACTGTCCTTAGTATGATTTTGTTACCCCAATATATAATGAAAGCGATTTAGATTTAGAGTTATATTTGACATTGGATTTGGACTTGGTATATGATGATTTCCTATCGGGACAATGTTTATGAAATTGGACTTGAGACTTTTTTAATGAATGATGAGTGTGACCAATGATATCCTGATTCATCAGGGTATGACATATACTGCTTATTCTAATGGTATGGGACATTAGAATATGTAGTATTTGGATGAAGGAAGGCATAAGAAAATGTTGTTTCATATTATGAATTTTTCTTTCAATATGTGATATTTTTGACACCAAACACTAACCACTATTTTTGACAAGTATGGTTTTCATATTCTTATCTTCGCATGAGGACATTTTCTTTCTAACAGAGAGGTATGTAATGGAAATCGATAATTTTAAATTTATTGCAGTTGACAGGTGGAAAAAGCTAAGGCTAGGAAAGAATATCACAATTTATGTACATATATTATTCAAGTGCTCATTATGAGCCATTTTTGCCCGGCCAAGCAATGTGTATTCATTTTTTAGCATTGAAGAATCTATAAATAAATATGTGCAAGAGGGAAATGCTCAATCTTGCGCACGGGGGGGGGGGGGGGGGGGGGGGAGATTGCACCTACTACTTGTTTCTTTTCTTCTCTCCTCTCCTCTCTTCTCTCTGGCCATGCCGGCATAGCACTTTGCTCTAGAGGTTCCTCTGCACGTGATCCCTTACTCTCTCTTGCTCTCTCCGCTCGTGTACAACTTTGATTATATGTTTATGGTTGTTAACCCTCGTGGACACCCTATCACCTTTGACGGATGTCTTATTATTATTTCATTGAGTCATGGATTGGGATTGTCGGTCCAATAGGTGTGTAGGTGATCGTCGATGAGAGGCGCACCACTTATCTTATTTTATAGTAATTTTGCAATGACCGGCCACTGTGGGCGCCCATGTGTGAATGGGTCAAACTCTTATAAAAGGTCTATTTTGACCTAAAAACCTCATTCTAGAGGTGCAAGCTAAGAAGTTCTCTTGTTCTACCTCTATCTCCTCTTAGTGTGCTCACAAGTGTGTGTGTGTGTGTATGATTGAGAGAGAGAGAGAGAGAGAGAGAGAGAGAGAGAGAGAGAGGGAGAGAGAGCATTGTAGCGGTAAGGCGGTTGAGCACGGCTTCGACGATGGCTCCTTCTTCTTTGCAACACAAGATCCTTTTGATGGAAGCATTGAGCGGTGAGTGACACATCATTGCCCCTTTGAGCTTGCTAGGTCTGTCTAGTTGTGTGCTTGTAGCCATTTGTGGTTCACACACAGTGTTTTGGCAAGTTCCAAGCCTTCGACACGTACGACAACCGTACATTTTTGGCATCGTTGCCGGGGACTGCCTTGCACTAAGCTGGAGGAGCACTTAGTGCTACCTCTTGAAGCCATTTTTCAATTTGTTTTGGTGTTTTTTGAGTTGGGATTAAGGTCTGTTAAGTGGTTGTAATGTGAAGTGGACAACGAGTAGAAGGTTGACTACTCTCTGTGTGTGTAGTTTGGTGCATAAGACAATGTATGTGTAATGTTAACTAGTGCTGTTTGGTAGTAGAAATCTTAGACAGAGGTGGAGCAGTGTGCGCGCTTGAGACAAGCTCTGTGCGTGAGCTTGATACCACGCAGTTAAACATTAAATACAAAAAAGTTAAAAAACATTATCCAGTACCTAGTGTGTGCCTTGCCAGAAATACCAATACTAGTGAGCTGGTTGAATGTGTGTACCAATACCAGTACTAGTGTGGGTGCACTGTAGTACAATACCAGTAACCAACTCAAAAGGGAGGGGAAAAACCTTTAAACTTAACAGTATACCAATATATCACTACCAGTATACTAGTATACCAGTATCAATAAACCAGCCACAAAAAAATAAAAACAAAAAAGATACCCTTTAAACTTACCACCAGTACCAGTACTACCAATACCAGTACCGTATAGTAACTATAATATAACAAAAAAGAAAATTTGAGACTACTAGTAGTAGTGCCAGTATAGACGAGTTGGTTGAATGTGTGTACCAGTACCAGTACTGGTACTATACCTGTACTGTTCCTATACATCACTAGTACCAATATTGAACCATAAAAGTCTGCTATAGTACAATGCCAATAGTACTAGTAGAACTAGTACTAGTTCCAATATAAAGCATACTAGTATAGCGGTATAGCTGTACCAATTACAGTATACCAATACCTGTGTGTGCATAGTTGGCTGTCTTAGACAGTGAGCGGGTATAGCAGTATAGCTGTACCAATTACAGTATACCAATACCTGTGTGTGCATAGTTGGCTGTGTTAGACAGTGAGCGGGTTGAGTTTAACGTTTGAGTGTCCAATACCAGTAGTGCCAGTACAACACTGAAATCTGAGACCAGTACCAATGCCAGTAGTACCAATAGTGGTAGCAATGCTAGTATTAGTAGAGCCAGTAGTACCAGTGCTAGTACCAATAGTGGTAGTAGTGCTAATAGAACCAGTACCAGTTCTAGTACTATACCTGTACCTGTACCTATACAGTACTAGTGCCAATATTGAACCATTAAATTCCAGTATATTACTAGTGGCAGTAAAGTCCATTACAAGTATAGTCCAGCGCTAGTAGTGCCAGTAGAACCAATATCAGTTCTAGTATAAAGCATATGAGTATAGCAATATAGTTGTAGAGTACCAGTACCGGTACAACACTAAAAATTCAAGACCAATTTAGTACCAGTTTAAAAGGATATTAGGGAATTAGAATCAAGGGGATGAAATGCCACCACTTGTACCTTTAAATATGATAGGAGCAATATATATAGCTCCCGATGACCTACCAAATAAAGGCTTGACTGACATTGGACTAGTAGTGTCTCACAAGACTATAGCCCACACGATTTGGAGTCAGAATCATCAATTGAAATTGACTTTAATGACAAAGAATCTGAGTTCACTCTTGGTGCAATTGTTGAGATGAACCATTCAAGGCCTAGTGATACCTTATATGACAATCTATCCGGGAGAGGAAAAGACACAAGTAGTGATTCCTCTAGTGACCCTTCGTTGGAGATTGACCATAATAAAAAAATAGACAAGAAGAGTAAGAGATATAAGAGGTGAAGATATCGAGAATATGTACGTGCTAGAATAAATGAACAGAAAACTATCGCAGAATGGCTTAATTATATGGGGGCATGTGATGCTCATCAAAAGTTGGTAGATAATTGGGGTGAACACCTTCAAAGTGTCATGTGGTGCAATCCACAACCCATTGAAATCGCACAATTAGAGGCTACAAAGAAGCCAAAGTTGAGCCGTACTGTAAGGAGACGACAGAATTGAGAGCTAGCTCAACAATAAAAGGCGGCCAAGGCACAAGAAGAGTTGAAGAAAATACAAGCTCAAGTTGAGGCTAAGGAGTGACAACAACGTATAAAACACCAACAGGAGGCCAACCTGGGAGTTACACATGCATTCCATGTTGAAACAGAGGATGATTGGTTGGACTCTAACATACCTCTATGATACCCTATTGAGCTAAACAATGCCTATGGAAAAGCGCTATATAACACCTTATTGGACACAGGTGCTAAATATAATCTGCTATCATATGGGGTGTGGTGTTAGTTAGGAAAACTGTCTCTATCTAAGAGTACTACGGTTTTTGGAATCTGACACACTTTTGTCAGTTATGACAACGGGGTTGTAGCTCAAGACTTTTTGGTCATGCTGGCTAGAACTATGGAAGGTAATATAAACCTAGGATGCACGTGGATGATAGCAAGAAAATGCACTATTGATTGGGGGACTGGGAATGTCACAACACAAAAACAGACTCTAAGTCCTGCCACTCAAGCAACAATCCCTGAGTTATTGCCTCCTAAGGGAACACAGGATGGAACATTGCATGTTCAAGAAGTTGAACCATATGTCCCTATAGCCCAACACTCTTAGAGCTTCAACTTCTGTAGTTGAAACAAAAATTGAGACACACAAGATCCATCACAATACAACTAAGAAAACATACAAATGGGTCCCTAAAGATTCTTTGACAACCACTTTTGATGCTCAATCTTGTTCAAAACAGAAGCCTCATAAGAGACGTCCCACTCATCCCAAAAAATGTAAGGAAACGTTACGTTGGATTCCCAAGAGACTATTAGAAGCCCAAGGCTACTATGACGGAAATGATCAAATCTGGGTGCCAAAACATAAATTGTGTTCTTACCTGTCACCTGACCCATGTGAGACAAAATCCTGTAACGAAGGGAAAGATCACAAAACACTATACACCCGATCCAGAGCTAGTTTGGGTACCGAGGAAAGAATGATTTATTCCACCTAGCTCAGGAATAAAAGCTCCTTGCTCTTCATGTAGTGGTTCAACAGAAATAGAAGCTTCCACACAACCTCCACCTACCATTGTACATATTCATACAAACAAGAAAGAATTTTCACCTCCCGTTGTAAGTTCACCTTCTACGATAACGTTGCAAATAAAATAATGGGAGAGTACCTTACCACCCTTGCAACTAGATGAATCGCCTAGGGTTGTCAAAAACTATTGGTCAAATCCACACATAACAACTTGGAACAATTGGTTTCAAAGGGTGACGTCATCGTTCCGAAAGTTATGATCTACCCAAGAAAAGGGGGAGTGTTTGCTGACATCCACCATTTACTTGCTTCCCTCTTAACCTTCCTTCCTAACATCTCAATCTTCTAAACATAGGGAATGTATATACATAGCCCTATACTCAAGAAAACAAAAATTAAAAAAGTAAAAGAGCAAGAGACACAAAACAAAAAGCTGGAAACCTACAAGTTCTAGTACATGACCCAAAATCATTAAAAAACACATTTTTACAAGGACATGACCTTTGGACATGACCCTTATAATATTTGCACTCTAACCATCATCTATCTGCGTGTACAAATACGGCTAGTACACTAGAGTTATCCACTTCTACTGTGGGTAAAAGGTATCCTCTTTACTTTTCACAAGTGTTTCACATAGTGCTTGCCTGTGAATGGGATTTGATACATAGCCTAGCGTGTGAGAAGAATTTTGAGGAATTAGAATGGTTGATATATCTATGGATCACGACTGATCCATACTTAGTAGAGGACGTTTCCCCAAGACTATCCTCTTGACCAAGATGACTATAAGCGTCTAGTGATGTTCTTAGTAAAAAATTGTGCCTCTAATGATGAGGAAGAGTTACATGATTACACAGATGGCACATATGGTCTCATGGATGAAGACTTTGTTTTTCTCAATGATGATGAGGATAGGGGTTTAGACTGAGGGCTACCCACCCATCTATTCAACATCCTATTCCCTTGACTCTCTAGGGAGTGCAAATAATTAGGTTAGGGCTCCTTATGTTGTTTGATTGTGTTCAATAAATATTGGTGCCTCTTTCATTGATGTGCCTCCTAGAGGTATTCCTTGTGTTTTCATGGAATCTTTCTCTTGTTCACTCTTTGAATTGAGTGCGATCATCAACATGCACAAGTGTTTCTTGTCCATTAGCATTGCCCCTTGTCTTTTTTTTTTTGCATCCATGTTTGTCTGCTTTAATTGTGATTGGTAGCTTACAATTCAGTGTATTTGATTAGTATAAAACAGTAGATTCGATATAATTTTTTGTCATAATCCCTTGTCTAGGTTTAAGAATCAAGCAGTCTGACTAAGCTAGTTTCACCAAGTTAGGCGTTAGAGATCTTCTCTTAATACCATGGGGAATTCCTTCCTAATAATCAATGGTTACTTTAGGTTATTAATTTGATTTAGACATCATTGTGTGCAATGTACTATGGATTTCTAGTCGGCTTAGTCGCTATTGACCTTTAACTTAAGTATTATAAAGGAGTTTACTAGTGTGATGAGCTTGGAGAGGGTAACAGTTCATATGGCCCCCCAAAGTTACAAAATTGAAATGCTGAAAATGAACAAACAAAAAATTCAAAAGTGCCACAATGTAAAACATTAATTTGGTACTTCACTCACAGGTATTGCCTATGGTAATAAAGCCGTAGAGGTTCCCAGTGTGGGCGCTTTTCCTTAAAAAGCAAAAAGCCCAAGGCATACAAAATAAGCAGACACATCAAAATTGAATCAATGTGAAAAAAAAACTTTGAGGGGTCAAAGAAAAGGGAATAAGTTAGGCGATGATTTCATAAGCAATTCCTTTTATAATAACTTAACTAGATGGTCTTCTAGGAATAGCCTCTAGTCAGCCCTCGAACATGAAATACTTTGCTCTCACGATTAAACAACTTAATTGACCAGAGAGAATTGAGAAGTTTGCCCATGGTATTAATAGTTGACCTCTAGTGCCTCTCGATCGTTAAATGAGCGACCCTAGACTTGTTTATTTTTTGACCTTTACAACTGCTTATGTGTTTTATTATATTACGTTTAATGCTTATTGCTGAAAAATTGTTTACTATTCTATTATCAATCAATTTGTGTGCCTACAAATGCATATGCTTTTTAATTGTATATGAGAATGCAATTACTGTGTCAATTTTGGTTGATTTTGCAGTGACTAAAGAAGGCTAAGGACATTCATCTCAGATGCTCTTCCACCTCGATGAACGGGCTTCATCTCAATAACTTCCGAGGACGGAATCTACATCAGGAAGGGGGGCATGTTAACCCTCACGGAAACCCTATCACCTTTGACAGACGTCTTATTATTATTTGATTGAGTCATAGACCAGGCTTGTCGGTCCAATAGGTGTGTAGGTGATCGCCGATGAGAGACGCACCACTTATCTTATTTTACAGTATTTTTGCAATGACCGGCCACTGTGGACGTCCATGTGTGAATGGATCAAACTCTTATAAAAGGTCTACTTTGACCTAAAAACCTCATTCTGGAAGGTGCAAGCTAAGAAGTGCTCTTGCTCTACCTCTATCTCCTTCTCCTTCGTATGCTCACAGGTGTGTGTGTGTGTGTGTGTGTGTGTGTGTGTATGCTTGAGAGAGAGAGAGAGAGAGAGAGAGAGAGAGAGAGAGAGAGAGAGAGAGAGAGAGAGAGAGAGAGAGAGAGAGAGAGAGAGAGAGCATTGCATTGCGGTGGCATTGTTAGCAGCGAGGCGATTGAGCACGGCATGGCTCCTTCTTCTTTGCAGTACAGGATCCTTCATGATGGAAGCATTGAGCGGTGAGTGACACGTCATTGCCCCTTTGAGTTTGCTAGGTCTGTCTAGTTGTGTGCTTGTAGCCATTCGTGGCTCGCACACCGTGTTTCAGCAAGTTCCTAGCCTTCAACACGTACAACAACCATACAATGGTATTTGCCAACAAGTATGCAAATTTGTCTATTTTATGGTTGTGGTATGTAGTTTTGGGTATTTTGTAGGGCTCTCTATGCTTCCGTTTGTAGCACTTATAAATTTTTTGGCCGTATTTTTACTTACATCAGCCCCTAGATCATTGTAAGCAGCAAGCTAACTCAGATACCATTTTTTGGAGCTCTCATTGTAAAAACATTTATTATTTTGATGAATCGGGAATATTGTAACTCCTATTTTTCGGATAAACTTTGTAATTGATGAGCCGGGGCTATAAGCTTCCAGATTGTATTTACCTATCTTTAGTTAGAGCTCCCAGATTATTAGTTTTGACCACCAAAAACCTTGGCTAAGGTATAAAAGCCAATTTTTGTAAGTTATTTAAAAAGTTTTGGATAAGGAAATACATAGCGTGAGCTAACAGTGCTCACTTCTCTCCTTCTCGCGCTTCTTACTCCCTCCCCAATTGTCACATTGGAGTCGCGTCTGTTACATTGCAACCGTAGGTAAGAGCTCTACGTATTGACGTAAGCATTTCACGGTATTTTGTAGCTTTTGGCGTCGCCGACCCGTGGCCTAATCTCATCATAAGTAGGAATTTAAACTTCAAAATAAAAAACTAAGCATAGGTGGGGTATTGGGGCATGCTAAGCATTTAGATGCATTCTGGGTCGAAAACGACTAGGTCAAAAATCCACTGCTGTTAATAATCGCGATTTTTGTTCTTGACCTAAAGTGAGATTTGAGACCATAAGCACATGTCCTTAGGTCTTATAAACATGTCCTAGAAGTTTCGTTATGTTTGTATGTCATTTGATACTGTAATGGATGTGATTTGTTTGCCGATAGCGATTGGCTTTTGGTTATTTCAGTCACTTAAGTGTAGCCCGAGTTATATGCGAGTTGTTTGTTGTTTTCCAAGAGATTGAAAACCTCTTGTAGCCTCTATGCACTGACAGGCACAAAGCGCAACACGGACCCCGACAGCCTCTACGCCAGGACCATGCACGCCGAGCTCGTCATGGGAAATGAACAGGGGGCACCACCTAACTTTGGGCCGCTAGGACGTGGACAATTGTAAGGTCTCCACCTTTCGAGCTGCAGAGGGATGAACTCAAAGTTTTAGGGAAAAGCATTGGACTTACAAATATGTAAAGCACTATTTCAAAAGCAATTAAAAATGGTATTTTTGGAATCTTAAGCACAACAAACCCCGGGCTAGAAATTTTCAGATTTAAATTCAGACAAAAAATGACGTCGCTAGTTGTTCCAAAAGATTCAATGTAAATTAAATTATTATGAAAAATTGAATGGTTGCAGTAATCATTTAAGCAGACTTTACTAAAGGTCTCCCAGATATTTACAAGATATTTACAAATTAAGCAAAAATAGGTCAAAATATAGCAGAATTGATATTTTAAAGCTGACAGGTAATTGGGAGGGTCATCACTGACCTGCCAAGGTCCACACATGAGTTGTGTGTGTGTGAGAGTCAATAATGCCTTTGAAAACTCAGCCCCCTCTCTCTCTTGGTTGACCCATCTTGCTATTTTCTCATGCTACAGCCTCATTGGACCTCCCCAGAGCTAGCCAATGATAATTAAGCAGTATAAGTGATAGCCTTCTGACATGTGTCCCCCTTTCCCCTTTTGTGAGAGCTTTAGGTAATTAATGTTAAGTATGGAGCCTGATTTACCCTTGCAATTTTCTGTGGTAAAAGCGCACATTTGTAAGGCCCCCATTATGAGGAGAAGCCATCGTGCGTGAAGGAAAATCACTCACCGGAAACCAAAATTTTCACGGACAAGAATCAGGGGCAACTTTAAAGGCATATTCTTTTTCGCCGGAATATTATGGCCGGACGGCGGCCGGAAAGTGGTCGAAAAACAACCGGTCGGTTGGCCGGTGGCCGGTAGTCAATGGCCGATGGCCGGTGGTCGGAAGTTAATGGCCGGTGGCCGGTGGCTGAATTCAAAAGCGAACTTGTCTTCTCAAGGGCGGCCACACATAGGCGGATTGGAGGGTCCGATTTGGACTTATTCGCACAAGGGCGGCTACACATGGCTGTCTCTCATAAGAGAGGGCAGCCCTTTTGGCCTATAAAAGGAGGCCATTTCTACACACATTTCATAGTGTGAAGTTGATGCAACAAGGTGAGTGTGAGGTGGTGAGAGTGAAGCAAGGCGGGAGCTCCATTAAGGGTATAATCCCTTTGTAAACTACTTCTTGTTTTGAAGTACTAAAGCCATTGAGTGGCTGCTTTCCCGTGGACGTAGCCCACATTGGGTGAACCACGTATATCGTGTGTACTCTCTCTCTCTCTCTCTACTCTATAATCTCGTGTATATAAGTCTGTCTCTCTCCATTAAGTAATCTACTCAATTATCTATTTAGCTACGTCTTATTTCCTAACAACTGGTATCAGAGCAAGGTTTGCTCGTAGCTAAATTATCTCAAGGAAAGGATTCCTTGAATTGAGTGGGAGTTATGGCGGAGGAAGGGAAGCTCAAGATTCAGAAGTTCAACGGCAAAAACTACCAACATTGGAAGATGCAGATTGAAGACTATCTCTACCAGAAGGACCTCTATTTGCCACTAGGCGGTCTTGCGAAGAAGCCCGCAACAATGGCAGATGAAGCATGGATTGTCCTTGATCGAAAGGCACTGGGAACAATCCAATTAAGCTTGGCATCAACAATGGCCTTCAATGTTTCGGAGATGAAGACCACGGAGGACTTGATGAAGTCACTTGACGACTTCTACGAGAAACCATCGGCATCCAATAAGGTATTTCTTATGAAGCGCTTGTTCAATCTAAAGATGGCAGAGAATGGTTCAGTTGCAGAACACCTAAATGACTTTAACACAAACATAAGTCAAATTCGATCAGTGAAAATCAATTTCGATGACGAAGTGCGAGCTCTCCTTATACTATCATCTCTACCGGATAGTTGGGACAGCCTTGTGATGGCTGTAAGTAATTCTATCTCTGGCACAAATACTCTTAAGTTTGATGATGTTGTGGGTGTTCTCCTAAGCGAGGAAATGCGAAGGAGAAGCACAGGAGAATCATCAAGTGCTGCACTATCAGTGGAAACAAGAGGAAGGCTTAAGGAGAGGTTCAAAAACCAAAAGGGTCGTGATCGCTCAAGGCGGAGCAAGTCACGCACAAAGTCAGTTCTCGAATGTTGGAACTGCGGCAAGAAGGGCCACGTCAAGAAGGATTGCTGGTCCAAGAAGAAGAAGGAGACAGAGTCTCAAGACAACAAGCCAACATCGGAGGCCAATGTGGCAGGTAAAGTAGAGCAAGATGCTCTAATTCTCTCATTAGACAATGTTTCTGATTCCTGGATAGTAGATTCCGGGGCTTCATTCCATGCAACACCACACAAGCAACATTTCCAAGACTACACCAAAGGTAATTTTGGGTATGTATACTTGGGAGATGATGAAGCTTGTGAGATTGTCGGCAAAGGTACAGTTTCTGTCAAAACTGCTAACGGAAATGAATGGAAGCTTAAAGATGTTAGGCATGTTCCTTCTCTTCGCAAAAATTTGATCTCTACAGGACAATTGGACGATGAAGGTCACAACATTGCATTCGGAAACAAACGGTGGAAGATCTCAAAGGGATCTTTGGTGGTTGCCAAGGGTGAAAAAGTCGGTACACTTTACTTGTGTACTGTTAGCACGCAACCTTCAGCTTGTGCAGAAACTACAAAAGTTGACAGTGCGGTGTGGCACTACCGACTTGGGCATATGAGTGCCAAAGGAATGCAAATCCTTCAAACAAAGAAGCTTCTACCAGGTTTGAAAGAAGTGGACTTGGAGTTCTGTGAAGATTGTGTTTATGGTAAACAAAAGAGGGTAAAATTTCAAAAATCAGGAAATGAAAGAAAAAATAAAAAACTTGAGTTGGTTCATTCTGATGTTTGGGGTCCTGCAAGTACACCATCACTTGGTGGCTCATTGTACTATGTAACATTCATAGACGATGCGACTAGAAAAACATGGGTTTATGTCATGAAGAATAAATCCGATGTATTTTCCATATTTCAAAGGTGGAAAGCCTTTGTGGAGAATGAAACAGGTACCAAGGTTAAATGCCTCAGATCCGACAATGGAGGCAAATATTGCAGCCAAGCTTTTGAAAGCTTTTGTGCTAGCAATGGCATTCGGAGGCAAAGGACAACCCCAAGGACACCTCAACAAAATGGGATTTCGGAAAGAATGAACAGGACAATGATGGAACGAGCACGAAGCATGCGGCTACATGCAGGCCTACCGCTTGAGCTTTGGGCGGAAGCTGTAAGTACGTCTGTGTACTTAATCAATCGGTCACCCTCAACGGCATTGGATGGGGGAGTTCCAGAAGAGGCATGGACAGGTAAACCGATGAATTATGCATTTCTCAAAGTGTTTGGGTGTGAGGCTTTCATGCACATAGATAGAAGCCTAAGATCAAAGTTAAATGCAAAGTCCAAAAAGTGTTTCTTCATTGGCTATGGAGAAGGAGACTTTGGGTATCGCCTATGGAATCCTGAAGATGGTAAAATCTTAAGGAGTAGGGATGTAATTTTTAACAAACAAAATATGTACAAATATTACTTGGAAAGAAAACAAACAAAAGAAACAGGTGATGAGTACATGGAGCTTGAGGACGGTGAAGAATCAAGGACTGCAAACGGTGACAATGTGCAACAACGTCAACCAAATGAGGAGCCTCAACCTATTCCCCGAAGATCTACAAGAGCAAGTAGACCTCCAGAAAGGTTTGTTCCTTCCTTCAACCATCTCTTGATCTCAGATTCTGGAGAGCCGGAATCATATGAAGAAGCTATGCAACCTGAATCCAAAGAAGAATGGATGAAGAGCATGCAAGTGGAGATGGACTCACTACATCGCAACCAAACATGGGAGTTGGTTGAGTTACCTAAAGGTAAGCGGGCACTTCAAAACAAATGGGTGTACAAGCTAAAGGAAGAAGAAGGTGGGAAGAAAAGGTACAAGTCTAGGCTTGTGGTAAAAGGTTTTTCTCAAAAGAAAGGTATTGACTTCAATGAAATATTTTCTCCTGTTGTAAAAATGAACTCAATTAGGCTTGTCTTAAGCCTTGTGGCTGCTCATGATCTAAATCTCGAGCAAATGGATGTAAATACGGCATTCCCTCACGGTGACTTAGAGGAGGAAATCTACATGCTTAAACCAAAGGGGTATGAAGTAAAAGGTAAGGAGAAAATGGTTTGCAGATTAAAGAAGAGCTTGTATGGTTTAAAGCAAGCATAAAGACAATGGTACTTGAAGTTTGATCGATGGATGTTGGATCATGGATTCACAAGATGCAACTCGGATCACTGCATCTACACGGAGAATTTGGGAGATGGGAAATTCATCATCCTAATGTTGTATGTTGATGACATGTTGATTGCAAGTGCTAACATGCAGGACATCAAAGACCTAAAAGAGGAGCTGTCCAAATCTTTTTCAATGAAAGATTTAGGTGCTGCAAAGAGGATACTTATTATGAAAATATCAAGGGACAGGACGAAGAAGATAATAAAGCTATCTCAAGAAGATTACATCAAGAAGGTACTAGAAAGGTTTGCAATGCAAAATGCAAAACCAGTTTCTACACCTTTGGCTGGTCATTTTAAACTAACGAAGGATATGTGTCCAAAGACACAAGAGGAGATAGCCTATATGCCTAAAGTTCCATATGCTGCAGCGGTAGGTTCTCTAATGTATGCTATGGTCTGGACAAGGCCAGACATTGCACATGCAGTGGGAGTTGTGAGTAGGTTCATGGACAACCCAGGTAAAGAGCATTGGCAAGCTGTGAAGTGGATACTTAGGTATCTAAAAGGGACAACAACAAATGCTTTGTATTTTGGAGGAACTGATATTTTTCTAGAAGGGTATGCTGATGCAGATATGGCAGGTGACAAAGATACTCGAAGGAGCACTACTGGCTATGTGTTCATGGTTGGAGGCACAGCAGTAAGCTTGGCTTCAAAGCTTCAGAAAGTGGTTTCACTTTCTACCACGGAAGCAGAGTATGTAGCAATGACGGAGGCAAGCAAAGAAATTCTGTGGCTTCACAAATTCTTAGAAGAGCTTGGATTCAAACAAGACAATTGTGTCTTGTACAGTGATAGCCAAAGCGCTATCCATCTTGCGAAGAACTCAGCCTTTCATTCAAGGACAAAGCACATTGAGGTGAGATATCACTTCATACGCACTCTTTTGGAAGAGGGACAACTAAAGCTAGGAAAGGTGCATACAAGTGAAAATCCTGCAGACATGTTTACAAAGGTGGTCAACAAGGAGAAGTTGAGCTTTTGATCATCTTCAATCGGCATTCAAGGATAAGAAGCCAGAATGGAAAGCAGTCACAGGTTTGGTTTGGAGATCAGTCTCCAAGTGGGAGATTGTTAAGTATGGAGCCTGATTTACCCTTGTAATTTTCTATGATAAAAGCGCACATTTGTAAGGCCCCCATTATGAGGAGAAGCCATCGTGCGCGAAGGAAAATCACTCACCGAAAACCAAAATTTTCACGGACAAGAATCACGGGCAACTTTAAAGGCCTCGGGGGCGGAGGCCCCCGGGACTTTTTTTTTCGCCGGAATATTCTTTTTCGCTCGAATATTATGGCCGGACGGCGGCCGAAAAGTGGTCGAAAAATAACCGGTCGGTTGGCCGGTGGCCGGTAGTCAATGGCCGATGGCCGGTGGTCGGAAGTCAATGGCCGGTGGCCGAATTCAAAAGCGGACTTGTCTTCTCAAGGGCGGCCACACATGGGCGGATTGGAGGGTCCGATTTGGACTTATTCGCACAAGGGCGGCTACACATGGCTGTCTCTCATAAGAGAGGGCAGCCCTTTTGGCCTATAAAAGGAGGCCATTTCTACACACATTTCATAGTGTGAAGTTGATGCAAAAAGGTGAGTGTGAGGTGGTGAGAGTGAAGCAAGGCGGGAGCTCCATTAAGGGTATAATCCCTTTGTAAACTACTTCTTGTTTTGAAGTACTAAAGCCATTGAGTGGCTGCTTTCCCGTGGACGTAGCCCACATTGGGTGAACCACATATATCGTGTGTACTCTCTCTCTCTCTCTCTACTCTATAATCTCGTGTATATAAGTCTGTCTCTCTCCATTAAGTAATCTACTCAATTATCTATTTAGCTACGTCTTATTTCCTAACAATTAATAAATGCAACTAAACTCTCATTGGACCCCTTTGCCTCCTAGCCAATAGGAATCAAGCAAGCCATTGGGTTGCTGAATGTTCATTGGTCCCCTTGGGAGACTGTCCAATAGTCTTCTAGAGAGCTTAATTCTCATTGGTTCTTTTATTAAGTGTTTTTGAATTAATTAAACTAGATTTACTCTAGCCTAATTCTCATTGGTCCACCTCCAAGGCCATCCAATAGGATTTGAGTACACCTTGTGGGCATCTGGGCTAGGGAGCTGACATGTGTCCCTCTTTCCCCTTGTGTACAAAGGGAGCTTGTGTGTGTGTGTGTGTGTGTGTGAGTTTCTCTCTCATCCCCTACTTGCAAGGCTCACCCCCTCCTATGTAGGGATTGACAAAGATTTTTGGGACACACACAAAGCATCCAATTTTCCCTAAGTTTGACCTTTGGACACAACCTTTGAATCTTGGAACCTTAGCATTTTGGAAGTCTTAATGGGCTGAACCTTAGGGTCTCTTAAGCCCATTGTTGCACATAGCTCTTTTGCAGATGGCCCCCCCTTTGGATCCCTATTTTCCCTCCTTTGGATCCCTACTGCGGCCGATCTGCTAACTTAACTAATATTCTAGATTTCTCTCCCCTGGCACTTCCCCATATTAAATGATCATTTTAACATGAGAAAATCATTTAGGATAATTAGATATTGATTATTATGACATTACCTCTCTCTTGAAATCATAGTCGTCCTCGACTATGGTGTAGAGAAGATAAAGCATATTCATGAGTCCTTTTTCTTAGCGGGTAGAGGATCCCTATGTTACCCTACGACATCGTTCTACAATGGATGACTAGTCCATTTGGCACTTGAGAGCTTGAGGCAACCACAAGCATGTCTGCACATTAGTCCTATCAATCTTCCATAGTAGAGTGACAATCTCCACTTGGTGTTCGGGAGACGTCGTCTCCACAAACTTGATCTAAGCATGCATACTACTTCATTTTTGTGCACAATAAAGAAAAAGAGAGTCTTATAAGACAAAAACTTTGTTCATTTTTAACATTTGTACATTTGCTTACTCTTGGGAAGCATTGTAAGCATTGACAAGGTTTAGGTTATCCTTTAATTGTATGCCTTGCATCCATCTAGCATCTTCAAAAGGATAATTCTTAAACTTAATAAGATATCGTCGGATAGTCTTACTGCCTCTTAATACCTTGTCTTCATGTCGGAGAATGGACTCAGGCTGCATCACCTCTTCTTGGTCCTCGATCTCCGGTGGGTCTTCACTAGTTGGTTCTTGAGGTGGCTCTCCTTTGTAAGGCTTTAAGAGGCTCACATGGAAAGCATTGTGTATGAGCCAATGATTGGGCAACTTGAGTTGATAGGCCATCTCATTGATTGGCCTAAGAATCTGGAAGGGACCATAGTACCTTTTTGCTAGTTTAGCATAGTACTTTCGGTGTCCCGTAGGATTCTTGCCCGTCGTGTGCCTTGGAAAATTTTAATAAGACCCAATCATTTTCTTTAAAGGCTTGGACTTTTCTGTGCTTGTTAGCAACAACCTTTTGCCTTTGCTGTGAGATAGAGATAGCATCCTTAATCTTTTGAAAAGATTCTTGTAGGTCTCGGCTATACTCATCTGCAACAAAGATCTTCCCATGTACCTTAAGTAGCAAGGTAATTTTTGATCTTCCCTCAATTACCTCGAAAGGTGCTTTTCCCGTGGAAGTATGTATAGTGTTATTGTAAGCATACTCCACTAAGGGTAAGTACTTCTCCCATTGGGATCTTTGATCTACTTCCGTTACATAGGCTTTTAGTAGATAGAGAATTTTTAGGTTAGCTATTTTACTTTGGCCATCCGTTTGTGGATGATAGGCCAAAGAGAAGTTTAGCCTTGTCCCTAAATTCTCAAAGAGACCGTTCCAAAAATTATTGGTCATTCTAGGATCTCTATCCGACACTATGGACATTGGCAAGCCATGGTACTTGAAAATTTTTGAAATGAAGAGAGTTGCCATTTGATGGGCTTTGATAGTCTTTTTGACAGGTATAAAATGAGCTTGTTTACTGAACCTGTCTACTATTGTCCATATTCCTGTATTCCCATGGATAGACTTAGGCAATCCAAAGATAAAATCCATGGATATGCTCTCCCATGGTGAATTAGGAATTGGCAAGGGTTGAAGCAATCTAGGTTGCTTCCCTCTATCAAATTTTGACTTTTGGCATACCACACATTTAGAAACATACTCTTGTATGTTCACTTTCATGGTAGGCCAATAGAAATATGTTTTGATTCCCTTTAGGGTAGACTGAATCTCTCTATGCCCTGCATAAGGAGGAGCATGACATTTATACATTACTTTCTCACGTAGTGAGTAAGTAACGCATAGTGTATTGCCATAGAGAAGATAACCATCTTGTAAGGTAAATGGTTCCTCTTTCTTCCCTAATGCATGGGATGAAATCACATCTCTAAAATCGGGATCAATAGCATACTCATCTATCATTGAAGATAGATCATTGTGAGTTGTTATGGAAACCGCATTCACTCTCGGCCGTCTTGAGAGTACATCGGCTACTTGATTATGCTTGCTAGCAATGTGAGCAATATGAAAATGAAATTTGAAAAGGAAATTTTCCCACCTCATTAGAGCTTGGTCTGCGTCATGAAGTACTTAAGACTTTGGTGATCCGTTCGCAGAATGAAAGGAGTCCCCAATAAATAGTGCTTCCGTGAGTCTAAGGCATATAGAACTGCAAGGAGTTCCTTTTCATATATGCCTAGAGCTTGCTCAATAGGGTCGAGCCTTTGACTTTCATAGCCTATGGCGTGCCCTTCTTGGAGCAAAACAACTCCAAGGAAATCACCACAAGCATCACATTGGACCTCAAATGGCTTTGAGAGATCCGGTAGTGTAAGCACAGGTTGAGAGATAAGCTTTTCTTTAAGCTTTTTGAAAGCATTGTTCTCCTTAGCAGACCATGTATACCTAACAATTTTCTTTGTTAGGTCATGTAATGGTCCTGCAATTTGTGAGAAATTTTCTATGAAGCGTCTATAGTATGCACACATACCTATAAAGCTTCTTAGTTCATGAAGATTCCTTGGTTTAGGCCATCCTTTTATTACCTCTAACTTTGATGGATCCATTTGGATGCCATCTTGAGAGATAACGTGACCTAAATATTGAATCTCTTGCAAGAAAAATTCACTTTTCTTTCGATTAACATAAAGTTTGTTCTCTCTTAAAACTTGAAATATTACCTGGAGGTGTTGCTTGTGTTCGTCTAATGAATTAGAGTAGATGATAATATCATCAAAGAACACTCCAGTGAAGGTTTGGTGAGGCCTGAACAGCTTCTCCATCAAGCGGTTGAATGTGGCTGGTGCATTGGTCAAGCCAAAAGGCATGACAATGTATTCGTAAAGACCAAATGTGGTGCAAAATGCGGTCTTTACAATGTCTTGATCAACTATCCTTATTTGATGATAGCCACTTTTTAGGTCAATCCTACTGAAGTAGGTCTATCCTTGTAGCTTATCAAATAGGTCTTCTACCCGTGGAACGGGAAACCTATTCTTGATAGTGATCCTATTTAGTGCTCTATAGTCGACACACATGCGATATGTGCCGTCTTTCTTTTGCACTAATAGCACAGGTGAGCAAAATGGAGATGAGCTAGGCCTAACCATACCCTTCTCAACTAACTCATGCACTTGCCGCATAATCTCCTCTTGTTGATCTTGAGAAACTCTATAAGGAGGTTTGTTAGGCGGTGAACTTCCTGGAAGAAGTTCAATTGCATGGTCATCATTACCTCGTTTAGGAGGTAGCTCACAAGGGATGTCGTCAATAAAGACATCTTGAAACCCCTTGAGAAAATTGGATAACTCTAATTCCTTTTGGTTGATTTTATTTTCTTTTGCTAAAGCATTAGACTCATTTTGAGAATCTTTAACAAAAATCATGTACACAGAAATAGAGCTCTTTATTGACTCATTAAAAGCTGGTGTATGTACAATGGGTATAGTGCTACCCATTTCCTTAGCATCTACATACATATCTTTTTCCCTGATCTTAAAGAAAATTCTCCTTTCAGGGAATTTAACATTGGTAGCCAGGCAATCAAACCATGGTGCCCCTAGGATTACATCCTCATGCTTGAGAGGAGAGATAAAGAAGTCCTCTTTGTACACATAGATTTGGACATGGAGCCTCAACTTCTTGATTAAGGGAGTGACTGAAGCTTCTTGCTCCTTGAAAGCACTGTCTGTGGGTAGAACATCTCCCATCTCGTAGGCTTGTATGCCTAGCTTGGTGGCCAACTCTATAGATATAAAATTGTGAGTAGAACTAGGGTCAAAGAGAATAAAGCATCATGTTCTCTTACCTTTCCCCAAGCATGGCATAGAGGAGATCCTTTATGGCGAGTTTCCTCCTCTTGGATTTCGACCAAGGTAGCTCTAGGAGGATCATGGCGGGTGTTCTTTTGGGGACAAGCGCGGTACGTATGCCCTTGTTCGGCGCACTTGAAACACCAATTATCCTTGCGATAACGCTCAAGCTCTTCAAGAAAGAGTTTGTTTTTACCTTTGTAAACTCACTTCTCTTTAGCTTTGTTGGAATTTCCCTTAGGAGAATTTTGGACATTGTCCTTCCCCTTAGGCTCGTTGGAACCCTTGTTTTCCGTGGGCTTATTATTTCTTTTAGCCCCCATTTGGAAATTGATTTGAGAGGCACCATAGTATGGTGTATTACCGCCGATATGGTGCGTGCCCTTTGGGAGTTGACATACTCCACCATTTCTTCGGTTAAGCCCGCACAAAATTGTTGCTTTTGCTCTCCAAAATCCAACTTTTTGAAGATAGTGGCTTTGAGTTGTAAGTCCAAAAACTTGTCTACATATTTGTGAATGGATTCATAGTGAGAGAGCTTCAAGCTTCACCATTCGGTGAGTACTTTGTCTTTGGCATCGGTGGCCAAAAACTGCTTCATAATGGAAGCTCTTCAAGCTTTCCATGTTCGTGGAGCTTCACCGTTGGCTTGTAGGCTAGACCACCATTCCCTGGTGGAATTTTGAAAGTGCATAGTTACATGGCATAGCTTAGAGGACTCCATGAAGCCCTCATCTCCGAATGCCGCATCAAATTGTTGGATAAAGGCCAAGAATTTGTCCGTAGCACCAAAGGTGCCATCATAGGTAAGGAAAGAGATGCTCTTCCCTCCCTCTTTGAACTTCTTGAGCTTGGACGACCTCTTCCATGCGGCATAGGATTTCCTATGGCCTCGTCTTTTGGATGGTTCAAAGGTTGCACCATCACTTTCTTCAAAAGGTGAAGAATTTGAGGAAGACGGAGAAGAGGATGACCTCTTTCTTGCCTTTTGCTTGCCTTGATCTTCGTTGTCTTCACCATCACTTTAATAAGAGGAAGAGGATGAAGAAGATGGAGAAGAGGGTGTCCTCTTTCTCGCCTTTTTCTTGTCTTGCTTTTTGTCATCCCTCTTTGAATTATGGTGTGGAGAAGTGTGCGATGGTCTTCTCCGTTTTGGAGGTGATGGAGAGCATTTAGCCGGCCGTCTTCGTGAAGCCATCTCCACCGAGGTGGCGGGAGACTCACTTCTTTCTCATTACTTTGGTGGAGGCTCTTGAGTTGTCCTTTGGGAAGGAGATGCATCATCAAGAAGTAAATTCTTGAGCCCTTCATATGGATTCTCTTCTTCTTCCCGAATCGGTGAGAGGCCTCTTTTGGAAGTCTCACAAGGAGGCTTCCTAGGTGTTCTCTTGTCACGGTGGGGAGCCTGGAGAATCCCATGAGCACAAAGCCGCCGCTGCACTTTACTTTGGAGAGATGGATTGCCCATGGCTTGTTGAAGCCTAGGAACAAGATAGTTAACAAGCATCCGGGCATCATTAGTAGCTTGCTCATTAGCAAAATCAAAGTTATCAACATTAATTTCACTCTCTTTACTATTGTCAGCCATTCTAACAACTTTTAGGTGTAAACTTTTTAGGTGTACTTTGGTACTTCAAGCCCTAGTTACTACTCCTCTTTACCCCTTTAGAAAAAGCACTCAAGCTACTGTACCCGTGGCTCGAATACCATTAATTGCAATGAATAGAAGAGAGGGTCATCCAACACCAAAACAGCACTGGCTCTTGTCAAGCTTCTAATAGCTCAATAGTGGTTAAGCCATAGGCAAGCCCTGTAGGACTCCACTATTAAGACCATCGCTCTCGATGGTGATGCCCTGCTAACTGCACGAAGGCAGGCACACTGTAAGGCTGGAAAATCCCTATTCTACTTACTCACATGCAATTAATAATACCAACCATTTATAGCTAGCTTGAGTACCTCCCTTATTGAGCAAGAAAAGAGAAACCTTGTACTCTGATACCAATGTAACATTTAATGGCCTAGTAACTTGTGTGTAGCGGAAATTAGCATGAACATAGTGAGCATTTCATTAGAATAGATTCCTAATGAGAATAACAAGAGTGCTTGGGTGGAGAGAGCAACAAAAAGCATAACACCTAGTTAGATAGCATGAACAATACTTTCAAAAGAGAGAGAAATTAAGCTATTGACAATAGTTGAGGACCGGATTTGCATGGAGCCGGTCCCCCTCCAAAAAGCTTTGTATTATGGTTTCTCCCATCAAGAGAGACATTGTACAATACAATTCTTTGTGTTCCTTCAAGACTAGCTAGTGCAATTAAGATGGAAACTTCATGCACTAAGCAAAACACTTATCAAACACAACATCAATTCCCTCACGGTCTCAGACCCAAGACCTCACACACCTTCGAAGATGGTGAGAGCTAGCGGGGTATGAGAGTAGATTGAGAGGAAGAAGGAGTATTCTTACAAGAAAGATGTACATCTTGTCACATACTCACTCATATTAGCATAGCTTAGCTTAGTAATTAGCATGGTAGAGGAGATGAGCATGCATTGAAGCTTGGCTCTTGGTTGGATTTGCATCACAAAGCCAAGAGTTGTTGGTGTAGGCCTCCCTTCTCACAAGCTTGGAGTAGGAGATAAGCTTTCCATTAAAGCTTGAGAAGGAGAGAGTGAGTCTTCTTGCTCCACACATGAGTCATGTGTGTGTGAGAGTCAATAATGCCTTTTCAAAATCAGCCCCCTCTCTCTCTTGGTCGACCCCTCTTGCTATTTTCTCGCCAAGTAAAACCTGATTTTTACAAATCCAAGTGCCATTTATCCGCTTTATCAAAAGCATGGCATCACCAAACACATTTAGGCGTTGAATCCCTTGCAAAATACATTGTTCTAATCCAAGAATTAAAGCTGCGTACTCTGCTTCATTGTTGGAGTGGGAGTGTAACATCTGCCCAATAGAGAATACCTTTTTCTTTTGCTCGTTGAAAATGATGATGCTAGCTGTAGACCAGTTCAATGTTCTTTTGTATGCCCCATCAAAGAAAAGAGAATGAGATCTTTCTAGCTTAGGAATTTCTACCATTGGTGTCACTTCTTTACCTTCTATGTTGACCTTTAGCTTCTTCTCATAGTGACGATGAGTAAGAATGCCTGCTAGACTAGCCCTGGTGGAGTTTTCTACCTGCATGGTGTAATCAAACTCTTGTAATCTAACAAGCCACTTAGAGATCTAGATGAGACATCCATGTGTTGCATCACATACGAAAAGACCTCTTCCATTGTCAAAATTACAAAGGGTCTAGGCAATAGATAAGAGCGGAACTTTGTAGTGGAAAACATCAATGCAAGCACCATGTGCTCTACCGCGGTGAATCCTTTTTCTGATGGGGTCATGACACGACTAGAGCAGTAGATGGGGTGCATGAAAGAGGTTTAGGGGTCCTTTTGCATTATTACAGCTCCAAGTGTATCCCTTCCTACACTGGGGATAACATAAAATGGCTTGTCCCATCTAGGGGGTGCAATGGAGGGAAGTGTAGCTAGGATCTGTTTCACTTCGGTAAACTGTTTTGCATTTTATTCATTCCATAGGAAGACATCTTTATGGGTGATTTGTTGTAGAGGGAGAACCACCTGAGAGAGCAAGTGAATGAACCTGCTCAAATACCTTACCTTCTGAAAGAAAGAGACCAATTGCTTAGTTGTGGCGGGTGATGACAGAGATACTAAAGCTTGAATTTTGCTAGGGTCAGCCTCAATCCCTTTTGTTGAAATTACATGGCCAAGAAGAGTGACCTTGCTTTCACCAATGTGACACTTATCTACGTTAAGCTGGCCACCCAAGGTTTGCAGCCTAGCCAGGCCATCATAGACCTTGCTCAAATGGAGGGAGCGAGAACTGTAGATGCAAAAATAATCTATGAAGACTCGTATTGACTTACCAAAGTATGGATGGAAGACAAAAGTTACATAGTGTTGGAATGCGGCCGGAGTGTTGGTGAGGCCAAAAGGTATCACCCTGCAAGCAAAACATCCCCATGGTGTTATGAAAGTTGTCTTTTTCTGGTCTTCTTCTACAATGCTAATCTGAAAGTAGCCTGAGTAGCCATCACATACCGTGTAGCGCTCATGACCTGCTACCTCATTGAGAATTTCATCTTGGAATGGGAGGGGAAAATGATCCCTCTTTGTGGCTGCGTTGAGAGGTTTGTAGTCTACACAAACCCTCCACTTACCATTCTTCTTTGGTGTGACTACCACTGGAGAGACCCACTTTGAGTCTTCGACGGGGTAAATGAAACCTGCCTGTAGTAGCGAGTTCCTCACCTCTTTGAGCAATGCTTCTTGTTGAATTACCCCAAGCCTTCTGAGCTTTTGCACTATAGGCTTACTTCCTTCCTTGAGTCTTATGCGGTGTTGTACCACTATGATGCCTGTGATCTTGTTATAACCATCAATGAAAAATGTGGTGAAGTTACCTAGCATAGAGACATATTCTTTCCTCTCTTCACCAGTTAATTCACTGGAGAGTATATGATATAACTTACTTGTATCCACCAAGGGTTGCGTACCTGATGGTCCCTCATGGTTCTCCAGTGGTGTTTCAGATTGTGTCAATCTTTTTGGGTCTTTGAGGATGACCCCCATCACTTCGATGCTACCATCGCTCTCTTCAGTTGTTGTTGTCTCTTCTCCCGAGGTGGTCAAAGGGTGGACTCATCTTCCAATGCCTCCAAGATCATGTTGCGTTGCTTCCCAGTCTTCATGTCGTAGAATATGGATTTCCCTTTTGCATCCTTCATTTGGATCATTCTGGTACTCCAGTCTTGCTTAGCCTCCATAGCCATGAGCCATGGTCTTCCAAGAATGATAGGGTAGCCCTCCCCTTTGTGTGGCGTGACAAAAATGTCTACCTCCACTTCTGTGTTGAATGCCTTCACTTTGACTGCATTCACAATGCCTACGGACTTCACTCTGATGTTATTTGCCATTTTAGCTCGGCAGGGTGCCAGCCTACTTATTTCTAGGCCTAGATGGTGCATCATTTTCTCACTCATGATGGATATGTATGTGCCACCATCTATGTAGACGTTTGAGATACATTGCCCCTTGATGTGGGCATCCATGATTGGTAGGATGTCGTCAACATTCCTCCCAGAGATAGCCCCAGCCATCCCAATGATTGAAAATGATGTGCTGGACATGAAAACAGATTACTTAGAATGTTTTACACTCACATAGCTACACATAAAAGAGAATCAAATACACAATAATACCATGTAGTGAGTAATCTGGGTGTCTGTCCATGCTGTCTTGAATGATTTCTTGAGAAGGTTGAGATTCTCCTTGACCTTGTTCATATCACCTTGTGACCAATCATCTTTGTCGCACATCAAAAATAGCATGTCTATTGATCGCCAAACCTCAGCCTTCGCGTTACGAGTAGTTGGTTCTTGATCTTTGACTACAATATGTAGCTTTTTCCAGCTCTGATACTCTACCTTGCTAACTGAAGGGGATCGGGGAGCACCACAGACGGAGAGTGAGAGAGAGAAGGAGACACACGACACAGATATGGGTGGAGAGACTCAAAGAGTGAGCAGCCCCCTATACACTTATGCTATGTATAAGGTATACAAGTCAGTGGGCGCCCAGACTCTGGGCGGCCGGGCAAGGCACAGACGCCTATACCCCAACAACCTCCCACTTAAAGGCGACTGTGCCTTTAAGAAAGGGAACCTAGTCTAAAGACTACAAAAGGTGAGAGAAAACCGCTCTCAACCGATGCCCACTGGCTGACTGTGATCGTGTGCATCCGGCTGTCCTGCTCCCGTGTAAGTCCATACACCACCAGACGTACCGCACACGTACTGCAAGTATGTATGCAATACCTGCATATCTCCCTCGTGCACTATGCCATCATCAGCCAACAAACGACTGACAACCCCAACTGCAAATGCTCCCACTGCAGCTGCGATATCCGGTCTCAAGATCAACATCTCATACATGAGACCACCGAATGCCGATGCAATGCTAGCGGGCCCTGCTAGCTCTACGGAGCATGCATCAACATATATATGCCTGGCAATAGGCATCTTTGACTGACAAGGCGCGTCAGCCACATGCATCTCCTGACTGTCCTCAAAAGACGCATCAACCTGTCGTGCAACCTCAGAGCAAACCAGATGCTCTACGTGTCTGCTGGAAGACATATCCTGCACAACTATATCCCCATGCTCACTGTCGAGCATAGAAAGGAATGACTGCATAATCGCTGACATCTCAGTCTCCTTTGCAATCATCCACTGCAAACATAACCACTCAATCTGTTGTGACTCACTAGAGCTCTCATGCTCTAACTCCGTATGCATAGACTCTTGCACAACGTCCTCCTGTCGTGACTCACTAGAGCAAGACCGCTCTACGTGTCTATCCTGCATAGAAGTATCTCACACAACCGACTCTCTGCTCTGCTTAGTCACTAACAAAGCATGCATGTATGACTCTGTCACGTCTCTATGTGACTGCTCAAGTCGTGCCCCAACTGTGTGCACAACGAGCTCACTACTCTGCACTCCATGCAAAGCATCCTGCAACCCATGAGCAAAAGAGACTCACCTGCTCTCTCTCTCTCTCTACCTGGCTGCGTGATCACAGAGACAACACCGTCTCTCCCGTGATCCACATGCAATGGGTAACCTGTACCACTCCTGGCACCTCTCGCAATCACTAGCGAACCCAAATGCAATGCAAAAGATCGCTCAAGCAGCGATACCCGACATCCACTATCCCGTAACTGTCTGACTGAGATCAAATCCCGTCTCAGATCTGGCACATAACGCAGGGTAAATCTCATACCACTGGGCAAGGACAAACATACGTCTCCTGTACTGTCAATGTCATACACAGCACCATCAGCCATGTGCACACAACCAAGTCTCCCACTAGAAAACGTACTAAACCACTCACGATGCGACATGACATGGAAAGTAGCATCTGAATCTAGTAACCAATGTGAAGACAATGTGCAATCCGTAGACATAAGATCATCTGAAGACAAGCTAGATGTAAATGTGACATCGCCATCACAAGCATGCTCAGTAACCACCGTACTGATCTCACTAGCATCTGTCATGCCCAAATCTGCATCACACATCTGTCGCCTCCGTTGTCTCAAACGCCTGAAACATCGACGCCTAATGTGCCCTCTATGTCCACAATGCCAACATGTCAAGTCTTTATGCCGTCGAGACTTGCGTGTGGGACCAATCTCTCCCATGGACATAGATGTGGGACTAGACTCCCCTGTAGACATGGATGTCGCGTACATAGCATGTAAACTCTGCCATAAAGCATGAGTTGTAGTCTCCCTCGAGACCTGCCAGTAAACAGACTCAACCAGACGCAAACAAATCGTAGACATGGCTAACTCATCAAGATCCTGCCAATCATCATCACGCATAGAATTGGGCTCCGCCGATAAACCACGCAAGGGTTTATACTGCCCCAAATCCGCCAATGCAACAAGCATATGTTCCTTCCAAGCAACAAAATCTACACCATCAAACTGTGTCAGACCATAACACTGGAAGTCAAATGAAAAATCAGCCATAATGCTAGCAAAAGAGCAACCAACAATGAGCAGAAAATGTCAACCAAATCAGCCCTAAACTGGCTCGAATCGCATCAACAAAAGTCTGCAAATATGGCTGTAAGATATGGCTGCAAATCAGCCCCAAAATTCAGCTCTTAAACAGCTGCATAAACAAGTCACAAACGTGTCCGAGATCAGCCTACAACTGAGCCATACATGGACACCTGCAAAGAGGAAACAATGGCTGAAAATTCAGCGCCCAAATAAGCCCTCAAACCTGCCTGTAAACTTGTAAACCTGTAGCTGAAACCTGCTGAAAAACCTCAAGCCATTAGTGCTCGAATCCGGCTACCTAGCTCGTAGCCACACAAGCATACATCACAACATTCACTCCTGTGAGTGTGCCAAGATAACTATACGCCTGTCAAACCCGTGAGCTAATCACCAAGCCCACAATGTGCGGTATCGATGCATACACACACACAAATCTCCCACTTGCAGAGAACACCGCACACAAATGCTGAGTGCAACCCGCAATCTCTACCTAGATCGCATAAATGATGCGCATAAAACTCCTGGGAAAATTTCGCCAGAGTTTCGTCAGTAAAACGGCCACAAAACCAGTAACCAAACTGACTGCACGCTCAAAACCATGAGCAACCAAAGCGCATCAAACCGCACTCCAAATGCATGCACCAATCTCCACACTTTGCATACATCATTGCAAACACCTGCAAATCTAGTACACAAATATCTGCTCTACCTGTGACTGCCAAAAAACATGCTCGAGGCATACATTGTTGAGCTCAAAATGCAATCACATTAGTCTCCCTAAGCATCAAACCACATAAGGCATACATCGTATCCTCCCACCTGTGAGGAAACTTGCAGCAAATATCACTCTCACATCTGAGAGCAAACCATGTGTGGAATCCTCGACACACAATAAACAACTGCTGCTGCTGCAGAAAATTCAGCATTCAGAATTTTAAAATTCTGATATGACGAGCGCGTCCGGAGCGTGCCAAAACCCCAAGGTAGACTCCTGGATCACATGTATCCGAGTCCGGGTGTGAAAGCTATGCCAAAAAACCTTCGTTTCGACCCAAAAACGCAGCATAAACTGCCAAAAGAGGGCTGAAAAATGCAGCTCCTCAATTGTAGCTCGAATGAGGTTTCTGATGGCTCGAATGGCTTCTAAAGGGGGGTAAAACGGCAGGATACCTGCTGGAAACACTCTCGGAAAGCCGAATTTGCCGATGCCGAAGTCGAAACCCTGTTTACACTCTTGAAAGTGCGCGCGCGCGGACGCGATTTCGGGAATGAAACTGGCTCTCCGCTGTCGTCGTGACTGTGCACACACGCGCTCCCTCCGAACCTATGCTCTGATACCAATTGAAGGGGATCGAGGAGCACCACAGACGGAGAGTGAGAGAGAGAAGGAGACACACGACACAGATATGGGTGGGGAGACTCAAAGAGTGAGCAGCCCCCTATACACTTATGCTATGTATAAGGGATACAAGTCAGTGGGCGCCCAGACTCTGGGCGGCCGGGCAAGGCATAGACGCCTATACCCCAACACTAACATAAGATGTGTTATATATTTTTCCATGTTTTGTTAGCTTCGGATCTCGTATTCCTTGGGGTTTATATAAAAACCTCTGTGCCTTCACCCCACCAATGGATGGTTTGCATGGGACATCCTTCTCAGCAGTTGATCTCTTTTCATCCCGCTGGATTTTCACATTGCCACCATGAAGCCCCATATCCAACAATACCAATTCTAAGCACTGCAGGGCCACTTCTCGCTCTGTTGAGTTCTTGATTTTCCAAGAAAAACTGATATATAAGTAGACCAATTTCTCCACAATTCTACAAAGGGCATGCAACACCCCTCGTGACTCTTCAAATGTGATGTTGTAAAACCCCACCATTCTCTTCTGTAACATCTGCAGGTCCATAAAAATATTATTGAACTCATCATATGCCATGTTTGCTCCATGGCCACTGTAAGTTGCTTTAAGATGAAAGGGCTGTCCAAGATATTCTCCCTGTGCATCGTTAAGCTGAAGCCTCTCTTTCCAAACACTTGAGGCTGATGGTAAAAGTTTGGATTTTATTCCCTTCTTAACAAAGATGGATGAGACAGATTTTTGTATAGCCGAATATCCTCTTTTGCTTACACCAAGTGAATCAAGTGTGCCTTGTATCTCTTTTGCAGGCATTGAGTTCTCTGAAATAAAGTGGTCCACTACATTTCGCTGTAGGACCTTAAACTTCTTGTCATGTACTATATCTGCTGCAAGGCTTCTACTTATAAGTGGCTTCAATCTCTTTCCTATATTGGCTTTGGGGTCAATGTTTTCCTTGTTAGGATAGATTGAATCTCTACATGAAGACAATGCATAAGTAAATAACATAAAATTTACTTAACTAACACTATTTAGGCACATGAAAACAATGCATAACAAGAAAAAACAAAAATATTACTTAACTAAAACTATTTAGTCAACCAAGAAGCATCACCTTAATGCTCAGATTCTTTTCTTGAGACCTCCGGATGCAACCTGCAATGTTTCAAGATTGCGCAATTTCTTCTTTCGGATACGATCACCCAAGATGGTGTCCTTCATTTGACAACTTCGTACCTTTCCTTTCAGTTCCTGTACCTCTATTTTGTGTTGCAAAATGGTAACCTGATCTGTAGAATGCAAATGTGAAAGACGAACAATCTCACATTGTTGAGCTTGGAGAATGCCCTTATAAGTTTCAGCTTCCCTTGTAAGAGATTTATAATAGCCCAGAAGGCCCTTTTCTCCATCACCAGCAAATGTCAATAAGCTTGTAGGATTGACAAATGGTGGAGACGCATTAGTCATTGGATTCTTAGGATAGAGAGAGCCTCTCGTCCAGATATCTATGTGTTTAGCTCCCTGAGCTCTGAGTGTGTCTATGGATGCGGGAGGTATATGTGTGTTTGCTTTACTACGCTTAATCAATGGTTGGTACTCGTTGTCAAAATCAATGTGAAGGTGATATTTGGCTCGTTTCTGTGTAACATTTGTGCCATTAGCCAAAGGTGTAGGTTTAATGAAAAGTGAATAGGCGGTTGCGGCTTCGTCCCTCCATGTTAGCCTCATACCCTCCATGATGTTGACGAGGTTCATTCAATGCAACTGAAAAGAAGATTATCCCTCAATCATTACGAACGAATGTTCAGAAGTGTAAAGAATCTACTTAAAGTACACTTTTTGATCTTTTACCATGAAAGACCCACCTCTATTATTCGCCATATTTTCTAGAGAGAGAGTGCGAAAAATACATTTTCTTAGAAGGCCCTCCAAATGACCTCCGAAATTTCCTAATGGGGCCTTAAAATGGCAAATACAATCTTTTTTTATCTATGGCTATGAGATAGAAGTGTGCGGTTTGATGTATTCATAGCAAACTCCCCCCCCCCAAATGGAAAATACCTAAACCTTGTATCATGCTCATCAACAATTTTTTGCTTCCTTGTGTCCACTACCCATGTTCTTGGTGTGTGTTTGTCATTATAAGGCCCCAGGGACCCTAAAAAAGAGGGGCCATAAGGGCGCGCAGAATGGCCATCCAAGGTCCCTGGATGGCCATTCTGTGCGCCCTTGTGGCCCCTCTTTTTTAGGATCCCTGGGGCCTTATAATGACAAATAGGGGCTTTTTTTAATGCATGTCCATGAGATAGAGGTCTAGAGTTTGATGTAATCAGAGAACGCCCCCCCCCCCCTTCCCCCCTTTTCTCTGTGTTCAGAGGTCCAGAACATTCACTATGTAAAATTTTCTTATATCATGTGCGTTCACAAGAATGGATTAAAAGTACCCCGTAGAGGCCTTATCTACACATGTTTCTGTCACTTTACAAGAATATAAAATCCCTTCTATTGAACACATGTGCTATGTTACATATACTTTAGTGAACTCCCCTGATCAAAGGCCTCACAAATCCGAGGAGTTTCAAACTTCGAGCGAGACTTTCCGAGCAAGACCTAAACCGAGCAAAAGTCAAGAAGATTGAAGACCACAATCTAAACCACAAAAGGTATTACTTATAATTAGTTCTAAAATTAGTATGTATGTGTGTGTTTTTCTCTCACATACTCTCTCTCTCTATCTATTTTTTATTATTATGGCATATACAATGTGTGCTCTATCATCTCTTTTTTTATTTTTTCATGTGGTGGAGTAGCGTGTTCTCTATTATTTCCTCTCTCACTCTCTCTCTCTTTCACACACACACACACACACACACTCACACTCACACACACAGATGCACTTTGCATTTTCCATTCTAGAATATATAGGGTGCTATTTTTTCTTTCTCTCTCTCTCTCAATTAAATGCCTCGATTAATGAAGAAACTATGAGAACTATAGCCATGTTCTGATGAACACGGTGCATGGGTGCAAAGAACACAAAAAAGGACCCTACAATATGGACACCATCCACTTCATGGAGTCAACAAGTCTGACTTTTGTTTTTTATAGTTGCAGTTGAGGAAGCTTAATAAACGTGAGGCTTTTAAGTTTTATGAAGCTTAAATTTTTGTAGAGCCTTGGGTAGATGATTAAAAAAGAGACTTAGTTATGAGTTATGAGGATAGCCTTTAAGTCTTAGGACTTCCATTTTCCTTTGAAGTTCAAAGGTTGATTCAAAGTGTAAACTTTAGAGATCTAAGCCTTTAAAAGCTTTAAACTTTAGAGATCCAAGCCTTTAAAAGCTTTACTTTTTTTTAATCTTTTGCAAAACTGTTGCCTTTCAGTTGTCTTTTTTCCAAAAGAGAAAATCAAAACAAAACTCCCTCCAGCACCATGCGTCAGTGCGTGGAGCTTGAGAGAGTTTTGAATTTTGTTCCTATTTAGCTAAATGTAAATCTTATTCCTCTCCCTTTTCTCAAATGAGAGAAGAATATTTACTTTTGTGTGTGTGTATGTGTATTAGATTGCACACATGCGTGCCGTTAGTCGGTAGCTATGTCTCCTCTTCATCGAACGGTCATATGGCATGCTTTGCGCACATGCACTAGCGGTGGCAGCTTAACCGGACGTAAGTTTGTGCACATGTCCCAGGACCGGCCCAGGACCGGCCGAGTGTTCGTCAACCCACGATTTCGCTTATTGTCCCGTCCTTAGCAAGTCTTGCAGTCAAACCCTACAAAGGCCATTAAAGCTAATTGCGCAGCCACAGTACCCTGCAAAGGCCATTAAAGCTGATTGCGCAGCCACAATACCCTGCTGCACGTTATGAGCATCCGCTGAGCGTACATATGTTAATAATGGAATGGTATCGCTTCCACACCGTTGCAAACGGCTAGGAGAGGGGCATTGCTTTCCGGTTACTGCAACCAAACCACGTTCTACAAGTGGTAAGCTACGCTCCAAAATCGTGGTGGGCCTCGCTAGAATCTTCACCGAACGGCATTCTCTTTTGGGTGCATGTGCGCACCCTATGTGTGTGTGTGTGTGAGAGAGAGAGAGACACTATGCCCACATAAAATTTTTGTGTATGCATTTTTAGTGTGGATGGAGAGAGAGAGAGAGAGAGAGAGAGAGAGAGAGAGAGAGTTTGTGTATTCTACAAACTATGAGACATAGAGAGAGATAGAGAGAGAGAGAAAACGTGCATGATATGATTTATAAATTCCAAAAAAGAAGAGACATAGTATGAATATATGTGCTACAAGAGAAAGATAGAGATAGTGTGTGTGTGTGTGTGGTATTTAATGCTTTACCATGAGGAGAGAGAGAGAGAGAGAGAGAGAGAGAGAGAGATATATATTTTTTGTGTGTAGCTATGTGGGGGGGTCATGTATAATGTTTCTAAAAAAATGTTACATGAACTCGCTCTCTTTTTGGCTTGCTTGAAATGTTTTGCTCGGTGTTTGGTAAGACTCCACAAATCCTGTGCACTAAACATTCAACACTAGAAATCAACCAAACAAGGAGCCAATTTTTACTTCCTTCTGTCCACCTCATGTTCTTGGGAATGTTTTGGTTAAGCTATTTCTTTGGTATTTGAAACCACATGTGACCCCTATTGTTATAGTATCCAACCAAAGGTTTCTTGATTAGCGGTTTACATAGGCTCCAGTGGTACATATCTTCTATGTTAAAAATGCATGTATCTATAATTTATGTTTACACTTTCTCTATCCAAATGAGCTATATAGTAAAAATCAAATCCGCAATTTAACAATTAAGTTCACAAGGTAATAGCTATTGGTATCATCTTTAGCAATACCAAAGAGATAACTACCAATACCTCATGAACATGGAAGATTTGATACCAAAAACTTGTCAATACTACTAAAAAAGGTGGAAACTCAAAGGCTTTACAATATATGTATGATGAAACACCAATCAATAATAAGTCACTCCTATGCATCAACACCTCCATCTCAAGTTGTCATTTCTTTAAGTCAAGCTTCTCATAGACATAGTATGGAAACAATAACATGTTGGAAAGCAAGAATTTAGCTTTATCAACTTGTGAAACGTTGCTAATGATATATATTAAACATCCCGAAATGAGAACATCTTGACAAAGGTTATGATCCACTTTAATAAGAATAACCATTGATGATTAAACTGAAATCAAAATATTGCTTGAATTTCTTCATGGTGGAGTGACTAAGACTTGAGACTTGAAACGTTAGAGAGGGAGAATGGGGAACACACCCGACACACACGCAACTGCCCCTATATAGCTCAGGGTATTCACAGCACCCCTGTCCTCTCGAAAACACCTTCAAAACAAGCAACTCACACTAGCAGGGCCTCGCCTGCACTTTGCCCAATGCACACACAACCTGCACAGTCCTCGGATAGTGATCACACCTATCTTGCCCGTTTCCCGCTCTTCCACAACTCAACACCTCTCTCTCTTTCTCTCTCACATACACAGGGAGCCCGGGGGACGCACACGCTCACACACACCGGCACCACACACCCTGGAGACGAGCAAAGAAGAAAGGGGGGAAGGGGGAAAGACGACGCCAAAACCGACAATGAAAGCTTGTCCTTCAAAACAAAAACACCTGTACAAAATCCATATGGCCTGCTCTTGGTCGCAACAAGGCCATCACTGTTTCACACAGAGGGGTACACACCTCCCTCCAAACTCGCATCCGTCGGCACACACCTCGACGGTAAATCCACCGATGTCTTCACTTCGACAGAAGTCGCTTCTTTTGGTTTCGCTTGCATAGCGGCTCCTTCTCCTGGTAGCCCTCGCTGGCTCTCTTTACTGCAAGGCGTTTGCTCTTCTGAGCTCTTTCATGGCAATTCACCCTTCAAGCCCGCTTCGATTGCGGAGCGCACAGAAAAAAACCCTCTTGCCTTTCCTTCTCCGCAAGTCGCTCGACCTTCTGAGCTGCTTCATGGCGATTTGCCTTCTATGTTTGCTTCCATCCTCGAGCGTGCAAAGCGTTTTCGTTTTTCGCCCCTTCTCCTCTTCCTCCCAAGCAAGAAGCCAAAACCTTGAGTAAAAACCCCCCAGCTCGAAAACGAGGCCTTCTCTCTCCCTTTTTTTTTCACCCCAAAAGAAAAAAAATTGCTCTTTTGCAGTGACGCCGGCGCCACTGTGCCTTGGGCTTTTTTTTCCTTACTCCAGCTTCCCTTCTTTAATTTAGCCTTGAACTTCACTTTTTCTTCCTTTCCCTTTTAGTCCAGCCACACTTTGCTTTTTTACCTTTACAAAACAAAAAAACCTCAAGCATGTGATTCACATGCCGTCGGTGCTACGTGTGTTCGGGTTCGCATAGCACTCCTCTCGTGAAGTTACCCTCTGCCAACTTCACACCTGGAGAGTTTTTCCACATTCAGAATATTTTCCATTTTTTTACCACAAGTCACCCCCTTGGAAACAAATCAAGTCCGTCCCCCTCTGTCGTGACTGTCCATCCCCTTGAAGTGAACGCACCCCGATGCCCCTAGCTCGGATCGGTGAGCCGAAAATTTTGGTTGACTCCTCACATTGCACGAAACTTTCCAAAACTCTAACGAGCTAAAAAAACTCATGTCGGCACACCCACTGATGAGCACATATCCGACCCCTGGCAAATATTTCACGGACCATAACTTGCCCGTCTGAGCTCCGAATGGCGAACCAAAAAAATCAGCATGATTGACAGCTTGAGCTTTACACGTGTATGCACTGACATCAGTCCGGGCCACCTGTATCCAGCTGCCCTGTCCGTCGGAGATCTGCTACACACTCCAGCTTTAAACCGCAATATCTTGCACATCGGGGCTCTGTTTGACGAGCCGTCTGGACGAACTTCTAGAGCATCTTGAACACCACATTTCGGGGCACATTCCACGCATCTTGAACACTTTGACCTGCAGTCCCAATCAGTCCACTTCGAAGGCCCCACGGGCCTAAAAAAACACTTTAAGCATACATTTCGGTTGCCACTCTCCTGCCCAGGGCCTTCATTCCTGCTTTAGCCCTTTGCCATGCGCCTGCTAGTACCCATAGCTCGGCATAGAGCTCTTCCTCGCGCAGCACCAACGTCTTACAGGAAAATCAAAATATCCATAAAGGTTAACAATATTTCTCAAATCTGTATGAAACTCCAATAATCTAAACTAAATACTCTCACTCAATGCGACACCATTTAACAAAAAAATATATTTATATTGCATTTATAGAGGAATCCAGCCTCATGAAAATAATTACAAACGGAGATAATGTTGTTGTCGTTAGGTGTCTCCTACAAGTATTTGTCTTCCTCAGCTAGAGATTCATATACAATTGAGTGTTTGTGTGTCTATGACACTAGGGAAGATATTAGTACTATATGAATGGCTTTTCTAAGAGCTCCTAGAGAGTACCTATGGGTTCAAGTTCTACAAAAATTCTACTATTCTTATCAAAATCCTTTAACATGGTAGTGAAAGGTTCCTCACGGAACAAAAATAGAGCGATTTCCATCTCCGCACATGGTTGCTTGCTCATGTACTCTGAAAAAAAGTTGACTCTCTAAGTAAACAATAGATTATGTGAGCACAAAGTTATAAAGTACAAAATGATATCATTCTAATAATCTAATGACAACTATACAAAAAATAAATTATAAGAAAAATCTTTCATGACTCTCCATAGATAGCACAACTTACTAAAATCACATGCTACACAACTATAGATGGCGCACCAAAGCCATCAACAAAATAACACCACCCACTGTTAAGAGGTGTCAAGCCTAAACATTGAAAGCCATAAAGAGGTTTGTTCTCTCCAGCATGATAAACTTAAACATGGAGATGATGTTAAGCTATGAATGTAAGCTACAAGGGTAGTTTTCTTACCATTCTATCTTTATGTTGGAGATAAAAACTTGCAATGCCCACACACTATTCACACCTCCTGTTGTTGTGGTATGCAAGTCATGTGAGCTCATACTTTTGCCACCTTCGGGAGTAGAGGTTTCCATGTAGTGTGAGTGAATGAAAGTAGAAGGAGTAGAATCTTGTTTCATGCTATAATGGAGATGAGAGAGAGGAGCTAGCTTGCTATGAAACTATGTGGTGGGCAAGGGGAAGATATGGAGGAGGAGCTTGCTTGGTGCTACAATGTAGGTGGGAGAAAGCTAGCAGAGAGATAATGTTGGACTATAGGGGGTGCATGTGGTTGTTGCAGCAATGGAGAGCTTGGAAAAGGGTTTATAGAGAGAGAAAATCACTTTTTGTGCACGCTTTTTTACTTTTGGAGGTCAAAAATACTTTTTTGACCATGAAATAGGTTTGGGGACCTTTTAAGGAGGGAAAACTTGAAATTTTATTTTTTTTGAAAATTTGAATTTTTTAGTGTATTTTTAAATCCGGACCAAAAAGTGGGGGAAAAGAGGTCAAAGTGGTCCCCCCCCCCTTTCCCTAACCACCTCCCTTACCTTCTCACTAGGTAAGAGGCCACTAAGAGGTGTAAGGATACCTTGTCCCCCTACTTTTTTGAGGGTATAGAGTGTGTCCACCACCCTCTTCCTATTGGTTGGCCTCTAATTAACCTTAAACCCAAAGGGCCCCTAGAGGGTTCATATTTTTCCTAATGGGTTTCCAGCAGGTGGTGGAGGTTGCGGTGGAATGAGAGGTTGTGGTGGTGGTGGTGGTGGTGGTGGTAGTTGTACATGTGGTCGAAGGATTTGGACCGGTGGAACGGGCCCTGGTTGCCTGGGTGATGGTGGTCTTCCCCTTGGTGGAGAGATCTGATTCTGTCTTCCTCCTCTATTGAAGTCATGCCTTCTTAGATGTGGGCAATAATACATGCCATGGCCGTCCTCCCCGCAATTGTAGCAGTGGTATTCTTAGTTTTTCCTTCGTTGTCCTCTCCCTTGCTCTGGATTTCTGATAGGTGCATGCCCTTGCTGCACCAGCTGCACAAATAAACTTTCAAGCTGAGTAGTGATGCAACTCAAAAAGTCTTGTTGCTCTTCTGATGCCTCTTGTGGTTGGGTTCTCTGAGCAGCTGTTGCAGTCACTGACGTTAGTGGGACCGAGCTCGATTCCTCTGACTCGTTGACTCTTGCTTGCATGTGCAACTTCTTGTCTTTAAGACAGACTACTTCCACTGCCAACTCATACATTGCAGGGAATCTCCCCTTTACCTTCTCTTTAAGTGGCGACCACATGCCAACAATGAAACGGTCCTTCTTTAGGAAATTAGGCGCTCCTTCACCTTCCTCCAGTGAGGCAACCCATTGCTCCCATAAATCCATGAACTTGGATTCGTAAGTGGCATACTCTAGCAGACCTCCCTGCTTTAACTCTATCAGCAACTGCCATAAGTTTTCTGAGGTTGTGCCTCCACTAAATCTCTTCACAAAGGAAGCACATAGTACGTCCCAGGAATTCTTAGTAGCTTGGGACAAAGCATTGTACCAAGACTTGGCTTCTACTTTCATCAGTAGAGGAAACATTTGTAGCCATGAGGCATCATCATCTTTGTTGGAAACCACACAAGTGATGTCAAAGTCATCCAAAAAATCGGTGGTGATGTATTCTTCCTTTTTTCCATCGAATGTGGGAAAAGAGACACTTGCCATGGTAGTAACTCAATGAGCAGGAAATTACAAACTTTTTTTAATGTGCCACAAATGACTCAACGGTATATAGCGGCTTCCTTATAGGGTTGGGTGGATGGATTTAAAACAAGATAAAAATGGAAACATTGAAAGAGTGGTGATAATCTATCACGAGAAGGATAATAGGGTTTGGGGAGCTAAGGATTTCTCCTAGCACCGCAGCACCAAACAAATACACAATCTTATGTTGATAGAAGATTTTTCTATCTACATATATATTCACATGCATGTGTTGCAAAAACCTAAACGGAAAGGCGGTTGCTCCGTTATCCATGATGCATAGAGTGTAGAATACTTACTTACACCCTTACCATGCCGGTGTTAACAAGTTGGCACATCCATAGGAGGTCATCGCCCTTCATAGGCTCCACTTTCCCTTCATCACTCAGAACGTATGGAGTGATGGCGATGCATTTTACTACTCCTAGCCTTTTAGCTAGCAGCAATTGTAAGTAATTACCGTAGTCGGCTCGTTGCATGAACTCCACTTTATTTAGTTGTAACTCGTCTCCAGCACACTAGGTCTCACCTATGGTGGACAGTTTCCTCAGGATGAGCTGTATGGGGAGAGGAGGAAGACCCTCTAGCCGCCCTCCAAAGTAGCAAGGACAATAGCCAAACCACTCCTCCTTAGGGCATGGGAACCTTCTTACCAGTTCTACTTCGGGGTTATCAAAGTGGACTGGCAGCACTCGCATGTGCCGCACAAATTGATAGGTGACCTTCCACCACTTTGCCTCGGATGACCTTCTGTTTGGTAAACTAAGCACACTTCTGCTGTTCGAACTTGAAGCACTCATGTGGCCAAGTGCTTCTTCCCTTGGGGTCATGTGTTTTAGGACTGGCCTAGCCCTTCCTTTCCTTTGGCTCGAGCAACCCCTTTTGGTCACTTCGGAGTAGAGGCTATACCTTTACTTGCAGATTCCTTAGGAAAGAGAGGCCTTATTGATATTTTTCCTCCCTTGATATGGATGACCTCCTCGTAGTGGACGTTGATGTAGATGATTTTTGCCTCTTCGTTACCTTCATTGCTGGCATTCATTGACTGTGTGCTTTGGTCGACAGTAGTGATGACATTTTGTAGCCCTCCCACTTGATGCTCTTGATTTTCGGTTAGCACAAGCAATGCAATATGGGAAGCTTACCTCTTGGATATTGATGACGCTATAGCTTGGCATTAGTATTTCAATGAAGGCGGTCAATGTTTCTTCAATCTCCTCCTCCTCCGTTCTCCAATTGGAGAATTCTTGTAGCCATTTCGTCCATGGTCGATGATGCACATCGGTTCAGTCTTGTAAACTGAAGGTTTTCAAGAAGCCCTCCTCCGTAGGGGCACCAAATGACAAGCGCAAAGCGCAATAGGACCCTGATGACCTCTACGCCAGGAACATGCATGTCGAGCTCGTCATGGGAAATGAAAAGGGGGAACCACCTAACTTTGGGTGGCTAGGATGCAGACAATAGTGATTTAAAATAGCACAAATACTGCACAACGAGAGAGAGAGAGAGAGAGAGAGAGAGAGAGAGAGAGAGAGAGAGAGAGAGAGAGAGAGAGAGAGAGAGAGAGAGAGAGAGAGAGAGAGAGACGTAGGTGATGAAAACCCTCAAGATGTGAGGAAAACTTGATTCAAAGTGATATTTATAGAAACCTTAGTTACGGCGAGATGGCAACTGTGGTGATAGAGAGAGATAGTGAGAGATTGAGAGCCTATAGTGCGTTCTCTAGAGGAAACTCCATATACACGGAGGTTCTATTCTTGTGTGTGGCGACCCTTGGAGTCAGGGCGTGTGCATAGCTTCCTTCTCATAGTGCTAACTTCCCAAACCCCAATGCTCAAGTGCCGGCCCAAAATGCTACATCACTCTCTTAGAGTGCTCTCCCAAAATGCTGCCCCTAAAATCCCCTCCCTCCTTTGATAGTGACCTCTCAGTGCCCTTTCATAGGTGCAGGCTGCATTAATTTAGGATAATCTGATTAGGTTAGGGCCCTTATTAAGAGAGACAAAGAAATGAGTTGGGTCCCAGATGGTTAACCCTTGCTTTGCCTTAGGAAAATTTTAAAATGATATTTCCTAGGTGGGCCTTTGTGACCATCACCTACAGAGAGGTGGCAATTTACAATGGGTTTTTTATTCAAGATTTTTGGCTTGAAACCGGAAAATAATAATACCCTACGAATGTTACTGCGGAGATGCGTCGTGGACGAGATGCCGGTGAATGGCGGGCTTTGTTGGTGCGTCAGTGTAGCGCGTTCACCAGTTTCGGGGCCGGTCGGGGCATGCCTTTGACGTCACTTCTTGATTTGGCATCGCTATCGCATGATTTGGCCATCCTTCTTCTTTTGTGTTTGGTGTTGATGTTAGGAAATATGACGTAACTAAATAGATATTTGAGTAGATTACTTAATGGAAAGAGATAATTTACACACACAAGAGATCATAGAGTAGAGAGAGAGAGAGAGAGTACACACGATGTACATGGTTCACCCAATGTGGGCTACATCCACGAGAAAGCAGCCACTTAATGGCTTTAGTACTTCAAACAAAAAGTAGGTTACAAAGGGATTATACCCTTAATAGAGCTCACGCCTTGCTTCACTCTCACCACCTCACACCCACTTTGTTGCATCAACTTCATACTATGTAATGTGTGTAGAAATGGACTCCTTTTATAGGCCAAAACTGTTGCCCTCTCTCATGAGAGGCAGCCATGTATAGCCGCCCTTGTGTAGATAAGTCCAAATCGGACCCTCCAATCCGTCCATGTGTGGCTGCCCTTGGGAAGACAAGTCCGCTTTTGAATTTGGCCACCAGCCATTGAATTCGGCCACCGGTTCACCGGCCATTGACTTCCGACCACCTGCCAACCGACCAACCGACCGGTCGTTTTTCGACCACTTTCCAGCCGCCCGCCGTCCGGACATAATATTCCGATGAAAAGGAATATTCTGACAACGAGTGATTTTTATTTCCGGCGAGTGATTTTTTTTCACGCACGATGGCTTCTCATCATAATGGGGGACTTACAAATGTGAGTTTTTACCATAGAAAATTACAAGGGGTAAATCAGGCTCCATACTTAACAATCTCTCAATTGGAGACTGATCTCCAAAAACCAAACTTGTGACTGCTTTCCATCCTAGCTTCTTATCCTTGAATGCCGATTGAAGATGAGCAAAATTTCAACTTCTCCTTATTGACCACCTTTGTAAACATGTCTACAAGATTTTCACTTGTATGCACCTTTCCTAGCTTTAGCTGTCCTTCTTCCAAAAGAGTGCGTATGAAGTGATATCTCACCTCAATGTGCTTTGTCCTTGAATGAAAGGCTGAGTTCTTTGCAAGATGGATAGCTCTTTGGCTATCACTATACAAGACACAATTGTCTTGTTTGAATCCAAGCTCTTCTAAGAATCTGTGAAGCCACATAATTTCTTTGCTTGCCTCCGTCATTGCGACATACTCTGCTTCCGTGGTAGAAAGTGAGACCACTTTCTACAGCTTTGAAGCCCAGCTTATTGCTGTGCCTCCAACCGTGAAGACATAGCCAGTAGTGCTTCTTCGAGTATCTTTGTCACCTGCCATATCTGCATCAACATACCCTTCTAGAAAAATATCAGTTCCTCCAAAACACAAAGAATTTGTTGTTGTCCCTTTTAGATACCTAAGTATCCACTTCACAGCTTGCCAATGCTCTTTACCTGGGTTGTCCATGAACCTACTCACAACTCCCACTGCATGTGCAATATCTGGCCTTGTCCAGACCATAGCATACATTAGAGAACCTACCGCTGCAGCATATGGAACTTTAGACATATAGGCTATCTCCTCTTGTGTCTTTGGACACATATCCTTGATTAGTTTAAAGTGACCAGCCAAAGGTGTATTGCATTTTGCATTGAAAAACTTTCTAGTGCCTTCTTGATGTAATCCTCTTGAGATAGATTTATTGTCTTCTTCGTCGTGTCCCTTGATATTTTCATACCAAGTATCCTCTTTGCAGCACCTAAATCTTTCATTGAAAAAGATTTAGATAGATCCTCTTTTAGGTCTTTGATGTCCTGCATGTTATCACTTGCAATCAGCACGTCATCAACATACAACATTAGGATGATGAACTTACCATATCCCAAGTTCTTCGTGTAGAGGCAGTGATCCGAGTTGCATCCTGTGAATTCATGATCCAACATCCATCGATCAAACTTCAAGTACCATTTTCTTGATAATTTCTTTAAACCATACAAGCTCTTCTTTAATCTGTAAACCATTTTCTCCTTTTACTTCATACCCCTTTGGTTGCAGCATGTAAATTTCCTCCTCTAAGTCACCGCAAGGGAATGCCATATTTACATCCATTTGCTCGAGATTTAAATCATGAGCAGCCACAAGGATTACGAAGCGCCTAATTGAGTTCATTTTTATAACATGAGAAAATATTTCATTGAAGACAATACCTTTCTTTTGAGAAAACCCTTTTACCATAAGCCTAGACTTGTACCTTTTCTTCCCACCTTCTTCTTCCTTCAGCCTGTACACCCATTTGTTTTGAAGTGCCCGCTTACTTTTAGGCAACTCAACCAAATCCCATGCTTGGTTGCGATGTAGTGAGTCCATCTCCAATTGCATGCTCTTCATCCATTCTTCTTTGGATTCACGATGCATAACTTCTTTGTATGATTCTGGCTCTCCAAAATCTGAGATCAAGAGATGGTTGAAGGAAGGAGCAAAACTTTCTGGAGGTCTACTTGCTCTTGTGAATCTTTGGGGAATAGGGAGGCTCCTCATTTGGTTGACGTTGTTGCACGTTGTTACCATTTGCATTCCTTGAGTCTTCACTGTCCTCAAGCTCCACGTACTCATCACCTGTTTCTTTCCAAGTAATCTTTGTACATATTTTGTTCATTGAAAATTACATCCCTACTTCTAAATATTTTACCATCTTTAGGATTCAATAGGCGATACCCAAAGTCACCTTCTCCATAGCCAATGAAGAAACACTTTTTGGACTTTGCATCTAGCTTTGATCTTAGGCTTCTATCTATGTGCATGAAAGCCTCACACCCAAACACTTTGAGAAATGAATAGTTCATCGGTTTACCTATCCACGCCTCCTCTGGAACTCCCCCATCCAATGCCGTTGAGGGTGATAGGTTGATTAAGTACATAGACGTACTAACTGCTTCTTCCTAAAGCTCAAGCGATAGGCCTACATGTAGCCACATGCTTCGTGCTTGCTCCATGATTGTCCTGTTCATCCTTTCCAAAATCCCATTTTGTTGAGGCGTCCTTGGGGTTGTCGTTTGCCTCCGAATACCATTGCTAGCACAAAAGCTTTCAAAAGATTGGCTGCAATATTCTCCTCATCTTAACCTTGGTACTTGCTTCTTTCTCCAGAAAGGCTTTCCACCTTTGAAATATGAAAAACACATCAGACTTATTCTTCATGACATAAACCCATGTTTTTCTAGTCGCATCGTCTATGAATGTTACATAGTACAATGAGACACCAAGTGATGGTGTACTTGCAAGACCCCTAACATCTGAATGAACCAACTCAAGTTTTTTATTTTTTCTTTCATTTCTTGATTTTTGAAAGTTTACCCTCTTTTGTTTACCATAAACACAATCTTCACAGAACTCTAAGTCCACTTCTTTCAAACCTGGTAGAAGCTTCTTTTTTTGAAGGATTTGCATTCCTTTGGCACTCATATTCCCAAGCCGATAGTGCCACACCGCACTGTCGACTTCTGTAGCTATTCCACAAGTTGAAGATTGCATACTAACAATACACAAGTAAAGTGTACTGAACTTTTCTCCCTTGGCAACCACCAAAAATCCCTTTGAGATGTTCCACCGTTTGCTTCCGAATACAATGTTGTGGCCTTCATCGTCCAATTGTCCTGTAGAGATCAAATTTTTGCGAAGAGAAGGAACATGCCTAGCATCTTTAAGCTTCCATTCATTTTTGTTAGCAGTTTTGACACAAACTGTACCTTTGCCGATAATTTCACAAGCTTCATCATCTCCTAAGTATACATACTGAAAATTACCTTTGGTGTAATCTTGGAAATGTTGCTTTTGTGGTGTCGCATGGAATGAAGCCCCAAAATCTACTATCTAGGAATTAGACACATTGTCTAATGAGAGAATTAGAGCATCTTGCTCCACTCTACCTGCCACATTGGCCTCTGATGTTGGCTTGTTGTCTTGAGGCTCCAATTCCTTCTTCTTCTTGGATCAACAATCCTTCTTGACGTGGCCCTTCTTGCCGCAGTTCCAACATTCAAGAACTAACTTTTTGCGTGACTTGCTCCGCCTTGAGCGATCATGACCCTTTTGGTTTTTGAACCTCTTCTTAGGCCTTCCTCTTGATTCCACTGACAATGCAGCACTTGATGATTCTCTTGTGCTTCTCCTTCTCATTTCCTTGCTTAGGAGAACACCCACAACATCATCAAACTTAAGAGTATTTGTGCCAGAGATAGAATGACTTACAACCATCACAAGGCTATCCCAACTATCTGGTAGAGATGATAGTATAAGGAGAGCTCGCACTTCATCATCGAAATTGATTTTCACCGATCGAAGCTGACTTATGTTTGTGTTAAAGTAATTTAGGTGTTCTGCAACTGAACCATTCTCTGCCATCTTTAGATTGAACAAGCGCTTCATGAGAAATACCTTATTGGATGCCGGTGGTTTTTTGTAGAAGTCGTCAAATGACTTCATCCTCCGTGGTCTTCATCTCCAAAACGTTGCCACTATTGAAGCCAAACTAAACCGGATTGTTCCCAGTGCCTTTCGATCAAGGACAATCCATGCTTCATCTGCCATCGTTGCGGGCTTCTTTGCAAGACCGCCTAGTGGAAAATAGAGGTCCTTCTGGTAGATATAGTCTTCAATCTGCATCTTTCAATGTTGGTAGTTTTTGCCGTTGAACTTCTCAATCTTGAGCTTCCCTTCCTCCGCCATAACTCCCACTCAATTCAAGGAATCCTTTCCTTAAGATAATTTAGCTACGAGCAAACCTTGCTCTGATACCAGTTGTTAGGAAATATGACGTAGTTAAATAGATATTTGAGTAGATTACTTAATGGAGAGAGATAATTTACACACACAAGAGATTAGAGAGAGAGAGAGAGAGAGAGAGAGAGAGAGAGAGAGAGAGAGAGAGAGAGAGAGAGAGAGTACACACGATGTACGTGGTTCACCCAATGTGGGCTACATCCATGGGAAAGCAATCACTTAATGGCTTTAGTACTTCAAACAAGAAGTAGGTTACAAAGGGATTATACCCTTAATAGAGCTCCTGCCTTGCTTCACTCTCACCACCTCACACCCACCTTGTTGCATTAACTTCACACTATGTAATGTGTGTAAAAATGGCCTCCTTTTATAGGCCAAAAGGGTTGCCCTCTGTCATAAGAGGCAACCATGTGTAGCTGTCCTTGTGTAAATAAGTCCAAATTGGACCCTCCAATCCGCCCATGTGTGGCCGCCCTTGGGAAGACAAGCCCTCTTTTGAATTTGGCCACCGGCCACCGGCCATTGACTACGGTAGGCCACGGGCCACCGGCCAACCGGCCAACCGACCGGTCGTTTTTCGACCACTTTCCGACCGCCGTCTGGCCATAATATTCCGACGAGGGCATTAAAATTTTTGGTTTTTGGCGAGTGATTTCTATTTCCGGCAAGTGATGTTTCTTCACGCACGATGGCTTCTCCTCATAATGGGGGCCTTACAAATGTGCGTTTTTACCACAAAAAATTACAAGGGGTAAATCAGGCTCCATACTTAATAGTCGACGTCGAGATCCTTTGGTTTTTTTACTTTTTTTGTGGGTGCATATATACGTGCGTGTATTGTGTGTATACGTGCAAGTGCGTGTGTATATGTTTAAATGTGCGTGCTCGTAGACGTATTAGGTGAGTGTGCAAATGCGTGTGTGAGTATATGTGCTGTGAGTGTGTGTGCTGTGAGTGTGTGTGCATGAATGAGAGTATAAAAGGTGTATTAATATATATATATATATATATGTGTGTGTGTGTGTGTGTGTATATATATATATATATATATATTCTTATATGTGTTTTCATATGTTGCTTACGTGCAGGCTACAGAGAACGGGGGAAAAAGAGAGAGGGAGTGTGAGAGATAACGAGAGGTTGAGGGGTGATGAGAGGGGATGGAGAGTGTGTGTGTGTGTGTAGAGGTAGGAGTGTGTGTGTGTGTGTACACAGAGAGAGAGAAAACTGCGCCTTGCTGTATGGCAGCCCCGAGCTGGTTGAGAGAGACAGGGAGAGGGAGAGCAAGCATGAGTGGGAGATGGGGGGAGAGGGAGTGGGGTAAGAGAGGGAGGATATGTGTGTGTGTGTGTATGGGGAGAGAGAGTTTAAAAAACTGCACTTTGCTGGCTCGCGCCACAAGAGAGAGAGAGAGAGAGAGAGAGAGAGAGAGAGAGAGAGAGAGCTATTAGGCAAAATTTGGACTCACAAAGGGGCCTTATAAGGAGTTTGACTTCCTCTCTCATGTCCAAAACGGGCGTGCAGTAATATTTTTGCAAATTAGCTCTAAACTTGGCGGAGACTTGACAGTTAGAATCTACTCTTCAAGCTCTTTCTATTGATATATAGCATTGCACGAGATTCCTCATATTTTAAAAGATTCTATTTTTTATTCTCTAGATTTTAGATGGAGTTGTCACATCACATCTAAAATCACATCTAAAATCTAGTGATGTGACAACTCCATCTAAAATCTAGAGAATAAAAAATAGAATCTTTCAAAATATGAGGAATCTTGTGGCGTGCTATATATCAATAGAAAGAGCTTGAAGAGTAGATTCTAACTGTCAAATCTCCGCCAAGTTTAGAGTTGATTTGCAAAAATTTTACTGCACGTCCGTTTTGGACATGAGAGAGGAAGTCAAACTCCTTATAAGGCCCCTTTGTGAGTCCAAATTTTGCCGAGAGAGAGAGAGAGAGAGAGAGAGAGAGAGAGAGAGAGAGAGAGTTGGTGAGAGCGTGAGGCTGAGGGGTAGGTGTGTGTATGTGTGGTGTATAATGAGGGAGATATTTCTTTTGTGCCCGCTGCTGTCGAGGACAGAGAATGCGAGAGAGAGTTCCAACTATGGAACGAAGATGGGGGGGGGGAGGCTGAACGAGGGGAGAGAGAGGGAGATTGTGGATGAGAGGGGAGGTGGGTGGGAGGAGCGGGCCAGAGAGAGTGGTTAATGCGAAGAGAGGGGAGGTGGGTGACCCACCTTGTTTGACAAACAAGAGGGAGAGAGAGTAGCTTGGTGAGGATGAGAGGGGAGAGAGAGAGAGGACACTGTGAGAGTGTGAGTGTGAGTGTGTGTGAATAATGAAAGAGAGAGAGGGAGAGAGAGTAGCTTGGTGAGGACGAGAGAGTGTGGACGAGAGGGGAGAGAGAGAGAGAGAGGACAATGTGAGAGTGTGTGAATAATGAAAGAGGGAGAGGGAGACTCTTGTCCCTTTGTATGGTGGCCCTTGAGAGGGAGAAGACTTGTTTTATGCGCCCATTGGGCTTGGTGACACAGGAACAAGGGAGAGGGAGAGAGGTAGTGGGTTGGCGGAGCCAGGTAGGAGAGAGAGATCTTGTCCTCTGGTGATAATGGAGGAGTGTGGCCAAGCTAAGAGGTGGCCCACTGCATGTAAGCATGGAAGGGGTGGTGGTATGCTAAAAACGTTTTTTTAAAATAGTTTTCCTTGTATTATGCTCCCTCCCCAATCGGGGCTGGTTATTACGGCCGCGGTTTCGAAAATCGGCCGGCAGCACTAGTCGAGTCAGCGTGGTCCCATGGATTGACAATTTAATCGTGGTTTTCGCTATGTCTGCAATAAGATAGGAGTGAGGTTAGACACCCATCCCACATTTGGTGCCGCTGTCAGGGATGAAGAGACGTAAACTAGGAAAAAAAACGAATGGCTTGTGATGTTATCCTTTAACTTCCTCTAGGATCTCCTAGAGTAGAAACTTTCTTTTAGAAACAACATAGCTTAAGTTTGTCGTCTTTTGCTGTGTAGAGGTAGCTTGTAAGTGATTGGTCTATGCGTATCACTTCAAATCGAGCTATGTGAGTTAGCAATTGAGACTTTCAGATTCTACTTTCAGATGTTGATTCTGAAAAAGTGTCTGAGACTTCTTCAAGGATAGTGTCCAAGTGCTCGCCTTGATTAACACTCTCTTTGGTGGATACTCTACTGGAGGTTTCTCCAAATATGCCTTGGTTTCCTATTATGCTACAAGATCTAAGGTTCATATAGACTTGTGAAGCCTTGGATAGAGTACTTACCGTCGGATAATCCTAGGATCGGAGTCTATTGTTTGGAGGATAGAAATGTCAAAGATCTTCTATGGACTTTGCATGCCAAATTAGGACAACTAACACCTATGAAGATTATCTATATCTTCAAGATCAAAGATAAGGGTTTAGCAGATCTACCAACTTACCTGTTTAGGGATTTTTATAACAACAACTTTGTTATGATGACTCCTGAGGAGGTGGAACAAACCACATACCAAGGGTACTCTATAAGGGATTGGATATTGGGCCAAGGACCAGAAACTATTCCAAGGGATGAACTCCGTGAGAGATCTTTTGAGAGTAATGTTAAGAAACCAGAAACCACCTTATCATGAAGAAAACCAAGTGACACTAAAGCCAATCTAGGGCTACATGAGTCACTATTTCCTACTGACTGGTTTGAAGGACTCAGAACAGGATCAACTACCAGGAGACTGGGAGTTGAATCAAATGGACGTGTCAGACCAGTTGATTTTCAGAAATGGGTCAAAAAATATAGTGGATCCGGGGATCCATATGACCACTTAGCAAGATTTAAGCAAGTGCTAAGAGTAGAATGCATATTCGATTTCCATACTCAATTTGAGGGGTTTGGAATGACATTAGAAGGAAAAGCATTGACATGGTTCCAAAACATTTCACCAAGGTCAATCATGGACCTAAATACATTAGCTCAAGGATTTGTAGCTTCTTGTTCGAAAATGGGGATCAAACACAATACGGTAGCTCAAATCTATAGCTTTAAACAGAAACAAGGTGAGTCTGTTAGGGATTGTGCAACTCGAATGAAACAATACATTGCAAGATGCCCATAGCTAGAGATACCCGTAGAAGAAATACTAGTATCATTGTTTCTAGAGGGACTGCTAAACAAAGAACTTCATGCTATACTGTATAGCAAGAAACATACAACCCTAGAAGAGTGTGTGTCAGATGCTATTGACTTAGGAGACAATTGTGATATTTTCGATGAAGAAGATGTCCCTAAGGATAACCAAAGCGAGAAAACAACATCCACCAAAGCAGCATAGGTGGGAACGGCTGCTACAACACCGCTTTTATCCATAGAAGACATGCTCAAAAGGATGAATGACATGATGAATAACATGCAAAAAGCACCTATGAGGGGACCAAGATAAGGGATACCTCAACAAGGACAACCAATTAGGCCACAAAAATGCTGTGCAATTGAGGGTAAATGGACCAACCATGAGACCAATGAGTGCTATTACCAACCAAAGTATGATGGGAATGTTCAATACGTGCCTATGAGGCCACAAGGACAACCCATGTATAGATATCAACCTAATATGGCCCCAACTTAAAGACCACTGATGGGTATAGAAAGACCTCAACCCGTGTTGGGTCAACAACCTCCATATCCGGGACATAATGTAGTGGTTGTAAAGTACATGCATCCAGATGGAGTCATCGATGAACAAGCACTAGTGACTGCAACACACTATACTGAGCCTAGTCCATCTATAGTAATGGTCGAAGGAGATTTGTATAATTCACATCCACCACCAATGGAAGAACCTATGACTTACACTACACCAAAGCTTGCACCAATGTATTATGTAGCTAATCAAAGTGTCAAACCTCCAATGGTAAGACCTATGATTAAGCCACAAACTAGAAACTATCATAATTGTGGTGCAGATGATCATTGGAAAAAAGAATGCCCAGAGCCTGGCAAGAACCTCAAGCCAGTTGAAGCTTATTGCATACAATGTTGCAAAAGGGAGGACACTTCCCGGAAGATTGTCCAAAAAATCCTTTAAACAAGGGTAAAACAGTAGTGAACGTAGTCCAAGTGATATCTAGTAGCTCATTTGAGAGTGAACCGATTGTTCCAATCAAGATAATCACCAGAGCCCAGGCTAAGAAAAAGAAACATAACTCCTTTGATGATTCAGAAAATACAAAAAATTCCTCTCAGAAGACCAAAAGAAGCAGAAACAAAAGGTATGAGATGAGAAAACAGAAACAAAGGGCTGAAATTGAAGAGAAAGCAAAGAAGCTATTCCAAGAAAAGGTGAAAGAAACTGGAAGCAAAATCAAGGAAATCACCATGAAATCTGGAGGACCAATTTTGGTTGAATTTTTTTTGAGCCTATTAATGCAGCCTTGGGAGCTTACCAAGCGGGACTTAAAGCAAGCCAAAACTTGCAAAACAAATGGAAAAACTATCCTTCTCCAGACATGGAAGCAGCTAAGCTTGAAGCTGGAAAAACAAAACCCAAGCTCGAGAGTATGGAAAAACCTGAGGAGCTTGTGGTAAGAGACAATAAAGAAAAATCCAAAGTGGTGGTAGAACCCCACCTTGAAACAAAAGAGCCAGAACTTATAGTGGCGGACAACGAAGATTCCTTAGATGGAATTCCATTCGTAGAAGAAGACTGGCTAGGACACTTATGGAAAAAAGTTAGAGAGATTAACGATGGGAGCCTAACTCTGAAGTTAGCTCCTATAGAGGAAGTTTGATTAGACAATCTACCTCCTGATATGGACATGGATGTACAATCCTTGTATGGGGATTGCGGATTTGAAGCTTCAGGAATGTCTAAACCATTGACCTTGAAAACACTACCCTCTTACTTGGGAGATAACAAAGATGAATCCATAGCGTGTAAAACCACTCAAGTAAAAATAGCAAAACAGACGCTAGAAGTAGACAACATTCATTCAATCATGTCTACACCCATTCAATGCACTCTTACTTTAGGGGAACTGTTAAAAATCAGGCCATATTTATGGCATGATCTACATAAAACTTTAGAGAAGGTGGGAATAACGGGGCTAATCGCAAGAAATTTCGGAAAATCAAAACACGAAATGGATAACAAGGAGATTAGATCTGTTCCAATGAACAAAGTTGGAGAATACTAACGAAGGGGAAGAAGGAGACACAACCCTTCTAGTGAAATATAATGACATAAAAACCATAGAAATACTGGATAGTGGGGCAGGCATAGCGATAGCCACGAAAGCAGTATGGGAATCCTGGGGACAACCAACCATTAGACAAACTCGAATGAAATTGCAATTGGCTGATGGACACATCAAAAGACCCTTAGGATTGCTTGAAAAAGTGATGGTTAATTCCCGTGGGATTGAATATCAACACACTTTTTCCATAGTAGACTTTGGAAAGAAACTCAATTACGAAATCATATTGGGAAGACCTTTCATGCGACAAGTACAACTCATCCAAGATTGGGAAAACAATTATCTGTACTTGAAGCAAGTAGGATCAATAACAACGGTTAATCTAAAAGATCACACTTTTAGAGATGTCGTAAAAATATCCATACAGGAATTCCATTAAGTCTCTTCGACTGAAACTAAGCTTCCATCTTGGTTGAACAAAGACACTCCTATTTGGATGTGCGAAGCTTTAGAAAATGGGAGCTTAAAACGAGAAGAATGTATCTTAGAAAGGGATTTGTTTGAACCATTTGAGTGGACTCAAATTTTAGCAACAATGGATGTATGTGTAAACACGTTGGATAGGGGAAAGGGGAACACACCCGAGACACAAGTAGTCTACCTCTCTACAACTTAGGGTAAACACAACACCCCAATCAACTCGGATTCACCTTCAAAATCCTCTTTCCTGCTAGCAGACCGCCGCTTGCACACCTCTCAAGTCGATCACACTATATCAGATCACAATCGAACACATATGCACCGCATTACAGATTTTGCAGCTTCCTACGCACACCCAAAGCCTCTTTCTCTCTCTTTGCCACGAGACACCGTCGGTTCGATGGGGGACACACTTGCCTACACACACACTCGACACCGCGGACACAAGCACAAAAGCAATAGAACAAAGGGAGGGAAAGAGAAAAACATGCTTTAAAGCGGGCAATGACTTCTTTTATTGCATTCCAGATAGCCAAGTACAGATAGCCCCATCGGTACGACCTCGACGAGCGTGAAAAAAACAGGGCTTTAATAACCCTCGCTGATGTGACCACTGTAGTGGAATCTCTCTCCAACCACGTTCGTTGTTGCAACTACATACCTACACTGACTCCATCGAGCTCTCATCGTCCGAAAAAAATAAGAATTGCTTCTCCTCCTCCCTTCCTTGACAACCCCAAGAAAAAGAAGCCAAAAAGATCCTTTTCTCTACCCTCCACTCCTTGCTGGGAAAAGAACTTCCCCCTTTTTTTTTTTCTTTTCCTTTCTTCCTTTCTCTCCTCTTTCCCTCTTTCCTTGGATAGCGCCTCCTTTTTTCTTTCTTCTTTTTCTTCTTCTCTTTCCTTCTCTTCTTTCTTTTCTTTCACTCCTCCTCTTGATCGCAGCACGCCTCCTTTTGCCTTCCTTCCTCCTCCCTAAAAAGCCTCTCCCCTTTTAGAAAAAAATCCTCCTCCCCTCTTTTGCACTCCTGGGGCAATGACGGCGTTGTCGTTGCTCCCTTGGAGTCTTTAAACTTTTTTTTAGAAAACCTTAAAGCGGAGGATCCCACGCCCCCCCTCACGTGAACATACTCATGCAAAAAAAGGCTTCCAAATTATCGCTTTGTCCGTCTCAAGGGTGACACCGTCCGAAACAGGCCCCTAATCGTCCGTTTCTGCCGGACATGCCGTTCTTGATTTCACTATTTTCAATTCATTGAGCAAAGCCAGGAAAAAATGGGCCAGCATTATTCATATCCACCTTCTTGTAAATTGACCCCCCGACTTTGTCGAGCTGTATTGCACTACTCGTAAACCCGATTGTTGAGCCGTCATTTTTGGCTTGCTCCGCCTAGTGCGCACATCGCTCCCAAAACCTTGGCGAGGATAATGAACTTCTAAATGACGTGCTTGGTGGGACGGCCCAACCATGCCAAAATCGACCCTTGACAAAATCTTCATTGGCCCATAACTTGCCCATCCGAATTTTGATTGAGTATCCGCCACTTCCTATGAAGTCCATGGGCAATGCACCACCCCTGGGAACCTTGGCATGACTCTGAAACTTCCAGTTGGCACGTTCTCCAATATGACCCCGCGGGCACACAACTGCCCCCCTGCAACTTTTCATGTTATAGAATTGATATTTCATTACCTATTGCAGCTGACAGGTGGCAAGAGCATCAACAGATAATGGATTATGCAGAAGGATGTTACATTTTATGTATATTTGATTATTCAAGTGCTCTTTGTGAGCTTCGGCCAATTATGTCTTGCCGGCCAGTTTGTACTTACTTTGACCATTCAAGAATCTATAAATTAAATACGTGCAAGAGGGAAATGGTCACTCTTGCACGGGGGGAGATTGCACCCAGTGTTCGTCTCATTCTTCTTCCTCTCTTCTCTCCTCTCTCGCCGTGCCAGGTGTAGCACTCCGCTCTAGGAGGTGCATCTGCGCATGTTCTCTTCCTCTCTCTCGCTTGCTATCTCTCTCTAATCGTGTACGTCGGTGATTATGTGCTAGTGGATGCGTCAGGTATGCAGATTCGTGTATATTGTTGTATATAGCATAGTATTTGTATATTTTTCAGGGGCGCCATGACCTCCGTCTGTAGTAGTGGTATCAGAGTGTAGGCTACGCTCCAAGACTAAAGATTTTTGACACGTAATAGCTAAGTGTTTTGTTTCCTTATGCTTGTAGCTTTTGTTAATTGCTTCAATTTATACTAATTAATGTTGATTATATGAGATAGATAGTGATTTTTAGAAATTGAAGAGAATCCGTTGTTTATTATCATGATATAGTAATTATTAGTATAATTATGTTAATTGAACATATCGATAGAATAGATTAAACATAATCTTATGCTCGGAATCTTATGGCAATATGCAATAACAAGAGAGGAATAGAATCTCTTTCATGATATCAAGGGTTGTCCACGACTCACAATATAGGATAACAGGTGAGGTATGTTAGATTTCAATTGCCGGTTAGCTGACAAGAAATCCACGAAAGAATTTGACAAAGGGGAAAAAGGAAGAAGAATAGATTTATGAAGAGGAAGGTAGCCTGAGTTTCGATGAGCAAGAAGTAGAAGAAGAAGGAGAAGACCCAACGAGGAAGATGAAGCTGTAACAGATTTTTTTTATTTTTTTTCCCCGTCTCTCTCTCCCGTCATAAGGGGCAACCTCAAGGACTCATTGCATAGTAGGAAATTAGGAATAAATCCCAATTTAGTCTCTCAAATAATCCTCACATCAGGCTATTGAACCTCTCCAGACTCTCCCGCATCCTCCACACATCACCAAGGTGAGTAGCACCAGCAAAACACACGCTCTCTACACAGAGTTCGACCAAGTTGGGTCTGGGGAGCTTCTTCCCTGCCTCATGTAGGCCACAACGGCGCTAATCTCCTTCTCTCCCCTCTCCAGTTGTGCACATGGAGCAACAAAGGCTCCACGAACAGTTAGCAGTAAAGCTAAGCACACAATTTCACTGTCTTTCGCTCTCTCTCTTGCTTTACTTTACTACGCTGCCATGCAGCCAAGTATTAACCACACGCCACTCCTGTCCTTGCACACAGCTCCCACACACTTCACACCGCATGTTTTTCTCTCCCCTTGACAACCAGTGGCGTTGCCGCCAACTAGAGCTACCAACCATTTCCGCATGAGGGGCTACCCACCAACTCTGCATGGACAAACCCAAACGGCGGCCACCCAAGCTACCAACTAAACCTTTCTCTCTGTCTCTCGGCGCAGTCCGCCATGCACGACTGGAGCACATTGATCTTGGTTCGGCAAAAAAGACCCCAGACGACAGTGGTGCGTGCCATCCACTTTGAGAGCCGCACCAACGTTTTTCTCTCATCTCTCTCTCTCTCTCTCAGGCCGACCACAGTTAACTGTCCCTCTCTCTCTTACACTACGGCACCAATCGACCTCCCCTTTTTCTCAGCACCCCTCAACTACAGTCGCCATGCAGTCGTCCTCTCCCTGACTTCCTGGCAGTACCTCTTACTTTCTCTGTCTCTCACTCTCCGCCAGTCATCGCCACCCTCAGCCGCCAGAGAAAACGATGCTCTCTTTTTTCTCGGGTTCTGTTCAACCGCCCCACCTCTCCTGCGAGATCCACTTAGTGCATGCAATATGCAACACCATGTGAAAACATGAAGACTAAGTGAGCAACCTTCATCATGCAGACTTCCCGCCACCAAGTGTCTGCCCGCTCTGCATGAGGAATCATCATGCTTCATAATCAAAGTTGCAGCTTCCTTCACTCTTCGTGGGTGCTTCCAGCGAGACGATTGAATCCTGTAATAAGGAGGACTCAGTTGTCGACAGGTTGGATGCTTTTCCTGGCATCAATTTTTGCTGAGGTGGTTACAACGACCTCTTTAGTCATCGCAACATTTTTTTGTCATGATATTTTCTGATATTTTGGGTGTGCCATCGACACATCTATCTTCGCTAAAAAGGTCACCTGATTGGCATCTCATGTTTAAATCGGGAAGTCTTCTTCGTATCCAAGTTGACTCGTCGATACAAGCATTGGACTTCCTTATCATTTTGTTGTCATGCTCTTCTTTATGTTGAGCCTGCACTTGCCTTGCCGCATCCAAACCTAAGAAATCATAATACAGAGAATCGTGTGATTTCAAGGGGCAGTCAAGACACTGCAGATGCTTTCAAATCTTTTTCCATGCACAATTATGTTTTGGGAGGTGACTGTTTCTCTTTAAATGGTTTTGTGAGCAGTCACAATGTCTTGTATACCCTTTGTACTGTGCACACTTTCTCTTGGTGCTAGTACAACATTGATGAAATCCCTTGTGGCAATTCATTTTTGTACACAAAATCGATGTGGCATTATCAACATGCACCCTCTTCTCAAATCCCTGCTCTCTGATGCCCCTATTTTTGATAAGCCAACAAATTTTATTTTATTTTTGGGTTGTCTCCCACGAACTAGGAATCTCATGCAGAGTTTACCTTCACCCTTGCGATGCAGCAGTATTTGGTCTTCGTACTTACCCTTAGTTACAATTGCCTATGGACGGGCCAGTGCTTCTCAAAAGGAGATTCCGCCCCTTTATGTCTTGACTCGAATGTTCTACCAAGTTCAATCTGCTGTTTTAGTTCAACTGTGGTATTGTTCCTACTCTCTCTACCTTCCCCTCCCTAGTACGGCTACTTACAGAAGCAGACATCGGCGACACTCTTCAACAACTTCTACAATACTTTTTTCGACAATGGCCGCGCCCTAGCATCCTCCGGCATTAACGACGATGATGATGCTGATTTTGGATTTTAGATTTCGTTTCACAATTTACTTCATTCTATTTTCGTACCAAGACATTGTATTCGATCCATAAGAATTGTCTACATTTGGTCCCATAGGAAGATGGTCAAGATTGGTTGTGTAGGGAGGTTCGCTTACACACACTTCTTTAAAATGGCTAGGTCGCTCCTCCCTCATACACTCACATCCATGTTCCTTCTCTTGCCACGCATGCTGAGAATTCAAAACAGAGGACCAATTTGAATGATGCTTTGCTGCATCTGTGGATACTACAATATATATATATATATTAGTTGAGCTACCAAATCACAGACTACTCATTAGTCGAATAATATTTCGTACTCCACACCAAGTGTCAACAATTTTCAATTGTTTACATCTGATGATACTCGTCAAATACATAAATAAATATTAATTTTCCACTCATGGGCATTTTGGTCTATAGTTAACGTTCCATTCTCCTGTCATCTATAGCTCATGATAGTAGATGATGGTCTAACCATGAAGAATAATGGTAAAATTTCTATTAGATACTAGTTACTTTTTAAGGGCACATTATATGGTATATATGGTAAATAATCAATTTTTCCTTTGATCTTGGATCTTTAACCTTAGCCTTCCCGGTGACCTGGGCGCTAGAAGCCCAACATCTGATCCTAGTCTCACAGTAAGCACCACATGTCTTTCATACATTTTGGGTAGGTAGGATTACTGATGCATAAGATTTTAAAAATGAGACCACTATTCTACACTTGGACTAGCTTAACTTGAAAAAATAATGATAATAAATACTATTCTACTATTCTAACTGGAACCACATGTCGTAACTGGAGACTTCATGGAATTACTTTTGTGTCGGTATTTATTTGTTGGACCAATAATGTCTGTCCTTTGGTCTTTACATGATATACAAGATGTACCCTCGTGATATTATGACTAAACACTAGTCAATGCCTTTTACACAATAAATAAAATAAAATAAGAATAAGACTAAAGAGGACTGCTTCATTTATTCAAACAAAACAATCGACAATATATCGATTTCTAATCGATCCAAGGCTAATCATAGTAGATGTTTGTAAGTAATCAGTAAGTAATAGTAGATGTCTGAAAGTAATCAATATAATTTTGACTCTTACATTGAGCTATACACTCAAATCGAATCTGGTTCGTACATTTTTTTTTCATGGCTCTACTTTATCTATGCTATTAAGTTAGAATTGCAAAAATTTTCTTTCCGCTCAGTTGTCTCACATTTGTCTTAGTTGTATACTAATCCCCTCTGTAGTTGTCATTGCAAGTTTATGACTAATTATTAACCCCACACTAACACATTTTGGATCTATCAGCTATACTTTGGTGTAAGTTCGCTAGTTGCAGCACTTGTACCCAATCCTCTTTTCGTATTTCATTTCTATGCATTGTACAATGTTCTGACTTGAATATTCAAACACTGTTAAGGTCATCACTTCTAATTATATTGAAAGGAATTTTTATTGAGATGGTTTGCCAATCAGCTATGCAGCTACTCATGTGAGCTAAGGTGTTTTGAGTTAGTGAACAAAAAAAAAAAAAAACACCAAAAGAAAAAATTGTTGTAAGTACTTTGCTACTCAACTAACTCCAATGTGGTGTCACACAGGTAGTCACTGTTTTGTTTTTTATGTCTTGCCTAGTCCATTGGTCACAAACACACAGATTTGCCGATCTAGGCAGTGTGTAGATACTTATCTTGGTGCAGATCCGCCGATTTAGGCAGCACATTAATAAACTTTAGATTTATGATTTTTAAACAATATCCAATGCAGATCCGCCGATTTAGGCAGCATTATTGCAGATTCGCCGATTTAGGCAGCACACTTTATTGGATAAGGCAACACCAACCACAAAATCATGCTGCAGTGGATGGCCACCACTGCAACTGGTATGATTTTGTTACCCGGGTACATAATGAAAGTGATTTGGATTTGGACTTATATTGTGGAATTGGAATTAGATTGGGATTTGGTATCTGGTGATTATTACGACAGTGTTTATGTGATGAGACTTGACATTATGAGATTGATGATGAGTATGACCAATGATATCCTGATTCATCAGGGTATGACATATACTGCTTATTCTAGTGGTATGGGACACTAGAATCGGTAGTATGTGGATGACGGCATGCATAAGTTAATGTTGTTTAGTTTCATAACTTTTTCTTTTATTATGTGATGTTTGTGACACAACATACTAATCACTGTTTTTGACAAGTATTGTTTGCAGATTTTTTCTTCGCAACTGAGGACATTTGCTTTCCAACGGAGAGGTATGTTATAGAATTGATATTTCATTACCTATTGCAGCTGACAGGTGGCAAGAGCATCAACAGGTAATGGATTATGCAGAAGGATGTTACATTTTATGTATATTTGATTATTCAAGTGCTCTTTGTGAGCTTTGGCCAATTATGTCCGACCGGCCAGTTTGTACTCACTTTGACCATTCAAGAATCTATAAATTAAATACGTGCAAGAGGGAAATGGTCACTCTTGCACGGGGGGAGATTGCACCCAGTGTCCGTCTCATTCTTCTTCCTCTCTTCTCTCCTCTCTCGCCGTGCCAGGTGTAGCACTTCGCTCTAGGAGGTGCATCTGCGCATGTTCTCTTCCTCTCTCTCGCTTGCTATCTCTCTCTGTTCGCTTACATCGGTGATTGTGTGCTAGTGGATGCGTCAGGTATGCAGATTCGTGTATATTGTTGTATATAGAATAGTATTTGTATATTTTGCAGGGGCGCCACGACCTCCGTCTGTAGCATTTCACATGGCCGTAACTTTCCCATTCAGACTCTAATTGGCAATCCGAAAAGTCTAATATGGCCCACAATTTGAGCCTTCTAATTCTATTTGCTGATGCTAACCTTGGCCATCTGTCCCCATCTGCCCTGCTCGTCGGGGATCTGCAAAGGATTCTAAATTGGAACTTTGATATCTTTCACATCAGGGCTCCGTTTGATGAGCCGTCTGGACAAGCCTCAAGAGCATCTTGAACCCTAAATTACAAGGAACATTCCCTACATTTTGGACCCTTTGGTATGCCATTCTGATTATCCCAATTTGAAGGCCCCTTGGCCTAAAAAACCACTTTAGAGATACATTTCCGTTGCCACTGGTCTGCCGAGGACTTTCCCACCTACTTTAGCTCGCCGCCATACAGCTGCTAGCGTCCATAGCACTACTTTTCACCCTTGCTGGCACGGACCAACTTTGCATGCACCATCATTGCCCACCCCCTAGTTGAACATTGATGTTCAACCAAAGGCATATGTACAGAACTTGAAACTTGCAACACTTCACTGGCACTCAAGCATATGGAAAAAGGGAACAACCATATGTACAATATGTGCAATATGTATAACACTATATATCTGTTACTTTCAAATCTCCTCAGGTGGGTTGCCCAACCCCCCTAGCTACAATCTGGTTTACATCAGGCACCACACCTCTGTCAAAGTATAGCTTGAGCCGTACACCATTTACCCTGTGCCTGAGAAACTTACCATTAACTCTCACCAACTGATAGGTCCCATTCGGAAACGCCTTTTGCACTTTGTATGAACTCGTCCATTTCTTCTTGAACTTCTTTTGGAAGGTGAACTCCAAGTAGATCTCATATTTCATTACCATGTCTCCTTCCTCTATCTTCTTGTTTGTTGGCAGACCCTTATTGACTTTGGCCACTCGTCTTTCCTGCTGCTTCATGTAGCAGTCTGCTGCTGCTTCTCTATTCATCTGTAATTCCTTAAGGATGACAATCCTATCCTGTAAGACAGCTTGTGGAGTGGCATTGATGCGCCACATACCTTTCAAAGCACCCAATTGTGCATGCATTGGAAGTATTGCCTCCTTACCATAAACCAACTAAAATGGAGTAAAGTTGGTCGCCACCTTGTAGGATGTCCTGTAGGCCCATAGGCACTTCTCTAGATTGATCTCCCATTCTGTCTCTTGCTTATACACATACTTTGTCAGCATCTTGATGATTTGTCCATTGGCACTCTCCACAAGACCATTGCATTGGGGATGATAAGGCGAGGAAAATCGATGCTGAATCTTTAATTTTTCCACTAATGCCTGCATGAGCTTGCTCCTGAATCGTTGGCCTCTATCACAAATGAGTACACACGGCACTCCAAAACGACAACAAATGTTATAAAAAACAAAGTGGGCTACAATCTGTGCATTGACCTCCTTCACAGCGTTGGCCTCGACCCACTTGGTAAGGTAGTCAATTGCCACTACAATGTATTTTTTACTGCTTGCCGACTTCGGGAGTGGACCAATGGCATCCAAGCCCCACTTCTCAAAAGCATCTTGGGCAATGATAACTCCCTGTGATTCGGCTATCAGCCTCCTCTCACCCATAGTTTGACATTCATGGCAGGTTTTGCACCAATAGTGTACATCACGTACTATCGACGGCCACCAAAAACCTACTCTCAAGATTCGAAACAAAACTTGGTCTTTACCTTGATGCCCACTTTCCTCATGACATTGTTGCAACACCATAGCAATTGCTTCCTTGTAAAGTACCCTTCGCAACACTTCATCCCGTCCATAGGTCATAAGATCCTCCCCTATCAGTGTAAACTTGCGAGATTTTTGTACTATCCTCCGCTTTTGTAGCTTTGACAATCTTTCAAAGCACTGACCGGTATTCAAAAAGTCTTCAATCTCTTTCAAGGTCTCACGACCAGCATAGGTGGCTGGGGCCACATATATACCTGCAACTTGCACTTGTACTTTGCTGCTTGCAAGTTGATCTGCTTCTTGGTTCTGCTCTCTCCTAACATGCTTGAACTGAACCTCCTCAAAAAACTTCAGCAACTTCTTGATGGCATAGAACCAATGCTTTAATGAATCCCGTTTCACCTGCCATTGGCCCAACAACTGCTCGACGACTAACAGTGCATCACCTTTCACTACCAACCTTGATATACCAAACTCGACACACCGTTTCAAACCTAAATGGAGGGTAAGATACTCCGCCTCATTATTGGTATGAACATCCTCCAAGTCATAGGCTTTTGAAAAAATCACCCTGTTGTGTGGATCTCGTATCACCACACCTCCACCTGCTTTTTGTATTACCCTCCTATATGCTCCATCAAACCACATGGTAAAAGCTTCCGCTAAGTCAGGCTCCTCCTTGGTTTCATCCCGCACCACCCTGGGATAGATCAACAAATCAACCGCCTTGCTGACTAGAATATCTGCAAGGTGAGATCGACTTGTATGGTCAACTTTGAATTCAAACTCAAATTCTTGTAGCTCTATCACCCACTCCATGATCCGTTTTCCTGGCTTCAAGTGCAACACTACCTCAGGCAATGAATTATTGGCCGTTAGCACAAAAACTTTCGCACGATGAGATACACCTTGAACTTCCTACAGGCAAAAACTAAGGCCATCACCCACTGTTTGGCTTCAGTGTAGGCTACCTCCCCAGGACTTATCACCTTGCTTTCAAAATAAATAGGTTTATAGCTCCTTCCCACCTTTTGCAATAGTACTGCCCCAATGGCTACAGTGCCTACCGTCATGGCAACATAAAAATCATCTTCATGATTGGGAGACACACCGTAGGCAGTTGACACAAGATTTCTTTCACCCTATCAAAAGCTACTTGAGCCTCTTCATCCCATTTAAAACTGTGCACCAGCTGTGCCCTCTTTTGAAGGGGGTATACATACTGCGACAACATCCCAAAAAACCTTGACAAATACTTCAGCTCTGCACGAACGACGCCAAAGCCTGTGCACTGGGAGGAGGCTCCATCAAGACCAGAGCCTTGACCTTTTCTGGATCCGCTTCAATCCCATTTTGTGATACCACATGACCCAACAATGATGCTCGGGGTTGTGCTAATTTTCACTTCTTGGGGTTCAACTCACCTCCTTCTTCATCCAGTCTTTGAAAACATAGCTAGAGATTTGACAAATGATCTACCCTTGAGCTATAACATGCAATGTCATCCATGAAAACTCTAATGAACCTACCCAAATAGGGACCAAACACCCTATTCATCCAATCTTGGAAGGTGGCATAGGCATTCACCAAACCAAACGGCATCCTGCGATAGGCAAAGCAACCCCATGGAGATATGAAACGACAATGGGTAGCAATCCCTATTTGAAAGTAACTTGAAAACCCATCCATAATGGAATACCTCTTGTGGCCAGCCACTCGATTCAAAATCTCATCCTGAAACGACAATGGGTAGTGATTCCTCTTGGTCGTAGCATTCAATGGCTTATAATCGACACACACCCGCCATCTCCCATTCTTTTTAGGAGTGATAACCATCGGGGAAACCCACTCCGATTCCTTTACGGGGTATATAATACCTGCATCCAGTAATTGATTGATCTCCTGCCAAAGGGCTTCCTTTTGAATTTCACCCAATCTCCTTAGCTTCTACACCTTAGGTTTGTATCCTTCCTTGAGGGCTATTTTGTGCTCAACACCCTTGGCTCCTCTCAAATCTTTATACTCCTTTGCAAATAGGTTTGGAAAGGATGCACACAACTAGACATAACTTTCTTTCTCCTTCTTGGTCAAGTCTCCACTTAGCATATTGACCACCTCTTCAATACCCATGGCATGCACCTGTGCTTGCACCCCCTCTTTTGCTCAAGGTTCTTCCACAGTGACCCCAAACAAGTCAACATCAATCTTGAGCATATCATCCTTGCTTTCTCCTTCCTCTGTATCTGTATAGCCCTCCTCATAGGCCGTTTCAATCTCGTACTCATAGCTGGTGGTGTCCCCTTTGTCTCTCACCGCCATAGGATGAAAATGGCTTTCCTTAGTCTTAAGATCCAACACCACTTGTCTTCCTTTCTCTTTATCAGGTAAGGTAAACACTTTGCTTTCCCAATTCTGTTTGGCACCTATTGCCAATAGCCACGGCCTACCCAAGATGATAGGATATGCGTTATCCCCAGCTTTCATCACAAAGAAGTCGATTAGGCACTCTATGTCCATCACTTTCACTCTTACATCTTGGGCCATGCCCAAACACCTAGCTTTAGCATGGTTAACCATCCTCATGCGCACATTCGACTTGGCTACCGCCTTGACCCCTATTTCCTTCATTGTAGCTTCCGTCATGACCCACACCTGTGCTCCCCCATCTATATAGGCTTGAACTTGCATCCTTTTCTCGATGAAAACATCCACCAAAGGAAGAACATCCATCGGGCTACCTACCTTGAGTGCCATATTTTGCACCGCCTGCACATTGCCCTTACCCCTTGGTAGCCTAGTGCTAACACTAGTCGACCACTACCGCCTCAATGTTGGGTTCAATGCCAACAACTTTCCAAAAGTAATATTAGCTCTTTGACTTTGGACATCACTCACCAAATCATACTCTGGATGGCCACGCCCAAGCTGGAAATCTGTTTGTTTAATCCAGCGACACCTTCTTTTCTTGCTAGTTTCAGGCTTCTCTTTCCCCTCGTATACCTTCTCTTTGCCTTTATGAGTTCTAGTCTCCCGCTCAGTTTCTGTCTCCCTTTCAGCTCTAGCTCTTTTGTTGGCCAACACTTCGACATCCTGTTTATCCACCCCAATGATGTTCACCCTAGGGACTTCACCGCCATCCATTTGGGCATGCTGCACTGGATTCTCAATTGCCTGCTCCCTCGGATCATTAAACTGTGCTTGGACTCTCCCTCTACCAAACAATGGGTAGATACCACCTCTTTCCCTCACCGGATGGGGACAGCCGGGTGCATAATTCCCTTCTTCACTGCAATTATAGCACCTTCCAGGTAGAGTCCTTGCCCTGCCCCTTGCTCCTCTCGACTGTCCCGTGTCCATTACACTCAATCGCAGCTCTTGCATCTGCTCTGATAGATCCTGAACCGTACGTATCCACTGCTGCGGAATAGCAGCCGTAGCCCTATTCCCTTGATTTTCCTCTTGAGTTGACTCTCGAGGGCTTTGTGGTTGAACAAGTGCCATTGCTTCATAACCTGATACGCCCTGCTCTATCTTTTTATTAAATTTTCTACTTTTTGACCTTGCAATCGCCACTGCCTCATTGTAGTTCTATGGGATTTCAAAGTCCACTTTCTCTGTCATAATAATCAATATCTAATTCTCCTAAATGATTTTCTCATGTTAAACTGATCATTTAATATGGGGAAGTACGAGGGGAGAAAAAGCTAGAATATTGGTTAAGTTAGCAGACCGGCCACAGTAGGGATCCAAAGGAGGGAAAATAGGGATCCAAAGGGGGGGCCATCTGCAAAAGAGCTATGTGCAACAATGGGCTTAAAAGACCCTTAGGTTCATCCCATTAAGACTTCCAAAATGCTAAGGTTCCAAAATTCAAGGGTTGTGTCCAAAGGTCAAACTTTGGGAAAATTGGATTCTTTGTGTGTGTCCCAAAAGTCTTTGGCAATCCCTACATAGGAGGGGGCGAGCCTAGCAAGTAGGGGATGAGAGAGAAACTCTCACACACACACACACACACACACACACACACACACACACACACACACACACACACACACACACACACACACACACACACAAGCTCCCTTTGTACACAAGGGGAAAGAGGGACACGTGTCAGCTCCCTAGCCCAGATGCCCACAAGATGTACTCAAATCCTATTGGATGGATTTGGAGGTGGACCAATGAGAATTAGGCTAGAGTAAATCTAGTTTAATTAATTTAAAAACACTTAATAAAAGAACCAATGAGAATTAAGCTCTCTAGAAGACTATTGGACAGTCTCCCAAGGGGACCAATGAGCATTCAATAGCCCAATGGCTTGCCTCATTCCTATTGGCCAAGAGGCAAAGGGCTCCAATGAGAGTTTAGTTGCATTTATTAATTACCTAAAGCTCTCACAAAAGGGGAAAGGGGGACACATGTTAGAAGGTTATCACTTATATTGCTTAAATTCCATTGGCTAGCTTTGGGGAGGTCCAATGAGGCTGTAGCATGAGCAAATAGCAAGAGGGGTCGACCAAGAGAGAGAGGGGGCTGAATTTTCAAAGGCATTATTGACTCTCTCACACACACAACTCATGTGTGGAAGTAAGAAGACTCTCTCTCTCTTCTCAAGCTTTAATGGAAAGCTTATCACCTACTCCAAGCTTGTGAGAAGGGAGGCCTACACCAACAACTCTTGGCTTTGTGATGCAAATCCAACCAAGAGCCAAGCTTGAATGCATGCTCATCTCCTCTACCATGCTAATTACTAAGCTAAGCTATGCTAATATGAGTGATTATGTGAGGAGATGGAGATGTACATCTTTCTCTTAAGAATACTCTTTCTTCCTCTCAATCTACTCTCATACCCCACTAGCTCTCACTATCTTCGAAGGTGTGTGAGGTCTTGGGTCTGAGATCATGAGGGAATTGATGTTCTGTTTGATAAGTGTTTTGCTAGGTGCATGAAGTTTCCATCTTCATTGCACTAGCTAGTCTTGAAGGAACACAAAGAATTGTATTGTACAATGTCTCTCTTGATGGGAGAAACCATAATACAAAGCCTTTTGGAGGGGGGACCGGCTCCATGCAAATCCGGTCCTCAACTGTTGTCAATAGCTTAATTTCTCTCTCTTTTGAAAGTAATGTTCATGCTATCTAACTAGGTGTTATGCTTTTTGTTGCTCTCTCCACCCAAGCACTCTTGTTATTCTCATTAGGAAACTATTCTAATGAAATGCTCACTATGTTCATGCTATTTTCCGCTACACACAAGTTACTAGGCCATTAAATGTTACATTCTTTCTCACCTTCGGATATAAGCATGCCATAAACTTATCCAATTTGAAGTACTCACCATTGGCTAGCTGCATAGCTGTTGCTAACTCTTCCCAACATGCTTCAAAACGATCCAGAAACAAGCTGAATTCCTCACCTACATCCTGCTTTAGAGCCTTTAGCCTCGCATCCATCTCAATTGGAGAAGCTTCTTTATGAAAATCAGCAAAAATCTTGCCCGTAGGGCCCCCGGCCATGCCTGTCTCGGCTCAATCTCCACAACTTCGAACCACAGTTTAGCCTTTCCGCGCATCACCAAAGGGAAGGTTTACATCTTGCTGTCCTCATTAGGCATTCACAAAGACAGCATGTACAATTCAAAATCTGCAAGCCATTCGTCTGGATTCTCTTCACTTGTAAAAATCGGACCATAGCTTGGGGATGCCATCCTTACCTATACGAAAACGTGTTTTTTTTTCTTCATCGACAAGATCAATCAGCATGCTCCTCAGTGGGGGCACCACAAGATGGATAGGGGGAAAGGGGAACACACCCGAAACACAAGTAGTCTACCTCTCTACAGCTCAGGGTAAACACAACACCCCAATCCACTGGGATTCACCTTCAAAATCCTCTTTCCTGCTAGCAGACCGCCACCTGCACACCTCTCGAGTCGATCACACTATATCGGATCACAATCGAACACATACGCACCGTATTATACATGTTGCAGCTTCCCACGCACACCCAAAGCCTCTTTCTCTCTCTTTGCCACGAGACACCGCCGGTTCAATGGGGGGTACACTTGCCTACACACACACTCGACACCGCAGACACAAGCACAAGAGCAATAGAACAGAGGGGGGGGAAGTGGAAAACATGCTTGAAAGAGGGCAATGAATTCTTTTATTGCATTCCAGACAGCCAAGTATAGATAGCCCCGTCGACACGACCTCGACGAGCGCAAAAAAACCCGAGTTTTAACAACCCTCGCTGATGCCACCACTGTAGTGGAATCTCTCTCCAACCACCTTCGTTGTTGCGACTGCACACCTACACTAACTCCATTGAGTTCTCATCATCCAAAAAAAAAGAAGAACTGCATCTCCGCCTCCCTTCCTTGACAGCCCCAAGAAAAAGAAGCCAAAAAGATCCTTTTCTGTGCCCTCCACTCCTTGCTCGGGAAAAGAACTCCTCTTTTTTTTTTTTTCTTTTCCTTTCTTCCTTTCTCTCCTCTTTCCCTCTTTTCTTTCTTTCCTTGGGCAGCGCCTCCTTTTTTCTTTCTTCTCTTTCCTTCTCTTCTTTCTTTTCTTTCACTCCTCCTCTTGATCCCAGAGCGCCTCCTTTTGCCTTCCTTCCTCCTCCCTAAAAAGCCTCTCCCCTTTTATAAAAAAATCCTCCTCCCCTCTTTTGCACTCCAAGGGCAACGACGGCGCCGTCGTTGCTCCCTTGGAGTCTTTAAACTTTTTTTTAGAAAACCTTAAAGCAGAGGATCCCACGCCCCCCCTCATGTGAACATACCCATGCAAAAAAAGGCTCCCAAATTATCGTTTTGTCCGTCTCAAGGGTGACACCATCCGAAACAAGCCCCTAGTCGTCCGTTTTCGCCGAACATGTCGTTCTTGCTTTCACTATTTTCAATTCATTGAATGAAGCTAGGAAAAAATGGGCCAGCATTATTCGTATCCACCTTCTCGTAAATTGATCCCCTGACTTTGTCGAGCTGCATTGCACTAATCGTAAACCCGATTGTTGAGCCGTCATTTTTGGATTGCTCCGCCTAGTGCATATCGCTCCCAGAACCCTGGCAAGGATAAGAAACTTCTAAATAGCGTGCTTGGGGGGACGGCCCAACCATGCCAAAATCGGCCCAACGACAATATCTTCATTGGACCATTACTTGTCCATCCGAATTCTGATTGAGTATCTGCCACTTCCTATGAAGTCCATGTGCAATGCACCACCCCTGGGAACCTTGGCACGACTCTGAAACTTCCAGATGGCACGTTCTATGACCCCGCGGGCAGACAACTACCCCCCTGCAACTTTTCACATGGCCGTAACTTTTCCATTCGGACTCTGATTGGCAATCCGAAAAGTCCGGTATGCCCCACAATTTGAGCCTTCTAATTTTATTTGTTGATGCTAACCTTGGCCATCTGTCCCCATCTACCCTGCTCGTCGGGGATCTGCAAAGGCTTTTAAATTGGAACTTTGATATCTTTCACATTGGGGCTCCGTTTGACGAGCCGTCTGGACAAGCCTCAAGAGCATCTTGAACCCTACATTCCAAGGCACATTCCCTATATTTTGGACCCTTTGGTCTGCCATTCCAATTATCCCAATTTGAAGGCCCCTTGGTCTAAAAAACCACTTTAGACATACATTTCCGCTGCCGCTGGTCTGCCGAGGACTTTCCCACCTGCTTTAGCTCGTCGCCATGCACCTGCTAGCATCCGTAGCACTACTTGTCACCCTTTCTGGCACGGAGAAACTTTGGATGCATCAATGTCTATGCCTACTCAGCCACTCCCTGCAAATAAAGTAAGCAAGCTGGCCAGTTGTCAAAAAACATGGAGCAAGCACCACAGTCATCTTTCGTGACTTTAATAAAGGGTGCAGATGATGCAATGTGCATGCAGAGCAAGTAATGGCTAGGACCTACAGAGCACAGGTATTCTTCAATCAACATAAAGCTGTGCCTACAGGTTTGTTAGGTCCTACATCCACCTCAGCACTAGAAGCAAGATGACCCCAAGGCAATCCGCGTGGTGCAAGCTACATTTCTTCTTTGCAATTACCACACAGACTAAACAAGCATCCGCACCCACATAGAAGGCTCCTAGCCTGTGCACATTGTCCCCTAAGCCACTCTACGAACATGGAGAGGCGTGACCCATTGGTGGCAAAAGCGCCGGGTGTGAAGACAGGAGACCCCAAGACTTGCGTAAACTGGTCTCTGTCAAGACTCAAGAGTGAAGCAACACGCGTAGACTGCTCCAGAGTCCAAGCACCAGAAATCGCAAGGCGCGCGAGGTGTGAACTCATGATCATGAAGTAACAACACAATTTTAAGAGCTGTAATATATAGATACCTGTAGAAATCGTGAGGAACTTGGGCTAGCCTCTCCGCTTCCCTACCCAAATCTCAGAGGAGTGCCGCTCGACTTCTTGTATCGCTGCCTGGACAGAGAACCTCTGAACTCACGCAGGTCGGACACAGTGGACAATGACAGCACTGCCACGTAGCTTTGAGCTCGCATAGGTCGGAGACTCAGACCACAACAGGTTGGCAACGCCATTGATACACTCGACGATGGACAATTCTGAGGTTAAGGCAACGACAACAAGTAGGACGATGGCAGGTGCGACTCCTCACTCCTCTAGATTCATAATTCAGAAACAAAGGCCTCAAGGAGTCAAATTTTAGGGATGTGTCTTTTCACACAGCGATGGGGTCTGGACAAACCTCAAACTTCAAAACTAATTTGTGGAAATTCCCAAAATACCCCTCAAATTTCAAAAATTCCCAAAATACCCTTGTATATATTTTGGTTGGATTATTCAAAATTTCTTATCTTTATTCCTTTTTGAAAATTGAGATTCGTATTTTAGTGTGTAGCATGAAATTTGTCACAAATTGCCTCGCAAAAAAGCACTTTGGATAGCACTGTTGATGTTTGGCATCTGTAAACCTTCTACATTGTTTCCTATGCATCTTCGTGAAACATGACAAATTATTCCCCAAGTTAAGTTGTAGATAGCATTATCTTTGCCTTGATATTGTCTATCCCATGGGTCTCCTATGATATGAGCTTCTGTGGTTTCAGGACCAAAGGCATCATAGATGCTAGACTCTCGTCTATATCTACGACTGTTTTGGTCAAAGTATATGCTCGTTTGATCACAACATCAAAGCTTGATTTTCGATGGAGGAGAGTTTGGCTCAGAACAGATTTCTGGGTTCACTCGAGTAATATCCTTCAGCTCTAGAGAGGATGGGCTATAATAGATTATTTCTTCTGAAATGAACCATCCTTTCTGATCTATCACTAGACGCACTTCTATGAGCTGGTATGTGGGCCGTTCAAACACTGGTTGATCCTTTTTGTACAGTTTTCCTTTTTGGCCTACATAGTGTGTATATGAATTATGTGTACCATACAAAGCTAACATCATTCTGTTTGATGTGTCCCTTAGACTTGTGAATGATTGCACACTTGTGGCAGTGGATACAAAATCATTTGCAAACGTAACAGTCTTTTCACCCTTTGGTGATATCTCGACACCTTTACTAAACTCATGCAAGAATTTGTTGTTCAAAGAAGCAATTTTAAACTTTTCAGGTGCCTGTGCATTTTTATGCTGATTTTGAACTTGCAGTGCTTTTATTGGTGCTTCTAATGGTAATGCAGAATCATCTGATTGCATTAAAAGTGATGAATTAAATGCACTTACATCGAGATTCGCATTACCAATTTGCTTTGTGCCTTGCTTTGCGGTTGATGTATCCCTATTGTCAGGTTTCTTGGACAATCTTCAGCAAAATGTCCACCTTTTCGTCCACAATCTGAGCAATATGCCATGACTGGTGGTATTTCAACTGGCTCTGTCATGTCAAGCTCATGCTGAGAAGTTTCTTCTTCTGTGCTTGCCAAATTGTTGGCATCTTCTTTCAGAACAGTAAGCATTAAGCTGTAGATTGCTCCGTCTTGACCTTTGTATGGTCTTTGACTTGGTTCTCCAATTAGATTGGCTTCTATCGGTTGACCTGTTGGATCTTGCAATTCTGGATATTGACTGTAGATTTGATCACTGTAATCCATGTACAATGACCCTGCTTGCATATGCACCAATGGATGTTTTTCTGGCTTCTGCAAATTTCTGGATAAACACTTGGGTTGATTTTTTGTATTTCTATCTGCACCTCATCTTTGAGCTTGCAATACCTGGCTCAACTGAAGTTAGTGAGAACATCTGGGAGTTCTCTGAATCTGGCTTTACTCTGATCAATAGGATCTTGGCTTTTGTGATGCTTTTATTGTTCATTAGATATCTATAGCCGCTTTTGAATCTGTGTACAAGACTTTGTCTTCATTGTAGCCATATAGTTGTAAAATCTGGTTGGTTGCAGTTGCACTTGTGCTGCCATTGCGACTAGCTTGCTCTGCTGTACTTGAACTCTCGGCTCGAATTGAGTCCATGTCAGCTGGTTCTGTATAAATCGTCTCCTAGCAGATTTTTGTACTGATTAGCAGAATTTTTGCTGCTCGTACTAGTCTAATATGCAATCACATGTAAGTTGTGCCACTATTCATCCGATTACAAGCTCAATTTGCAATGTATTTGCTTGCACTTGCCAATTTCGGTTTGCACAATGACTTTTAGTCCCTGGCGTTCTTTGTCTGAACTGTGGGAATAATGTCCAGATCTGTGCTAGAACTGTGATGACCTCAGTTCGAATGATCACAAAACTGTTTTCGCACTTCTCGGTTTTTTTCCTAGTGATTTTCTCTTGTTTCTGGCTTTTTCATTGTTTGCTCGGTGTGAGATTTTTCCGACGTTTCTATATTTGCTTTTGTAGGTTTGTTTTTGGGCACTTTCTGGATTTTTTTGGCTCTAAAATTGGTCACTCGATCAAAGTTGTAGCCAAATGTAGGTCTAGTAACCAAATCGAGCTCTAATCGTAGGTCGGTGTACTAAGAATAGCCAAAAGCGACTAAATCAAGATCTCGCGTGTGAACAAACTCTAACTAGCTAAATTTGGTCAATATCAAGGCGAAAACGAATCTCTATCGCAAGTCGAGATCAAATCTGGTCAATTGTAAGACTCTGCGGTCAAATCAAGCCAGAATGCAATATTACGCGTGAAACATCTTTAAAACGTTGTCGAGAAATTTGCGGTCTTGCCAGGAAAGCACCGGGCTTATGGCTGTGAGAGTTTGTGAGAGAACTCAACAAAAACTGTATGAAGGAGTTAAAACATAGATGCCATGAAGACTAGGGTTTGGAAAGAAGTTCAACCAAAGAAGACTCACTCTTTCTCTCTTGCATTCACACACACAAAGGAAGAACGCAAAAGAGAATGTCAAAACAATACGAAGATGAAAACATCAAGGCTATGGTCATAGCGTATCATGGGTAATATGAAAGGGTTAATGGATGAGTTAATGGCATTCAATCTTGGCTGACCAAATAGGCTACGAATTGTTCTTTGGAATTGTAGTTTTGTGTTTACCATCATATATATATTTTGTCTAGTGATTGGGATTAATTGTGTGTACAAATCCTCTTGGTTCATAGCAAGATAACTACGCTTACATCAAAAGAAAAATTATAGTCTATGAGAGGTAGTATGATGGGATCCGGTGATAGAAGTATTTCATTGAGCCTTTCAGGGCCGAAGAGAAACACTATACGTTGTTGAAAGTGTATTTTACGGCTAATCCATACGTTAATTCTAATAGATCGTACAGAGTGAAAGCGATAGAAATGATCATCATGTGGGTTATTCATCTAGGATAGTATGTGAGAAATGTAGATACGAGAGAAGTGAAGAGATGAGAAGTTTCCCTCCCAAGCCCTATTCTTGCCCGTAGGCAATAAGGATACTGCGGGGAGAGATGTACCTGTAGCAAAGAGAACCTAGAGAGGATGAATTACTAAGAATGAGAGAGATAGGTTTGGTTAAGGAGATGAGATTAGATACATATATATATGTTGGATTAGAGATGAAAATGAAAACAACAAGAAATCAAGAAAACATCAATGTAGAACACATCTTACTTGAAACCCTTCGGCATCATTATTGATGGGAGAGAGAAGAAGAGGGGAGAATTCAACGTTGATTGATACGCCAAGTACAACACCTTCTTTGATTAGAGTTGATCCTCCAAGGATGGCGTACAAGAATGGCTAGTTTTCCTCTAGGAGAAAGTGTAGGCTTGGGCTTATGTTAATGGGGCTAAGTACAATTAGGCATTACTACTCACTCCCTCAAGAATTCCTCTCATCAATGGCTTGAATGCTTGAGTTCCTTCCAAGGAAGAAGAGGTCCCCTTTTATAGGTGAAGGGAACCCACAAGGGTTTACACAAGAAGAGAGGAGCCAGTGTGAACAGGAATTGGAAAAGTTGGAAATGAGCTGTCCCTGCATGATGTGGGCAGACTGGGGTCCAGTATTTTGATCATATCTCCTCAACCGTAGGTCCAAATAAAAAAGTAAAAATATGGGCAGAAACTTCAGCTCATTAGCTACGATTTTCATTTTAAAATCATTCTCCAATTCGGATTGGAACCTTGTGTAAAAAATTCATCAAAATAGGATCCATTTCTGGCAGCAAAAGTCTTCATGTGGTCCCCTTAGCCTAGACTTTCATTTGATTCCAAAGGACACCTCATGCCATATGAAATCATGACATTGCTCCTTGACAAAGTTTTGTAATCATGCTTGCAATAATGCATTAAAATAAGTGTATCTTTGAAATCATGCCACCTAGTGTCCCACTAGGATTTGATTCTCTCCTAGTAGCTATTTAAAAAGAAATATAAAAAAAGTATAAAAAATACATAGAATATATATATATTGGAGTTTACCCTAGATATAGGATCTAGCTAGGGTGTGAGATGATAATGAAATAGTAGAAATAAAGAATCAATGCTTTTTTGCCCCAAGTTAAAGAGGCGGAGCTATTGACACTTTTCCCATAGTATTTTTTTGATGGTAAAGTAAGAATACATTACCCTTGAGATAAATAATAAGATGAGATAGAAAGCTTATTTTTATACTTACATATGCATATGTACATTATAGGAAATATAATTATGTATCTAAAAAAAATACAAGATAGATTTTGTAGCATGCGTTCCCACTATGTACGTGTCACAGCACGACATCCACCCCCTCTAAACCTGCACATCCTCCGGTATGTGCCACATTGTCTCTTTGTAAGATTAGACCTCTTGTACATCTTCCTTGTCTTCTTTTTCACTGGATGATTCCAGGGCTTCATGTTCACTTTGATCTTCACCTGTGTTTTTCTCTTCTTCCTCATCCATATCTTCTAGATCATTGTCTCCTCTTCTCTTAAACATTTTAATCCTTTTTCATGCAATGGGGATCTTTACTTCTGTACCATCTAGTTCACACAAGCTGTAAGTAGCATTTTCATGCACATGCTTTACAACATACGGTCCAAACCATCTTTTTGAGAACTTACGCATGACTGTATGCTGGTTATCAAGGCTACTATCATACACTAAAACCCAGTCACCTTTGTCAATTGCTTTGCTCCTGAGTCGATGTCGCTTATCAAAATAGTCCTTGTTTTTCAACCTTGCATTTTTGAGTCGTTCTTTTGCAGCTTCAATGTCTCCAGGTCTTCTCTCTAGCTGCCTTATACGCAGTGCAAGGAGATCTTCCCTACTAAGCCCCTCTTGCCAAGGTAGTACATTCCATGTAGGAATTGTATCTTCAATCGGCATCACTGGCTTTTGACCATACATTAGCTCCGCAGGCATGTAGCCAGTTACTGAGCTATGTGTTGTACGATCAGCCCATAAAGCATATGGTAACAGTTTTGGCCACTCACCAATTCTTCCTTCGCAAGCCTTGGCCAAAGCTTTGATGATAGGAGGATGCCCTCTTTCACTCTTTCCATTGCCTTCAGGGTTGTAAGCTGTAGTAAGAGAAAGCTTGATCCCTAATCTAGAAAAGAACTCCCTTGCTTCTTCGGCATCCAGTTCACCTCGATCTGCAGTGATTTTTCCCACACAACCATAACGGCAAATCACCTCATCAAGAAGGAATTTGCACACAGCTTCTGTGGTCTTAGCTCTTAATGCTCTTCCTTCAACCTGGTTAGTTAGGTACTCTCGTGCAAGAACCAAGTATCTCATCTGCCAGAGTCCTAAAGGCATCGTGACTAGATCCACAACCCATTTATAGTGCATGGCTAGTGGATATGTAGGGTGCAATCCATCACGATGTCGAACATTTGAATACATTTGACAAGTTACACATGACTCTACAAACTGAGATACATCTTTATACATACCCTTCCACCAGTATTTTTCTTTCAACTTGGAGAAGGTTGCCCACACACCCCTGTGTCCAGCCCATAGACTCTCATGAAACTCTTGCATGAGCTTTACTTGAGTCTCTTTTTTACATATAACCCGTTGTGGTGTAGCACCCTTTTGTTTAGGATGCTTCCACAAGTAACCATCCCTTAAAAAGTACCCATATGCTTTCCTGCGTATTCTCTTGAATTCTTGTTCAGACCAATCATCCTGTTTTGTTAGAGTAATCAAGTACCTTCCAATAGAAAGCCAATCACCTTCATAAAGATCTTTCAAGAACAATTCAAGTGAATTAGTCATGCAGACATTGTTACCTTTGACATGAGAGATAGAATAGAATTTTGTGCCTACATCATCTCCCTCATCAATCATTTGTGACTCATCTTCATACCTTGCCCTTGATAGCATATCTGCCACTGTATTGTCTTTACCTGCAATGTGCTTAAACTCGGGATTTAAGGACTCAATGTAGGCAATCCACCGCAACATAGCAATGTCTGGTGTTGAGCAGCTTGTAATCATCCCAAGAAGTGGTAGACAATCTGTTTCTACAACCACACATGCACCAATTAGGTACTCTTTCCCACTTTTCAAGGCTGTAACCATACCCCATAACTCTCTCTTTATCTGTGGATAGTTTCTTTGGCGAGCACTTAGTACCTTTGCTCCAAATCTTACCACATACCTGTGTCCTTCTTTGTCATCTTGTCCTATTGCCCATCCAATCCCTGTAGGACTGGTATCTACTGTCACAATCACTGGCCTTTGACACTCATAGTCTACCTTTCTTAAAGTCGTTGCTGACTGGAGTAACTCCTTTAGCTTTTTCATGGATTTTACATGTGCTTCTGTCCATTTAAACTTTTGATTCTTTCTAAGAAGCTGATAAAGAGGATCAGCTACATGTGCATAATGTGGAATCCAAATAACATAGAAGACACATGCTCCCAGAAACCTTCTAACCTTAGTGATGCTAGTGCATGTTTCTTTCATTCTTTGGATGGCATCTACCTTTGATGGACAAGGTTTCCTACCATATGGCCCGCACATGTGCCCCACAATGAGCACTTCTTTGACACCAAACATAGACTTTTTCCCTGACAATGTAAGATTCACTTCTTCCAACCTAGACAAAATTTTATCACAATCATTTATGTGATTTACCACAAACCTGCGACATCCCTTGAGATCCAAAGCTTCATCTTTGTCATTTTCTTCACATCCTTTGATAGGCAAATCATCAATGAAAGGCATTGTGATTTGAGGAATAAAGTCACGTAAGACCTTATTCATCCCATTCATCATATGTGCAACCGAGTTGGTTGCTCCCTGTGGCAAGGTACACATCCTTACCAAACCCAAAGGTGTCCTCATGGTTGTCAAGTCTCTGCTTTCGATTGCAAGCTGAAATTGATCATACCCTGAGTAGAGATCCCCCATTGAGTAGATTGCCCTCCTTGCAAACGCCTCTGCAAATTCATCCACAATTGGACCTGTTCCTACATTTCTAATTGTAACCTTGTTCACTGGTTGCATATCTTGGATGAAGCGTAGAGAACCATTCTTCTTTGGAACTGTGAACCACCTGTTTGAGTATGGAGCACAAGAAGGCTCCAAGATTCCCATTTTGATTTTCTCATTCAGTAGCTCTACCAACTTTGGCAAATGAGCCTTTGGAACCGGAATAGGCCGCAGATTCCAAGGCACATGAGGTATTGTGAAAATTACCATAGGAGCTACAATATAAGGATCAACACATCCTATCTCATGTGGCTCAAATGCAAAAGCCTTACCATGCTTTGAAAGCATTTCTTTGAAGCACTTTGTCTCCTCCTGTGTTAGAAACTCCTCGCAACCAATCTGCAACTCTTGAAAAGACTCCTTTGTGAAGGTATGCCCGATCTTTTTAGGATTCCGCAAACTTGGTTGTAAAGAAGCCTGTTCAATCTTTTCCCTGTTGTTGGGTGGTAAGGGTGAAGCTACTGGTTTCACCTTCTTTGCTACACTCTTGTATTTAGTTTCAACATGGACTTCTGGGCCTACTGTTTGGCTTTCTTTAAAGGCTTCTATTACTTGATACATTTCCATAGAGCAAACTTCCACAACTTCATTTTCAAGATGCAAACTAGACCTCATTATAGCATCAAGCTCACCCATAGTATCTACAAAAGAAACTTGTTCACACAAACCCAAAACATTTTCAGTAGGCTCTAGCAACCCACTCTTTTTCATGCACATTTGTACATTATGCACATATTGCTTATCACATCTCTTCAAATCTTCAAGTTTTGTAAAACATACTGATCCATTCTTTGTTACCAAGGAGCTCTTTGAAAATGCTTCACCTATTTTTGGATCAGGCGAGACCCTTTTTCTTTCTGTACCACTGCAATCCCGCTTTACAATGGTACTTGGCCAAAACCCATCATTTCTCTATGATCATGAAACTCTTTGCTCACCTTTGGTAGAGGGTGTTCTCTGAGGTTGTCACGATTTCTTTCATGGTTTACACAAACTGTGAGAAATTGGACAGCACGTTTACCATCTTTGCTACGTATCCTAGCATATGCTGAACCATCGTCCATTACCTTTGTTTCCATTCGAACTCCCACAATGTAGGGCTGTCCAAGGATGAGATGATATGAAGATGTATCCTGTACAAAGAAGTTTTGGTCAATCTTTACATCACCTATTGTCACCTTCACACCTGGACATGCTGCATACAATTCACCGGATGAATTGTTTGCCACTTTTACCATCCAACCATGATCTGTGTCCATTGGCCATTTGCACTTGTTGTAGAGACTCTTTGACATTATGTTTATTTCTGAACCATGGTCAATCAAGGCAACAAATGGCTCTTCAAGATCACCTACCTTGACCAAAGTTTCTGTAGTAGCCCTTGCCCAATGACTTCGTGAATAGTAACTCCTAGGAATATCTTCAACTTCTTCATCATCATTTGAGAAATGCACTTGCTTCACTCTCCCACTAGATTGGTAGCATCCTACCACAGCTCCATCATTCTCCTTATTTTGTAGCTGCATCCCTTGTGTCTTTGAGGTTTCCCCTTCAACCTGTGGACGAGAAACTTCAGCAAGGGTTTGCCTCTTTCTCTTGATGATGTCAATGATCTCCTCATGGAATTCACGCTTTGCAATGCCAAGAACTTCTCCCAAAGTAAACTCAATCTTGCTATTCAAGATCCTTTCCTCCAAGACTTTCTTTAAATCTGTAGCAACCTCAATATCAGATTGTAGTTTATAAGTTGGGCCTTTTGTCTTACCTTTCGTTGGCTCTTTCTTCTTTCCTGTTGTAGACTCCTCCATGAGTACTTCAGGTGGAGATGCTCCTTGTGTTGAGGGTGTTTGAGAAGGCATTGAGTCGCTTCTTCCCCCACTTCTAGAAGCTCTTTTTGATGGTCCTTCATCAGCATTCTCACGTCTGCGCTTCTCTTCTACAATTGCCTCATTTTGTTGGCATTTTGTAATGTAGGCATGCACTGACAATGAGTCCACTGGATCATTCCATCCCGTTTCTAGACGTATGCAATCACCTGCTTCATGTAGAATCTCTTTTGTAAGCTTTCCCTTTTTAGCTAATTGCATGACATTTGGCCAAATTTGACCATGATGGTCACTCACCTCTTCATCACAAAAATGTTCAATTTTTACTCCATAAGTAGCTGCCTCAACTGAAGAGGTGGCATGCTTGGTTGCCATATCTTCAACTAAGGTTTGCATTCCCCCCTTCCCAAAGTTAGTTCTCAAGGGTAGACCTGTCTCTCTTAAGTGGATTTTACCATCCTTAAAAAAGACAACATCTTTTGACAAAGCATCACTAAAATCATCACAATCCCTTCTTACATGGTTTGTACTATCACACCAAATACATCTATTAACAAACCCTTCTTTGGGTTGTTGTCTTTGCCTAGGAAGTGGCCCTGATGGTTGGCCTTTTTCTTCAAGCTTTGCAAACTTCACCTTCAAGTCACGCATTCCCTTCACAAGCTCATCTAGCATGGACTCATCAAACTTAGGAGCGATAAAAGTAGGCTTTACCATTTTGTCAGAAGTTGAGGTGGAAGGACTTGTAGTGTTTACTACCATCTTGTCCCTTCTTCTTTGTCGTTTGGCAAGCAGTGAGACAGCACCTTCAACCTCATTCCAGTCGGTCTTTAGTCCTTGCTCAGCATCTTTATCTTCAAGAAGAAGCTCCAAATTTTCTTGAAACTCTTTACCTGCAGCTTGTAAGAAAAGATCTGTCTTCTCTGCATCTAGTGTGGCCCTTTCTGTCCTAGTGAGTTGTGCATAGCGCCGCTCAAATTCCCTAAGTAGCTCTGTTATTGATAGTCCTTGCTTTGGCTTGACTACCCATTCTAAGAATGTCCTTTTGGTCACTCTCTCCGAGTCCTCCATGAAATATTCCTCCTTCAAAGCTACTTTGAGTTCTTCCCAATTTCTCCCATGCCCATTTTTAATTGCTCTAACATGCTCCCTAATTTCTGGAGCAACAACTAACTCAAAGCTTTGAATCATCTCACCTTCTGACACGCGATGCAGCTCCATCTCCTTCACATACTCGCGTAAGTACTTGGTTACATCTTTGCCATTGAACTGATCCATTCTGTTGACGACTGCTTGTATGGCCTTTGTTGCTGAAATCTCCCTTCTTTCAGTAGCATGTTGTTGTTGCATGAACATTGCAAATGCTCGAAACATTTGCATTGTTGCTGGGTCAAAATGCATACCCTGTTGCTCAACATGATCACCCATGGTTACCCACAAACTCTCACCCTAACAGTTTCGCGTCGGGTTCACCAAAAATATGTCGAGAAATTTGCGGTCTTGCCAGGAAAGCACCGGGCTTATGGCTGTGAGAGTTTGTGAGAGAACTCAACAAAAACTGTATGAAGGAGTTAAAACATAGATGCCATGAAGACTAGGGTTTGGAAAGAAGTTCAACCAAAGAAGACTCACTCTTTCTCTCTTGCATTCACACACACAAAGGAAGAACGCAAAAGAGAATGTCAAAACAATACGAAGATGAAAACATCAAGGCTATGGTCATAGCGTATCATGGGTAATATGAAAGGGTTAATGGATGAGTTAATGGCATTCAATCTTGGATGACCAAATAGGCTACGAATTGTTCTTTGGAATTGTAGTTTTGTGTTTACCATAATATATATATTTTGTCTAGTGATTGGGATTAATTGTGTGTACAAATCCTCTTGGTTCATAGCAAGATAACTACGCTTACATCAAAAGAAAAATTATAGTCTATGAGAGGTAGTATGATGGGATCCGGTGATAGAAGTATTTCATTGAGCCTTTCAGGGCCGAAGAGAAACACTATACGTTGTTGAAAGTGTATTTTACGGCTAATCCATACGTTAATTCTAATAGATCGTACATAGTGAAAGCGATAGAAATGATCATCATGTGGGTTATTCATCTAGGATAGTATGTGAGAAATGTAGATACGAGAGAAGTGAAGAGATGAGAAGTTTCCCTCCCAAGCCCTATTCTTGCCCGTAGGCAATAAGGATACTGCGGGGAGAATTGTACCTGTAGCAAAGAGAACCTAGAGAGGATGAATTACTAAGAATGAGAGAGATAGGTTTGGTTAAGGAGATGAGATTAGATACATATATATATGTTGGATTAGAGATGAAAATGAAAACAACAAGAAATCAAGAAAACATCAATGTAGAACACATCTTACTTGAAACCCTTCGGCACCATTATTGATGGGAGAGAGAAGAAGAGGGGAGAATTCAACGTTGATTGATACGCCAAGTACAACACCTTCTTTGATTAGAGTTGATCCTCCAAGGATGGCGTACAAGAATGGCTAGTTTTCCTCTAGGAGAAAGTGTAGGCTTGGGCTTATGTTAATGGGGCTAAGTACAATTAGGCATTACTACTCACTCCCTCAAGAATTCCTCTCATCAATGGCTTGAATGCTTGAGTTCCTTCCAAGGAAGAAGAGGTCCCCTTTTATAGGTGAAGGGAACCCACAAGGGTTTACACAAGAAGAGAGGAGCCAGTGTGAACAGGAATTGGAAAAGTTGGAAATGAGCTGTCCCTGCATGATGTGGGCAGACTGGGGTCCAGTATTTTGATCATATCTCCTCAACCGTAGGTCCAAATAAAAAAGTAAAAATATGGGCAGAAACTTCAGCTCATTAGCTACGATTTTCATTTTAAAATCATTCTCCAATTCGGATTGGAACCTTGTGTAAAAAATTCATCAAAATAGGATCCATTTCTGGCAGCAAAAGTCTTCATGTGGTCCCCTTAGCCTAGACTTTCATTTGATTCCAAAGGACACCTCATGCCATATGAAATCATGACATTGCTCCTTGACAAAGTTTTGTAATCATGCTTGCAATAATGCATTAAAATAAGTGTATCTTTGAAATCATGCCACCTAGTGTCCCACTAGGATTTGATTCTCTCCTAGTAGCTATTTAAAAAGAAATATAAAAAAAGTATAAAAAATACATAGAATATATATATATTGGAGTTTACCCTAGATATAGGATCTAGCTAGGGTGTGAGATGATAATGAAATAGTAGAAATAAAGAATCAATGCTTTTTTGCCCCAAGTTAAAGAGGCGGAGCTATTGACACTTTTCCCATAGTATTTTTTTGATGGTAAAGTAAGAATACATTACCCTTGAGATAAATAATAAGATGAGATAGAAAGCTTATTTTTATACTTACATATGCATATGTACATTATAGGAAATATAATTATGTATCTAAAAAAAATACAAGATAGATTTTGTAGCATGCGTTCCCACTATGTACGTGTCACAGCACGACAACGTGTAATCTGAAAAATCGTAGACCCAAAATCAAAATCCGTTTCAAACAAGGTGTGTGTGTGTGATCTGGCTAGAATATTCTAAAAACGGCTCAAATCGACAAAATCGGACAATTTCGGATGAAATCTGACTCTCGGGGCTCTAAATGCGTCTATTCGTACTTAAATGCGTGTGAACAGGGCGTGTGAGGATGTTTGATGCATGTGCAATGCAATGAAGAGAAACAAGACAAAGCAAGCAAACAAAACAATTTTTTTTTTGAGTTTTTGATTTTTTTTAAAAGTTTTTTTTTTTTTTTTTTTGGGTCTCTTGTGTGTGCGCTAGAGAGAAAACGTGTGTGTGTGTGTATTTGTTTGTTTGTTTGTGTATTGACTTTCTTGTCTTTTCTTCTTTTGTTTGTTTTGCTTTTGTTTTGTGTGTGTATGTGTGTGTGTAAGGGTTGGGTCACACAAGGTCAAGGAGGAAGAAGAAGAGAAGTATTTTATGTGTTGCAAGGCACGGTACCGAAGCCTTAAACCGGTTTTTTATTAATTTTTTATTTTTAAATATCCAAAAAATGCCAAAATGACTAAAAATTAGCAAAAACTCCAAAAAATCACCAGAAAACCCCAAAATTTATAAAAAAAAACCCAAAAAATTTCTAAAAATAGTGCAGCCAAATAAAATGATCAAAATCACATCAATTCAATTGCCAAACAATTTTATCAATAAAATCAAGACTAGGCAATTAAATTGACAAAATTAGGTCAAAAATTGACACAATCAGAGTGTGTAAATCCCTATTTTGAGCACAAAAATGCAGCATTTAATCATTACACACATAATTTGTGTAATCAAAACATTGAATTAACCATGCAAATTAAACACTTTTTTAGGCACACACACACACAAAAATTGAAAGTTTTTACCAATCTTTAGGTGCGTACACAAAAGGGTTAAACTTGTTGGATTTGCAATATGATTTCACAAATCAATAGTTGGGCATGAGCACAACACACATCAATCATCACAATTGAAAAATCATAACTCACACATTGATTTCTAGGTGCACAAACATGGCCAAAATACTGCACACACACCTAAAATTAGCATACACACTTAATTAGAGTGCACACACACTTGATTTTAGTGCACACACACTTAAAATTGACCATCTAAGCATACAATCAACTCAATTAGGCATCCAATTAGCAATCCACAATCACCAATTACCAATTGAACTTATCAAATTCATGTGCCACCAATTCTTAAAAATTTCGGCATTACGACGGCGTGAAAATGAATAATCGTAAAATTTTCCATCCAACATAGCATTACATTGCATCAACATTACATTGCATCATGGTGGGATTTCTACACAATTCTACACATCCTTAGATTCTAGGGAGGTTGAGAATACCACCCTAATTACCTTTCCGTTGAAGATCAATTGAATGGTCGAATGCTCCAATCCTTCATAGCAAGTTAGTAAATTAGCAAAAATTAGTCAAATTAGCAATGGGTTACTGTGAAATTAGAGTGTATAAACACACAATGGGCAAGATACGGTCTCACATTAGGGAATTAGGAACACAATGCTTCATGCATACACATTCAAAATCCACAAAAACATAAACACACAAGTGAAATTAGTGAGGGAACGCATTTGTTTATGCCACAATTACACTAGCGTAGGCCATCGTCCCCGACAATGGCGCCAAATTTTGGGGGCTCCATCGATGCAATAGCTCCAATGACCAACAAAATTGTCAATACGGAGGGATGAGCTACCCGGCTAGGGCGTGGAAACACTCACACGACTAGTGAGCTAATTGTGGCAACACAAATGGTTAACTCTACGAGGTGAGATTCTCGGCCTATGGAGGAGCTAAGCCGCAATGAAGGGCAATCTCCATATCCACTTCTCTTCACCTCTAATCAACCCAATCACACACACTACGATTGCAAGATGCACACAACACTAATCCTATCATAAAACACACTAATCGCAAGCACACACATATTTTGATCCCACTGGAGGCCATTGGCAGCCCACATCAAGACGGATTCAAAGGTGCATCAAATCAATCCGGAGGTGCTTCATTCCAAAGGGTTGTCGCAATGATAGTCCCAATTTGAGTTTGTAGAGTTCCATTTAGTGCTTGCATTGTGTGTTCTCTCCATTTATGCAACCAGAAGAAAATAACACATTGGCAAAAACAACAAGGTAGCACACACTCTTTTACGACAACCATATGCTGTTTTTGTCACTATTGTTACCCACTCAGTGGGAAGGGGGAATATTTTCTGGTGAGCATTTTCTAGCGAGCACTTTTTTGGAATCCGAAGAACAGATTCGCAAAAGATTCTTTCCTCTCTTCTCAAATTTATTCTCTCTCTTGATCCTCCGTCTCTCTCTCTCTCTCTCTCTCTCTCTCTCTCTCTCTCGCTCTCTTTTTCCCTATCCCGAGTTCCCTGGGATTTTTCTCTCTCCTGATCCTCCATCTCTCTCTCTCTCTCTCTCTCTCACACACACACACACACACACACACACACACTCATTACATTGGTGGGTCCTGATTTCTTATCAGAAGAGTAATCCTTTACGTAATTATAGTGCATATCGTGACAAAAGTCAAACCCTAATACACACACACACACACACACACACACACACACACACACACACACACACACACACACACACACACACACACACACACACACACACACACACACACACACACACACACACTGTCATAGCACTGGTGGATTTTGAATGGTTACAACGAAAACAACTACTTTTACGCAGAGTACCATACATGTTTTGAGCTATAAAGCCAGATACAAATATCATATAATATGTTGGAATTGTCCGGATACCTTGTATCATAAGGGAGTCTAACTCTAACATGATTATGTAATTGCAGATACAAACAAAAATTGCTTATGGAAGTACGGGGTCCACAGGAAATCCTTTGGGTAGCGTTGTGAGCGGGTTGGAAACACACACAAAGCCTCTATGATAAGATGACACACACTCTTGGAATAACACACACACACATTATGGGGCACCACTCGGCTTACACAACCCGCCTGGCCGAGACAGGAAACACACAGATGGAGTGAGAAGAGAGAGATTTCTCACTTGCCCACTCAACACTCACACATACACACTCACATACACACTATCAATTTAGTTCAAAGGAGGAAAATTTCTATTGTTTAGACTCAATAAAGCTAAGCCCAATACCAATGGGGCAAATAGTTTACACAATATTGAGGAAATACACCAGATACAACCACAAAGTTAAGTAGAGGCTTCACTCACCGGAGACGGTTACACAAAAAAACAGCAGAAAATCTGTGAGGAATTTGGAAAAATAGACAGGGCCATTGCGTCCAGAACGGCAAAAAACCCCACCCTACAATGTCATAGTGCTCAAATCCGACCTCGGATGAGCTGTTTAGGGCCAAAAAATGCTCCAAAATGAGCAAAAACTGAGCTGCGGGTTTTGCTCCTCTTCTCCCCGTTTTTTCTGGTCTTTCTCTCTGGCTTTTTCAATTTCAACACTTAGCTTTATTACTTGGGCATCTTTGGCCTTTTAGTTGACCTCGAACGGACCCCGAACATGCCAAAAAATGGCCTCGTAGTGCATAGTTGTCACCATGCTCCATCCATCCGCACACCTGGCCCTCAACGTTTCTCAATAAGGCCATAGATTTGGTCCTGCAACCACGTGAAGTAGCCCCAAAATATGGTACTCATGATGACCTCTTGCATAATTCATCACAAAAAAACAGCCCCGCTGTGTCTTCACTTTCCCACATGCAACACTTGATCCCATTTGACCTCCTGACGCCACTCGATGCCATCTAAAGCACCTGCTTACCTCATGGTGTGGTCCCGCCGATAGCTTCCTCGATAAGTTTTATGCGCCAAAAACTCCTCTTATTATAGAAAAAAACAGTGATACATCGTGATAACGAAAATCGATGCACTATGTACACCCAGCCCTACCTGTACACATGTGGGCCCCACGTAACCACTTGGCTCTGGAAAATGGGCGGTCCTTTATTTGATGCACCATGCATGTGTATATACATATGTGCAATCCCTTGCTCCACAAAACTCCTAACATAGTTTGCCCATCCCCTAGCCTGCTAGCTCATTCATGATCAGCAACAACAAAAAGAGATATGAGACTCGCCGTGTCACAGGTCTCATCATCCCTCACAGAAATTACTTGATCTGCAGACATCTCATTTTGCTCCACCATCATCAATCTAGCATGATAGAATTTAAGACGCAATCCATTCACCCTTGATTTATGTAGAATCCCATCCAAGTTAGCCAACTGATATGTACCATTCGGAAAACACTCCACTACCTTGAAAGGGCCTTCCCACTTAATTTGAAACTTATTTTGGAATGTCTTTTCCAACTTACTGTTGTAGCACAAAACCAAGTCATGTTTCTTGATACCCTTACTTTTGACCTTTTCATTTATCTTTTGTAAAGCCTTATCTTACATCTGCCCATAATGTTTCTTGATACCCTTACTTTTGAACTTTTCATTTATCTTTTGTAAAGCCTTATCTTGCATCTATTCATAATGTTCCAATGCGCTCATCCTATCCAGCTGAACCTCTTGTAATTGTAAGAGCCTCTCTTTGAATGCATCACTAGGTGGCCCAAGAAACTTCTCTAGCATCTTTACTGTAGGCAACTCTACCTCCATAGGGAATAGTGCTTCCTTTCCATATACCAGATAAAACGGAGTAAACCCTGTACCTATCTTCACCGAAGTACGGTAAGCCCATAATGCACTAGGCAATTCCAAGTCCCAATTCTTTCCTTGGTGCTCTGTCACTTTCGAAAGAATTTGTACCAACTCACCATTGAATATTTCATTTAAGCCATTACATTGTGGATAATAAGGAGTGGTATATTGGTGCCTAATCTTCATCTTCTCACATAAGAAGTCTAATAGTTTAGCTCTAAATCCTGGCCCCTTATCCGAAAGTAGCTCCAATGGCATCCCAAACTTGCAACATATTTCATCATACACAAATTTTGCCATATCCTTTGCAGTGATTTTTTTTACTGCTATAGCCTCTGCCCATCTAGAGAGATAGTCCATTGTAGTCAAAATATAGCTTTTGCCCCTACTTGTGATAGGTAAAGGGCCTATTGCATCAATTCCCCACTTTTCAAACACATCAAACGCCATAATGTTTTTTCGTAGCTCTAGCTTCAACACTCTCTTCCCAAATGCTTGACACCTTTTTCAAGACCTACACCAATGGTGAACATTCTTGTGAAAACTATGCCATACATACCCCTCTTGCAAGATCTTATGCAAGGTGATCTTTAGAGAAAAATGTCCGCCACATGCGCCTTTATGATTCTCTTCCAACACTCTATAAAGCTCCTGCCGCCAACGTACACGTCTCAACACAAGATCTGCCCCTTTCATGTATAAAACATCACCAATCAATTTGTACCTAGATGCTCTATGCACAAAACCATACTTCTTAGACTTGTGAATGTCCTTTGGAATGATTCCTGTTAGCAAAAACTCCTCTTCTTGATCCAAACTTTCCCAGCCATGATAAAGAGGTAAATTGGTCCTTAACACAAATAGCTCCCCAATCATGCTTTGAGTTGCTTCATGTGCCTCTCCATTTAGAGCACGTTCAATGTGTCTGATACTCCATGCTTCAAACTTCTTTAATAGGCCTTTAATTTTGAAACACATTTCCTTCAATGAGGTGTTCTTGCTCTTCCACACACCCGACACTTGCTTCACAACTAACAAGGCATCACCTTTTATGCTCAACCTTCTAATCCCATGCTTCAAACAAATGTGTAATCCGGCTTCCAAAGTAGAATATTTAGCCTCATTGTTACTATGCGCATCCAATTTGAACCCTCTCTTGCATACTAACTCCCCCTTTGGATCGTAGAGTGCTATACCCCTTGAAGCCGCATCATGGCTCTTCCTGTATGAGCCATCAAAGAACAAAACATGTGCATTGCTGAATTGCGGAACTTCTTCGACTACCTTTCTCACCGCCTCTTCCTTAACAATAAGGGGATTCTCCTTGTAGGTCAACAAATCGGCTAGGGTAGCTCTTGTACTGTCTTCCACTAGAAAAGAGAACTCAAACTCTTGCAGCTCAATTACCCATTTCTTGACCACATTTGACGGGTTAATGCCATTAATTAATTGTGGTAAAAAAGCATAGCTTGTTAAGAAAACAAAAGGTTGTGGTAGCAAGTAATGCCGAAATCATCGACAAGAAAATATAACACTGGCCATCACTAGCTTTACTTCCGACAATTTTCTTTCTGCTACCAACTTCACTCGACTTGCCCAATACACTGGCTGCATATAATGGCTACCCTTCCCCTTTTGGAACAGCATGGATCCAATGGCATCATCCCCCACTGATGGATTTACATAAAACACTTGCTCCCAATCAGGAGCCTGCATGGCTGACAGCCCCCCTAACACCTCTTTCACCTCCTGAAACACTTCTTCACATTTGTCATCCCATTGCAATGGGTCATGCTTTGCCACTTGTTGTAATGGATAAAGGATCTGTGAAGACAATGGAATAAACCGTTCCATGTACTTCACTTTTTGTATAAAGGTTGCCAATTGCTTTGTACTCGTAGGTGATGGAAGAAGAATGATAGACTTAACCTTGTCTGGATCAACCTCAATGCCATTTTCTGACACCGTATGGCCCAATAACTTCACCCTTGGCTGTGCTAGATGACATTTCTTTGGATTTAGTTGTCCTCCACATTCATCATATCGAGCCAATACCATATGTAGCTTCTCATGGTGTCCATAAAAGCTTTAACACAACTACCAATGAATGGTGCCAATACCCAGTTTGCCCTCTCTTGATAGAAAGATGGTCCATTTGACAACCCAAATGGAAATACTGTATAGCAATAACAACCCCATGACGTAATAAAAGTTGTCTTTGTTCGGTATTTAAGAGCAGTCTTCAATTGAAAATAGCCTAAAAAACCATCACACACACTGTACCTCTCATAACTTGCCCACTGAATCCAAGATCTGATCGATGAATGGAAGAGGATATGGGTTCTTCTTAGTGGTTGCATTTAAGGGTTTAAAATCTACACAAATCCTCCACTTTCCATCCTTCTTTGGACTGACTACTACTGGACTCACTCATTCTGTGGTCTCCATACGGACTATGAACCTTGCCTTCAATAATTTTTCCACCTCTTCCCTCAAGGCTTCCATCTACTTTTGAACCATCCTTCTTAGCCTTTGCCACACTGGCGTAGCACCTTCTTTCAGCTCTATATTCATCTCTTCTCCTTTGAACCCTCTAATCTCTTCATATGAAGTAATGAACAAATCAGGAAAACTAGCCAGCATGTGCAAATATATCTCCTTCTCCATAGCTGAGAGGTCTCACTGATCATTTGTGTCATCTGTTCCTGCTTCTTTGACAATTCAATCTTGGTTTGAATCAGCCTTTCAATCACTTCATAAGGCCCTTCAATTTCATCTTCAACTTCATTTGCAAATGCGACTAAACCAGACTCATGGATTTCTTTGTCCATCAAAAGAAATGCAACATCAACATCCTCATCACTACTGGTAGTACTATCACTGTCCTCATCAGTCACTGTGGAATAGTATTCATCACTAGACTCATCCTCATCTTCATAAACATCTTCCAATACTTTCCTTGTGTCCATATTATATAGCTTCTTGGCACCTGTCTTTCCATAGAGGCTAATTGTACCACATCTCCAATCTTGAACAACTCCCATTGCACGTAACCATAGTCTGCCCTATATAATAGGATATGCTCCCAACCCTGCTGGCATCACATGAAAATCAACCACTGCCATTGCATCATACGTCTCCACTTCTAAGCTCTTTACAACACCCAAACATTTTAGTTTCTGATGGTTTGCCTATCTGATCTGGAAGCCTGACACCCCGGTCACTGTAAGACGCATCTCTCAACGCATGAGTGTGTTATGACACATATTTGGGCTCCGCCATCAACATAACCTTGTCCCATATTTTTTCTTTTGTGCCACACATCTACTATTGGAAAAATGTTTGGTAGCTCATCCATCGCCAACACCTTCACTGAACCTCTCTCTGGCTCTTTCTCCATTGGGTTAACCATCCTCTTCCAGTGTCTCTTTAGCTTAGGCACCATCTCTATAAGCTATCCAAAAGTAACATCTGCCTTCCTGCTTGTCAGATCCTCCTTCAAGTCATAGCTTAATTGCCCATCCCCTAGTGGAAAATGTGAAACATGAAACTTGCGACGAGCCCTTCTTTTCCTCTTGGCCTTGACATCCTCGCCTTCATGGATCTTTCCCTTCTTCTTACTAGGACATGGGGAAATTATTCCTTCCTTATCCTATGTAGGCCTCTTCCCAATAGGCATCACTAATGTATCCTCGAGCTTTGTTGCCTTCTCCAAGGTGACCACACTTATCACTTTTGTCTTTCCCTTTTCCTCTTGGGTTAATCCACTAGTTCCTTCTTCTCCCTTAATTTCAATGCCATAATCATTTGACCTAGTTAGCACCTATCTTGGCAATGGATACATGTCTCCTCCCATCCTTGGTGGCTTATCACATTGCGTGCTGATGTGTCCCAACTCTCCACAATTATAACATGTGGGCGTTTGCCTCCATACTCTACCATTGCTTTGTCCACCACCATTCCTAGGTCTTTCTTCACCTCCTGGCTGATTTGCAAACCTCCCCCAACCTCGATTATTTTCCACATTACCTAGCATATTTAGGTTGAGATTCTTCATTAAATCTACCACTTGCCTCATGTCTTGCCTTAGCCCATTATCTTGCACTGCTGTAGTGACCACTGTTGGCATAATTTGAGGAGTAATAGAAACCACTGGTTCATGATGAACCCCTAGCATGCGACCTTGTAAAGAGTCCATAGGCTAAAACTCAGACCTCCTGGGCGAAGACTCTACCCCTAGTTGAATCATTTTTCTCGGCTTCCACTCTTTGTTCCTTGCCACCTCCAATGCATCTTCATATGTTCTAGGCTTCTTTAGCTCCACTCTCCAATGTATATTCTCCCAAATACCAGCCAAGAATTTGTTCCTCTTCATCATGTAGGTGGGGGTACTTGTGGTGCTAAGGCCTTGCACATCCGCTCCCATGCCAATGAAAACTTACGTATGTATGCATCTACTGGCTCACCTTCCTTTTGCACCAAACCTTGTACTTATTGCCACACTTTGTCAGGATCTTCTGTCTTCACAAACTCCAGTTCCAATCCATGCCTTAGATTGTGCCAACTCAATCTCACAGGTGGATCAGCCACATGCAACTCCTCTTCAAATGCTCTGGACCAAACTCGTGCATCACTCTTCAAACAAATCTGGAGAAGACATAACATTTGCTCCAGGTCATGAATCTGGTTGCTAATGCAAGAAACCTCCATCTTTTCCAAAAAGTCTTCCACATCTTCATCACTTCTTCCATGAGAGAAAGCCATGGCTACCCAAGTTACGATGCTTTGAGAATCCCTTCAAACACATGTGCAAGAACCCAAAAACTTTTGACTGACTCAATCCCTAGAAACTTCAATGGAGCTTGTCTTTAGATAAGGACAAACACATACACATCAAATGATTTTTCATAGTTAATCATCGGAATTACAACAGGCAAAGGGCATTCCAGTATCTCTCTTAATCTCCTTGGCCCGAACATAAAGACTATGCGCTGCTGGAAAAAAATCTTCCTGGACACATGAACATTTATTTGGATTCTTTGTGTTAAATGAAAAGGAGTGAATTGAGGTCCGTTTTGATCATCCATTAAAGCCAACCATGCAGCTCCCAAGAAGGCACATCTGACTTATCCTCTGATTTTGCCAGAATTCAGCAGCATAACAGCATAAATGGCTTAAAAGACCAAAAACCAGCCATCACAACTTGGAAAAATTTTGGCAAAGTTTCCCCAGAAGTAGAGCAGTAAGAGCCCTAAATATAGAATGTATATGTATGCATAACCTACCAACAATAGAACCCGAGCATCAAGTAGGAATCACTAGTACATAGCCTATGGTGAGGTCACAAAAAGGGTGCTCCAGCCACCTGTATCACCGAAAGGATCTCACATTTAAGAATTCCCTAGCTCAATAAAACCTCACACTATCGACCCTCTCACGAAAGCTTATGCAAATCTCGTATAGTCAAGTCTCAGAAATGACTATCTTCTAGACCAAGTCTTAGAAATGGTTGGGATTGCCAAATAAAACCAAGTATGGCTCCACGAAGGCGTACAATGGCAGTATCCACAAGTAGCGTACAATACAAGACAATGCGCTCAAACAGGCGCCCAATGATGCATACACTCAGAAACTCCAAGTGACTCCCACTTGACAATATATCACTATACTCCAACCATTTGTACATGTGTGAATCAACTGTACTTGCAACCTATAACCTGTAACCTGTGATCTATCATCACGAATCTTGAAGCTTGAAGCAGAAGGTACTCGAAGAAGATGCTCCGTGGGGGCGCCAAAAGAATGTGAGCGGGTTGGAAACACACACAAAGCCTCTATGATAAGCCGACACACGCTCTTGGAATAACACACCCACACATTATGGGGCACCAGTCGGCTTACACAACCCGCCTGGCCGAGACAGGAAACACACAGATGGAGTGAGAAGAGAGAGATTTCCCACTTTCCCACTCAACACTCACACATACACACTATCAATTCAGCTCAAAGGAGGAAAATTTTTGTTGTTTAGACTCAATGAATCTCAGGCCAACACCAATGGGGCAAATAGTTTACACAGTATTGAGGAAATACACTAGATACAATCACAAAGTTAAGCAGAGGCTTCACTCACCGGAGAAGATTACACAGAAAAACAGCTGAAAATATGTGAGGAATTTGGTAAAATGGACAGTGCCATTGCGTCTGGAATGGCAAAACACCCCACCCTACAAAGTCATAATGCTCAAATCCGACCTCGGATGAGCTGTTTAGGGCCAAAAAATGCTCCAAAATGAGCAAAACCTGAGCTGTGGGTCTTGCTCCTCTTCTCCACGTTTTTTCTGGTCTTTCTCTGTGGTTTTTTCAGTTTCAACACTTAGATTTATTACTTGGGCACCTTTGGCCTTTTAGTTGACCTCGAACGGACCCTGAACATGCCAAAAAATGGCCTTGCAGTGCATAGTTGTCACCTTGCTGCATCCATCCGCACACCTGGCCCTCAACTTTTCTCAATAAGGCCATAGATTTGGTCCTGCAACCACATGAAGTAGACCCAAAATATGGTACTCATGATGACCTCTTGCATAATTCATCACAAAAAAATAGCCCCGCTGTGTCTTCACTTTCCCACGTGCAAGACTTGATCCCATTTGACCTCCTAACGCCACTCGATGCCATCTAATGCACTTGCTTACCTCATGGTGTGGGCCCGCCGATAGCTTCCTCAAGAATTTTTACGGGCCGCAAACTCCTCTTATTATAGAAAAACACATTGATACATCGTGATAATGAAAATCAATGCACTATGTACACCCAGCCCTACCTGTACACATGTGGGCCCCACGTAACCACCTGGCTCTGGAAAATGGGCAATCCTTTATTTGATGCACCATGCATGTGTATATACATATGTGCAATCCCTTGCTCCAAAAAACTCCTAACAGCGTATGATGGAACAATTATCGGGATCAGAGATAGGATATATCATGAGAAATGGTTACTTGTTTGCAAAAAATTACCTACCTTGTAAATAGAGTGGAAGATGGGATTTTTAATAAATTCAGTGGTTTTTAATGTCATCCCTAAAATGCTACCCCCTACTGGGCTTGTAATTCACTTGAGTCGACTTTGGATATTTAACTGCATTACTTTTTTTTTATATTTAGCTGGATCACCTTTTTGGATTTCTTCAACTTAATATAGCTTGGTTATTGAATGCTTACCGTATTCCTTATACTCGGATTTCCCAAAATTATATAAACACATGCAAAATCGAGTACCTGCATGCACTGAGCCTTGCAAAGGATACACACTCATATCTCTGAATGCTTTGCTAGTGGATGTTTACAGCATCGACATGCTAAAACGGCAGTCTCACACACACACACACACCTTCTTACACACACACCGCTTGCACGTTCAACAATTTTACCCATCGAGTTCTATCTCCATTCAGTCACCTATCTAGACACATACATACATACACACACACAATTATAGATATGTTAGCTGGTCATTTACTGCATACAAATACTCTTAATACTGACAATTGGGTATATTATGCTGGCTATAATTATCATTATCTGATAGACCCCTTCCTTGCTTTTGTTTTGATTTGGTTTTTCTAACATTTTGTGATAATGGTTCCCGACCAAGTAGAGGCTCAGGTGCATAAGTTTGACATTAACCACATAGAGATAATCTTATTATTAACATTTTTGGTAAAGTAAACATATGACTGGAAATTTTTACAACATATGTCTCCTAACCTAAACCGAGAGTCTCAAAAACTGGAAACTATATCTGGTAGGAGATAAGCAACATACTTAAGTTGACGGATACACATTTGTAATCATCATTTGAATTTGTTTAATAATTTTGAATTAAATGTTAAATGGATTTTTTTTCAATTGTTACCAATATCTCATAAATAGGTATGTATTTCAGGACCAAGCTAAAGACATGGAATTCAATTACAAATGTACTTCTAGAATGAGTGTTCGTACCGATCATGTCAAGATGGCTATTATCAATGAGAAAATGATTTTATAACGTAGCAAGCAAGAACAAAACCCCTTGGTAGTTATTCACAATACAAATGACATAACCATCTCTAGGACTAGACCATTTCTTACCTGAAAAGCCAAGAAATATCCTGAATAAATTTCAGTGTACTAATATTTTAGTGTGTGGTGGATGCTTTATGGGATTGACATTGATGACAAGTGGTTGATGTTGCCTTGTACTTGTTTTCCCACAAGTGGCTGATGTTGCCTTGTACTTGTCTTCCCACAATGTCATGGTGTGCTCTAATACATCTTTCTTGTTGGATGGTGGTAGGTATAAACCTCAGTCTTGTTCCTCAGAGGATTTGTCACCACAACCTTGTTACCATACTATTGTATTTGGATCATTATTAATAAAAATGGTTTGTCATATATCACAAGTGTTTTGTGCATTGTTGGTATTTAATGTAATCTAATTTTACACTTTGTATATCAAAGGAGATTTTCATAATAAACACACACACCATACTGTCTCCCTGATCACTCGTGGCAGAGTGATCTTGTATAAATAAATTATATTAATCACTGAATCTTTGCCTAATTGATTACTAATATGAATGTCATCATGGCAGGTAGGATGGATCTCCTCTCTAACAAAACTGGGCTATACTAGCTAACAGAGGATACCAATTCCACCTACTACCACACAGTGTATTCTCTCATGTTTCAAAGCACTTGAGTTCCATAAAAGAATTTTAGAGTTTGAATCTGAAGCCTTATCTAGTGGATCCTTATCGATATTTAACATTTCTTCAGTTAATGATTGGATCTCTCTTCTTGCATCCTCTAGAAAAGATCCTGCTAGCCTTCTTTCCCTATTTGAGAATTTCTTACATACTGTTCAATTTATTCATGCTCAAGATAGCTCTGATTTGTATTTTTACTTTTCATCTCTCCCTATTATTGTACACAAACTTTATTTTATCAATAACATCCTTGTGCTACCCTTAGAAATAAAAGAATCTGAGAATGTGATCAACCCTCTACTAGACTTTGATCTCCTTGCAAGCACTCCAACATCTTTTAAGCATGAAAAGTTTATTTCACATATCTTTTCTGGTGTTGTTCCTCTCATTCCCCCTAGACAAGTTGGCTCAACAACCAACTTTGGAACTTTGAGCTTATCAACCATTGTGTGCCTTTTCTGATATGTTCTTTGACCTTACTCTACAGTATTCCTATAGAAGTAGTGGAACAGTGTAGAACCACAACTTTACAAGCAACATCTTTTTTCTACTGATCTATCTTTTGAGCTTCAACAGATTTGTTTGTCTCTTGTAGACTCAAACAAGTGCTCTAATTCATCTCTGGTTAAAGATACAAAGAAGTTTCTTAGAAATTGTTGGAATACATAAAGACCCTTTGTGAAGTGTGCATGCAGAAAACTTGACCCTAATAAAACTATAATGCATCTATATCGTGGGTTGACCATCTATTATGGTATGTGTTTCAAAATTTACTGAAGCTTTTTCTCTTCACATCCATGCATGCACAAGTATATGCATTTATAGCATGGGTGGCTACTTTACCTCTAGATGTCTGACATGCTGTTCTAGTCTACTATCATTTTCATGAACATATGCTTGAGGTGCTCGGGGGCTTGTCTCATATTCTCCAGGAAACCCTCTGCTACCCAGGCTTGCCAACACACCCATAGCCAATACCATCAAAAATATCCTCAGACCTGTGAAAGGCAAGGAACCCATGAAGAAGATTCTATATACACTTGGTAGTGCATCTTCTACTGCACATAAGAATCCTCGACAATTTCGAGGTATTGAAGATATGGGGGATACATCAAAAACTTTGGAGTTCTTTTCAAATGAGGAGCATGTTTGGACTATCTTTACTAAAGCTAACTCACTCAAACATATGATTAGAAACTATAAGTAAAAAGGAAGATTTGTACACATAGTTTTTTGTAATAAATTTTTGGATTTCATAAAATCTTGCGTTTTTTACCAAGGATCTTGAACTTTATTGGCATACCTAGAACTTTATCATACTTCAATATTAAATTTGGTTGGAAGTACACTCAAAATTTAAACAATATTTTATATAAACCATTTAGTACTTTTTCAATCCCATTTGACTTGTCACTTGACTGTTCGTGTAGGATCCTTAATAGGTTTGCTAAATTTTGAAAAAATATTGTACCCTTTGGAATACATGTTATTACAACTGACACTAGCATTGGCAGACATGTCATGCTAAAGGACTTTTTTCGTAAAGTACTTAACCATATTCCTATGGTCCCTTTAGACCCTATTAAAGTGGCAAAAGAAATGATTATTGGTTGGTAAAAAATATATTATATTTTGGGTATAGATATTCTGTTACGCTCCACAATATTATTTCTAGAAAAATTGATGAAACATTTTCAAACAAATTCCCGTCACATAGAGTCAATCAGTTTTCCTGGTTTAAGGACCCTGAACTGATGAATGAAATTGAATTTCTACTAGAACACCTATTTATTTGTGGCTTGGATAAGTCTTCCGAGACACCCATTTTTATTTGTAAAAAGCTAGCACGCTTAGCGACTTATAAAATACTTTCATTAATGAATTTCAAATATCTCATAGAGCTGAGGGTGAAATCATTGAGGATGTTTTACAATTCTCTTTGATGAATGAAATATTACTACCCTCTAAAATTAACCTTCCTTATTTCATGGTTAATTACAAGATTCACGAGGAATTTAGATAGATAAGTAATGCACATGACTGTATCTTTCCCCCTTTTACTAACATTATGCCATCAATTCTCAAGGCGGTAAAAATTGGTGTTTGTGGATACAGTGAAGGTTTACATACTCAATTAAAAACCTTCTCGAGAGTTAATACTAATGGATACTGGATTATCCATAATCAATATGATTTTTTGATAAACATTCCAGATAAAATATTCTTAACTTATACAACTGATATAAAGGCTTGCTATGAGGCAATACCACACTATGGTAATAATGGATTGGTTGACACACTGGAACGTATTATTAAATTACTTAGCGGAATGGGTTATAAAGGGTTTAACACTAGATTTGTAACAGGACACTTTAATGTCCTTGGACACTTTTGTGTCCTGTTAAGTGACCATTTTGCTTGAATTATTTGAAGAGTATGAAAATGAATTTCTAGGTGCTATATATCCACAAAGTTGGCTTTCTATGTGTTTCTAGAGGTCATAATGTTAAACCCAGTTTTTTCATGTTTGCTGTATTTAGCACTTTATCATTGCCCCCAAGGTTCCAATTGTAAGAGATCCATTATCCTTTTGACATGCTCCATGGATCCTTTTGAATCCAGAGGCCCAAAGGGAACTAAGAAAGTATGTATATAGTATTTGTATTGAGCGTGACTATAGAAACTTTGATGAGAGGTCCGCAGAATGGCAAAAATGCAACTTTTTTGTACCTACTTTTTTGCACAAAAAAAAATTCGTGAGGTAAAAGCAACCATATGTTTTGGTCACCAATCCATTGAAGTTAACGGGGCATTTTATCTCATGTCCTACAAAAATCTCCACTCTTATTTATATGCAATCAACCGTAATAAATTGCTGTTTTGGGCAAAATGCACTAGTCCATCAACTTTGGAGGCTTGTAGTGACCAAGGGATGAGAAAAATTACAAGTTTCTCATTTTTTCCATATGGAGTAGTTATTGAACTATAAGCTCATGAAAGGATTTTTCAAAATGACTGGATCTACTATGGTTTTGGAATTTTTTCCCAAAACCCTGAAAGGACACTTTTATGTCCTGTTAGGTTACCATTCTAGTGTTGAAACATCTCGTAAAAATACTGTTCTCACAAAAAAACATTTAGAGACTACATGGTCATTTGAATTCTTCATCACTTTGAACCATTTTTTATTAGATAATTGTGTATCTAAATTAGAAGATTTCATTTTTTATCAGAAACAAGGAATCCCAATGGGGCATGCGTGTTCCCCTTTATGGTGTAATCTCTATCTAGCATGGTTTGAATTGGATTACATCATAAAGTTATCAAGACTTCAGTAAAAATGGCATGTTACAATCATTTTAATATTCATTGAAATACATGGATTATCTTCTCTTCATTAATAATCGATTTATATTGAAATTCCTAAACCATATGAGGACCCCTTTTCTATTTACCCACTTCATATTATCAATATCAAACCCACTTTTGACAACCACATCACTTCATAATTAAGTACTACTATCAAGTTGGTTCGTCCCTTTATTGGGGAATTTGAAACATTTACATGCTAGAAAAAAGACATATTACCAAGTGACCATGTGAACTTTATTCATGCACATACTAACAAACCAAAATGAATGGCTGAAAAAGTGTGTGTATCACAAGTGCTTCCTATTAGTTACAATGCATCGAAAACATCGTTAGCATTTATTGATCTATCATGTCTTATTAACATGTTAAAAAAAAACAATTCTTGTCCAAATAGGATCACTCGACATATTACGGGTGAAAACATGTTAACGTGTCACACTTTTTCAAGTCTCGGACAATGTTAACTAACACAATTTTGACATATGCTAGCTAGTACAATAACATGAGCTATATCTCCAAGATGTATGACGTATGATATATCGATAGAAAGCTCTTGAAACAAGGATCCAGATGTACAACCTTCGATAAATTTGGATATTATTTGTAAAAAAATTACCAGACGCCCAATTTTTTAAAGATGTGCTAACTTGAAAATTCTAACTAGCACAAAAAGCGCGACACGTTAACATGCTTTCACCCTTACACATTTTCTAAAAAATAATCAATTTTCCAACATTAGGATTGATATATCACTACTTATTAAGCTTTTGGTGGGGGATAGGTCCACTTGGTGGCGTATCTCCCACCAAGTGGACCTTTCCTCTGGGATGAGGGAGGGCCACACACACACACACACACACACACACTCATTACATTGTTGGGTTCAGATTGCTTATCAGAAGAGCAACCCTTTACGTAATTATAGTGCATATCCTGACAAAAGTCAGACCCTAATATTCAAGCGCACGCGCACACACACACACACACACACACACACACACACACACACACACACACACACTCATAGAGCAATGGTGGATGTTGAACGGTTATAGGAAAAAAACTACTTTAATGCACTATACCGTACACGTTTTGACCTTTAAATACAATATAATATGTTGGAATTGTCAAGATACCTTGTATCATAAGGGAGTCTAACTCTAACATGATTAATTAATTGCAGATACAAACAAAATGTGCTTCAAGAAGTACGGGGTCCACGGGAAATCCTTTGGGCAGCGTATGATCAGACAATTACCGAGATTAGAGATACGGTATATCATGATAAATGGTTACTTATTTGCAAAACTTTACCTACCTTGTAAATACATTGGAAGATGGGCTTTCTAATAAATTCAGTGGTATTTAATGTCATCCCTAGAATGTTATTCCCTACTGGGTTTGTAATTCACTTGAGATGAGTTTTGATATTTAGCTGGATTACCTTCTTGGATTTCCTCAACTTAATATAGCTTGGTTATTGAATGCTTACCATATTCCTTATACTCGGCTTTCCCAAGTTGGATGGCTTCTCGGTGAAGCGGTTGACCAAGTTAAAAATAGCATATTAGTGCTAATGCTACCCATTTGGGCTGTAGACAGGGACGCGTTTTCTGCTTGGTATTATATAAACACATACATAATCGAGTACCTGCATGCACTGAGCCTTGTGAAGGATACACACTCACATCTGCAGAGCACATTGCTAGTGGTTTTTTACATCATCGACGTGCTAAAACGATAGTCTCCCACACACGCACCTACTCACACACACACCCCTTGCATGATCAATAATTTTCTCTAGCGAGTTCCGTGTCCATTTTAGTCACCTATCTACACACAAACATACACACACACAAATGCACATTCTGCGTTTTATCTTTACTTGACCTTGAGGTCTAGGCAAGCACGGTCCTGTCTACTACTAAATCCGGAATAGAAAAAGTTGTGCCATCCGAAACATATTGTAGCGCACTTTCATTTGGCTTCTGCTCCAACTCATCAGGTAGGAAGTATATACCTACTGAGATCATTTGGTTTATGATGATTTTGGTAATTTTACTAGCTGATATATTTTGTTCATTATACATCATGTTAGTAGGTTATACAATTTTGTTAAAAAAGCAGGTTAGCCTACAAAAACTAAAAATGATATGTCTACAACAAAAACACTTTTTTTGCTTGAATTGATCTAATATCCAAAAACTTGATACAATTTGAAAAATGATTTTGGGATCTGGCATACTCTTCGTATTGTTAATCCGAACCTGATTTGTGCAATGATAGGCTAGAAAATAACATGGTATATGATTTCTATTTGGGTTGTAATGACGAGGCAAACCGCGACAAAGACCCTGACGGCCTCAAACGCCAAGAGCCGATGCATGCCGAGCTGGCCATGATGAAATGAACAGAGGCAACACCTAGCTTTGAGCGGATTGGACACGGACAACGATGATTTGAAATAACACAAACTCTGCACACCGAGAAAGAGAGAGAGAGAGAGAGAGAGAGAGAGAGAGAGAGAGAGAGAGAGAGAGAGAGAGAGAGAGAGAGAGAGAGAGAGAGAGAGAGAGAGAGAGAGATGAAAACCCCTCAGGGTGTGAGGGAAAAGTGATTCAATGCAATATTTATAGAAACCTTATCTTTGGCGAGGTGGCAACCATGGTGATAGAGAGAGATAGTGAGCCTATAGTGCGTTCTCTAGAGGTGGCTCATGAGCATAGAGATTTCTACTATCATGAATGTGTGGCAACCATTGCAGTCAAGGTGTAGACATGGCTCCTCCCCATAGTGCTAATTCCCAAAATGCTACACTAAAATCCCCTCTCTCTTGATGCAAGTGTTGCCAATCCCTCCCACCAAAATGCTACCAAGTGCTAAACCCCCCCCCCCCCCCCCCCCCCGATAGTGACCTCTTAGTGCTTTTTTATAGGTGTAGGCTGCATTAGGTTAGGGTAATCTGATTAGGTTGAGGGCCCTAATCAGGGGAGACAAAGCGAGGACTTGGGTCCGAGATGGTTGACCCTTGTTTTGTCTTGGAGAATTTTAAAATGAAAACTCCTAGGTGGGTCTTTGTGACCATCACCTAGAGAGAGGTGGCAATTTACAATGGGCTTTTTACAGGTTTTTGGCTTGAAATTGGAAAATAATAATAACCTACGGATGTTCTGCAGAGATGCATCATGGACGAGATACCGGAGAATGGCGAGCCTCGCTGGTGCGTCAGTGTAGCGCGTTCACCAGTTTCGGGGCCGATCGAGGCGTGCCTTCGGCGTCACTTCTTGATTTGATGCTGCAATCGCGTGCTTTCGATCGTTTCTTCTTCTCTTTTTGTTGATGTCGACATTATTCGGTTTTTTATGTTTTTTTATGTGTGTGTGCATATGACGTGCGTGTATTTGTGTATTTTGTGTGTGCAAGAGTGTGAGTATGTGCGTTTTATACGTGTCGGTGCTTGTATGTGTGTATGCATGTGTATACATGCATATATATATGGGGTTGTGTGTGTGTATGTGGGTGAGTGTGTGTGTGAAAACAGTGTGTCGATAGGTGTGTGTGTGGGAATGAGAGTGTAATAAGATTATATACTACTATATTATATATATATATATATGTTTTTAAAGATCTTTCTTGGCTTTCCGGCTTGTCGACTGCAGAAAACGAGGGATGGCCCCAATTAATCCATCTTGCACCAAGGATGAGGAGACAATGGACCAAGATGGTAAGTACTAGAAAGTCAAGACCAAGGATAACTGGGGCTATCTATGGGAGGAACCTAGATGACATCCTACCATAGATAGCTGGGACTATCTATGGGAATAACCTAGATGACATCCTACCTATCATGGATGCCCACATCAAGGGACAACGCATCTCAAACATCTACATAGATGGTGGCACACAAATATGCGTCATGAGTGAGAAAATGATGCACCATCTAGGCCTAGAGATAATTAGGCCGGCACCCTGCAGAGCTAAAATTGTAAATAACATCAAAGTGAAATGCATAGGCATTGTGAATGCAATCAAGGTGAAGGCATTCAACACAGAAGTGGGGGTAGACATTTTTGTCATGCCACACAAAGGGGAGGGCTACCCTATCATTCTCTGAAGACCGTGACTCCAGGCTATGGAGGAAAAGTAGGACTAGAGTATCGGAATGATCCAGATGAAGGATGCTAAAGGAAATCCCATATTCTACAACATGAAGACTGGGAAGCAATGCAACATGATCTTGGAAGCATCAAAAGATGAATTCACCAGTGACTCTTTGACCACCTCGGGAGAAGAGACAACAACAACTCAGGAGAGCGACAATAGCATCAAAGTGATGGGAGTCATCCTCAAAGATCCAAAAGGATTGACACAATCTGAAGCATCACCAAAGAATCAAGAGCATTAGGGAAAATTTGGACTCACAAAGGGGCCTTATAAGGAGTTTGACTTCCTCTCTCATGTCCAAAACAGGCGTGCGGTAAAATTTTTACAAATCAACTCTAAACTTGGCGGAGATTTGATAGTTAGAATCTACTCTTCAAGATCTTTCTATTGATATATAGCACGGCACGAGATTCTTCATATTTTGAAAGATTCTATTTTTTATTCTCTTGTGATGTGATGTGACAACTCCATCTAGAATCTAGAGAAGATTCTAGATGGAGTTGTCACATCACATCACAAGAGAATCAAAAATAGAATCTTTCAAAATATGAAGAATCTTGTGGCGTGCTATATATCAATAGAAAGAGCTTGAAGAGTAGATTCTAACTGTCAAATCTTTGCCAAGTTTAGAGTTGATTTGCAAAAATTTTACCGCACACCCGTTTTGGACATGAGAGAGGAAGTCAAACTCCTTATAAGGCCCCTTTGTCAGTCCAAATTTTCCCTAATGGGACCATTAGGTATGCAACCCTTGGTGGATACAAGTAAGCTACATCGGATGCTCTCCAGTGAGTTAGCTAGTGAAGAGCGAGAAGAGTACATCTCTATGCTAGGTAACTTCACCACACTTTTCATTGATGGTTATGACAAGTTCACAGGCATCACAATGGTGCAGCACTGCCATACGACTCAAGGAAGGAAGTAAGCCTATAGTGCAAAAGATCAGAAGGCTTGGGGTAGTTCAGCAAGAGGCATTTCTCAAAGAGGTAAGGAATTCGCTACAAGCAGGTTTCATTTACCCCGTCGAAGATTCAGAGTGGGTCTCTCCAGTGGTGGTCACAACAAAAAATAACAGTAAGTGGAAGGTTTTTGTAGACTACAAACCTCTCAATGCAGCAACAAAAAGGGATAATTTTCACCTCCCATTCCAAGACGAGATTCTCAACAAGGTAGCAGGTCATGAGCGCTACACAGTATGTGATGGCTACTCATGCCACTTCCAGATTAGCATTGCACAAGAAGAAAAAAAAAAGACAACCTTCATAACACCATGGGGATGTTTTGCTTACAGAGTAATGCCTTTTGACCTCACCAACACTACGGCCGCATTCCAACGCTATGTAACTTTTGTCTTCCAACCATACTTTGGTAAGTCAATACGGGTTTTCATAGATGATTTTTGCATCTATAGTTCTCGCTCCCTCCACTTGAGCAAGGTTTATGATGGCCTGGCTAGGCTGCAAACCTTGGGTGACCATCTTAACGTAGATAAGTGTCACATCGGTGAAAGCAAGGTCACTCTTCTCGGCCATGTAATTTCAACCAAAGGAATTGAGGCTGACCCAAGCAAGGTTCAATATTTAGTATCTTTGTCATCACCCACAAAAGTTAAGCCATTGGTATCTTTCCTTTAGAAGGTAAGGTACTTGAGCACGTTCATTCACTTGCTCTCTCATGTGGTTTCCCCTTTATAACAAGTCACCGATAGAGATGCATTCATACGGAGTAAATAAATTGAGCAGCAGTTTAGCGAAGTGAAATAGATACTGGCTTCACTTCCCACCGTTGCATCCCCTAGATGGGATGAGCCCTTTTATGTTAACCCTAGCGTAGGAAGTGATACACTTAGAGCCGTACTAATGTAGAAGGACCCCCAAACCTCTTTCATGCATCCTATCTACTTCTCTAGTCGTGTCATGACCCCATCAGAAAAAGGATTCACCACCGTAGAGCACATGATAGTGCTTGCATTGATGTTTTACACTACAAAGTTATGCTCTTATATATTGCCTAGGCCCTTTGTAATTCTAACAATGGAGGAAGTATTTCCGTATGTGATGCAACACATGGATGTCTCATCTAGAATCTCTAAGTGGCTCATTAGATTACAAGAGTTCGATTACACTATGAAAGTGGAGAACTTCACCAGAGCTATTCTAGTTGGTATTCTTACTCATCATCACTATGAGAAGAAGCTAAAGGTCAACACAGAAGGCAAAGAAGTGACACCAATGGTGGAAATTCCTAAGCTATAAGGAGCTCACTCTCTTTCTTGTTATGGAGCTTACAAAAGGATAGTGGACCAAGCTGCAACTGGCATTGTCATTTTCAATGAGCAAAAGGAAAAGGTATTCACTATTACGCAGCTACTACACTCCCACTCCAACAACGAAGCAGAGTACGTGGCCCTAATTCTTGGATTAGAACAATGTGTTTTGAAAGGGGTTCAACGCCTAAATGTGTTTGGCGATGCCATGCTCTTGATAAAGCAGATAAATGGCACTTGGATTTGTAAAAATCAGGTTTTGCTTGGCCAATTACGCCAAGTTAAGGATCTTTTAAGAAAGTTTGAAGCGGTGTAGTTATTTCACATCCCTAGGGCACAAAATCAAGAAGCAGATGCTTTAGCCAAGGAGAGAATACAAGATGTTCCCATAGGACCAATCAAATTAAAGCTGCCCCTCTTCTAGGGTAGCGATGCTATGCCTAAAATCATCAGCTTCTTAGATAACAGGAGAATGTCTGGAAGGGTATAGAAAGGGACAGAAACAATGGCTTGTCCGAAAGGCAACAAGATATTGCCTTATAAACAGTACCTTGTATTGCAAGGGCAAAGACCAGATCCTCAGGCGAGTGCCAATCTTTAGTGAAATCACGAAGGTAATCTCAAGTTGCCATGATGGTGTTTGCGGCGGCCACTTTGCTCTAGATATTACTAGCAGGAAGATTCTACACTCAGGATTATCTTGGCCTAGTCTGAACAGGGATGTGCATCATTGGTGTAAAACATTCAGAGCTTGTCAAGTATCCAGTTATCGAGCACTAACCTATGAGCCACGGACTCCTATCGTCTCATATGGCCCATTTGAGAAGTGGGAGATAGATGCAATTGATCCTTTACCAAGGGCCCAATCGGGTAAACTATACATTATAGTTGGCGTAGAGTACATGACTCGATGGGCAGAAACATCAGCCATCGCACACATTACAACCCACGAAGCGACGAAGTTCATATTTGAGCACATTTGTTGCCGCTTTCGCACACCTCTAGAGATAATATCTGATAGAGGGCCAGGTTTCAAAGGCAATGGTACAACCAAAGTGTGTCGACCATAGGAGATGGCATGGGCAGATATATGCAGGCTACCAGAAGCATGGCAAAGGGCTGGAGCATCTATAAGGATCATGGACTGTCAGGTAGTAGCGGAGATGTATGACCAATGCGGTTTATATGCCAAGGAAAGCTCCACAAGGGGCTAATTTGGGGAGCAGGTGACGGAGATTCAAGGTGCAGTCTTTGGGTCTAGAAATGTAGAACTAGAAGTGCTGAAGGAGCAGGTCCAGATAGCTCATCAAACTGAGCTACAGGGCCCAAGTTATTGGAGTTTGAAGGTTCAGTGTGTAGCAGATTCTTGCCGGACGGGGCAGCTGGGGACGGGTGGCCCAAGTGAATGTCAGGGTAGAGGCACGTAGTGCTCAATTTATGGAGCATACCTGTCCTTTCAGATTGTAGATTGGAGCCACGGATTGTAGTTTATGGCTAGTTGAAGTTTTGCCGGGGGCTAGGTTGGTGCCCACCTGAGACCGCATTGGAAATTGGGCCATCTGGCGTCTTTTAAGCCTCAACAAGGCTCTGGCAGGTGGAGGACATCATGTGAAGGTAGCACAAATCTACGGTTCATCAATTAGATGCTTGGTCTACAAGATACGATGAGTTGAAAATGGCGACAAGTGCTAGAAAAAGGGTGCAGATATCTTTTCTCGATTTTTTATAACCTTGGATGGCGAGCTTGAAGAAGGCCAAAAGCAATGAAGCTTTCCCGTGTTGGAGTCAGCACAATGGAGTTGCGCTCAGGCTTTACAGCTTGGAGATCCAACATGGGAGCATTACAGGGGAGCCCGGGGAAGGAGGGCCCAAAAAGGGCTATGCATGAAGAGTTTTTTGAAAAACATTGTAATGCCGTTACAGGCCATGGAGCCAGTGGCTGCCATGTGGCCACCTATTGTCCCACACGCGAGAGTTGGTGGTCGGATGGCGGGGTATTTAACCCAAAAGGTGAGCCCCATCGGGCATGTGAAGCGTGACAGGGAGCTCCTTCTTGAGCTTAGCGATGGCGGCCCGCATTGGGCGCTGTTTGAGGTGGTGCACGGCCCCGCGAGGGTGGCGGTGAGGAGGTTTTGACCGGTGGATTGGTGGCGCACGCTGGCTGTTGAGATGTCGAGCTCTACACCTTGAGCTGGCATCCACTACGGGTCTTGGCCGCTTACGGCATTCACTGGCACGTTAGGTGACCGACACGGAGGATCTCTGCCAAAAAATTTTAGGGGTTTTTCGCACAAGTTTCTGAACAGGTCTCCAAAGTGCAGTATACAGAGATTTACTGTACAAGTACAGTGGTTGTATGTACGCTTGATTGTGGACACTCGTTGAGTGTAGAAAGCGTTACAAGAACCACGATAGCAGGTTCAGCAGATTTGCAGGTTTTTGCAGATTGCAGCTATTTTGTCTTAGTGCTTCAAGATGTCTGACGGTTTCAGTCAGATTGTTACTGAGAAGCTTGAGAAAAATAACTACCCTGCATGGAAGTTTAGAATAACAAATTTCCTAAAAGTAAAAGGTTATTGGGACTATGTAGAAGGAGACAATGAAAAGGAACCAGAGATTCCCGAGGCAAATGCTACAGCAGAACAAAGGAAAGCTTTGAGGGACTGGCAACAAGGCCAGAGCAAAGTGATGTATTGGCTGTCTATGAGCATCACAGATGGCATGATGGGCTATCTACAGGATGCTGAAACCCCCGCCATTGCATGGAGAAACTTAGGCAGAGTGTTCGAGGTGAACACCAAGGCCAGGAAGCTTCAACTAAAGTCGGAGCTAAATCAGGTTAAGAGGAACAACCTCTCAATCAATGATTATGCCTTGAAGATCAAGAGTATCATTGAGGCTCTTGGATCTATTAAAGTCTCAGTGGAAGACGATGACATTGTCCGTGCATGCTTGGATGGTCTAGGAGATGAGTATGTACATTTTAGGTCTTCCATGAATACAAGAGACGACATCCCCGTGTTCCAAGATTTGATTTCTATGCTTATTCTTGAGGAGAAGAACCTTAACACATCTTCTTCTCATGGCAGAAATAATTCTGAACAGGCCTTCTATTGTAACTCCAACAGAGGTAGAGGTAGAGGTCGTGGTCGAGGCCCAAGGGGTTGCAGGGGCCAATTTCTGGAAGGTCAATCAAATCAAAACAATACAGGTGGCAGGGGAAACCAGTTTCAAGGCAGGGGGAGTCAAAGAGGTCATGGTGCAGGATCAAGCAGGCAGCAACATACTCCAGATAGTAGAGAATGCTGGACTTGTGGTGAAAGAGGTCACATGTCACGTGACTGTCCAAAGGGAAAAGCAAGTAGAAAGAGAGAACAGGGCAACTATGCATCTACTAGAAGAGATGCAGATGACAGCAAAAACGAGCGCATGTTTGTTATGCAGCATGTAATGAATACAATGACTGCAGAGAATTCCACCCAAGATGATGTTTGGTATGTGGATTCAGGTGCCTCTAATCACATGATGTCTCGTGGAGAGTGGTTTAGAGATATACGCAAACCAGATGTGTCAGGCTATGTGCAGACAGGAGATGACACAGCTCACCCCATTGCTCATGTAGGGGACATACCTCTAAATACGAAGAGTGGGAAATCAAAGTACTTAGCAGATGTACTTCATGTCCCAAACATTACAAAGAATCTTGTTTCTGTTGGACAAATGGTTGAGCAGGGTTTGCAGGTTCGCTTCAATCCAAATGGCTGTTATGTAGAAGATTTCCAGAATGGCTGTAAGCTGATCACAGAGGGAAAATGTGTGGGCAGAATGTTTACGCTGAATGTAGACATGCCTGAGGTAAAAGCTGCATTATTTGCACAGGGCACAGGTGTTGTGGCTGATGTTGACATTTGGCACAAACGCATTGGCCATGTCAATGAGCAGAGATTGCGCAGCATGCAATCAAAACAGATTGTAAAAGGTTTGCCCAAATTCAAGGTGGATGGTATGCATAAAGTGTGTGCAGCATGCCAGTTTGGAAAACAGTCAAAGGGCTCATTTCCACATGAGCGCAATGTATGTAAAAGGCCACTTGAGGTAGTGCACACAGATGTTTGGGGTCCAACCGATACTGCAAGTATACATGGTTGCATGTATTATGTCTCTTTCATTGATGACCATACAAGGAAAGTATGGGTCTACTTCATGCGTAACAAAAGTGAAGTGTTTGGTCACTTTCAAGACTTCAAAGTCATGATTGAGAAGGAGACAGATATGCAAATCAAGACATTGAGGTCAGATGGAGGGGGAGAGTACTTCTCCAATGATTTTTCAGATTTTCTGCGAATGCATGGTATACACAGGCAGTTTACATGCAGATATACTCCACAGCAGAATGGGGTCGCAGAAAGGAAAAACAGGCACATTGCAGAGGTTGCACGTGCATTGATGAATGAGAAGAACATGCCTCATCATTTCTGGGCTGAAGCTGTGAATACAGCTGTGTACATTATGAACAGGACACCTACAGCTGCGGTGCATGATGTAACACCTGAGGAAAAGTTTACAGGTACAAAGCCTGATTTGGCACACTTGAAAGTGTTTGGCTGCATAGCTTACGTGCATGTACCAGATGAGTTGCGTAGAAAATTGGATCCTAAAGCAGAGAAAGTATTCTTGTGGGATATTACCTTGAACAAAAGGGGTACAGGTGCTACAATCCTACTACACGAGAATTACGAGTGAGCAGAGATGTAGTCTTTGATGAGATGAGCAGCTGGTACAGTAATGCACATGGCACTATTGGGGCTGATGTAAAAGATGATGTGGTTGTACAAAATGTGAGGCCACAGTCACAGGTTTTGAGTGGACCACAAGAGTCCTCTTCTCGTGGCTCTGTTGAGAAACCATGGAATGGTAGACTACGTACGCAGGTTACTCCACCAACAGGTACAAGGAATGTATCACGAAAAGGAAAGGAAAAGGTTGATGAACCTCCCTTTATGGTTGATGCATCATCAGGTTTTTCACATGTAGACATGGATTCAGATGGTTCTGAACAAAGTCTTGATGAGGAATTTGGAATTCCGACTGTCAGGACACCTGGTGTAAGGAAAGTACAAGAAGATGCTAGAGGGCAAAGGAGTGACCAAGGACCGCGCAGATCTAATAGAGTCAGAAATCCAGTTCAGAAATTGACTTATGATGGGTATCTAGCGCATCACCAAGCCTACATGGCTAAGGTGATACAGGATGTGGAGCCCACATGTTTTGAGGATGCATTTGGAAATGTGCATTGGGATGATGCAATGAATGAAGAGATGGCTGCATTGGAAGCAAATGACACATGGGAGTTGGTGCCATTGCCAAGTGGCAAGAAAGCTATTGGCTGTAAATGGGTGTATAAAACCAAGCATAAGGCTGATGGTAACATTGAGCGTCACAAGGCAAGGCTGGTCGCAAAGGGTTATGCACAGACGTATGGCATAGACTATGAGGAGACCTTTGCTCCAGTGGCAAAGATGACGACTGTGAGAGCTGTCATAGTAGTGGCTGCATCTAGAGGATGGATTATGCATCAAATGGATGTAAAGAATGCCTTCTTGAATGGTGAGTTGCAAGAGGAAGTGTATATGGATCAGCCACCTGGTTACGTCGATCCAGGTTACCCAGATTATGTATGCAGACTTCTCAAAGCTTTGTATGGTTTGAAGCAGGGCTCTAGAGCATGGTATGACAGGATTGCCAAGTATCTTGTCAGTATTGGTTTTAGGAGAGCTCATGCTGATCATTCACTCTATGTACGTGAGAGTGATGTGGGGATTGTGGTCATTACCATATATGTAGATGACCTTATTATTGTTGGTGACAATGCTATGGAGATTGACCATGTGAAGGGTCTTCTCAAACAGGAGTTTGAAATGAAAGATTTGGGCGAGTTGCGCTACTTTCTTGGCATTGAGGTGATCAAGACTCCAGAGGGTGTATGGCTGTCACAGAGACAATATGCTTTGGACATGTTGTCAAAGTATGGTATGGCTGATTGTAAGCCGATTTCCATTCCCTTGGATGTGAATGCAAAGCTGAGTGCAGAGAAGGGTGATGTTGTTGAGGATGTCAATATGTACAGGAAGATGGTGGGTAGTCTAATCTACTTGACTATCACAAGGCCAGACTTGAGCTACACAGTAGTCTTGGAGAGTCAGTTCATGCAGCTTCCGAGGAAGCCACATTTGGATGGAGTACGACGCACACTTAGGTATGTGCAAGGGACTCTTGACTACGCATTGTTCTATGCAGCAGATGCACCATTAGCATTGTATGGGTATACAGATGTAGATTGGGCAGGTAGCATTGTTGATAGGAGATCTACGAGTGGCTTCATGTTCTCTTTTGGGAGTGCTGCTGTTACTTGGAGCAGCAAAAAGCAGCCTACGGTTGCTTTATCGAGCACAGAGGCCGAGTATAGAGGTGCAGCAGTTGCGGCGTGCGAGGTAGCTTGGCTACGCACATTACTTGAGGACTTGGGAGTGCAGGTGGACCAGCAAATTGTCATTCATTGTGACAACCTCAGCAGCATGCAGTTGGCTAGGAACCCAGTGTTCCATGCTAGGACCAAACACATAGAGGTCCATTACCACTACGTTCGAGAGCGAGTGTTGGCGGGCGACATCGACTTGGTCTACGTCAGCACAGAGGAGCAGATAGCGGATATCTTTACCAAGGCCCTCGGAGCTGAGAAGCTTCAACGTTTCCGGACTATGCTTGGACTCTGCGACATGCAGAGCTCGAGGGGGAGTGTTGAGATGTCGAGCTCTACACCTTGAGCTGGCATCCACTACGGGTCTTGGCCGCTTACGGCATTCACTGGCACGTTAGGTGACCGACACGGAGGATCTCTGCCAGTGATTCTACAGCTGGACTACACTTATAGTGCCAGCCTAGTACGCTTCTAGCGAGTTCACACTTAGTGACCGCATGTACATATGTGCTACTTTTCAGCTTTAGCACTTAGTCATTTTGTACTCTCTTTTCTGTGAAGAAGAAGAAGAAGCTTTCCATCTCTGTGTGCTTTGTGCTTGTCTTGTGTAGCTCTCTTGCATCCTCATTCTTTACACTGGCATGGCTGCAACTAGCGGTTGGTGGTGCAGTGATGACTTGGCATCCTGGTAGTGGCCCGTGCCCGTGCCCGTGCCCGTTGGGCCAAATATTTTTTTGAAGGCAAAATGCCCCCCCCCCCCCAATAGCGATGTCGCTATTTCTTAGGGGAGGGGTCCTGTAGCAGGAGTAAGGGAGAGAGAAGGTAGTTCAAGGGGAATTCAAAGTCGGCCAAGGGGGGCAATCCCGCCACATGCAGTGAAGTGAGAGTGTTCAAAGGTCTAGAGGGAATTCCCAAAGGCCCAAGAGGGCAAGTGCAAAGGCGGCCAAATTGGGAAGAGAGCGGTACCATGCAAAAGTTACCAAAAAAAATCAAGTGTGCCAAGTGGTAGCAATGCAAGGGAATTCTAAAGGAAGCTAAAGATGATTGCACGAGCTTCATAGCTCCTTGTTTTTTATTTTTTAGCCTTAGCCAATCCCTATAAAAGGGAATTGAAGTGAAATTTTAAGGGCCTTTTTGCCAGAGAGAGTCGTTGGAGGCTTGCAAGCTTGTGTATTGTAAGCTTGCCATTGAATCAAACTCATGTGTCGAGTTTGCATGTGACACCCGCTACTTATGCAGGTAGAGAGACTTTAAAAGACATTGATGATTTCTTAAGTACAGGTCAATGTTCTGAAGGGCTTTCCCAAGCAACAAAAAAGGAAAATTGTTCAAAGAGCTCGAAAGTTCACTCTGGTAGGAGAAGACCTTATGATGCATGGTCGAGATGGGGTGCTACGTTGAATCCTTTACAAGGAGGAGATTGGTATGGTATTGGAGCAATGCCACGAGGAGAGCGGACATCAGGGTAAGGATCAAGTCTTGTTTCGTATTTTAAGAAGTGGATTTTGGTGGCCTTCTGTTGTGCGAGATGTGCACTATTGGTGCAAGACATGCCATCAGTGCCAAGCAATGGGTGAAAGATGACTGGTAGCCGAGCAGCAAGGGGCTATCATAGCACATGATGCTTTTGACAAGTGGGGTTTGGATGCTATTGGTCCATTGCCCAAGTTAGCTAGCCGTAAAAAGTATGGTGTGGTGGCCATAGACTACCGCACCAGGTGGGTTGAGGCCAAAGCGGTCAAAGAGGTAAATGCAGATAATGTTGCCCAGTTTGTTTTTGATTGCATATGATGTCGTTTTGGAGTACCTTTGGTGCTTATATCTGATCGAGGACAAGGGTTCAGAAGTAATTTGGTGTGTGCCCTAGTAGAAAAGTTGGGGATTCAACATCGATTTTCATCTCCATACCATCCACAATGCAATGGTTTAGTGGAAAGTGCCAGTGGACAAATAGTCAAGATGCTGACTAAGTACATCTACCAGTAGGTTGAAGAGTGGGAATCTAACCTTGACAAATGTTTGTGGGCTTACAGGACTTCGTACAAGGTGGCTACCAACTTTACTCCTTATGAGTTGGTCTATGTCAAGGAAGCAGTATTACCCGTACATGTACAATTAGGTGCGCTCAAAGGTTTGTGGCGAATTGATAAAGTTCATCAAGATGTTTTGTAGGATAAGATTACAAGTCTTGAAACTTTGAAGATGGATCGAGAGACGGAAACAGACTTTTATGTGAAGCAGTGAGAGAAAAGAGTAGCAAAGTTCAACCAACATTTGCCAAAAAAGCTAATTGAGAATGGAGATCTAGTGATGAAATATGAGAGTTATCTCGACTTCACCTTTCAAAAGAAATTGAAAAAGAAGTGGATAGGGCCTTATAAGGTCCATCAAGCTTTTTCCAATGGTACCTATGCATTGATGAGGATGGATGGTCGTTTTCTCAAGAACAGGGTCAATGGTGTGCGTCTCAAGCTCTATTTTGAGAGGGAGTTGGTGCCATCAGTGCATCGGGTTCTAATGGAGGGGGTTGGGCAACAAACCTAAGCAGGCTTCTCATGTGATAGGAATAAAACTATGTACATACAGTCAAGTTTTTTGGGTTTTCTCATAATGTGCTCAGTGTTTGCAGTTTATAGTGCGGCATAAATGCTCAACTAGGGGGTGGGCAATTATGGTACAACCAAAGTGTGTCGACCATAGAATATGGCATGGGCAAATATGTGCAAGGTAGCAGAAGCATAGCAAAGGGCTGGAGCAGCTAGAAGGATCATGGGCTGACAGGTAGCAACGGAGATGTATGACCAATGCTGTTTATAGGCCAAGGAAGGTTCCAGAAGGGGCTAATTTGGGGAGCAGGTGACAGAGGTTCAAGGTGCAGTCGTCGGGTCTAGAAATGTAGAGCTGGAAGTGTTGAAGGAGCAGGTCCAGACAACTCATCAAAGCGAGCTACGGGGCCCAAGTTATTGGAGTTTGAAGGTTCAGTGTGTAGCAGATTCTTGCCGGACGGGGTAGCTCAGGACAAGTGGCCCAAGTGAATGTCATGGTATAAGCACGTAGTGGTCAATTTATGGAGCATACCCATCCTTTCAGATTGTAAATCGGAGCCACGGATTGCAGTTTATGGCCAGTTGAAGTTTTTTCGGGGGCTAGGTTGGGTGTCCACCTGACCGCATTGGAAATCGGGCCATCTGGCGTCTTTTAAGCCTCAACAAGGCTCTGGCAGGTGGAAGACATCATGTGAAGGTAGCACAAATTGACGGTTCATTGATTGGATGCTTGGTCCGCGAGATACGATGAGTTGAAACTGGCAGAAGGTGCTAGAAAAAGGGTGCAGATATCTTTTCTTGGTTTTTTATAACCTCGGATGAAGAGCTTGAAGAAGGCCAAAAGCAATGAAGCTTGCCCGTGTTGGAGTCAGCACAATGGAGTTGCGCCCAGGCTTTACAGCTTGGCGATCCAACATGGGAGCATTACAAGGGAGCCCGGGGAAGGAGGGCCCAAAAAGGGCTATGCATGAAGAGTTTTTTGAAAAACATTGTAATGCCTTTAGAGGCCATGGAGCCAGTGGCTGCCACGTGGCCACCTATTGCCCCACATGCGAGAGTTGGTGGTCAGATGGCGGGGTATTAAACCCAAAAGGTGAGCCCCATTGGGCATGTGAAGTGTGATAGGGAGCTTCCTCTTGAGCTCAGCGATGGCGGCCCGCATTGGGCGCTGTTTGAGGTGGCACGCGGCCCTGCGGGGGTGGCGGCGTAGCGTTTTTGACGGGTGGATTGGTGGCACACGTTGGCATGGCCGCAGCCGGCGGTTGGTGGTACAGTTGATGACTTAGCGGCCTGGCAGAGGCCCGTGCCCGTGCCCGTTGGGCCAAATCGTTTTTTGAAGGCAAAATGCCCCCCCCAATAGCGATGTCACTATTGCTTAGGGGAGGGGTCCCGCAGAGAGAGAAGGTAGTTCAAGGTGAATTCAAAGTCGGCCAAGGGGGGCAATCCCGCCACATGCAGTGAAGTGAGAGTGTTCAAAGTTCTAGAGGGAATTCCCAAAGGCCCAAGAGGGCAAGTGCAAAGGCAGCCAAATTGGGCAGAGAGCGGTACCATGCAAAAGTTACCAAAAAAATCAAGTGTGCCAAGTGGTAGCAATGCAAGGGCATTCTTAAGGAAGCTAAAGATGATTGCACGAGCTTGATAGCTCCTTGTTTTTTATTTTTTAGCCTTTGACAAGCCCTATAAAAGGGAATTGAAGTGAAATTTTAAGGGATTTTTTGCTAGAGAGAGTTGTTGTAGGTTTGCAAACCTGTGTATTGTAAGCTTGCCATTGGAGCTACAGATTTGGTTGTACTATCTCCCTATGCAATACTACTAAGCATTTTCCCCTCTTTCTCGTGTTGCTTCTCCCCATCCCCCTCCTTTTCTCTCTCTCTCTCTTTGTGTGCTTGTCAATGCTTGCGGAAGGGTATGCCTGCAGCTTGAAGCGTGTTACCAAGAGGGCAGAATAGGGGTGTTTCATGAGCGGGAAAGGTTGAATTGAGCAGTGTGGGTGCATTTGTGCTCAAAGGTATTTTTGCAACGTATGAGATAGTTGTTCTGTGTGCTAAGGTGGGTCTATTAGTGCAAACTAACCAATTTGAAGGTGTTATTTGAGAGGTTAGGGGTGTTGTGGATACCCTGAGCTGTAGGGAGGCTTTGTGTTGTGTGTCAGGTGTGGACCTCATTCCCCGTCTCCAGGCTATAAGCATGTTAACTTGTCATGCTTTTTGGTGTCCCGGACAATGCTAACTAGCACAATTTTGACATATGCTAACTAGTACAATAACAGGAGCTACATCTCCAAGATCTATGACATATGATATATCAGTAGAAAGCTCTTGAAACAAGGAGTCCAAATATACAACTTCCGACAAATTTTGATATGAATTGTAAAAATTTTACCGGACGCCCAACTTTTTTAAAACGTGCTAACTTGAAACTGCTAACTAGCACAAAAAGCACGACACGTTAACATGCTTTCACCCTCCAGTGACTTGGTGGGAGAATTGATGAAAAATCTAGGTATCACACGTCGACACTCAACTCCATCATATCCACAGTGCAATGGTCTAGTAGAAAAGGTAAATGGCATGATCTGTAAGATCATCACAAAGCAGGTGAATAACCACACAAGTGATTGGGATAAGCATCCCATGGCCGCTCTTTGGGCCTACCTCACGACATTTTGAACATCACTAGGTTTCACCCCTTTCCATTTGGTATATGGAAAAAAGGCCATTCTAACCATCAAGGTACATATAGCCAGCTTGCGAGTCATGGCTAGTTAGTTACGGTGCCCAATTGCCCATCTCTGCAACCACATCTTGGATCTAGAAAGTCTACAGTTAGACAGGGAAGATGCGATCAACTACTATGCAATGCAAGCAGAACGACAACGACTCACATTTAACCAAGGGATTAAGGAAAAGGGTCTGAAGAAAGGCATGTTAGTATTGAGATATGACAACAGATTCGACACTAGGAAGGACAAGAAGTTTCAGCCCAGGTGGGAAGGGCCATTCATCGTCAAAAAGCGATACGCCAATGGTAGTTGGTCGAATTCACAAGACCAGAGTCAATGGATGGAGGCTAAAAACGTACTTCTTAAGGTTTGATCCAAAGTTCATGATAGATATTCCAGAGGAGGAAGAACCCTCCAACTCGGCTGCTAGAGAATCAGAAGTAGAGCTAGAGGCATGAATGCCTCTAGCCAGAAGGGGAGGGCTAATGACAGCCGGCTTTCGGAGCCACGGCCATGGAAACAAACCCCACTTGGGGGGAGCCTTAAAAATATACCAAAAAAATGTTTTTTTTCCTTGGTGCAGCACCACCAACCCTCCATGTTTGTTCGTCAATAGAAGGGGCCGCCCCCCCTTGGCATCACCCTCTCCCTCTCCTCCATTATCTCTCTCTCTCTCTCTTCCCCCAGTCTGGCACCACCCTCCCTCTCTCTCTCCTCCATTATCGCCACCCCCTCTCTTCCTCTCGTTCCTCTGCAAGCGGCCAACACTATCTCTCTCTTGTTCATCACCAGCCAGAGGGGCCACCATGAGCTTGCTCTCTCTCTCTCTCTCTCTCTCTCTCTCTCTCTCTCTCTCTCTCTCTCTTCCTATGCTGGTAGCCCAAGAAGGCACAAGCTCGCTCTCTCTCTCTCTCTCTCTCTCTCTCTCTCTCTCTCTCTCTCTCTCTCTTTCTCGGCAAAGTATATATCTCTCTCTCTTTTTTCCCACATACATACACACACACACACACACACACGCATACACACTCACACAGTTACATACCCCCCCCCCCCCCCACACACACATGCTCTCAACCTCAAACCTCTCTCTCTCTCTCTCTCTCTCTCTCTCTCTCATTCAATGTAAAAAATCTCTCTCTTTCTTCACATACGTACACACACATACGTACACTACACGCGTGAGCGCAAACACACAATTATATACGCACAAACACGCACGCCATACGTACGCACAAGAAGAAAAAACCAAAGAAGCGTGACATTGACACTCAAAGCAACGAAGAAGAATGACCAAGATCATGTGATGGCGACCACCATTGAAAGAAAGACGCTGAAGACATGCCCCAGTCGGCACCAAAGTTGACAAGTGCGCTACACCGACGCACTAGTAAAGCCTGCAATTCGCTGGCATCGTCGAGGACGCATCTCCGTAGTAAACATCCATAGGGTAATCCATTTTCCTTTTTCAAGCCAAAACCTTGTAAAAAAACATTCGTATATTGCCACCTCTCTCTAGGTGATGGACACAAAGGCCCACCTAGGAGATATCATTTTAAAATTCTACTAAAACAAAGCAAGGGTCAACCATCTGGGACCCGGCTCCTTGCTTTGTCTCTCCTGATTAGGGCCCAAGCCTAATCATATTATCCTAAACTAATGCAACCTACACCTATAAAAGAGCACTGAGAGGTCACTATCGGATGAGTCAGCACTTGAGAAGGAAGCTATGCACACACACTGACTCCAAGGGTCACTACACATAGGAGTGGGAGCTCTGCACTTGTGAATTTTCCCTAGAGAATGCACTATAGGTTCTCTCTCGCTCTATCTCTCCCTCTCCATCAGCACGGTCTCCACCTCACCGAAACGAAGGTATCTATAAATACCACCTTGGATCAAGGTTTCCCTCACATCACCAGGGGTTTTCATCATCTACGTCCACGTCTCTCTCTCTCTCTCTCTCTCTCTCTCTCTCTCTCTCTCTCTCTCTCCCTCCTGTGTGCTATGATTAATGTTCAATGTACCTCTTTTGTCTACATCGTAGCCACTCAAAGCTAGGTGGTGCCCTATGCTCACTCCCCGTGACGAGTTCGCCGTGCAGGGTCCTGGCGTAGAGGCCACTGGGGTCCATCTTGCGCTTGCGCTTGTCACTACGCTTTATATTGATTTAGAATGATGATTTGTGCAATATAAGCCAAAATTTCTCATAGAAAAACACATATAAGAACATAGATATAATGCGAGAAAATTTTGTTGAATCGAAGAGCTTTCACATGCAAGTCCAAAGCACTTCGCGGAATCTCAATGTCATGTCACACAAGGGAGAAAGAAGAGAATATACGAATAGTTTGTAGAGAGAACAGTTGTATGCTTACTTTCATTATCCAAAACTTAGGTCGTTCTTACAAAAGTTGGCTTTTATACCTTAGCCAAAGGTTTTGAAATGTAACCCTAACTCACTTAAAATGATGGAATGAGACTAAGGCTATGGCTTAATCAAAGATAATTACAATTTTGAAGCCCTTGGCCTTATTCTTCAGCTTTACAAATTCCAAAAGAATAATCATTACAAAGAATATATTGGATGCAACAAGATCTTTTTGATTGATGGTTGGGTAAGAAATGTAAAAATTGAGCTCCTACTAGCTCATGTTAGCTTGCTACTAACATAACTCTAAGGTGCTTGTCTTGATGGTAGTCATGGTGCAAGGATATGGTGGGCGTGTATGTGGATTACAATGAAAATACCCTCATCAAGAGGATGTGGTGGTGACATTTCTACTCTAGTACATGGCACTTGCTAGTGTTGCTTGTGAGTCTTCAATGTGTCTCCCTATGAGTGAGTGTATGTAGAAAACCTCTACCAAGTTCCTCCTTATATAGCAAAGGAGGATGAGGATTTTCACATTAGAATTGGTGAGGGTGTCTTACCTTGTTGATTAGGATGGGGTGGTGCATGTGACTATTGATGAGAAACATGAGAGAAGAGAGCTCGAGCTTCTGCAAGCACACAAACACTAAGAGAAGACAGGACACAAAGAGATGGAGGCTATTAAGCTTCTTCTTCTTCACAACTACAATCAAAGATAAGGGCTACAAAACATAAGTGAAAATAACATGAGAAATAGACTATGTACAAGTGGTCATAGTAGTAGACTGTAGAGCCACTAGCAAGTGAGTGGTAGGTAGGTATGTCATCACTCTTGATTGATAGACAAAGTTGATGTAGTCTAGTTGTTGTATCACTAGAAAAGATCCTTGTAATAGCTCACACGTGCTTGTTAGCGGGTCGCCGCCGACGGACATCTATAGCAAAGAGATATGGCACTAACATAATGTCAATACGCAGGGAAGTGACTCAGATGGGGCACGGAAATGTCTCGCTATGGTCTAAGAACACTCTCCTATGGTCAAAATGATTAAAAATAGTGATTTCAACACTCAAATCTGCAATTAAGGCTCACACATGCGTAGTTGCAAACCACAACAAAACTGACATTGCTTACACTTAATCGAAAGAGCAAAGAGAGAGGAACACAATGCAAGTTTTGAATTTGAAAACGGATTACCCAATCATTAGAAAAGTCGATTACAAGTTGGAGTAGCTTAGTAGCTTGAGTGTACGTACAACAAAGCTCTTTCTTCTCTCCCAAGATAAGCCTCCTTACACATTAAAGTTATTGACATTGATACCTAGGGAATTCTAAATGGCCAGTGGTCGGTTCACATGGACCTTTATAATTGTCATGAAATAATTACAATTCATGGAATTGACGTGCTACTCTGGAATCAAGATTTAGATAGAGTATCACTACACTAGCTCGGCAAAATAATAGACTATAAATGTGGTGTCCGGCTACGTGTCCAGCAAGGTGGATGCCCGTTCGATCTGTCTTGTAACATTCCCCCCTTCCTAAATCATGTCCTCCCTTGACACGACCTTGTGTAGTCTTGTCATAGGGTTTTCTTCAGCTTTGTCTTCAAGGTTGGTCTTCATCTTGGGAAGTGCGTTGTCATTGATGATGCTCCCCCCTTCCTTGAGTGATGCATAGCTACCGTGTTGTTGATACATGACTTGATCTTTGATTATCAAAACAACTTTTCTTCTCATTGTGTAGTCCTATTTTTGTTGCCAGTCTTGTCCACCGTGAAGAGGGATTTTCATGTTTTTGAGTTTATAAAACCGATCCTCTTTGTGGCGTGGACTTTATGATGGGTATGCAGGGATTTCATTAACATGATCACAAAATATGTGAACATGTTAATAACGTTGAGTGATCACATTTCAAAATACGTGATCATGTTAAATATTCACGTGACTTCCCCTAAACCTATAGAAATTGTCCAATTCAATAAGCCCGCTTGGAGTTTTTCATTTTCTAGCGGGTCTGGTTTAGGGTTCACATAGTTTCCCAATATGACCATCCAGAAAAACACATATCGCAGCGGGGTTTTGGTGGGGTTCCATGTCACCACTTGATTTTTTGTGATCACATTAATTGTGATTATAGACATTGTGATCACAAGAAATTTCATGTGATCACGTGAATATTAAATCCATGTGGGTATGCTTTCCATTTCCACTGCAATTTGAGTTTTCTGCAATAGGTCACCAATGTTGAAGCAATGTGTGAGCTACTTTTGATTGTTGTTTATGACTCTCTTGCGGAATTTTTTCATTGCTTGTCGTTTAGGCCATTCTTTGACTTTCCATTGTTTGATGGAGCTTTGTTGTCAACCTTGGAGATAAAATATTCTCTTTATAAGCATATGGAGACCTGCAATTTTTGCTCCAAGTCGTTGTCGATTGATTTGGGTAGCCATTTCTTTATTGCTGATGTAGAAGGAATATATACAAGAAGATGATGTGATTCTAGATTAGGGTCTAAAACCTAAACGACCAAAGGGAAAAAATCCAGTGGAAAAAAAGTTTCTTTGGTATATGCTCTTATTGGAGTTGAGCATTTGGACTTGAAGTACATGTCATGCAAGGTGAGTGCTTGGGCGAAACAAAGGAAGAGTGCCTAATGCAAGTGCCGATTATGGGACACTCTATATGCATACAAAAATTTGTCAAACAAAAGCATGTAGTGCGAAAGAGGGATTTGATGCGTGCTTCAAGGAACAAATGTAGCACATGTGACATCAAAGGACGTCTCAATAGCTACCATGTTTCCAAGAAGGGTTTTTGATGTAGAAGATTGTCCACTCATACCACACTGTGTTGAGTGTGAGAGTGTCTATTGGGCTTCCTCCTTCACTTACCACTATACTACAATGACTTCAACTCTTATGCTCACCTATACCAGCATGAGCAATACAATGTAATTATGCTCAACTCTTCCAGCTTGAGCACTATCTAGAATAGCTAAGACTCTTAGACCACAGAGAATATTACATGAAGGTTTGGGACTAACACCTCGCTCATTTAGTGGCTTAGCTTCCCGAATCTCACTTTTAGGCCATGTATGTTTAATGGCGACTTGGACTTACCTGTTCAAGGCCAGAAACCGAATTGCACAAGTTTTGGAAATTTAGGCCTCTTCCATTGTGTTGGTCATTGGATGCCACCATTTTGTCGAGTAGGTTGGCATATTTTGGCTCCTTTTGACTTTCTTGTCATATGTTCACACTGATTTGTGAAATAATTCCTCATCGAATCAAACAAAAGAATAGCTTAGACGAGAGTAAGAAAGCAAGAAAAACACAAAGGGACCTAAAGAGTCCAAGACTTAACTCGGAATGTTCAGTCTTGGTCTTTGAACCTTTAGATGCAATTTTGAAGGCCTATAAAGCTAGGCTAAAACCCAATCAAACCCAAGAGGATAGATGGTTGAAATATCCTCATCTAGGATATGAAAAAGAGAGGTTGAAAATGTGTAAGGAGCTCATCCAGAAGGCCCAAGCTCTTATGGAACCACATATTCCAGATGCTCCAAAAACGGAGGTGCCAAGAAACCAAGAAGATTCAGGAGTTGATGCACCTTTAGATACAAGGGAACTAGCCAATACCATAGATGGGGTGGGCTCACGATCAGTGATTCCAATTATGAAGGTAGAAGAAACGTGGCCACAATCCTTATGGGAATCAATCAGAAACCAAAAAGATGGTAGTGCCACTTTACAGTTAGCACCTATCCCTGAGATAAACATGGATCACGAATTTTTCCCAGGGGATATAAGATCTCTATATGGGGATGTCGGGTCTGTCGCATCTGAAGATAGCAAACCACGCTCTCTACAGACTTTTCTATCTTTCATAGGAGAACTCGAAACAAAATCAGAGGTTAAAATGGTACCTTCTTAGTGAAAAGCCACACCAAAAATGATGGATACCAAGAGCTTGCATGAATAGATGTCTTCTCCTATACAATGCACACTTTCTGGTCTTCTCTTCGTTTTTTCAGTTCCCAAACTTAGCTTTATTAGTTGGGCACCCTTGGCCTTTTAGATGACCTCAAACGGACCCCGAACAGGTCAAAAACTGACCTCGCAGTGCATAGTTGTCACCTTTTTGCATCATCCACACACCTGGAACTTTGTTTTTCCAAATAATGCATCCCAAAACCACATGAAGTGGCCCCAAAAAGTGGTCCTCATGATGAAATTTCTGCATAAGTATCACAAGAAAACACCCACGTAGTGTCCATACTTCTCCGGGTGCAAGTATTGACCCCGTTCGACCTCCTTACGCCACTCGATGCCATCTGACGCACCTGCTTACCTCATGTCGTCGGCCCGCGGATAGCTTCCTCGAGAAGTTTTACACGCTACCAACTCCTCCTTATTGTAGAAAAAACACACTGGTACTGATAATAGTGAAAATCGCTGCACTATGTACACCCTGTCCTACCTGTACACACGTGGGCCCCACGTAACCACCTGGCTATGGAAATTGGGCAATCCTTTATTCGATGCACCATGCATGTGTATGTACATATGCGCAATCCCTTGCTCCAAAAAACTCCTGACAACGTATCATGCATCTTGTACTTTTTATGTTCATACTTTATGTCCACATATGTTGTCGTGCGTATATATGTCGTCAAAAGAGTGGCATTGTGAACGTAATTATTTTACTAACGATGCTAATAATTCTCATGACTATGTTTTTTGAGTCTATGATCTATGTAGGATTGATTAAAGAATTGATTTCATGAAGACAAACTTGGTCACAATAAAAGATTTATGAAGACATGTTTGGTGATGCCATTTTGATGACAACATGAACATATGTTTGGTGATGTGATAGTGATGACAAGCTACACAGTAGATTCATGGAGACACTTATGATTAGGAGCTAATTGATAGCCTTTACACCTCTTTATTGAACCTTTGTATTCATTATTGTATTTGATAGGATAGGAGTAATGTAACTCCTCATAAAACATTCATTGTAAAAGGAGTGATGCTGTGGGTTTTTCCCTTGATCCCCCAAGGGTTTTTTTCATCCATAGTTAGGGGCCCTTATTTGAGCGGGGGTGTTGAGCTTATATGTGAAGCTACTCAATATATGGCTTCTCTATATATGGCACCCAGGTCCCCTCTATATATACATCATCTCATGTGTGTATCCTACACACTTTGGGGTTCTATTTATGTGCTCTCTCCTTCTCTCTCAACAATTTGTTTGCAAGGAGATAATCCCAAATTTCTTAGCAGCATATATCATCACCAACCTCTCTCTCTGAGTGGTTTGTGTAGCTCTTTTCAGTACTATTAAGCTACCTTCTTGCATAGCATACTGGAAAATCCATATTTCCTTCTCCTGGCTGAGCCAAGATGCATCCAATAGTAAAATATTTGTATCCTGAGGCCCATCGTAGGACTCCTTGTCCTTTTGCTCTTGTAGAGGTTGCGTCAGCACAACCTTCCAATCTTGGATAGTGAACTTTCTATAGTGGGATGGCACACTCATTTTGTCCTCATCTTTATCGCCTTCTCCCTCCCCACTTTATACTTCCGTTGTCCATACCTCCCTGAGGTTCTTCTTAAGATCTCAATATTTCTTCTTTCTGTCCACCTTGGTCCATTTAGTTTCTTTAAACTTGTTTAATGTTGGTTATTTTGTTTGTTTGGGTTTTGTTTTATCATCTTCATGTTCTTCTAGGGTTAATTTCTCATCATTCGCATTTACTATATTGACCATATAGTATGGAACCACGTCATAACCGTTGATGTCACAAAAATTTGTTGTGGCACACACATCTAGAGTTGCTAGAATATGAGTCCGTTAAGATGTCTCTCTTATTCATGAAAAGGTTCAAGAACATATTCCTTATCTTCAAGTGCCCTTTCTTGAATACATTCTTCTCCTTTTAAACTCCCACAATGTGCTGCAACGCACATCTTTAGCTCTTTGGGATTGCCTAACCAACCTGGAAGATCTGATCCTACTATTGTAGATAAATCAAATTCCTCCACTTGGGTTCGGTTCATGTATTTGTAGCTATGGTCTTTAAGGTTATGTGCGGCGTGGTTTCCATGTGTATGAGATATATATGATCATATACCCAATCTTGAACCATCTTAAGCTGTTGCATAAATGGCCATCCAAGTATGATGTTGTAATTGTTCTTCTTGTTGTCAAAGTCAACTATAGCAAAAGTATGCTCATACTCAATGCTAGAAGAAGTAACAATCATTTTCTCTAAAAGTCCCAAGGGTTTATTTGTGTACCCATCTTCTAGTTTCAATCTCATTCTAGTAGTCCCCAAGGGAGGTTTTCCCCATTTTTTCCAAATTTTCTTGCTGGCGATAGCAACACCAGGTCCACTATTGAGAATTGGCATGGTTGTTACACCTTGGAATTCTACTGGAAGCATAGTATTCCCATATTCACCCTTGCAATACTCACCAACCTTGTTTAATGGTATATGTCTTGTGTTCAATTGAGGTTTTTCCATTTCTTAGACCTCTTCTTGAATTTGTGATGTTGGATTTTTTACCCCAAACTTCTCCAAGAATTTTCCAACAATTGCCCACATGTTTGGTCTTATCCAGAGGAGCTCTGCTAGCGTAATAGTACAAGTCACTTTACGAGAGTCTTTGTGATGGAACTGCCTTCACATGTGACTTGGCTTCATACTCTCCCATGTATGAGGGTAAGGTTTTGAATAATTGAGGCTGACTCTCTAAGGATAGTATTGATCTCTTATCCCCCCAATATGAGAGAATGTCCAGATTTTCTTGAGATCCTACCTCAAACTCTTCAATAGGTGGAATAAAAACATCCCTCTCCTTATTGGTTTGGTTGACTCTTTGACTTAACTCTTTCTCATTGTTTTCTTCTCGTATTTGTCTCTAAAGATCGTCTAATCCATCATCCTCTCTGTAGGCCTCTAGTATCATAGGATGAAAACCCTCAGATGCCTGATATGTGGCATTCATCACCACTACCCTTGGCTTTTATATTTCAGTTGTGGATTCTTGATGGTCTATTTAGTTTTGTGCCTAGGTTGGGAAGTTTTAGTTCTTCTTCTCGGTTTCTTTCTTCTTGTTCTAGTTGTGGTGCGTCAGTCTCGATCGTATTTAGCGTTCTTGTTCTAATCTCATCCTGATATTTTCAATGAAGTGGTGGTCTTGGTGGTGCTTGTAGCCCAGACACGACCTGTTATCCACCCCTTTTTGTGTTCATGTCTAGTGTTGCAAATTGTTCCAGCCACACTTAAAATGATAGGGGCGATGATTGTGAGTTCTGAGGGTTAGGTAGTAATTGTTTATTCAATTGTGATGTGGTGTCCTAATCATATGAGAAGGGATTTGTAGACTTGATTGGAGTTTCTATGGGTTTTTGCTTCCCTACCAAAGCTTGTGCCATCAATTCTGGCGTTAACACTCTCCCTACATCATTTGGGTAAATTGGCGCCTATTCTCGTCCGTACTTATCGACAAAAATAATATGGTTTCCCCATTATCAACTCATATGAAAACAAATACAGGACTTTGTCCATGCTGAAGTGGTTCACATGAGGATCCATGCACCGGTAGTAAGATGTGACTCTTTCTTTCTCGTGCTTGTAAATCCCAATGTTTTCATGAATTTTTGCCATTCTATCCACTCTCTTGTCATGAATGTAGCAGGATCCGAAAAGAGTGAGTTTAGGAGTATCTCTTGAGTCTCAATGGCCATCTTCCCTTTTTCTATGTTGTCTCCATATCGATTGAAATTTTTTGGGTCTTCGACAATAAGATAGTGGTTTCCCTCCTCATTGTGAAGCCTATCACCATTGCTAGTTACCATGATTACTGTTAATACTCTCACTGACCATTCTTCAATACAAATGCATTTACGTCCTCGAACATCAACATACATCAGGGCCCCATGGTCATTGGTTCCCTTAAGAAAAATTGCTGTGTATTTTGTCATGTTTAAGGGTTTTTGAGAGGTGTTACCCCCCATGGTCCCTTGCTACTAGAAACTTCCAAGTTTTTGGTTAGCCATCCACTAATATGAGCCTTCTAAAGAGGTGCCTGTATTAGTGCCCTCTCTTATGATTGGTGCTAAGGGATCTCTCCTTTCTTGGATTACACTCTCTTCTATCGACACTAAGCTTACTTGATCTCCGGCCACTCTCTGTTCTCTTTGAATACACCTTTCGGATCTCAAATTCATCAAATGCTTTACACAAACAACTATCAACCCAAACCTCTTACCTTAGAAGTCAGCTTGCAGTTGTTCCTTTGTCCTGGTTTTCTTCTAAGACTCTTTTCAAATTGGTAGATTACTTTGCAATTGGGTGAAAGAATGTTAATGTGTCACACTTTTTCATGTCCCGGACAATGCTAACCAGCACAATTTTGACATATGCTAACTAGTACAATAACATGAGCTACATCTCCAAGATCTATGCCATATGATATATCGGTAGAAAGCTCTTGAAACAAGGAATCCAAATGTACAACCTCCGACAAATTTTGATATAAGTTGTAAAAATTTTACCGGACTCCCAACTTTTTTATAATGTGCTAACTTGAAAATGCTAACTAGCACAAAAAGCGCGACATGTGAACATGCTTTCACCCAATTTCAAGTGATTACCAACTTGCAAGGTCCTTGGTTTTGGCTATCTGTACAAAACTTTGACTTTGCAATTCTTTGTCAAATCAGTAATCCTCACTTATTATTGTATTTTAAGACAAGATCCTTATATAAGCTCCAAACCTTGATATGATAAGACAGCTGGAATGCTAGGATAACAAGAAAGGCTTCTGGAGAAACAGATTCTCAATCTGAGCACTAAAATTGGTATGTAGACATCATATGTGTATGATGTATAATTTCTTAGAAATGACTCAAACTTGAACCATGCACTCTCCTTGATGTTTTAGTCCAAATATATGCTCACTTTGAAGTTCTAACCCCTGTAGGTTTCTTGCATGCAAACATTTTGAAAGGCTACTACTTCAACCTCTATAGTATTCAACATTTTGATTTGCACGTAGCTTTCCTACCACCGTCTGCACCTTGCCTTGTTCTGCCCACTGTAGACAGCATTTTGAGATGCCTAGAAGCTAGCCAAGATCAAGTAGCTATCCTGCAAGGCATTCTGAGATCCTGATGCGCAGGGATCCTCTTTGCTTTCCTGATGCAATGCTCTTGGTCATCACTACTTTGGGTAGCATTTCAAAATGCTATGACTGTCTTTGCCTTCGTTTTGTAGGTGTTTTGATACGCTATCTAGGAGACGACCGCCTCGCTCAACAACACCTCCTCGTTTTTCTGCAGCATTTTACAATGCTAGCCTGCAACCACTTGGTAATACTCTTGACAGCAGCTTGTGCTCACCTAAAATTCCTATGGAATGACGACAATGGCGCCTCCAAATTTTGATAGCGTTTTGAGATGCCGTCTGGGCTGGTGTGGGATGACCATGATGATTTTTTGCAACGAGCGCCCTGGTGCTTTGATACCAGTTGATGGGGAAATGTGGCTAGGGTGGATTCCAGCGGCAAGAATCCATGGCAAGGTGAGGAAGAGCAAAGAAGGAGGTGAACGAGAGAGAGAGAGAGAGAGAGAGAGAGAGAGAGAGAGAGAGAGAGAGAGAGAGAGAGAGAGAGAGAGAGAGAGAGAGAGAGAGAGAGAGAGAGAGAGAGAGAGAGAGAGAGAGAGAGAGTCGACCCAGCAAGTAAAACACATGCTATTGTATATTGTTGATTAAAAAAGGAGTTACATATTTATAGACTAAACCTTCCATGCAACACTAACTTTGCTAATTGCATGCCTTTGGAAGATGTTCCCATGGGATGATACTACTGAACCAAAACTTGGGCTTGGAACCCAACAGGTCCTCCACTAGGGAGGCTCAAGGAAAGAGTTTCCTCTAGTCCAACACGTGATAAGAGTAGTAAATGAGGCTACATCTAGAACCCATGTATAAATCTCACAACCCTCTTGAAGGTGACAAAGAAACTGTTCAGCAAAAGCAAGGGCCATTTATTTTCATTGATGTTGAGGATGAATTGACACCTAGGCTAGAGTACAATGCAAAAAAACAAGAACACACAACACAGGGAAGGCCAAGGAAGATCATTTTCACGGAAGATTCAATGGTAGTAGATGGGAGTGAGAATACCAAAGAGAAGACGAAGTTTTGTGTTTTGGAACGAAAGTCAAATGAAGCTATGCGAGCAATGAGAAGAACCCCTCTCGACAGTTGTGTGACATGTAGTGGCACCCCCAGTGATGGAAAAAGATGTGCATAAAATATTGTGGCATGTAGAAAAGGGACTCCTGCACCATCCTTTGAGGGGTATAGAAAACATCCAAATGGGCTACTGAGACAGTGGTTTTGGTTCTATCCCAGACATGTTATATATTGCTATGTGGTAGATCATAATATAGAACCAAGGCCAGTTCCTCCTCCAACAACTTGGTTGGTTGATCTAGGAACAAATCTCATTGATGAAGAAGTTGAGATACTACTTTTCAAGTTGAGACAGTTGGAAACGATTGAGAGAGTGAAACAACAATGCGAACTCCTCCCAGGGGTAGAGGTGATTCCTCTTCCGCTTCAACAAAAGCAAGTAGCAGCGGTTCAATACTAAGAAATGGCATAAGAGTCAAACATTGGACTTCCATTTTAGAGGAAGCAGCTAAGAAAATTGGTCTCTCTCTTTGTTTAAAGGCTAAGGTGATTGAAGAGAAATGCATTGTAGACAAAGCACATGAAGTCTTCAAGGTTGATCATCACACAAAAGATGGACATGTGGGGGTGTATGAGGTGCACATCAAGGATGAGCCCTACTCCGCATGCTCTGATTTCACCGATAGGGAGGCCAAGAAAAAATCTTATTTGGCTTGCAAGCACTTGTAATTCATTTTCTTGAGAGTTCCTGGATAGAGCCAAAATGAAAACATCTACAGTGCTCTTAGCCGTAAACACACATATGCGAACTGAAAGTAAATTCCATGATCGTACAATTTTGTGACACATTTTTTTCCATGTATTGTAGCTGGCGAAGTTGATATAGATTGGGTAGGAATTGGACCTTTGGCAAAGATGTTTTGGATTATCTCTTTTTGTTATCACTAACCTTGATGAAAATTGATTTAGGTGTATACTTATCCTTGTGTGTGTGTGTGTGTGTGTGTATGGCTGTTTCACCATAAATAATAAGACATAATTGAACTTTTTACATTCAAAAGATAGCTGGATCAAGAGAGAAGGAATGATAAGTACAAAAATAACTCAGTCTCAAAATCATATTTGTACAATGTTTATATGAATGAAGTTTCATTCCAATATACAGATATCAAAAGTAATTCTCTTTTCATAAGTGTCTGTGTAATCATGTAAGGACAACTGCTTAAAGCCAAAAAAAAACTCCAAAGATAAGATAGAGTCCTTACCTGAATCCATCCAAACAAGACAACATATATGTTAGCCTTGAATGTGTTTTACAGGTATCAAGTGGGCTATACCAGTTGTTATCCATGTCCATCTTTAACAAGTTTTTCTAACCTTCAAGCCTTAGTTCAAAGTGTTTTAAACCTTCAAGCATTAGTCCAAATTATTTATTTTATCACCCAAAGTGTAAGGTTTTTTAGAAGGTCATACTACCTTTAGAACTAGCTCCATTGATGAAGCTTCATATTCACTTTTCTATAAAGCAAAACCAATATAAATGATATTTTTTTGACGAATAATCAACAAGTTTTTTAGTATTTACAGATAAAGTTTAACCCTAGTTAGGGTTCTATACACTTTGCCTTCCTCAAATGTTACTTACCTTCATTCTCTGATGAGTAAGCCAATTAGAAAAAATCTTTAGCTATAAACAACAAAGAACATTACTCCTCAAAAGTGCCATATTTTTCCAAGGCCCACCACACGATGGTTTTAATTTCATAAGGCTCTACGGTTGATTATGCCCCCCAAAAAAAAAACATTTTTCCTTTAAGTGCCAGTATCAACAATAAAAAAATAGTGAATATCAGGTATGGAAAACCCCGTTTTTTTAAAAAAAAATGTACCTGTAGTTAAATAATGACTAGCTTCGGAAAAAACGCATTAATAGTACCATAGTAATGTTCCCAAAAGAAATCACCTTTACCATGTAATGCTGGTCAAAGCCAACCATTGTAGTGTTCCTTACCAGGCTGTAGAACGAGGAGCAGAGCCCACCCCAAACAGAGGTCCAATCACTTATATCATGACATGTTAAGTATAGTCATCTCGACTATCTAAGTACACTGAATATCGGGTATGGAAAATTCCTTTTTTCCTAAAAAATTTAATGTACCTGCAGTTCAATAATGACCATCTTTGAAAAAAACCAATAATAGTACCATAGTAATGCTCCCAAAAGAAACCACCTTTACCATGTAATGCCAGTCAAAGCCGACCACTGTAGTGGTCCTTACCAGGCCATGGAACGAGGACTAGAGCCCACCAAACAGAGGTCCAATCACTTATATCATGCCATTCTAACTATAGTCATCCCGAATATTTAAGTACACCATTTGCTAAGTACAGGCATTTTTATGAAACAACACTTTACCATTTAATCAAAAAATGACAGTAACGAGATTATTGATGCTAACCTTAGTGACCAACCTGAGTTGACTGAGTTGTAAGCTCCATGCTTGGTGCAAAAGAGATGAAAAAACACACAGTACTCACTCTTGACACAAGTAAAACACATGAAAAGCTAAGTGAGGGGCAGAATGTACCCTCACCTCTCTTTAAATAGAAGAAGGACGTCCGCCCTCACTCATGGCTAATTGTCTGCAGCATTTAGTGAGTAGATTGAGCTTCCCCTGGGAAAATGTGGAAGAGTATCCACCCGCGATGTCATGTGGCAAAGTAGGTTAAACCCAAGTGCCTCACGGCATGGTAAAAAACTGTAATACGTAATTTTTTCGTGCCTTGTAACCATCATACCCTTCTAAGGGTCCTATCCCATATTTCAAGAGTAGTAGGTCCCCTTAAATAGAACCTATAGTATCGACAGACAAAATACACCTTAAAAAAGGCTACTATCAAGTGCTTAAATGTGTGCATGAGTGTGTGTGTGTGTGTGTGTGTGTGTGTGTGTGTACTAGCAAGTGTGAACTAAGCTTTGAAAAAAAGTTACCAGTAGGTGGTGAAATGTGTGTGTGTGTGTGTGTGTGTACCCGCCGTGTCCTTGGCACCATACACAATGGGTCGATAGTAGGCCCATTGTAAATGGGCTTACTACCTTATTAAAGAGATGAGATTGTCAAGGTTAAAATGTAATTCATGCGAGTCATGTCGAGTAAGTGATAGTAGAATTTTATCAACAATGTCATATCTATTGAAGCCATTAAGGCAGTACTTTTTTATAAGTATCTTAATATCTTCCCGAGCAAGGAGGTAGACCAACAATAAAACATATCTTTGATATTTTTTGAAACTCATATGCGAGTTGTGGTGCTAGCCAAGAGTTATATGTAGATAACCACTTCCTAGGTATTTGTGATATTTTTTGAGAACAGCATTCTTCCACTGCTTTGGTTAAGTCCAGTAGGACTGTCTTCTCCAGTCGAAGATAACTGAAAAGGTTAGTTAAGTAGCTAAGTAAAGTTGATAGAGCAAGATAAGGGTTTCTTGGAATGTTAGGTATGTGATTAAGCCCTTTAGCCAATATTTTCCAGACTTTGTAATTTTCAATGATGGTAAGATCACAAGTACAAACATGCATACCATATGTATCAAAGTCTTTGCAAAATGTGATAAACGGATTGCATATGCATTTAGGGACTGATTTTTGTCGAAGAAAATCATTACTATAAACCAAATTTTTAGCGGGTTGTGTTTTACTTTCATGCGGGCTGTCATTCTAAAGTGTTTGTGATCCTGAAAGGAAATATATAAACATAGAATTAGTCCCTTGGATTGGGCCTGCAAACCTTAAACTGGGAAAGTCAGAGACTATGATAGCCATGAGCAACAGACCAGAAACATAGTCTACAAAGGGCCACCTAAAACCACTCAACCGGTAAAGGGTTTATAGATTGTGGGTCCCACTTAGAACTATGCTTCAAAACTATTCTCTAAAGCCAACATCCCACTTTCCCATAAAATGGAAAAACCTTATGTTTAGGACGCGTGTCTAGCTATTTTACCATAAATAATAAGACATAATTGAACTTTTTACATTCAAAAGACAACTGGCACAAGAGAGAAGGAATGATAAGTACAAAAATAACCCAGCCTCAGAATCATCTTTGTACAATGTTTATATGAATGAAGCTCCATTCCAGTATACAGATATGTGTAACCATGTAAGGACAACTGCTTAAAGAAAAACAAAAACCTCCAAAGATAAGATAGAGTCCTTACTTGCATCCATCCAAAGAAGACAAGAGATATGTTAGCCTTGAATGTGTTTTACAGGTATCAAGTGGCTATACCAGTTGTTATCCATGTCCATCCTTAACAAGTTCTTTTAACCTTCAAGCCTTAGTCCAAAGTTTTTTTTTTAATCACGCAAATTGTAAGTTTTTTTAGAAGGTCATACTACCTTTAGAACTAGCTCCATTGATGAAGCTTCATATTCACTTTGCTATAAAGTAAAAGCGATATAAATGATATTTCTTTTAAGAATAATCAACAAGTTTTTTAGTATTTACAAATAAAGTTTAGCCCTAACTAGGGTTCTATGGCCTTTTCCTTCCTCAAATGTTACTTACCTTCATTCTCTGATGAGTAAGCCAATTACCAAAAATCTTTAAATATAAACAGCAAGGAACATTACTCCTCAAAAGTGCCATATTTTTCCAAGGTCCACCACATGGTGGTTTTAATTTCATCAGGTTGTACGGTTGATTATGCCCCCCCAAAAAAACATTCATTTTTCCTTTTAGTGTCATTATCAATAGTAAAAAGACAGTGAATATTGGGTATGGAAAACCACTTTTCTTCAACAAAAAAAATGTGCTTGCAGTTAAATTATGACCAGCTTTTAAAAAATCTAGTAATTGTACCATGGAAATGTTCCCAAAAGAAACCACCTTTACCATGTAATGATAGTCAAAGCCGACTACTATAGTGGTCCTTACCAAAATGTAGAACGAGGAACAGATCCCACCAAATAGAGGTCTAATCACTTATATCATGCCATGTTAAGTATAGTCATCCTGACCAGTGACTATCTAAATACAGTGAATATCGGGTATGGAAAACCCCTTTTTTCCAAAAACTTTTAATGTACCTACAATTAAATAATGACCAGCTTTGAAAAAAACCAGTAATAGTACCATAGTAATGCTCCCAAAAGAAACCACCTTTACCACGTAATGCCAGTCAAAGATGACCATTGTAGTGGTCCTTAGCAGGCTATAGAACGAGGAATAGAGCCCACCAAACAGAGGTCCAATCACTTATATCATGCCATGCTAAGTATAGTCATCTCGACTATTTAAGTACACCATTTGCTAAGTACAGGCATTTTTATTAAACAGTGCTTTACCATTTAATAAAAAAATGCAAGTTACAAGATTATTGATGCTAAGCTTAGTGACCAACCTGAGTTGGCTGAGTTGTAAGCTCCATGCTTGGTGCAAAATATATGAAAAAACACATAGTACTCACTCTTGATGCAAGTAAAACACATGCAAACGTAAGTGAGGGGCAGAATGTGTCCTCACCTCTTTAAATAAAGGAAGGACGGCCGCCCTCACTCATGGCTAATTGTCTGCACCATATAGTGAGTAGATTGAGCTTCCCCTGGGAAAATGTGGAAGAGTAGCCTCCCTCGATGTCATCTGGCAAAGAAGGTTAAACCCAAGTGCCTTAAGACATGGTAAAAAATTGTAATACCTAATGTTTTCATGCCTTGTAGCCAGCATACCGTTCTAACGTTCCTATCCTATGTTTCAAGAGTACTAGGCCCCCTTAAATAGAACCTAGAGTATCCACAGGCAAAATACACCTTAAAAAAGGCTACCAACAAAAGTGGTTAAATGTGTGTGTGTGTGTGTGTGTGTGTGTACGGACAAATGTGAACTAAACTTTGAAAAAAAGTTACCAGCAGGTGGTGAAATGTGTGTGTGTGTGTGTGTGTGTGTGTGTGTGTGTACCCGCCTTGTCCTAGGCACCATACACAACGGCTCGATAGTAGGCCCATTGTGAATAGGCCTACTTCTGTATTAAAGAGATGAGATTGTCAAGGTTAAAATGTAGTTCAGGCTAGTCATAGTAAGTGATAGTAGACTTTTATCAATAATGTCATATCTATTCAAGACATTAAGGCAGTACTTTTTTATAAGTATCTTAATATCTTCCTGAGTAGGGAGGTAGACCAACAATAAACCATATCTTTGATACTTTTTGAAACTCATATGCGAGTTGTGTTGTTAGCCAACAATTATTTGTAGATAACCACTTCCTAGGTATTTGTGAGATTTTTGGAGAAAAGTATTCTTCCACTACTTTGGTTAAGTCTAGTAGGATTGTCTTATCTAGTCGGAGAGAATTGACAAGGTCAGTTTAGCAGCATAGTAAAGCTGATAGAGCAAGATAAGGGTTTTTTGGAAAGTTGGGTATGTGGTTAAGCCCTTTAGCCAAGATTTTCCGGACTTTGTAATTTTCAATGATGGTAAGATCACAAGTACAAACATGCATACCATATGTATCAAAGTCTTTGGAACATGTGATAAACTGATTGTAGATGTAATCAAGGACTGAGTTATGTCGAAGGAAATCATGATTGCAGGCCGAACTTTTAACGGGTTTTGTTTTACTTTCATGCAGGATGTCAATCTAAAGTGTTTGTGATCCGGAAAGGAAATACATAAACATAGAATTAGTCCTGAGCATTAGGCCTGCAATCCTTAAACCGGCAAAGTCAGAGACTATGATAGCCATGAGCAGCAGACCAAAAACATAGTCTATGAAGGGCCACCTAACACTAGTCAGCCGATACATGGTTTATAGATTGTGGGTCCCACTTAGAACTATGCTTCAAAACTATTCTCTAAAGCCAGCGTCTTGATTTCCCATAAAATGGAAAAACCTTATGTTTAGGACGTGCGTGTAGCTGTTTTACCATAAATAATAAGACATAATTGAACTTTTTACATTCAAAAGACAACTGGTTCGAGAGAAGGAATGATAAGTACAAAAATAACTCAGTCTGAGAATCATCTTTACAATGTTTATATGAATGAAGTTTCATTCCAGTATACAGATATCAGAAGTACTTCCCTTGTGATAAGTGTTTGTGTAACCATGTAAGGACAACTGCTTAAAGCCAAAAAAAAACTCCAAAGATAAGATAGAGTCCTTACCTGTATCCATCCAAAGAAGACAACAGATATGTTAGACTTGAATGTGTTTTACAGGTATCAAGTGGGCTATACCAGTTGCTATCCATGTCCATCTTTAACAAGTTTTTTTAACCTTCAAGCCTTAGTCCAAAGTATTTATTTTATCACCCAAAGTGTAAGGTTTTTTAGAAGGTCATACTACCTTTAGAACTAGCTCCATTGATGAAGCTTCATATTCACTTTGCTATAAGTCAAAAGCGATATAAATGATATTTCTTTTAAGAATAATCAAAAAGTTTGTTTCTTATTTACATATAAATTTTAACCCTGAGTAGGGTTCTATGACCTTTTCCTTCCTCAAATGTTACTTACCTTCATTCTATGATGAAGGTAAGCCAATTAGCAGAAATCTTTAGATATAAATAGCAAGGAATATTACTTCGCAGAAGTGCAATATTTTGCCAAGGCCCACCACACGGTGGTTTTAATTTCATCTGGTTGTACGGTTGATTATGCCCCCTATAAAAAAAAATCATTTTTCCTTTAAGTGCCACTACCAACAGTAAAAAAACAGTGAATATCGGGTAGGGAAAACACCTTTTTTTCAAAAAAAAATGTATATACAGTAAAATAATGACTAGCTTCGGAAAAAAACTAGTAATAGTACCATGGTAATGTTCCCAAAAGAAACCTGTAGATAGGAAAATCTTCTATCAAGAGAAGATTGTGTATCTGTTTGGTGTTGCGGTGCTAGGAGAAATGCTTAGCTCCCCAAACCCTATTATTCTCCCCGTATTGGACTACCACCACTCTTTCAATGTTTGCATTTTTATCCTATTTTAAATCTATCCACCCAACCCTGTAAAAAGACGCTATGAGCCGTTGAAGTCATTTGTGAAAAAAAAAAGAGTTTGTAATTTCTTGCTCATTAAGTACTACCATGGCAAGTGTCTCTTTCCCCACATTTAGTGGAAAGAAGGGAGAAGACATCACCACCGATTTTTTGGATGACTTTGACATCGCTTGTGTGGTTTCCAACAAGGATGACGATGCCTCACGGCTACGAATTTTTCCTTTACTAATGAGAGTAGAGGCCAAGTCTTGGTACAATGCTTTTCCCCAAGCTACCAAGAATGCATGGATGTACTACGTGCTGCTTTTGTGAAGAGGTTTGGTGGAGACACAACCTTAGAAAAGTTATGGCAGTTGTTGACAGAGTTAAAGCAGGGAGGTCTGCTAGAGTATGCCACTTATGAATCCAAGTTTGTGGATTTGTGGGAGCGATGGGTTGCCTCACTGGAGGAAGGTGAAGGAGCGCCTAATTTCCCGAAGAAGGACCATTTCATTGCTGGCATGTGGTCGCCGCTTAAAGAGAAGGTGAAGGGGAGGTTTCCTGCAACGTATGAGTTGGTAGTGGAAGTAGCCCGCCTTAACGATAAGAAGCTACACATGCAAGCAAGAGTCAACGAGTCAGAGGAATCAAGCTCAGCTCGACTAACCCCAATGACTGCAATAGCCACTCATAGAACCCAACCACAAGATGCACCAGAAGAGTAGCAAGACCTGTTGAGTCACATCACTACTCAGCTTGAAAGTTTATCCGTGCATCTGGTGCAGCAAGGGTACGCACCGGTCAGAAATCCATAGCAAGGGAGAGGACAACGAAGGCAAGACCAAGAATACCACTACTATAATTGTGGGGAGGATGGCCATGGCATGTATTACTGCCCACATCCAAGAAGGCAAAACTTCAATAGAGGAGGAAGAAAGAATCATATCTCCCCACCAAGGGCAAGACCACCACCACCCACGGAACCAGTGCCGATTCTACCGGTCAAAATCCTTCGACCACTTGTACAACAACCACCACCACAACCTCTCATTCCACCTCTACCACCACCACCTGCTGGAAACCAAGGAGTGAGTGTTATTACCCTGGAAGCTAAAGGGAAGGCAAAGTTAGAAGAATTGGTCCAAGAGAAGAACAAAGGAAAAGGAAAGGTAGAAGAAGTGGATGCCATGGGAGTGAAGCGTGCCAGGCACGAAGAAGCCTCTCAAAGGGAGGAGAAGATGAAAGGAAAAGGAGAATCTAGCAAACAGGCATCTAAGCCTCGATGAAAGATCAACATTGTGGATTTTTCACTAGGTGAGTATGCGAAACCATATGAACTAGTTCATGATGTATTGATGCAGGGTCCAAAGATAACCTAGCCCCAATTACTCCATATTGTACCAAGGATGAGGAGACAATGGACAAAGATGGTAAGTACAAGAAAATCAAGAACAGGGATAGTTGGGGCTATCTCTGGGAGGAATCTTGATGACATCCTACCAACCATGGACGCCCACATCAAGGGGCAACGTATCTCAAATATCTACATAGATGGTGGCGCACAGATATGCGTCATGAGTGAGAAAATGATAGTACTAGTTAGCATATGTCAAAATTGTGCTAGTTACCATTGTCAGGGACATGAAAAAGTGTGACATGTTAACATGCTTTCACCCTTATATCATGCCATGTTAAGTATAGTCATCCTAACTATCTAAGTAAAGTGAATATCGGGTATGGAAAACCCCTTTTTTCGGAAAAAAAAAATGTACTTGCAGTTAAATAATGACTTGCTTCGAAAAAATTTAGTAATAGTACCATAGTAATGCACCCAAAAGAAACCAACTTTACCATGTAATGCCAATCAAAGCCGACCACTCTAGTGGTCCTTACCAGGATGTAGAACAAGGAACAGAGCCCACCAAACAGAGGTCCAATCACTTATATCATGCCATGCTAAGTATAGTCATCCCAACTATTTAAGTACACCATTTTCTAAGTACAAGCATTTTTATGAAAGAGCGCTTTCCATTTAATTAAAAAATGAAAGTAACGAGATTATTGATGCTAAGCTTACTGACCAACCTGAGTTGGCTGAGTTGTAAGCTCCATGCTTGGTGCAACAGAGATTAAAAAACACACAATCTTCACTCTTGACGCAAGTAAAACACACGCAAAGCTAAGTGAGGGACATAATGCTCCCTCACCTCTTTAATTAGAAGAAGGACGGTCGCCCTCACTCATGGCTAATTGTCTGCAGCGTATATTGAGTAGATCGAGCTCCCCCTGGGGAAATGTGGAAGGGTATCTGCCCGCGATGTCATCTGGCATAGTAGGTTAAAGCCAAGTGCCTCACAACATGGTTAAGAGTTGTAATAAGTAATTTTTTCACGCCTTGTAACCATCATACCCTTCTAAGGGTCCTACCCCATGTTTCAAGAGTAGTAGGTCCCCTTAAATAGAACCTAGAGTATAGACATGCAAAATACACCTTAAAAAAGGTTACCAGCAAGTAGTTAAATGTGTGTGTGTGTGTGTGTGTGTGTGTGTGTGTGTGTGTGTGTGTGTGTACTAGCAAGTGTGAACTAAGCTTTGAAAAAAGTTACCACCAGCAAATCGTGAAATGTGTGTGTGTGTGTGTGTTTGTGTGTGTGTGTATGTACCCGCCCTGTCCGAGGCACCATACACAATTGGTCGATTGTAAGCCAATTGTGAATGGGCCTACTACCTTATTAAAGAGATAAGATTTTCAAGGTTAAAATGTAATTTAGGCCAGTCATGTCGAGTAAGTGATAGTAGAATTTTATCAATAATGTCATATCTATTCAAGCCATTAAGGCGATACTTTTTTATAAGTATCTTAATATCTTCCCGAGCAAGGAGGTAGACCAACAATAAACCATATCTTTGATATTTTTTGAAACTCATATGCAAGTTATGGTGTTAGCCAAGAGTTATCTGTAGATAACCACTTCCTAGGTATTTGTGAGATTTTTTGAGAAAAGCATTCTTCCACTACTTTGGTTAAGTCCACTAGGGCTGTCTTCTCGATTCGGATGACAAGGTCAGTTAAGCAGCTAAGTAAATCAAATAGAGCAAGATTCTTGGAAAATTGGGTATGTGGTTAAGCCCTTTAGCCAAGATTTTCCGGACTTTGTAATTTTCAATGATAGCAAGATCACAAGTACAAACATGCATACCATATGTATCAAAGTCTTTGCAAAATTTGATAAACTGATTTCAGCTGCAATAAGGGACTGAGTTATGTTGAAGGAAATCATGACTGCATACCAAATTTTTAACGGGTGTTGTTTTAGTTTCATGCGGGCTGTCAATTTAAAGTGTTTGTGATCCTGAAAGGAAATATATAAACATAGAATTAGTCATGTGGATTGGGCCTGCAATCCTCAAACCGGCAAAGTCAAAGACTGTGATAGCCGTGAGCAGGAGACCAAAAACATAGTCTATGAAGGGCCACCTAACACCAATCAACCGGTACAGGGTTTATAGATTGTTGGTCCCACTTAGAAATATGCTTCAAAACTATTCTCTAAAGCCAGCGTCTTGATTTCCCATAAAATGGAAAAACCTTATGTTTAGGACGTGTGTGTAGCTGTTTTACCATAAATAATAAGACATAATTGAACTTTTTACATTCAAAAGACAACTGGCTCGAGAGAGAAGGAATGATAAGTACAAAAATAACTCAGTCTGAGAATCATCTTTGTACAATGTTTATATGAATGAAGTTTCATTCCAGTATACAGATATCAGAAGTACTTCCCTTGTGATAAGTGTTTGTGTAACCATGTAAGGACAACTGCTTAAAGCCAAAAAAAAACTCCAAAGATAAGATAGAGTCCTTACCTGCATCCATCCAAAGAAGACAACAGATATGTTAGACTTGAATGTGTTTTACAGGTATCAAGTGGGCTATACCAGTTGCTATCCATGTCCATCTTTAACAAGTTTTTTTAACCTTCAAGCCTTAGTCCAAAGTATTTATTTTATCACCCAAAGTGTAAGGTTTTTTAGAAGGTCATACTACCTTTAGAACTAGCTCCATTGATGAAGCTTCATATTCACTTTGCTATAAGTCAAAAGCGATATAAATGATATTTCTTTTAAGAATAATCAAAAAGTTTGTTTCTTATTTACATATAAATTTTAACCCTGAGTAGGGTTCTATGACCTTTTCCTTCCTCAAATGTTACTTACCTTCATTCTATGATGAAGGTAAGCCAATTAGCAGAAATCTTTAGATATAAATAGCAAGGAATATTACTTCGCAGAAGTGCAATATTTTGCCAAGGCCCACCACACGGTGGTTTTAATTTCATATGGTTGTACGGTTGATTATGCCCCCTATAAAAAAAAATCATTTTTCCTTTAAGTGCCACTACCAACAGTAAAAAAACAGTGAATATCGGGTAGGGAAAACACCTTTTTTTCAAAAAAAAATGTATATACAGTAAAATAATGACTAGCTTCGGAAAAAAACTAGTAATAGTACCATGGTAATGTTCCCAAAAGAAACCTGTAGATAGGAAAATCTTCTATCAAGAGAAGATTGTGTATCTGTTTGGTGTTGCGGTGCTAGGAGAAATGCTTAGCTCCCCAAACCCTATTATTCTCCCCGTATTGGACTACCACCACTCTTTCAATGTTTGCATTTTTATCCTATTTTAAATCTATCCACCCAACCCTGTAAAAAGACGCTATGAGCCGTTGAAGTCATTTGTGAAAAAAAAAAGAGTTTGTAATTTCTTGCTCATTAAGTACTACCATGGCAAGTGTCTCTTTCCCCACATTTAGTGGAAAGAAGGGAGAAGACATCACCACCGATTTTTTGGATGACTTTGACATCGCTTGTGTGGTTTCCAACAAGGATGACGATGCCTCACGGCTACGAATTTTTCCTTTACTAATGAGAGTAGAGGCCAAGTCTTGGTACAATGCTTTTCCCCAAGCTACCAAGAATGCATGGATGTACTACGTGCTGCTTTTGTGAAGAGGTTTGGTGGAGACACAACCTTAGAAAAGTTATGGCAGTTGTTGACAGAGTTAAAGCAGGGAGGTCTGCTAGAGTATGCCACTTATGAATCCAAGTTTGTGGATTTGTGGGAGCGATGGGTTGCCTCACTGGAGGAAGGTGAAGGAGCGCCTAATTTCCCGAAGAAGGACCATTTCATTGCTGGCATGTGGTCGCCGCTTAAAGAGAAGGTGAAGGGGAGGTTTCCTGCAACGTATGAGTTGGTAGTGGAAGTAGCCCGCCTTAACGATAAGAAGCTACACATGCAAGCAAGAGTCAACGAGTCAGAGGAATCAAGCTCAGCTCGACTAACCCCAATGACTGCAATAGCCACTCATAGAACCCAACCACAAGATGCACCAGAAGAGTAGCAAGACCTGTTGAGTCACATCACTACTCAGCTTGAAAGTTTATCCGTGCATCTGGTGCAGCAAGGGTACGCACCGGTCAGAAATCCATAGCAAGGGAGAGGACAACGAAGGCAAGACCAAGAATACCACTACTATAATTGTGGGGAGGATGGCCATGGCATGTATTACTGCCCACATCCAAGAAGGCAAAACTTCAATAGAGGAGGAAGAAAGAATCATATCTCCCCACCAAGGGCAAGACCACCACCACCCACGGAACCAGTGCCGATTCTACCGGTCAAAATCCTTCGACCACTTGTACAACAACCACCACCACAACCTCTCATTCCACCTCTACCACCACCACCTGCTGGAAACCAAGGAGTGAGTGTTATTACCCTGGAAGCTAAAGGGAAGGCAAAGTTAGAAGAATTGGTCCAAGAGAAGAACAAAGGAAAAGGAAAGGTAGAAGAAGTGGATGCCATGGGAGTGAAGCGTGCCAGGCATGAAGAAGCCTCTCAAAGGGAGGAGAAGATGAAAGGAAAAGGAGAATCTAGCAAACAGGCATCTAAGCCTCGATGAAAGATCAACATTGTGGATTTTTCACGAGGTGAGTATGCGAAACCATATGAACTAGTTCATGATGTATTGATGCAGGGTCCAAAGATAACCTAGCCCCAATTACTCCATATTGTACCAAGGATGAGGAGACAATGGACAAAGATGGTAAGTACAAGAAAATCAAGAACAAGGATAGTTGGGGCTATCTCTGGGAGGAATCTTGATGACATCCTACCAACCATGGACGCCCACATCAAGGGGCAACGTATCTCAAATATCTACATAGATGGTGGCGCACAGATATGCGTCATGAGTGAGAAAATGATGCACCATCTAGGCCTAGAGGTAATTAGGTCGGTACCCTGCCGAGCCAAATGGAAAATAACGTCAGAGTGGAGTGCGTAGGCATTGTGAATGCAGTTAAAGTTAAGGCATTCAACACAAAAGTAGAGGTAGACATTTGTGTCATGCCACACAAAGGGGAGGGCTACCCTATCATTCTTGGGAGACCCTGGCTCATGGCTATGGAAGCTAAGAAAGACTAGAGTATCGGAATGATTCAAATGAAGGATGCTAAAGGAAAGTACATATTCTATGACATGAGGACTGGGAAGCAACGCAACATGATCTTGGAGGCATCGGAAGATGAGTCCACCAGTGACTATTCGTCCACCTCAAGAGAAGAGACAACAACAACTGAAGAGAGCGACAGTAGCATTGAAGTAATGGGGGTCATCCTCAAAGACCCAAAAAAATGACACAATCTGAAATGTCACTGGTAAACCAAGATGGACCATCAGGTACGCAACCCTTGGTGGATACAAGTAAGTTACATTGGATGCTCTCCAGTGAGTTAACTGGTGAAGAGAGGAGAGAATATGTCTCTATGCTAGGTAACTTCACCACATTGTTCATTGATGGTTATGACAAGATCATAGGCATCACAATGGTACAACACCACATAAGACTCAAGGAAGGAAGTAAGACCGTAGTGTACTAAAAGCTCAAAAGGCTTCGGATAATCCAACAAGAAGCATTTCTCAAAGAGGTAAGGAATTTTCTACAGGCAGGTTTCATTTACCCCGTCGAAGACTCAAAGTGGGTCTCTCCAGTGGTAGTCGTGCCAAAGAAGAATGGTAAGTGGAGAGTTTGTGTAGACTAAAAACCTCTCGATGCGGCCACAAAGAGGGATCATTTTCCCCTCCCATTCCAATATGAAATTCTCAATGAGGTAGCAGGTCATGAGCGCTACACAGTATGTGATGGCTACTCAGGCTACTTTCAGATTAGTATTGCAGAAGAAGACCAGAAAAAGACTATTTTCATAACACCATGGGGATGTGTTTTTTATAGAGTGATGCCTTTTGGCCTCACCAACGCTCCGGCCACATTCCAATGCTATGTGACTTTTGTCTTCCAGCCATACTTTGGGACGTCAATACAAGTCTTCATAGATGATTTTTGCATCCACAGTTCACACTCCCTTCATTTGAGCAAGGTGTATGATGGTCTGGCTAGGCTGCAAGCATTGGGTGGCCAGCTTAACGTGGATAAGTGTCACATTGGTGAAAGCAAGGTAACTCTTCTTGGCCATGTAATTTTAGCAAAAGAGATTGAGGCTAACCCTAGCAAGATTCAAGCTCTAGTATCTCTGTCATCACCCACCACAGCTAAGCAATTGGTCTCTTTCCTTCAGAAGGTAAGGTATTTGAGCAGGTTCATTCACTTGCTCTCTCAGGTGGTTCTCCCTCTACAACAAGTCACCCATAGAGATTTCTTCTCATGGAGTGAAGAAAATGAGCAACAGTTTACCGAAGTAAAACAAATCCTGGCCACACTTCCCACCATTTCACCCCCTAGATGGGACGAGCCATTTTATGTGAACCTCAGTGTAGGAAGTGACACAATTGGAGCCGTACTAATGCAGAAGGACCCCCAAAACTCTTTCATGCATCTTATCTACTTCCCTAGTCGTGTCATGACCCCATCAGAAAAAGGAGTCTCCGCAGTAGAGCACATGGTGCTTGCATTGATGTTTTCCACTACAGAGTTCTGCTCTTATCTAATGCCTAGACCCTTTGTAATTCTGAAAATGGAAGAGGTATTTCCATATGTAATGCAACACATGGATGTCTCATCTAGGATCGCTAAGTGGCTTGTTAGATTACAAGAGTTTGATTACACCATGCAGGTAGAAAACTCCACCAGGGCTAGTCTAGCAGATATTCTTACTCATAGTCACTATGAGAAGAAGCTAAAGGGCAACACAAAAGGTAAAGAAGTGACACCAATGGTAGAAATTCCTAAGCTAGAAAGAGCTCATTCTCTTTTCTTTCATGGAGGATATAAAAGAGAAGTGGACCAGTCTACAGTCGGCATCATCATTTTCAATGAGAAAAAGGAGAAGGTATTCTCTATTGGGCAGCTATTACACTCCCACTCCAACAATGAAGCAGAGTACGCGGATTTAATTCTTGGATTAGAACAATGTATTCTGAAAGGGCAACACCTAAATGTGTTTGACGATGCTATGCTTTTGATAAAGCAGATAAATGGCACTTGGGTTTGTAAAAATCAGGTATACTTGGCCAATTACGCCAAGCTAAGGATCTGTTAAGGAAGTATGAAGTAGTTCAGTTATTCCATGTCCTTAGGGAAGAAAATCAAGAGGAAGATGTTGTAGCCAAGGAAAGAACACAAGATGTTCCCATAGGAGCAATCAAACTGAAACTACCCCTCTTTCAAGGTAGCGATGCTATGCCTGATGTCATCAACTTCTTAGATACAGGAGAATGTCATGAAGGGTACACCAAGGGCCAGAAACAATGGCTTGTCAAGAAGGCTACAAGATAACGCCTTGTAAACAAAAACTTATATTGCAAGGGCAAAGATCAGATTCTCAGGCGAGTTCCAATCTCTAGTGAAATCACGGAGGTAATCTCAAGTTGCCATGATGGTGTCTACGGTAGCCATTTGGCTTTAGATATTACCAGTAGGAAGATTCTACAGGTAGGATTCTCTTTGCCTAGTCTGAAAAGGGGTGTGCATCATTGATGTAAAACATGCAAGGCTTGTCGAGTGTCCAGTTACCGTACGAGGAAGCAGCAGCCACCACATGCATTACAGCCCAAGAAGTGGCAAAGTTCATATTTGAGCACATTTGTTGCCGTTTTGGCACACCTCTAGAGATAATATTTGTTAGAGAACCAGGATTCAAATGCGGTCTAGTGGGAGAACTGATGAAAAAGTTAAGCATTACACACCGACATTCCACCCCATACTATCCACAGTGCAATGGCCTAGTGGAGAAGGTAAACGGCATGATCGGTAAGATCATCACAAAGCAGGTGAATAACCACACAGGTGATTGGGATAAACATCTCATGGCCACTCTTTGGGCCTATCGCACGACATTCCAAACATCACTAGGTTTCACCCCGTTCCATCTAGTATATGGAAAGGAGGCCATTCTACCCATCGAGGTACAGATAGCCAGCTTGCGAGCCATGGCTAGCCAATTATAGCGCCCAATTGCCCATCTCCGCAACCACATCCTAGATCTATAAAGGATTTAGCTAGATAGGGAAGACGCGATCAATCACTATGCAACACAAGCAGAGGGACGCCGACTCACATTCAATCAAGGGCTTAAGGAAAAGGGCCTAGAAAAAGGCACGTTAGTATTGAGATACGACAACAGATTTGACACTAGGAAAGACAAGAAATTTCAACCCAGATGAGAAGGGCCATTCATTGTCAAAAGGAGATACGCCAACGGCAGTTACAAATTGATGGTAGAATTCACAAGACGAGAGTCAATGGATGGAGGCTCAAGAGGTACTTTTTTAGGTTTGACCCAGAGTTCATTTTAGATATTCTAGAGGAGGGAGAACCCTCCAACTCCGCTGCTAGAGAATCAAAAGTAGGGCTAGAAGCATGAATTCCTCTAGCCAGAAGGGAGGGATAATGATGGCCGGTTTTCAAAACCACGGCCACAAGAACCAACCCCAATCGGGGAGGAGCACTTACGCACGAAAACAATGAAAAAAACGATTTTTTACATTCACCTTGCAGGCTGGTCACCCCTCAGTTTGGCCACACCCCTCCATTATCACCAGAGGATAGCTTCTCTCCCTCCTGCTCGGCTCCGCCAAATCCACTATCTCTCTCTCTTACCTTGCTTCTGTGTCACCTAGCCCAATGGGCGCATAAAAAACAAGCCACCACCCTCTTTCTTCCACTGGCGGGCCGCCATGCTTGGAAAAAAGTCTCTCTCTTTCTCTTTCATTATTCACTATCTCTCTCTCTCTCTCTCTCTCTCTCTCTCTCTCTCTTACCGCTCCTGCTCGTCCATACTCCCTCTCGCGGGCCGCCACTCACTCTCTCACTCACTATCTCTCTCTCTCTCTCTCTCTTTCTCTCGTGCCCTGTGTGAGCGGCCCCGCGGGTGCATCCAATAATACCTCCCTCTCTCTCTCTCATATCACCCAACACACACACCCCTCAACCTCACCCTCATTCCCCCCTTGGCCCGCTACTCCCTCACCTCCCCCATCCCGTTGACCAACCCTCCCCCTCTCATTTCTGTCAGCCACGCGCAGCCCGAGTCCAAAGTCTCTCTCTCTCTCTCTCTTTCTCTCTCGCGCTCTTTGTGTCAAGCCCGCGGGCGTAGCCAATAAGTCTCTCTCTCTCTCTCTCTCTCTCTCTCTCTCTCTTATTCACACCCCACACACACACTCCCCACACTCCACACTCCCTCACCTTTCTCCCTCCCTCACCATCCCCTCTTCCCCTCCCTCACACTCTCTCCCTTGCTCTTTGTGTCGGGACAGCCAGGCGCCGCAAGGTCAAACTCACTCTCTCTGTCTATCATAGCACACACACACACCCTTTTCGTAACACACACACACACACACACACACACACACACACACACACACACACACACACACACACACACACACACACACACACACACACACACACACACACACACCATCTCCACTCTTCTCACACCCGCATGCGCTCACTCATGTTCTAATTGGAAACGATTTTGCAGAAACTACCCGCGCGAGAGATAGGAATCAATGTGGTCTACAACTTTTCATCCAAGAGAGATGGATGCTTGGGAGTAATGATGAAGAGGAAAGGGAATGAGATCAAGTGAGAGAGAGAGAGAGAGAGTGAGGGAGGGGGTATAATGGCTTATTATTTAGGCACCACAAAAGGATGGCGAATCCGCACACCCTTCACACATACACAAGCTCACTCCAAACACAAGATCAGGTGGCGATTCCGCACACCTCACATGGGTAAAACATTGCAAGAAAACATACTCACAAAACCTCAAGCTTTATTTAGAGAATAAGGCGATGAAATGGGGAGCATAGGGTAGGGGAATGAGAAGGGAGAGAGTGGTAGAGCACATGGCGGATAGGTGGGAGTTCATGGCGAAGACTCGCACGAGGGTTATGGCCATCATCCTTCATTTAGTTGCCCTTCATCTTCCATAGCCAAGGGTGTAGAGGTCATGCTCAAGACAAGCATGGTGATTGCAGTGATGGTGATGGTGTGAGTGTGTGTGTGTGCACTAGGCACACACAGTGCATAGTGTGTTCTTTGGTGATGTTGTGTGTGTATTTAGTGTGATGGTGACCCCTCTTTATATAGGGGAGGAGGGGGGAGGAATTCTAGAATTTAGAAATGAAGAAATCATTATCTACATAGGCCATGTGACTGTGGGCCCCACTTGTCTGGCTGTGTGTATATGTGCCAGAACAGAAATCTCATGAGAGAGAGATGGGTTGATGAAAAAAAGTGAGAGGTGACATGGAGAATAAAGTAATTACAAGAGGGGAGAGAGGGGAGTGTGTTCAGAGGTGAATCTGTGTGCAGATGTGTGTGAACACAAGAAAAATCAGGTAACCACTGGGTGGGGATGGGTCTGTGGGCACCTTTTTCAGTGAAACTGAGTGTGTGTGAGTGTGGGGAAGGTTATTTAGCTACAAGACAAGAGATATGGCGCCCTTTAGAGAGAGAGGGGGGTATTTGGGTCATGGGATATGATAGGAGAGAGAAAGAGGGGGTGGGGTATACTATTTTGGAAGATAGGATAAGCTGCATGTGAGTTAGGGTGCATTATTGGTGAGAGGTGGGGTAGCTTGAGGGGAGAGAGAAAGGAGAAAGGACAAGGGGAAGAGAGAGAGGGGTTGACCTTTTGAGTGGAGGAGAGGAAAAGGGACACACGACGGGGCAACAGTGAAGAAAAAAGGAGGCAAGGTGGGGATGGGCTACCCCGCAAGAATGAGGTGGCCTATTTTAGCTTTCTTATATATTTACATAATCATACTTTATTTTTTTCTTACTTTTTCCAATGCCTTTTATCACTCCCTCCCTAAGAGGGGGTTTTCATGGGGTGGGGACGAGAGAAGGGGGGGTATGGGAGCTTGGCTTGTGAAAAGCCCCCATCACTTTGAAATATGAAAAACACATTGGATTTATTCTTCATCACATAAACCCATGTTTTCCTAGTTGCATCGTCTATGAATGTTACATAGTACAATGAGCCACCAAGGGATGGTGTACTTGAAGGACCCCAAACATCAAAATGAACCAACTCAAGTTTTTAATTTTTTCTTTCATTTCTTGAATTTTGAAAATTTACCCTCTTTTGTTTACCATAGACACAATCTCCACAGAACTCTAAATCCACTTCTTTTAAACCTGGTAGAAGCTTCTTTGTTTGGCGTATTTGCATTCCTTTGGCACTCATATGCCCAAGCCGGTAGTGCCACACCGCACTGTCGACTTCTGTAGTTGTTGCATAAGCTGAAGATTGCGAGCTGACAGTACACAAGTAAGTGTACCAACCTTTTTCTCCTTTGGAAACCACCAAAGATCCCTCTGAGATCTTCCACCGTTTGTTTTCAAATGCAATGATGTGACCTTCATCGTCCAATTGTCCTCTCTAGAGATCCAATTGTCTTGTAGAGATCAAATTTTTGCAAAGAGAAGGAACATGCATAGCATCTTTAAGATTCCATTCATTTCCATTAGTAGTTTTGACACAAATTGGACCTTTGCCATAAATTTCACAAGCTTCATCATATCCCAAGTATACATACCCAAAATTACCTTTGGTGTAATCTTGGAAATGCTGTTTGTGTGGTGTTGCATGGAATGAAGCCCATAATTTCTACTATCCAAGAATTAGACACATCGTTTAATGAGATAATTAGAGCATCTTGATCTACTTTACGTGCCGCATTGGCCTCCAATGTTGGCTTGTTGTCTTGAGACTCCAAATCCTTCTTCTTCTTGGACCAACAATCCTTCTTGATGTGGCCCTTCTTCCCGCGGTTCCAACATTCAGGAACTGACTTTGTACATGACTTGCTCCGCCTTGAGCGATCACGACCCTTTTGGTTTTTGAACCTCTCCTTAGGCCTTCCTCTTGTTTCCACTGACAATGCATCACTTGATGATTCTCTTGTGCTTCTCCTTCTCATTTCCTCGCTTAGGAGAACACCCACAACATCATCAAACTTAAGAGTATTTGTGCCAGAGATAGAATTACTTACAACCATCACAAGGCTATTCCAACTATCCGGTAGAGATGATAGTATAAGGAGAGCTCGTACTTCCCCCTGTGTTGGATTACCATCACTCCTTCAATGTTTACATTTTCATCCTATTTTAATCTATCCACCCAGCCTTGTAAGAAAGCCGCTAGAAGCCGCTAAGTCATTTGTGTTTAAGATAAAAAAGAGTTTAAAAATTGTGTTTTGCAATGGCAAATTTTTCTTTCCCAACCTTCACGGGTAAGGTGGGGGAAGATGCTTCGGATGTCCTAGATAATCTTGAAATAGCATGTGTTGTCTCTCGAAGGGATGACGATGCTTTGCGTCTGTGTAATTTTTCACTGTTAATGAAAGTGGAAGCAAGATCATTGTACAACGCCTTGGTACAACCCACCAAGGAGAGGTGGGACCTGCTAAGAGCAGCATTTCTAAGGTGCTTTGGAGAAGGCAGCACATCGGAGAAATTGTGGCAGTTGCTGATGAAGTTTTAGCAAGTAAGTATGGCTGAATATGCAACATACGAATCAAATTTCATGGATCTATGGGGACAATAGGTTGCATCGCTAAGGGAGGGCGAAGGGGCACCCGATTTCCTAAAGAAAGACCGGTTTGTGGCTGGTTTATGGCCAATTCTTAAAGATAAGGTGAAGGGAGGGTTTCCTGCTACATATGAGGTAGTAGTTGAAGTAGCCCGCCTTAAAGATAAGAAGTTGCGTCTACAAGCTAGGACTATCAAGGAAGAGTGGAACCAAGAAGGGCCCGACCACACCTAGCACCACCTGCACAGCAGCGGTCCAGAGGAATAAGCCACATGAACCGGCTGAGGATCAACAAGACTTGCTCAACCAAATCACCAACCAGTTAGAGAATCTTTCAGTACATGTGGTGCAACAAGGGCACGCACCTGCCAGAAATCCAGAGCAAGGAAGAGGTCAGTGAAGATAAAATCAGAACTACCTTTGTTACAATTGTGGAGAGAAAGGCCATGGCATGTACTACTATCTTCATCCAAGAAGGCAGAACTTCAATAGAGAAGTAAAGCAGAATCAAATCTCTCCACCAAAAGGGCGAGACCACCACCACCCAGGGAACTAGAGAAGATTCCACCGGTCCAAATCCTTCGATCACTCGTACAACAACCACCACCACTGCAACTTCTCATTCCACCGCTACCTCCACCACCTGTGCTGGAAACCAAGCAGTAGTAAGTGTCAACAGTCTTGAACCTAAAGGAAAGGCGAAGGTAGAAGAGTGTGTCAAAGAGAAGGACAAAGGAAAAGCATTAGGGAAAATTTGGACTCTCAAAGGGGCCCTATAAGGAGGTTTGACTTTGCCTCTCTTGTCCAAAGTGGGCAACCCGGTGAAGTACATAAACGCTTTGTCAAAACCTTATCAAACAACATATCATTGGAAAGATCTTCGAAAGTAGGTTCTAAATCCCCAAACTCCAAAAAATTTAAGAGTTGATTTGTAGAAGTTATGGCCTCCCCAATAAAGCTAAAATGTGGGGAGAGATTCCATTTATAAGATGGAGTTGTCACATCAAAAAATGGAATCTTTTAGAATATAAGGAATCTGATGGCATGCTATATATCAATGGATAGATCTTGACGAGTACATTCTAAATCCAAAAGTTCTGACACGTTTTGATTTCATTTGTAAAAAAATTTACTGTGCGCCCGTTTTGGACAAGAGGGAGAAAGTCAAAGTCCTTATAGGGCCAATTTGAGAGTCCAAAATTTCCCTAATGGAAAAATAGAAGAAGTGGATGCCATGGGAGTAAAGCGTGCTAGGCATGAAGAGGCCTCTCAAAGGGAGGAAAAGGTGAAAGGAAAAGGAGAGTCTAGCAAGCATGCGTCTAAGACCCGGCGGAAGATCGACATCGTGGATTTTTCACTAGGTGAGTATGCTAAACCATATGACCTAGTTCAAGATGTTTTGATGTAGGGTCATGGTGGTGTGTTGTTTGCGTCCTAGCCGCTGAAGCTAGGTGGTGCCCCTGTTTGCTTTACCATGACAGGCTCGAGGCGCTCCATTCGGTCCCCGATGTTTTAGAGGCCGTCGGGGGTTCGGGGTTCGCTTTGCTCCCGTCATTTGGTGCCCCCACTGAGGATCTTTTCATGAAACCCTTCAGTTTACAAGACTGAAACCCCTAAACTATTGTGAATGGATGAATGGCTAGCAGGATGTGCTAATTGCACGGCAGAAGAAGAAGAGCTCCAAGCACAACTAGACGAACTCCGCATCTCCATCGAAGCTCGAGTGCCAGGCGTAACGGTAATCGATTTGCAGTGGGAGTGTCAACCAACACGCCAAACCCAGTGGATATACATAGGCCAAGTGCCAAGAAGAAGAAGGAGAAGGTCAAAACCATGTCCGCAACCTACAACCAACCCACAACAACAAAATGGAAGGAGCTCTACACAATAGAGAATCAACACTATTCTACTTTGAGAATCAGGTAACTCAAGTCACCGAGGTAATTATCACAGTCAGTTTTCAAGTCGCACCTGATGCTGCCGCACAGATAACGGAATCATTGGCTCACACTCTCACTAGAGAAACTAGGGATCTACTGAGTTTGTTTCAGGAAAGAACACCACCCTCTCCCACAAGCTTGGACAGTGACTAAGCTTCTCTAAGCTTCACATGAATCAGTACAACCTACCTCAAGACAGATCACACATACCAACACGTGTATGCTCAATCAAGGTAATACTGGATTTGAAGGCTCACTACCAGCACGTCATTGACACCATGCTGGGTGGGGAGAAATTTTTTGAGGTTCTGGCATCAGATCAACCATTTGTCTTACCTTTGGTACAAGGCAATGTACCGTTTGAAGTTTTAATCTATGTCCTAGTATAAGAGGGTATACACGCCTCCTTGTAAAGAAGAAAAAACTTTTGCAAGTTAAGCAGTGTGTCTTTCTAGCTCTCTCTCAGTAATCATGGCAAGTGTAGCATTTCCAACATTTAAAGGAAAGAAGAGGGAGGATTTGGTAACAGACTTCCTAGATGACTTTGAAGTAGCATGTGTAGTGAGCAACAAAGATACGGATGAATCCTGGGTTAGAATCTTTAAGCATCTCATGAAGCTAGAAGCTAGATCATGGTACAATGCACTTCCACAAGCAACCAAGGATGATTGGGAACCCTTAAAAACCGCTTTTAAGAGGCGCTTTGGGGGAGGTACCACTTCAGAAAAGTTGTGAAACAAGTTGAGAGACTTGAAGCAGGAGGGTCTTTTAGAATATGCCACCTATGAGTCCAAATTTGTGGATTTGTGGGAACGGTGGGTTGAGTCATTGGCAAGGGGGGAAGCCACACCCGATTTCCTAAAAAAAGATCGGTTCACGCATGGCTTATGGCCGCTTCTCAAGGAGAAGGTGAAAGGTAGATTCCCGGCTACGTACGAGTTAGCCGTTGAGATTGCTCGCCTTAAGGACAAGAAGCTGCTAATGAAAGCCAAAGAAACCGAGTCAACAGAAGCAGGAACATCGCGTCGACCAACAACTACGACAACCACCATACCACCACCACTGGCTCTTGGGGTAAGAGATGACCAACAAGATATGTTGGCCCATATTACTGACCAACTGCAGAATTTGTCTGTCCACTTAATACAGCAAGGGAGGAGTCAAGAAAGAGATCAAGACCCTGGAAGAGCACGACGACAAAACAAGGAGTATCATTGCTACAACTGCGGAGAAGACGGTCACGGTGTGTACTACTGTCCCAAACCACGACAAAACTATAATAGAGGAGGTAGGAGGAACCAATTGTCACCCCCTAGAGAAAGAACACCCCCACCCCGAGCACCACCCCCACCAACACAAATTCTACGTCCACCCCAGACACCACTACAAGAATCCATCCCACCTCTTCCACCAGCCCCACCACCTGATCGCCCGGTAAACATCATAAAGCTAGAAGAGAAAGGAAAAGCCGTAGTAGTGGATCCACCCAGAGCAAAGGAGAGGGACAAGGGTAAGGAGAAGGTAACCTTTTTAGAACCACTTGAAGCCATGACTATGAAAAGAGCTAGGAGGGAGAAAGCTACACAATCAGATGATGAGAGAAGCAACTAGCAAGAGGCCATCCAAGCCACAACGGAAATTGGGCATCACCGACTTCCAGCTAGGGGAAAGTTCTAAGCCCTATGATCTAACATTGGATGTGGCAGAGCAAGGACTGAAGATTACATGGCCACAGTTGCTACATCTTGTACCTAAAGTAAGGCGACAATGGTCTAAAATGGTAAGTACAAGATGCTCCAAAACAAAGGTAGCCGGAGCAATTTCGGGATGCAACATGGATGACATCCTTCCAATTGTCGACGTAAACATAAAAGGAAGGAGGGTTGGAAACACCTACATTGATGGAGGTGCACAAATCTGTGTAATGAGCGAAGCTATGATGCTTCGATTAGGGCTCGAGGTTGACAAGCCTTCTCCATGCAAGGCAAAGATGGCAAACAAGGCAAAAGTAAAGTGTGTGGGTGTGGTAAGTGCCGTGAAAATCAAAGCTTTCAACACTAAGGTAGAGGTAGATGTTTTTGTAATGCCTACTAAGGGGGAGGGCTATCCACTAATTTTGGGAAGGCCATGGTTGATGGCCATGAAGGAAAAACAAAATTGGGGTACTGGCCTTCTACTCATGACCGGTAAGAAAGGGGAGACAATCTACTACGACATGAGGATTGGCAAGCAGAAGCAAATGAATCTGGAAACATCGGCAGATGAAACCAGTAGCGAATCTTCCAGTTCTGAGGAGGAGACCACATCCACCGACGAAAGTGACAGTTCCATTGATGTGATGGGTATCATTATGAAGGATCCACAAAGGGTAAGAATAACTGGTGATCCATCACCAAAAGGGAAACCCAATGAAGAGGAGAGCAAATCACCTGGCCTAGGAGGAAGTAGGTTGAAGGGTATGTTGTCTACGGAATTAACACTTGAGGAGAAAGATAGTTTTTTGCAAATGTTGATGGGATTTCCTAACCTGTTCATTGACAACTATGAAAGAATCACAGGCATTACAGTGGTGGAACATCATATTAAGCTGAAGGAAGGGGTAAAACCACTTGTGCAAAAGCTACAACGACTGGGGGTCATACAAGAAAAGGCTCTCTTGGCCGAGGTAAGGAAATTGGTGGAGGCGGGATTCATCTATCCTGTAGAAAACTCAGAATGGGTGTCACCCGTAGTGGTGACGCCTAAAAAGAATGGTAAGTGGAGGGTCTATGTTGACTACAGACCACTAAATGCAGCTACAAAGAGAGACCACTTTCCTCTCCCTTTCTTGGATGAAATTCTGAATGAAGTAGCGGGTTTTGAATGCTATACCGTCTGTGATGGTTATTCAGGATATTTTCAAATACGCATAGCTTTGGAAGATCAGCTAAAAACCACTTTTATCACGCCATGGGGTTGTTTTGCATACAGGGTTATGCCATTTGGTCTCACAAATGCACCTGCCACATTCCAAAGATATGTCACATATGTTTTTCAACCGTTCTTTGGAACATCCATAAGAGTGTTCATTGATGATTTTAGTATATATAGCTCCCGTATTTCACATTTAGAAAAGGTAACTGAAGGTTTGGCCAGGTTGCAGAGCCTAGGTGGGCAACTTAATGTGGATAAATGTCACATTGGGGAGAGTAAAGTCATTCTACTAGGCCATGAAATTTCAGCAAGAGGTATCAACGCCGACCCAAGTAAGGTGTCCGCACTCATAGCCCTATCTTCACCAACAACCGCACGTCAACTGGTCTCTTTTCTACAGAAGGTGAGGTACTTAAGTAGATTCATACATCTACTATCACAACTTGTTCTACCACTGCAACAACTCACTCAAAGATCAACTTTCACTTGGGACGAGGAAAGCGAACATCACTACAACAAGGTAAAGGAGGTCTTAGCCACTCTGCCAACTATCTCACCACCTAAGTGGGATGAAAAATTCTATGTCACCTCAAGTGTTGGTGATGACTCATTGGGGGCTGTGCTACTCCAAAAGGATACGACGACATCTTTCATGAGGCCAATCTACTTCTCTAGTCGAATGATGACAGCAGGAGAGAAAGGTTTCACCCATGTGGAACACTTAGTCCTAGCTCTTAGATTTGCAACTAAAAAGTTTAGGTCATATTTGCTGCCTAAGCAACTTGTGATTCTAACCACGGATGAAATATTTCCCTATGTTGTACAACACATGGATGTGTCTGCTAGAATTACTAAATGGCTAGTTCGTCTGCAAGAGTTTGACTACACGGTACAGGTAGAAAGCACGACAAGGGCAAGTTTGGGGGGACTCATGACCTACCAAGTCTTTGAAGGGAAGGAGAAGAAATCTAAGGAAGGAGAAGTCCGATTACCTCTAGTACCACCGATGGTAGAAGGAGCATACTCTCTCTACTTTGATGGAGCCTACAAGCGAGCGTCCGACACAGCAGCTGCAGGCATAGTGGTCTTTGATGACAAAGGGACAAAGGTATTTTCGTTGGGCCAATTGTTAGATTCACATTCTAACAATGAAGCTGAGTATGCAGCACTAACCAAGGGTCTACAATGGTGTGTCTCGCAAGGTGTACAACGCCTTAATGTATTTGGGGATGCTCTACTTCTGGTAAGGCAAGTAAATGGAGCATGGACATGCAAGAATCCTAGTTTAAGGACTCACTTAAGTGGTGTAAAAACCTTGTTGGGTAAGTTTGAAGAAGTTCAAATACACCATATCCCAAGGGCTCAAAACCAAGAAGCAGATGCCCTAGCAAGTGAAAGACTACAGGAAGTGGTGGTTGGAGCAATAAAACTAAAGCTCCCTCTATTTCAAGGAAGTGATGCCTTGCCTGACATCATGCATTTTTTGGAAACAGGGGAATGCCCATCATATTTAACAAAGGGACAGAAGCAATGGCTGATGCGGAAGGCCACAAGGTATCGACTCATCAATGATGGTTTGTACTGTAAGGGTAAGGACCAAATACTCAAGAAGGTCCGTCTCTTTCAGGAAATCACGGGAGTAATTGCTAGTTGTCACGACGGGGTTTGTGGTGGTCACTTTTTCCTAGACATAACAAGTAGGAAAATCTTGCAGGCAGGCTTCATATGGCCTAACCTCAACCGTGATGTACACCACTGGTGCAAAACGTGTAAGTTGTGTCAAAAGGCCGGCACTAGGTCACTTATGCCTGAACCACAGACACCTATTCTCTCACATGGCCCATTTGAAAAATGGGGTATCGATGCCATTGGGCCATTACCTAGGGCCAACTCAGGAAAATTCTACATTATCATGGGGGTCGACTACATGACTAGATGGGCAGAGGCTACAGTCACCACTAGAATCACAGCGGTAGAGGTAGCTAAATTTATCTACGAGCACATATGCTGTAGGTTTGGCACACCTTTAGAGATCATCTCTGATAGAGGGCCAGGTTTCAGAGCAGACTTGGTAGGAGAATTAATGCAAAAACTGGGCATTACAAGGAGGCACTCTTCACCATATTACCCTCAATGTAATGGCCTAGTTGAAAAGGTAAATGGAATGGTTTCTAAAATTATTACCAAGCAGGTAAACAATCATCCTGGAGACTGGGATAAGTATCTACTACCAGCTTCATGGGCCTACAGAACTTCATTTCGTACATCCTTGGGACTCACACCGTACCATCTAGTATTTGGTAAGGAAGCAATCTTGCCCATTAAAGTGCAACTACAAAGTCTCAGAGTAATGGCAAGCCAGCTTCAACAGCCCAACATGCATTTGAGAGATCACATCATCAACTTGGAAATACTGCAGCTGGACAGAGAAGAAGCAATAAATTATTATGCAGCACAAGTAGAGCATAGACCGCTTAGCTTTAACGAGCATCTCCGAAAAAAAGAATTGAAGAAAGGAATGTTGGTGCTCCACTACGACAATCGCTTCGACACGCGGAAGGATAAGAAACTCCTACTCCGATGGGAAGGTCCTTTCATCGTCAGGAAAAAGTATGCCAATGGAAGCTACCAGCTTATGAGGCTGATGGAAAACTTTATAAAACCAGGGTAAATGGTTGGCGACTTAAACCTTATTTTCTTCGATTTGACCAGGCTCCACCAATTGACATTCCAGATGAGGACACACCATCAGCCGCCACCTCCGACGATAATGATCAAACAGATGAGCTAGAGACATAAATGCCTCTAGCCAAAAGAGGAGGGTTAATGATGGGGGCTTTTCACAAGCCAAGCTCCCATACCCCCCCTTCTCTCGTCCCCACCCCATGAAAACCCCCTCTTAGGGAGGGAGTGATAAAAGGCATTGGAAAAAGTAAGAAAAAAAAAAGTATGATTATGTAAATATATAAGAAAGGTAAAATAGGCCACCTCATGCTTGCGGGGTAGCCCATCCCCACCTTGCCTCCTTTTTTCTTCACTGTTGCCCCGCCGTGTGTCCCTTTTCCTCTCCTCCACTCAAAAGGTCAACCCCCTCTCTCTTCCCCTTGTCCTTTCTCCTTTCTCTTTCCCGTCAAGCTACCCCACCTCTCACCAATAATGCATTATAACTCACCAATAATGCACCCTAACTCACATGAAACTTACCCTATCTTCCAAAATAGTATACCCCACCCCCTCTTTCTCTCTCCTATCATATCCCATGACCCAAATACCCCCCTCTCTCTCTAAAGGGCGCCATATCTCTTGTCTTGTAGCTAAATAACCTTCCCCACACTCACACACACTCAGTTTCACTGAAAAAGGTGCCCACAGACCCATCCCCACCCAGTGGTTACCTGATTTTTCTTGTGTTCACACACATCTGCACACAGATTCACCTCTGAACACACTCCCCTCTCTCCCCTCTTGTAATTACTTTATTCTCCATGTCACCTCTCACTTTTTTTCATCAACCCATCTCTCTCTCTTAGTCTCTCTCTCATGAGATTGCTGTTCTGGCACATATACACACAGCCAGACAAGTGGGGCCCACAGTCACATGGCCTATGTAGATAATGATTTCTTCATTTCTAAATTCTAGAATTCCTCCCCCCTCCTCCCCTATATAAAGAGGGGTCACCATCACACTAAATACACACACAACATCACCAAAGAACACACTACGCACTGTGTGTGCCTAGTGCACACACACACACCCACACCATCACCATCACCGCAATCACCATGCTTGTCTTGAGCATGACCTCTATACCCTTGGCTATGGAAGATGAAGGGCAACTAAATGAAGGATGATGGCCATAACCCTCGTGCGAGTCTTCGCCATCAACTCCCACCTATCCGCCATGTGCTCTACCACTCTCTCCCTTCTCATTCCCCTACCCTATGCTCCCCATTTCATCGCCTTATTCTCTAAATAAAGCTTGAGGTTTTGTGAGTATGTTTTCTTGCAATGTTTTGCCCATGTGAGGTGTGCGGAATCGCCACCTAATCTTGTGTTTGGAGTGAGCTTGTGTATGTGTGAAGGATGTGCAGATTCGCCATCCTTTTGTGGTGCCTAAGTACTAAGCCGCTATACCCCCTCCCTCACTCTCTCTCTCTCTCTCTTTCTCTCTCTCTCTCTCTCACTTGATCTCATTCCCTTTCCTCTTCATCATTACTCCCAAGCATCCATCTCTCTTGGATGAAAACTTTGTTATGGTGGTGTGTTGTTTGCGTCCTAGCCGTTGAAGCTAGTGAGGCGGTCCGGGGCGGGCAACAAGAGAGGCGACCTCTAAACACCCCTCAAGGCTCCCGTGCTGCTCAATTGGGGCTGGGGCAACCACAAGCACAACACAAAAACAAACCTACAGCCAAACCCAAACAAAATAGGGGCACCACCTAGTTATGGTATGCGAACTAGGACGCAAGAGAGATTTTGGCACAACCAAGAAGATGCACCACACAACACACACAAGCAACCTCACACCAAGACACACACAAAATGGACCAGAGAGAGCTAGAGAAAAGGGAAGAGAGAGAGGAAAGGATCTTGCGTAATACCTTATTTGTGACTTGCAAATGGAGATGGTTCGTTATGATGCTATCGTAGAACTTGTACAAAACTCACTCAATGCTTAGTGATTGCTAATCATTGCCAAAACACACACACACTGTCTTAGGGTGTGGGAGACCTCTCACCACAATACCCTCTTACAATGGACACAAAACTGGCAATGAAAAAACACACTAAAACACTTTCTAAAATCAAGATCAACCGATAAAAACTCAAAATACACAAGTCACCTTGAATTCACAAAACCGTATTGCACAAATGGAAGGACGAAGATTTGAACGTCGAATCACGCCTTTGATGCACCAAACCTCAATTTATTGATGATGAAGGAGCATGTACAATAGTGGTTTTGAGATTTGTGGAACTCACGCTCTCTCACTTGCAATGTGTAGCTTGAAGGCTTCTCTCACACCAAGAGTGAAGCTCACAAGTGGTTGCTACACCTAAGTCTCTCCTCACGCATAGAGTGTTGGGGTGCTATGTGAGATATTGGAGGTTGTTTTACAAGAAGGAGAGGGGTCTATTTATAGGTTGGAGACCCCTCATAAAGATTATTGGAAATCCTAATTTACAAGCTAACAAATCAGGATTATGATTTTTTTGAATATCAAAACATTGCGGGCCTTCTTTGTCTGCTTGAGTCATGGGTGTGGGCTCAAAAGAGAGAATTATTGATGGTAGATAAGATGAAAGTAAGTAAGGAGAGAGAGAGAGAGAGAGAGAGAGAGAGAGAGAGAGAGTTACTTTGTACATGTCTTGAGGTGAGGTGTCTTTTATGGTTAGGTCAATGCTATTTTGTGTTAGTATGTTAGTCGTTAGTAATTACTAGAAAGTTAATGTTACATTTACAATGGGTAGAGTGAGTTGATTTGATGAAGGAAGAGGAGTGAATTAAAAGAGAATCATTGAGATGGTGAAGCTTTGAAGAAGCTTGAACTCACCCTTGTGTAGATTGTGGAAAAAATGACCGCTGGTCTTCTTCTTCTTCTTCGCTTCTTTACGCCGCCGCCACGGTTGATCACCACGATGAAAAGAGGATTTGTTGATGAAAAATCCTCAATTTGCAGAAGTTATCATGGTTAAGATGCTGAATTTTAGATATTTTTAGGAGAGGTAAATGAAATTGTAACATAGAAGCAATAGAGAGAGACATGGAGAGGGTGTATGTATGTAGAGGTTCATAAAAGAACTATAGGGATGAGAGAGAAGGGTAATGGTGAAGAGGGTGGGAGAAGTCATGGAAATTGCAGGTTTGAGTGAGGGAAGGAGAGGGAGGGATGTGTAAGAGTGAGTAGGTGTGTGGAAGGGTGAGAGAAGACTAAGAGCTACTTGTGAGAAAAGTGGGCAGACTGGGGTCCACTCAAAAAATCATAGCTCACCGCTGGTAGCTCCAAAAATAATGCAAAAATTTGAGGTGATTATTCAGAGCGTGGGCTACATTTTCTCTTTTGACAACCGCTCCAAATTCGGAGTGGAGATAGGTGCCAAAATTCTCACCAAAAAGCCTGTTTTTTATGCCTGCAAAAGTCTTTTAGTGGCCCCCTCCTTTGTTGAATTTGTACAATGCATCCAAGAGTGAGCCCCTCCTTTGTCATATTATAATACAAAGCATCCAAGTTGCCCTTGATCTATGCATGGAGGAGGATTATTGGTGAAATAAGAAATATATACATGGTGGGACTAGTGTATGGACTATTCATGGACTTTAGCTCAATGAGCACATGGTGTTAGAATAATGAGTAAAAATAATAATAAAAATATGGAGGAGTTATGGATATGGAAATATATTGGAATCATATGATATGGTCCCTCTTTGAATTATTTTGGGTGAAAGAGGAAAAGGTATGCAAGTAAATAATATAATAAACGTGACCAATGAGTAGAAATCAATTTTTTGTTTTCACGAGGGTGAGGGTGAAAATGTGGGAGTGATTTGTATAAAGGGAAAATATGAGGTTAGAGTATGTACATATTGGAAAAAAATATACTTATGGTGCAAGAGGATGAAAGAAGGTAAATTTAATAAAACACACACCTAGGTATAAATATTTAAATAAATATCAAAATAATTATAAAAATCCCTATATTTAGGCCACTTATATAATGATATATTTACACACAAATGGGCCATAATATTTATTATTATTTTTATTATTTTTTATTTTTTTACTTAACTAGCCCAGTGACTAGTTATTTTAGGGTTTTTAAGAAAATATGGGAAAAGTCCCGTAACTCACACACGCCTATTTACAGTGAAATGGTAGGGATAGCCATAGTGTTTGGGTGATTTTGGTAGGGTGAGGTAGCTTACTATGGAAATTATGGAGAGCCGGAAAACAGCTATCATTAGCCCCCCCCTTAGATAATGGTACATTCATGTACCATTTATCCGACCATACAACCTGTAGATTGTGTAACGTCTGTCTTTGTCTGCTCTCATCTTTGAAGAACCTTTGTTGTATGATTAAAACCTTGTGTGATATGGAAGGTTCTCAGAGCCAATAGTAGGATGTAATGAAGTGACAGAGTAAACCTCCTCCATTGAGAAAGTTTCCATAAGCACCCCCCAGGATCAAAGATCTTGAAATATCTTTCCCAAAGAGAGATGTATGGTATGGAATCACTTACTGATTTTGGTCGAAGAAACTTGTAGATTTTATTGTTGTCCATCATTGCATCTATCACTATGAATGTGATATAAAAGATTGGTTGCTCTTCCTCCTGTGTAAAGTTGATGTATCTGCTACGATCTTCAAGAGCTTGTATGAGAAAATTCTTGAACTGTAGCTCATAAATTTCATTCAACCTGGGTAGGCTCACCAAGTCAAAAATTATATGGCCTTCATGATTTAGGAAAGCTTGATCCATGCTTCTAGCTGCTGTTGGAAGGTATTTCAAATAGTTTACCACATAAGTAGATAATAGACGAAGGTTTCTATTGCTTCCAACACATTGGAAGAGAATAGATTTTGGTACTGATTGATGAAATATCCACATGTAGCAATCAACAAGTTTTTCATCTATGATGAAGACCAAAAGCATCACAATGTGCGACCTCCATATACCAAAGAACCAAATGAAGAAGGTTTGGAAACATCCGTTCATCACCAAGTATTCATGTCCTCTTCCACTTAAGAAGGTATGGTGTCCCCGATGAAAGGTATATGTGAAGAGAGGAGAAGTTGACCTTGAAGAGGTGAAACCCAATGTGAAGATGATTGGGGCTTCAAAAGCTTGGATTTCCTTTCTAAGAGATTGTCCCATGAATGAAGAGCCACCCACTAAAACACCATTGGAGAGAATGATACCCTTCTGATAGTTTCCTTTTATGATTTTATGTTTTACTACTCTCCCATGTTCTTCATCCCCTTCTAAGCCTCCCCTTTGGCAAGGTTGTAACTCCTCACATCGTACCACTTCAAAGGTTGATGGATTACTGTTTGATTTTGTGAAAACTTTGGCTTCTTGCATGATAGGTTCCTCCATGCTTAACATACATGGGTCATACCAATGCTTTTCAACATCCTCAAACACTTCTTCAAGATTATCCTCACCTAGATTCAACTCACACTCTTCTACTTTGTTTTGGAGTTGGCATTCCATGTACACAATCATCTCTTTATGATCAATGTGGTCTATGATCTCTCCACCTATGATTTCATCTTCTTCTTCACTCTCTTCTTTTAGAAAAGATACACTCTCAGAACATTCCATAAGATCAAGGTTACCTTCAAGGTCTTCATTCTCCATAGAGTCATGTTGCACAAAAGCTTCGTCTGCTCGGACTAGAAATTGATCCTCCACCAAAAGGTTGGATGTATCCATTATTGAATCATCAATGCCATTTGAGATATCTTGTGTCGATTTTTGCATGCTTGTGATAAAGGTAGAAGAAAGAGATTCCACATTTGAATCTTGGCCACACACTTTAGCACTTGAATAATCAGTTGGCATGAAAGTAACTTCTTCAACATTTGTCGGAGTAGAACGAGACAAGTATGGCAAAGGAGATGACTCCTTGATAGAAACACTTTCATCAGGGTTGGTTCTTCCAGCATGATGGAAACCATTTTTGATGTAGAAGTACTTGTGAAACTTCCTTCGGGCAATAGTGACCGCTTCTTCAAAGGTAGAGGGTCCACTACAAGTAACCTTAGTCTTTAGGAAAGGAGACAAACCCAAAATAAATTGATCCATTTTTACATAATCTGGAAATGTAGAACTAAATCCACATCCTTCCCATTGACGAGAAAAAATATCCTCATAAGCATAGTAGTCTTCACCATGTTGTTGAAGTCTCCGTAGTGAAGCCCATGCTTTCTCCGTTGTTGAAACTTTAGAGAATCTGGCCTTCAAAGCTTTGGAAATTTGGGTATATCCATCTTCAATCTGAGAAGACATACTCCAAAACCATTGCTCAGCGTTGCCTCTAAGGCATAGCAATAGAAAATCCCCTTTTTCAATGTCATCCCTTTTACCAAGGATACGACAAACCATTCTAAAATCAGCAAGAAAATCATCAACATCTTCTTCTAGATTTCCGAAGAAGATTGGGATATCATCAAAGGTATAGCGTGTCATAGTCTCTCAATGCTAGAACCACACAAAGATTAGTTCCAAACAATCATTTTCTCTCATGACATCAACTAACTACACAAAGTTTTGAAAGGTCTTTCAACATGAATTTTAGATTCTTATGTGAAAATGGTTTTTTCCTTTCTTATGTTATGCTAATCCAAACCATATTCTAGATCAATTTTTGTTTCCTTGAAATTAAACTCGGTCATACATGTTTCCATGATTCATAAAATCTACTTGATTATGCTGAAATTCAAGCATTCATGCAATACAACAACACTAAGCACATAATCGCTCCTCAGTGGGGGCACCAAAATTGAGGCGGTCCGGGGCGGGCAACAAGAGAGGCGACCTCTAAACACTCCTCAAGGCTCCCGTGCTGCTCAATTGGGGCTGGGGCAACCACAAGCACAACACAACAACAAACCTACAGCCAAACCCAAACAAAATAGGGGCACCACCTAGTTATGGTATGCGAACTAGGACGCAAGAGAGATTTTGGCACAACCAAGAAGATGCACCACACAACACACACAAGCAACCTCACACCAAGACACACACAAAATGGACCAGAGAGAGCTAGAGAAAAGGGAAGAGAGAGAGGAAAGGATCTTGCGTAATACCTTATTTGTGACTTGCAAATGGAGATGGTTCGTTATGATGCTATCGTAGAACTTGTACAAAACTCACTCAATGCTTAGTGATTGCTAATCATTGCCAAAACACACACACACTGTCTTAGGGTGTGGGAGACCTCTCACCACAATACCCTCTTACAATGGACACAAAACTGGCAATGAAAAAACACACTAAAACACTTTCTAAAATCAAGATCAACCGATAAAAACTCAAAATACACAAGTCACCTTGAATTCACAAAACCGTATTGCACAAATGGAAGGACGAAGATTTGAACGTCGAATCACGCCTTTGATGCACCAAACCTCAATTTATTGATGATGAAGGAGCATGTACAATAGTGTTTTTGAGATTTGTGGAACTCACGCTCTCTCACTTGCAATGTGTAGCTTGAAGGCTTCTCTCACACCAAGAGTGAAGCTCACAAGTGGTTGCTACACCTAAGTCTCTCCTCACGCATAGAGTGTTGGGGTGCTATGTGAGATATTGGAGGTTGTTTTACAAGAAGGAGAGGGGTCTATTTATAGGTTGGAGACCCCTCATAAAGATTATTGGAAATCCTAATTTACAAGCTAACAAATCAGGATTATGATTTTTTTGAATATCAAAACATTGCGGGCCTTCTTTGTCTGCTTGAGTCATGGGTGTGGGCTCAAAAGAGAGCATTATTGATGGTAGATAAGATGAAAGTAAGTAAGGAGAGAGAGAGAGGGAGAGAGAGAGAGAGAGAGAGAGAGAGAGAGAGAGAGAGAGTTACTTTGTACATGTCTTGAGGTGAGGTGTCTTTTATGGTTAGGTCAATGCTATTTTGTGTTAGTATGTTAGTCGTTAGTAATTACTAGAAAGTTAATGTTACATTTACAATGGGTAGAGTGAGTTGATTTGATGAAGGAAGAGGGGTGAATTAAAAGAGAATCATTGAGATGGTGAAGCTTTGAAGAAGCTTGAACTCACCCTTGTGTAGATTGTGGAAAAAATGACCGCTGGTCTTCTTCTTCTTCTTCGCTTCTTTACGCCGCCGCCACAGTTGATCACCACGATGAAAAGAGGATTTGTTGATGAAAAATCCTCAATTTGCAGAAGTTATCATGGTTAAGATGCTGAATTTTAGATATTTTTAGGAGAGGTAAATGAAATTGTAACATAGAAGCAATAGAGAGAGACATGGAGAGGGTGTATGTATGTAGAGGTTCATAAAAGAACTATAGGGATGAGAGAGAAGGGTAATGGTGAAGAGGGTGGGAGAAGCCATGAAAATTGCAGGTTTGAGTGAGGGAAGGAGAGGGAGGGATGTGTAAGAGTGAGTAGGTGTGTGGAAGGGTGAGAGAAGACTAAGGGCTACTTGTGAGAAAAGTGGGCAGACTGGGGTCCACTCAAAAAATCATAGCTCACCGCTGGTAGCTCCAAAAATCATGAAATAATTTGAGGTGATTATTCAGAGCGTGGGCTACATTTTCTCTTTTGACCACCGCTCCAAATTCGAAGTGGAGATAGGTGCCAAAATTCTCACCAAAAAGCCTATTTTTTATGCCTGCAAAAGTCTTTTAGTGGCCCCCTCCTTTGTTGAATTTGTACAATGCATCCAAGAGTGAGCCCCTCCTTTGTCATATTATAATACAAAGTATCCAAGTTGCCCTTGATCTATGCATGGAGGAGGATTATTGGTGAGATAAGAAATATATACATGGTGGGACTAGTGTATGGACTATTCATGGACTTTAGCTCAATGACTCATGGTGTTAGAATAATGAGTAAAAATAATAATAAAAATATGGAGGAGTTATGGATATGGAAATATATTGGAATCATATGATATGGTCCCTCTTTGAATTATTTTGGGTGAAAGAGGAAAAGGTATGCAAGTAAATAATATAATAAACGTGACCAATGAGTAGAAATCAATTTTTTGTTTTCACGAGGGTGAGGGTGAAAATGTGGGAGTGATTTGTATAAAGGGAAAATATGAGGTTAGAGTATGTACATATTGGAAAAAAATATACTTATGGTGCAAGAGGATGAAAGAAGGTAAATTTAATAAAACACACACCTAGGTATAAATATTTAAATAAATATCAAAATAATTATAAAAATCCCTATATTTAGGTCACTTATATAATGAAATATTTACACACAAATGGGCCATAATATTTATTATTATTTATTATTATTTTTTATTTTTTTACTCAACTAGCCCAGTGACTAGCTAATTTAGGGTTTTTAAGAAAATATGGAAAAAGTCCCCTATCTCACACACGCCTATTTACAGTGAAATGGTAGGGATAGCCATAGTGTTTGGGTGATTTTGGTAGGGTGAGGTAGCTTACTATGGCAATTATGGAGGGCCGAAAAACGGCTATCACTAGGTGGTGCCCCTGTTTGCTTTACCATGACAGGCTCAAGGCGCTCCATTCGGTCCCCGGTGTTTTAGAGGCCGTTGGGGGTTCGGGGTTCACTTTGCTCCCGTCAAAAGGTGGAAAGCCTTTGTGGAGAATGATGCAAGTACCAAAGTTAAATGCCTCAGATTCGATAATGGAGGCGAGTATTGCAGCCAAGCTTTTGAAAGTTTTTGTGCTAGCAATGGCATTTGGAGGTGGAGGACAACCCCAAGGGCATCTCAACAAAATGGAATTTCCAAAAGGATGAACAGAACAATCATGGAGCGAGCACAAAGCATGCGGCTACATGCAGGCCTACCGCTTAAGTTTTGGGTGGAAGCTATAAGTACGTATGTGTACTTAATCAACCGGTCACCCTCAAGGGCATTGGACGCTGGAGTTCCAAAAAAGGCATGGACAGGTAAACCGGTGAATTATGCATTTCTCAAAGTGTTTGGGTGTGAGGCTTTCATGCACATAGATGAATCCTAAGATCAAAGCTATATGCAAGGTCCAAAAAGTGTTTCTTCATTGGCTATGGAGAAGGTGACTTTGGGTATCGCCTATGGAATCCTAAAGATGGTAAAATCTTTAGAAGTAGGGATGTAGTTTTCAACAAACAAAATATGTACAAAGATTACTTGGAAAGAAAACAAACAAAAGAAACAGGTGATGAGTACATGGAGCTTAATGAAAGTGAAGACTCAAGGAGTGTAACTGGTGACAACATGCAACAACATCAACCAAATGAGGAGCCTCAAACTATTACCCGAAGATCCACAAGAGCAAGTAGACCTCCAGAAAGTTTTGTTCCTTCCTTAAACCACCTCTTGATCTCATATTCTAGAGAGCAAGAATCATACGAAGAAGCTATGCATCACGAAGCCAAAGAAGAATGGATGAAGAGCATGCAAGTGGAGATGGACTCATTACATCGCAACCAAACATGGGAGTTGGTTGAGTTTCCTAAAGGTAGGCGGGCACTGCAAAACAAATGGGTGTATAAGCTGAAGTAAGAAGAAGGTGGGAAGAAAAGGTACAAGTATAGCCTTGTGGTAAAAAGGTTTTCTCAAAAGAAAGGTATTTACTTCAATGAAATATTTTATCCTATTGTAAAATGAACTCAACTAGGCTTGTCTTAAGCCTTGTGACTGCTCATGATTTATATCTTGAGAAAATTGATGTAAATACGGCATTCCCTCATGGCAATGACTTAGAGGAGGAAATTTACATGCTGCAACCAAAGGGGTATGAAGTAAATGGTAAGGAGAAAATGGTTTGTAGATTAAAGAATAGCTTGTATGGTTTAAAGAAAGCATCAAGACAGTGGTACTTGAAGTTCGATCGATGGATGTTGGATCATGGATTCACAAGATGCAACTCACATCACTGCGTCTACACAAAGAATTTTGGAGATGGAAAGTTCATCATCCTAATTTTGTATGTTGATACATGTTGATTGCAAGTGCTAACATGCAGGACATCAAAGACCTAAAAGAGGAGTTTTCTCTAAATCTTTTTCAATGAAATATTTAGGTAAAGAGGATACTTGGTATGAAATATCAAGGGACAGGACAAAGAAGACAATAAATCTACCTCAAGAGGATTACATCAAGAAGGTACTAGAAAGTTTTGGAATGCAAAATGCAAAAACCATTTCTACACCTTTAAACTAACCAAGGATATGTGTCCAAAGACACAAGAGGACATATCCTATATGTCTAAAGTTCCATATGCTGCAACGGTATATTCTCTTAGGTATGCTATGGTGTGGACAAGGCCATTCATTGCACATGCAATGGGAGCTGTAAATAGGTTCATGGACAACCCAGGTAAAGAGCACTGTCAAGCTGTGAAGTGGATACTTAGGTATCTCAAAGGGACAACAACAAATGCTTTGTATTTTGGAGGAATTGATATTTTTCTTCAATGGTATACTGATGCAGATATGGTAGGTGACAAAGCTACTCAAAGGAGCACTACTGGTTCATGGTTGGAGGCTTTCATAACTAATATCTAATTCTCCTAAATGATTTTCTCATGTTAAACTGATCATTTAATATGGAAAAGTACGAGGGGAGAAAAAGCTAGAATATTGGTTAGGCTAGCAGACCGGTCACAATAGGGATCCAAAGGAGGGAAAATAGGGATCCAAAGGGGGGCCATTTGCAAAAGAGAAATGTACATCAATGGTCTTTAAATACCCTAAGGTTCAGCCCATTAAGACTTCCAAAATGATAAGGTTCCATAATTAAATGAAATCATCAATGGTCAAACCTTACGGAAAATTGGATGCTTGTGGGAAGATTCAAAAGTCTTTCCCCATCCCTATCCCACAGGGGGCAAGCCATTTTTGTAGGGGATGTGAGAGAAACACACACACACACACACACACACACACACACACACACACACACTTCCAAGCTCCCTTTACACTATGGACATAGTGGACACATGTCAGCTTCCTAGCCCAGTTTCCCCCAAGGTGCATTCAAATCCTATTGGATGTCCATAGAGGTAGACCAATGAGAATTAGGCTAGAGTACATTTAGTTTAATTCATTTAAAAAAACTTGATAGAAGAACCAATAGAAATTAAGCTCTCTAGAAGACTATTGGTCAGTCTCCAAAGGGATCCAATGAGCATTCACTAGCCCAATGGCTTGCCTAATTCCTATTGGCCAGAAGACTGAGAGGTCCAATGAAACATTAATTGAATTATTTAAATACCTAAAGCTCTCACGAAAGGGGAAAGGGGGACACATGTCACAAAGCTAGCAACTATGCTTCTAATTTCCTATTGGCTAAGCCTGGCATGAGCCAATGAGGGGCCAGCAAGAGGGGTCAACCAAGAGAGAGAGAGAGGGGGATGATTTTTGCAAGGCATTATCACACACACGCACTCACACAAACTCATGTGTGAAGAAAAGAAGACTATCTCCTTCTCAAGCTTTAATGAAAAGCTCATCATCTACTCCAAGCTTGTGAGAAGGGACGCCTACACCAACAACTCTTGGCTTTGTGATGCAAATCCAACCAAGAGCCAAGCTCCAATGCATGATAATCTCCTCTACCATGCTAATTACTAAGCTATGCTAAGCTATTAAGAGTGATTATGTGAGGAGACATATTTCTTTCTCGTAAGAATACTTATTCTTCCTCTTGATCTACTCTCATACCCCGCTAGTTCTCACCATCTTTGAAGGTGTGTGAGGTCTTGGGTTTGAGACCGTGAGGGAATTGATGTTGTGTTTTCAAGAATAAGCTCGGTGCTTGGAGCTTCCATCTTCATTGCACTAGAAAGTTATTAAAGGAACACAAAGTATTGTATTGTAAATGTCTCGCTTGATGGGGGAAACCTATAATACAGAGCCTTTTGGAGGAGGGACCAGCTCCATGTAAATCCGGTCCTCAAATGTTGTCAATAGCTTAATTTCTCTCTTTTTGAAGTATTGTTGATGCCTATCTAACTAGGTGTTATGCTTTTGTTGCTCTCTCCATCCAAGCACTCTTGATATGCTCATTAGGAATCTATTCTTAATGAAATGCTCACTATGTCTATGTTATTTTCTGCTACACACAAGTTAGTAGACCTTTAGATGCTATATTGGTATTAGAGAACAAGGTTTTTCTTCTCTTGCTCAAGAAGAGAGGTCCTCAAGCTGACTATAAATGGTTGGTATTATTAATTGCAATTGAGTAAGTAGAATAGTGATTTTTCAGCCTTGCAGTGCACCTGCTTTGTGCAGATAACGGGGCATCACTGGCGAGAGCTATGGTCTTAATAGTGGAGTCCTACAAGGCTTGCCTACCGCTTAACCACTATTGAGCTATTGGAAGCTTGACAAGAACCGGTGCTGTTTTGGTGGTGAAAGACCCTCTCTTCTATTCCTTGCAATTAAATAGGAGTTTGAGTGATTTTCTAAAGGGGTTAAGAGGAGTAGCAACTAGGGCTTGAAGTACCAAAGTACACTTAAAATTTTACACCTAAAATTTGTTAGAATGGATGACAATGGTAAAGAGAGTGAAATTAATTTTTATAGATTTGATTTTGCTAATGAACATGCTACTAATGATGCCCCTATGCTTGTTACTTTCCTTGTTACTAGGCTTGAACAAGTCATGGGCAATCCATCCCTCCAAGGTGAATTGCAACGCAACTACGTACTCATGGGATTCTCCAAACTCCCCACCAAGAAGAGGATCTGTACGAAGGGCTCAAAAATATACTACTTGGTGATGCATATCCTTCCCAAAGGAGAACTCAAGTTTCAATGGTAGAGCCTTCACTGAAAGAACGAGAAAGAAGTGAGTCTTCTACCACCTCGACGGAGATGGACCCACGAAGATGGCAGGAAAAACGCTCTCCAACACCCCCTAAACGGAGAAGACCATCACACACTTCCCTACATCATAATTCAATGAGGGACAAGAGAAAACAAGAGAAGAAAAAGGCGAGAAAGAGGTCACCCTCTTCTCCATCTTCTTCATTTTCTTCCTCTTATGAAGAAAGTGATGGTGCAGACAAGGAGGAACAAGGGAAGAAAAAGGCGAGAAAGAGGTCACCGTCTTCTCCATCCTCCTCAAATTCTTCCTCTTGTGAAGAAATTGATGGTGTAGCTCTTGAACCACCTAAAAGAAGAAGCCATAGGAAATCCTATGCCACGTGGAAGAGGTCGTCCAAGCTCAAAAAGTTCGAAAAGGGAGGAAAGAACATTTCTTTTTTCTTACCTACCATGGCACCTTTGGTGCTACGGACAAAGTCTCAGCCTTCATCCAACAATTCGATGCGGCGTTTGGAGATGAGGGGTTCATGGAGTCCTCTAAGCTATGCCATGTAGCTATGCATTTTCAAATGTCCGCCAAGCAGTGGTGGTCTAGCCTACTAGCAAACAGTGAATCTCCACGAACATGGAAAGCTTTAAGAGCTTCCATCAATGAAGCAGTTTTTGGCTACCAATGCCAAAGACAAAGTATTCACCGAATGGCAAAGCTTGAAGCTCTCTCCCTATGAATCTATTCACAAATATGTAGACAAGTTTTGGGACTTACATCTCAAAGCCACTATCTTCAAAAAGATGGATTTTGGAGAGCAAAAAAAACAATTTTGTGCGGGTTTAATTGAAGATATGGCGGAGTATGTAAACTCCCAAAGGACACGCACCATATCTGCGGTCATACACCATACCATGGTGGCCTCACAAATCAAATTTCCAACAAGGGGCTAAGAGAAATCGTAAGCTTACGAAAAACAAGGACCGTAATGAACCTAAGGGGAAGGACAATGTCCAAAAGTCTCCCAAAGGCAACGCCAACAACCACAAAGCTAAGGGGAAGGGAGTTTATAATGGGAAAAATAAACTCTCTCCTGAAGAGCTAGAGCGTTTGGAGATGAGGGCTTCACGAAGTCCTCTAAGCTACGCCATGTAGCCATGCATTTCAAAAGTCCGCCAAGCAATGGTGGTCTAGTCTACAAGCAAATGGTGAAGCTCCACGAACATGGAAAGGTTTAAGAGCTTCCATCATGAAGCAGTTTTGGCTATCGATTCCAATGACAAAGTACTCATTGAATGGAGAAGCTTGAAGCTCTCTCCCAACAAATCTATTCACAAATACTAGGTAGACAAGTTTTGGGACTTACATCTCAAAGCCACTATCTTCAAAAAGATGGATTTTGGAGAGAAAAAACAACAATTTTGTGCGGGTCTAACTGAAGATATGGCAAAGTATGTCAACTCCAAAGGCCACGCACCATATATGCGATCATACACCGTACCATGGTGGCTTCACGAATCAATTTCCAACAAGGGGCTAAGAGAAATCTCCTGAAGAGCTAGAGCGTTATCGTAAAGATAACTGCTTTTTCAAATGCGTGGAGTAAGGGCATGCTTATTGTGCTTGTTCCCACAATAATACACAAAATGAGCCTCCTAGAGCTACCTTGGTCGAAATCCAAGAAGAGAATGCTCACCACAAAGGATCTCCTCTATGCCATGCTTGGGGAATTTAGGTAAGAGAAAATGATGCTTTTATTCTCTTTGACCTTGGTTCTACTCACAATTTCATATCCATAGAGTTGGCCACCAAGCTAAGCATCCAAGCCTATGGGAGATGTCCTACCTATCGATGGTGCTTTCAAGGGGCAAGAAGCCTCAGTCACTCCCTTAATTGGGAAATTGAGGCTCCATGTCCAAAGCTATGTGTACAAGGAGGATCTCGTTATCCCTCCTCTCAAGCACGCGGATGTAATCCTAGGGGCACCATGGTTTGATTGCATGGCTCCCAATGTTAAATTCCCTGAAAGGCAAATCTACTTTAGGTTAAGGGAAAAATATATGTACATAGATGCTAAGGAGTTGGGTAACATCATACCCATTGTACATACACAAGCTTTCAACAAGTCAATAAAGATCTCTATTTCCGTGTACGTGATTTTTGTTAAAGATTCTCAAAATGAATCTAATGCTTTAGCAAAAGAAAATATAAACAATCACGAGGAGTTAGAGTTATCCAATTTTCTCAAGGGATTTCAAGATGTTTTTATTGATGACATCCCTTGTAAACTACCTGCTAAACGAGGCAATGATGACCATGCAATTAAAGTTCTTCTAGGAAGTTCACCGCGTAATAAGCCTCCTTATAGAGTTTCTCAAGCTCAACAAGAGGAGATTATGCGGCAAGTGCATGAGTTAGTTGAGAAGGGTATGGCTAGGCCTAGCTCATCTCCATTTTATTCACCGGTTTTATTAGTGCAAAAGAAAGACGACACATATCGTATGTGTGTCGACTATAGAGCACTAAATAGGATCACTATCAAAAATAGGTTTCCCGTTCCACGGGTAGAAGACCTATTTGATCGGCTACAAGGGATGACCTACTTCAGTAGGATTGACCTAAAAAGTGGCTACCATCAAATAAGGATAGTAGATCAAGACATTGTAAAGACTGCATTTCGCACTATGTTTGGTCTTTACGAGTACATTGTCATTCCTTTTGGCTTGACCAATGCACCAACCACATTTAACCACTTGATGGAGAAGATATTTAGGCCTCAATGGACCTTTAATGGAGTGTTCTTTGATGATATAATCATCTACTCTAATTCACTAGATGAACACAAGCAACATCTCTAGGTAATATTTCAAGTCTTACGAGCGAATAAACTTTATATTAATTGAAAGAAAAGTGAGTTTTTCTTACAAGAGATTCAGTATTTAGGTCACATTATCTCTCAAGATGGCATACAAATGGATCCATCAAAGCTAGAGGTAATAAAAGGATGGCCTAATACAAGGAATCTACAAGAACTAAGAAGCTTTATAGGTATGTGTACATACTATAGACGCTTCATAGAAAAATTCTCACAAATCGCGGGACCATTACATGACCTAACAAAGAAAAAAATTAGGTATACATGGTCTGCCAAGGAGAACAATGATTTTGAAAAGCTTAAAGAAAAGCTTATCTCTCAACCTGTGCTTACACTGCCGGATCTCTCAAAGCTATTTGAGGTCCAATGTGCCGCTTGTGGTGATTACCTTGGAGCCGTTTTTCTCCAAGAAGGGCATTCCATAGCCTATGAAAGTCGAAGGCTTGACCCTCTTGAGAAAGCTCTAGGCATATATGAAAAGGAACTCCTCGCAGTTCTACATGCCTTATACTCGTGAAAGCACTATTTATTGGGGACTCCTTTCATTCTCCAAACGGATCACCAAAGCCTTAAGTACTTCATGACGCAAACCAAGCTCTCTGACAAACAAATGAGGTGGGAAAATTTCCTTTCGCAATTTCTTTTTAATATTGTTGGCAAGCATAATAAAGTAGCCAATGCACTCTCAAGACAACCGAGAGTAAATGCGGTTTCCATAGCAACTCACAATGATCTATCTTCTATGATAGATGAGTACGCTATTGATCCCGATTTTAGAGATGTGATTTTAGCCCTTGCACTAGGGAAGAAAGAAGAACCATTTACCATACAAGATGGTTGTCTTCTCTATGGTAATAGACTATGCATTACTAACTCACTACGTGAGAAAGTAATGTATGAATCCCATGCTCCTCCTTATGCGGGGCATAGAGGGATTCCGTCTACCCTAAAAGGGATATAAACATATTTCTATTGGCCTACCATGAAAGTAAACATACAAGAGTATGTTTCAAAATGTGTGGTATGCCAAAAGACGAAGTTTGATAGAGGGAAGAAACCTAGATTTCTTCAACATTTGTCAATCCCTAATTCACCATGGGAGAGCATATCCATGGATTTTATTTTTGGATTTCCCAAGTCTATCCATGGGAATACATGAATATGGACGATAGTAGACAGGTATAGCAAACAAGCACATTTCATACCTATCAAAAAGACTATCAAAGCCCATCAAATGGCAACCCTCTTTATATCACAAATCTTCAAGTACCATGTCTTGCCAATGTCCATAGTGTCGGATAGAGATCCTAGAATGACCAATAATTTCTGGAAGGGTCTCTTTGAGAATTTAGGTACAAGGCTAAAAAAAATTCTCTTTGGCCTATCATCCCCAAATGGATGGCCAAATTGAAATAGCTAACCTAACAATTCTTGATCTACTAAAAGCCTATGTAACGGAAGTAGATCAAAGGTCCCAATGGGAGAAGTACTTACTGTTAGTGGAGTATGCCTACAATAACACTATACATACCTCCACCGGAAAAGCACCTTTTGAGGTAATTGAGAGAAGATCTAAAAGTCCCCTTCTACTTAAGGTTCACGGGAAGATCTTCGCTCTACAGATGAGTATAGCCGAGACCTACAAGAATGTTTCCAAAATATTAAGGATGCTATCTCTATCTCACAGCAAAGGCAAAAGGCTGCTACTGATAAGCATTGAAGAGCTCAAGCCTTTAAACAAAATGACTGGGTCTTACTTAAGTTTCCCAAGGCTTGATTAAGGCACACAACGGGCAAGAATCCTACGAGACACCAAAAGTACTATGCTAAATTAGCAAAAAGGTACTATGGTCCCTTACAGATTCTTAGACCAATCAATGAGATGGCCTATCAACTCAGGTTTCCCAGTCATTGGCTCATACACAATGCTTTCCATGTGAGCCTACTAAAGCCTTACAAAGGAGAGACACCTCAAGAACCAACTATTGAAGACCCACCGGAGATCGAGGACCAAGAAGAGGTGTTGCAGCCTGAGTCCATTTTCCGACATGAAGACAAGGTATTGAGAGGCGGTAAAATTATTCGACGGTATCTTATTAAGTTTAAGAACTATCCTTTTGAAGATGCCAGGTGGATGCAAGGGATAAAATTAAAGGATAACCTAAACCTTGTCAATGCTTAAATGTTTAAATGAACAAAGTTTTTGTCTTATAAGACTCTCTTTTTTTATTTATAGTGCGAACATGTTAATGAGTTTGCGTGCTTAGTATCATGTTTGTGGAGACGAGGTCTCCCGAACACCAAGTAGAGCTTGTCACTCTACTATGGAAGATTGATACGAACTAATGTGCATACATGCTTGTGGAAGCTAATGCTCTCAAGCACCAAATGGACTAGTCATTCATTATTGAACGATGTCGTAGCATAAAATAGGAGTCCTATACCCGCTAGCAAACGGACCAATGACTAGGCTTTATCGTCTCTACCTCATAGTCGAGGATGACTATGATTTCAAGAGAGAGGTAATGTCATAATAACTAATATCTAATTCTCCTAAATGATTTTCTCATTTTAAACTGATCATTTAATATGGGGAAGTACCAGGGGAGAAAAAGATAGAATATTGGTTAGGCTGGCAGACCGGTCACAGTAGGGATTCAAAGGAGGGAAAATAGGGATTCAAAGGGGGTCCATCTTCAAAAGAGCAATGTGCATCAATGGGCTTCAAAGACCCTAAGGTTCAGACCATTAATACTTCCAAAATGCTAAGGCTCCAAAATTAAATGAAAAGACTAAAAAGTCTTCCCAGATCCCTATCCAAGAGGGGGCGAGCCATTTTTGTAGGGGATGTGAGAGAAACACACACACACACTCTTCCAAGCTCCCTTTACACAAAGGGCATAATGGACACATGTCAGCTTCCTAACCCAGTTTCCTCCAAGATGCATTCAAATCCGATTGGCTGGCCATAGAGGTGGTGGACCAATGAGAATTAGGCTAGAGTACATTTAGTTTAATTCATTTAAAAACACTTGATAAAAGAAACAATAGAAATTAAGCTCTCTAGAAGACTATTGGACAGTCTCCCAAGGGGTCCAATGAGCATTCAGCAGCCCAATGGCTTTCCTGATTCCTATTGGCTAGAAGACTAAGAGGTCCAATGAGAGATTAATTAAATTATTTAAATACCTAAATCTCTCACAAAAGGAGAAAGGGGGACACATGTCACAAGGCTAGGAATTATGCTTCTAATTTCCTATTGGCTAAGCCTGGAATGAGCCAATGAGGGGCCAACAAGAGGAATTAGCAAGCGGAGTCGATCGACCAAGAGAGAGAGGGGGCTGATTTTTGCAAGGCATTATCACACACACACTCACACAAACTCATGTGTGAAGAAAAGAAGACTATCTTTTTCTCAAGTTTTAATGGAAAGCTCATCATCTACTCCAAGCTTGTGAGAAGGGAGGCCTACACCAATAACTCTTGGCTTTGTGATGAAAATCCAACCAAGAGGGAAGCTCCAATGCATGCTCATCTCCTCTACCATGCTAAATACTGAGCTATGCTAAGCTATTAAGAGTGATTATGTGAGGAGACATACTTATTTCTTGTAAGAATACTTCTTCTTCGTCCCGATCTACTCTCTTACCCCGCTAGCTCTCACCATCTTCAAAGGTGTGTGAGGTCTTGGGTTTGCGACCGTAGGGGAATTGATGTTGTGTTTTCAAGAATAAGCTTGGTGCTTGAAGCTTCCATATTCATTGAACCAACAAGTTATTGAATGAACACAAAGTATTGTATTGTAAAATGTCTCCCTTGATGTGGGAAAGCTATAATACAAAGCCTTTTGGAGGGGGAACCTGCTCCATGTAAATCCAGTCCTCAACTATTGTCAATAGCTTAATTTCTCTCTCTTTTTGAAGTATTGTTCATGCCTATCTTACGAGGTTTTATGCGTTTGTTGCTCTCTCCATCCAAGCACTCGTGCTATGCTCATTAGGAATCTATTCTTAATGAAATGCTCACTATGTCTATGTTATTTTCCACTACACACAAGTTACTAGACCATTAAATGCTGCAGAGTCACATCAGTAAGCTGGGCTTCAAACATGCTGAAAGTGGTCTCACTTTCTACCACGGAAGCAGAGTATGTAGCAATGACAGAGGCAAGCAAAGAAATTTCGTGGCCTCACAGATTCTTAGAAGAGATTTGATTCAAACGGGTCAATTGTTTCTTGTTTAGTGATAGCAAAAGCGCTATCCATTTTTAAAGATCACATGCTCCCCAAATTTGAAAAGGTGATACAAACAAAAGTTGTAGCTCGTGAGCTGAACTTTTACCTCAAATTTTTTCATATTTTTTTCAGCTACGAGCTGTGAGCTATGATTTTATTGGTGGACCTCAGTTTGCCCATGCTATGCAGCCACACTCCCTCTTCCACTTTATCATTTTCCTCTTTCACACACACTCCTCCCTCTCCTTCCCACTCCCAAACCTGCAACTCCCATGTCCTAATTCACCCTCTTCACCATTGCCACATCTCTCACACCTCCATAGCCTTCATCCTCTATTTCTACACCCTATGTGTCCCCCTTTCTCTCTACATATATGTCCATATTACCATACTCTCTTCAGCTTTGTAAAGAACTTCAAAAAATCAGCAAAAATACAAGGATAACCTCTGCAAATGAAGGCTTTTTATCATGAATTTTCCAAGGTTTGAAATAACATAGCTTCATCGACACGTGCTGCTTCGCCATGCTGACTGCTTCTTCTTCCGGTGCTGTAAAGAGGTGAATGTCAACTTCTCCAAAGCTTCAACCTCTCTTTACAAGCTCATCCCTTCTCTAACTTTTCTCATCATATATCTCACCATTTGGTGAATGATCTTGTAAATATTTTTTAGTGATAATTACTAACTACTAACCACTAGCCTTATTGTAAAATGCACCCTCTACTAGAGTAGGCACTCCCAAATTATTCACTCAATCCTCTCTCCTATCATCCTCAATAATTCTCTTCCCTTGAGCCCACATCCATGTGACTCAAAGGACAAGAGAGACCCACCCTCATTAAAAAAAATAAAAAAATATGCATAATCTTTTATTCCTTCAAATAAACTTAATTAGGACTAATCCTAATCGGGGCTTCTAAAACCTATAAATAGAGCCCTTATCTCCCTTGTAAATCACCACATGATCACACTACAACACACCATTCTCAACACATAACACACCACTCTTCAAGCCTAGTTGTGTAGAGTGTGTGCATCGTGAGTGCTCTATTCCATCATTACACATAGGTGCATGGAGAAGCTTGAAGTTAGTTATGCCATCTAGATGAGTGGAGTGTATGCCATACTCTTCACCACACTTGTAGCCTACTCTTGTGCATAAATAAGATTTATAGTTTTGGGTGCAATTGTATGCTGCAACTACGACTCTTCTCTCCAAATTGACTTGATAAGTTGGCTCATCAGGTGGTTGAAGGTATATTGTCCTTGAAGTTTGTTGTGCTATTTCATGCTTGGTGGTTTGAGGGCTTTTTGAATTGTTTTCCTAAAAGGTCAATTGTAAGAGGGTGCTCGGTGAGAGGGCTCCCGTGACCCTAAGACAATTTGTGTATTGGCAACAAGGTCAAGTTTTGTGTTGTCTCTCTATTTCTCATCAAGCTTTGTGTGCATCTAGTCTTTAAGGCTAAGCCTGAGTTGCTCAAGTTGATTTGTGCTCTTTACCTCTCTCTGGCATGGTGAATGTTTGTGTTTGGTGTGTGTGGCTATCTTGCATTCCCCTCTCTTTGTGCGTTTGAGTACAAGGAGATATCACGTGCGTCCTAGTTCGCATCTAAACCTAGGTGGTACCCCTTTACTTGTTTGGTTTCTGGTTGTGGGTTGTTGTTGTCTCTGATTGTGCTTGCCCCAGCCCCAATTGAGCAGCACGGGAGCCTCGAAGGGTGTTTAGAGGCCGGTCTTCTTGTTGCCCGCCCCGGACCGCCTCAAATTGGTGCCCCCACTGAGGACTGACTTTGTGCTTATTGTTGTTGTATTGCATGAATGCTTGAATTTTAGCATAATCAAGGAGATTATATGAATCATGAAAACTTGTATGACTGAGTTTAATTTCAATGCAACAAAAATTGATCTAGAATATGGTTTGGATTAGCATAGCATAAGAAAGGAAAAAAAACATTTTCACATAAGAATCTAGAATTCATGTTGAAAGACCTTTCAAAACTTTGTGTAATTAGTTGATGTCATGAGAGAAAATGATTGTTTGGAACTAATCTTTGTGTGGTTCTAGCATTGAGAGACTATGACACGCTATACCTTTGATGATATCCCAATCTTCTTCGGAAATCTAGAAGAAGATGTTGATGATTTTCTTGCTGATTTTAGAATGGTTTGTCGTATCCATGGTAAAAGAGATGACATTGAAAAAGGGGATTTTCTATTGCTATGCCTTAGAGGAAACGCTGAGCAATGGTTTTGGAGTATGTCTTCTCAGATTGAAGATGGGTATACCCAAATTTCCAAAGCTTTGAAGACCAGATTCTCTAAATTTCCAACAACGGAGAAAGCATGGGCTTCATTAGGGAGACTTCAACAACATGATGAAGACTACTATGATTATGAGGATATGTTTTCTCGTCAATGGGGAGGATATGGGTTTAGTTCTAGATTTTCAGATTATGTAAAAATGGAGCAATTTATTTCGGGTTTGTCTCCTTTCCTAAAGACTAAGGTTACTTGTAGTGGACCCTCTACCTTTGAAGAAGCGGTCACTATTGCCCGAAGGAAGTTTCACAAGTACTTCTACATCAAAAATGGTTTCCATCATGCTGGAAGAACCAACCATCATGAAAGTGTTTCTATCAAGGAGTCATCTCCTTTGCCATACTTGTCTCCTTCTACTCCGACAAATGTTGAAGAAGTTACTTACATGCCAACTGATTATTCAATTGCTAAAGTGTGTGGAGAAGATTCAAATGTGGAATCTCTTTCTTCTACATTTATCACAAGCATGAAAAAATCGACACAAGATATCTCAAATGGCATTGATGATTCAATAATGGATACATCCAACCTTTTGGCGGAGGATCAATTTCTAGTCCGAGCAGACGAAGCTTTTGTGCAACATGACTCTATGGAGAATGAAGACCTTGAAGGTAACCTTGATCTTATGGAATGTTCTGAGAGTGTATCTTGTCTAAAAGAAGAGAGTGAAGAAGAAGATGAGATCATAGGTGGGGAGATCATAGACCACATTGATCATAAAGAGATGATTGTGTACATGGAATGCCAACTCCAAAACAAAGTAGAAGAGTGTGAGTTGAATCCATGTGAGGATAATCTTCAAGAAGTGTTTGAGGATGTTGAAAAGCATTGGTATGACCCATGTATATTAAGCATGGAGGAACCTATCATGCAAGAAGCCAAAGTTTTCACAAAATCAAACAGTAATCCGTCAACGTTTGGGGTGGTACAATGTGAGGAGTTACAACCTTGCCAAAGGGGGGCTTAGAAGGGGATGAAGAACATGGGAGAGTAGTAAAAAATAAAATCATAAAAGAAAACTGTCAGAAGGGTATCATTCTCTCCAATGGTGTTTTAGTGGGTGGCTCTTCATTCATGGGACAATCTCTTAGCAAGAAAATCCAAGCTTTTGAAGCCCCAATCATCTTCACATTGGGTTTCACCTCTTCAAAGTCAACTTCTCCTCTCTTCACATATACCTTTCATCGGGGACACCATACCTTCTTAAGTGGAAGAGGACATGAAAACTTGGTGATGAACAGATGTTTCCAAACCTTCTACATTTGGTTCTTTGGTGTATGGAGGTCGCACATTGTGATGCTTCTGGTCTTCATCATAGATGAAAAACTTGTTGATTTCTACATGTGGATATTTCATGAATCAGTACCAAAATCTATTCTCTTCCAATGTGTTGGAGGCAATAGAAACCTTCGTCTATTATCTACTTATGTGGTAAATCATTTGCAATATCTTCCAATAGCAGTTGGAAGCATGGATCAAGCTTTCCTAAATCATGAAGATCATAGAAATTTTGACTTGATGAGCCTGCCCAGGTTGAATGAAATTTATGAGCTACAGTTCAGGAATTTGCTCATACAAGCTCTTGAAGATCGTAGCAGATACATCAACTTTACACAGGAGGAAGAGAAACCAATCTTTTATATCACATTCATAGTGATAGATACAATGATGGAAAACAATAAAATCTACAAGTTTATTCAATCGAAATCAGTAAGTGTTTCCATACCAAACATCTCTCTTTGGGAAAGATATTTCAAGATCTTTGATCCTGGGGGGGTGCTTATGGAAACTTTCTCAATGGAGGAGGTCTACTCCGTCACTTCATTACATCCTGCTATTGGCTCTGAGAACCTTCCATATCACACAAGGTTTCTTAATCATACAACAAAGGTTCTTCAAAGATGAGAGCAGACAAAGACAGATGTTACACAATCTACATGTTGTATGATCGGATAAATGGTACATGAATGTACCATTATCAAAGGGGGGGGCTAATGATAGCCGTTTTTTCGGCTTTCCATAATTGCCATAGTGAGCTACCTCACCCTATCAAATCACTCAAAAATTTTGGTTATCCCTACCATTTCACTGTACATAGGCGTGTGTGAGTTAGGGACTTTCTCCATATTTTCTTAAAAACCCTCAATTAGCTAGTCAGTGGGCTAGTTGAGCCAGGAATAAAATAAAAAAATAAAAAATATATAAGTATATTATGGCCCATTTGTGTGCAAATATTTTATTGTATATAGGGCCTAAATAAAAGGATTTTTCATAATTATTTTGGTATTTATTTAAATATTTATACTTAGGTGTGTGTTATTTAAGCTATGTACATTGACTCACCATTACCATATTTTTTCTTACCATTTTGCATACTCTTTATTCCATATAAAAATAATTTCATGCAAGCTCCTCTTATTTTTGGTGTAACTCCATCCCAACAAAAAATCCAAAAAAAACTAGTTCTATTTATGTGTATATTTTTTCACTATTGTGATTTTTTCCTTCCTACATCTATTCCCTATTACTCTCATAAATTAGACCACCAAAATTATTCATCTTTTTATGATAGACTTATAATGAGAGAGATTTATTTTGACCCCTTTATAATTTTTCCACCTATATTATTTATATTTGACATGTCCATATTTTTTTAGACCCCTCAATATTTGATTTTCTTAGTTGTACTATTCATTTATATCATGATCTCAACAATATCTTCAATTATAGACCTACCAAATAAGGTCAAGGGTATGTGGAATGCATGCATGCACCATGGGGAGCTCACTCTTGGAGGTATTCAAAAGAATCATCCAAAGAAGGACCTCACAAGGACCTTGTGCATTGGAAAAAACAATCGGTTTTGCTGCATTTTTAAAGATCACATGCTCCCCAAATTTGAAAAGGTGATACAAACAAAAACTGTAGCTCGTGAGCTGAAATTTTACCTCAAATTTTTTTATATTTTTCTGAGCTACGAGCTGCGAGCTATGATTTTATTGGTGGACCCCAGTTTGCCCATGCTATATAGCCAAACTCCCTCTTCCACTTTATCATTTTCCTCTTTCACACACACTCCTCCCTCTCCTTCCCACTCCCAAACCTGCAACTCCCATGTCCTAATTCACCCTCTTCACCATTGCCACATCTCTCACACCTCCATAGCTTTCATCCTCCATTTCTACACCCTATGTGTCCCCCTTTCTCTCTACATATATGTCCATATTACCATACTCCCTTCAGCTTTGTAAAGAACTTCAAAAAATCAGCAAAAATACAAGGATAACCTCTGCAAATGAAGGCTTTTTATCATGAATTTTCCAAGTTTTGAAATAACATAGCTTCATCGACACGCGCTGCTTCGCCATGCTGACTGCTTCTTCTTCCGGTGCTGTAAAGAGGTGAATGTCAACTTCTCCAAAGCTTCAACCTCTCTTTACAAGCTCATCCCTTCTCTAACTTTTCTCATCATATATCTCACCATTTGGTGAATGATTTTGTAAATATTTTTTAGTGATAATTACTAACTACTAACCACTAACCTTATTGTAAAATGCACCCTCTACTAGAGTAGGCACTCCCAAATTATTCACTCAATCCTCTCTCCTATCATCCTCAATAATTCTCTTCCCTTGAGCCCACATCCATGTGACTCAAAGTACAAGAGAGACCCACCCTCATTAAAAAAAATAAAAAAATATGCATAATCTTTTATTCCTTCAAATAAACTTGATTTGGCCTAATCCTAATTGGGGCTTCTAAAACTTATAAATAGAGCCCTTATCTCCCTTGTCAATCACCACATGATCACACTATAACACACCATTCTCAACACATAACACACCACTCTTCAAGCCTAGTTGTGTAGAGTGTGTGCATCATGAGTGCTCTATTCCATCATTACACATAGGTGCATGGAGAATCTTGAAGTTAGTTATGACATCTAGAGGAGTGGAGTGTATGCCATACTCTTCACCACACTTGTAGCCTACTCTTGTGCATAAATAAGATTTATAGTTTTGGGTGCAATTGTATGATGCAACTACAACTTTTCTCTCCAAATTGACTTGATAAGTTGGCTCATCAGGTTGTTGAAGGTATATTGTCCTTGAAGTTTGTTGTGCCATTTCATGCTTGGTGGTTTGAGGGCTTGTTGAATTGTTTTCCTAAAAGGTCAATTGTAAGAGGGTGCTCGGTGAGAGGGCTCCCCTGACCCTAAGACAATTTGTGTATTGGCAACAAGGTCAAGTTTTGTGTTGTCTCTCTATTTCGCATCAAGCTTTGTGTGCATCTAGTCTTTAAGGCTAAGCCTGAGTTGCTCAAGTTGATTTGTGCTCTTTACCTCTCTCTGTTGTGGTGAATGTTTGTGTTTGGTGTGTGTGGCTATCTTTCATTCCCCTCTCTATTTCTCATCAAGCTTTGTGTGCATCTAGTCTTTAAGGCTAAGCTTGAGTTGCTCAAGTTGATTTGTGCTCTTTACCTCTCTCTGTTGTGGTGAATGTTTGTGTTTGGTGTGTGTGGCTATCTTTCATTCCCCTCTCTTTGTGCGTTTGAGTACAAGGAGATATCACGTGCGTCCTAGTTCGCATCTACAACTAGGTGGTGCCCCTTTTCTTGTTTGGTTTTTGGCTGTGGGTTGTTGTTGTCTCTGATTGTGCTTGCCCCAGCCCCAATTGAGCAGCACGGGAGCCTCGAAGGGTGTTTAGAGGCTGGTCTTCTTGTTGCCCGCCCTGGACCGCCTCAATACCAAGCCCCAACTGTGGAGAGTATACCGATAGAAAGAGAAAGAAGTGAGTATCCCAACACTTCAAAAGATGTGGCTCCAAGAAGAAGGCGGTCTCAACGGTCTCCAACTCCTCCCAAGAGGAAAAGATCACCGCAAAGTCCTCTTTCTCGTAATCTAAGAAGGGAAGAGAGGAATCAAAGGAAGAAAAAGGAGAGAAAGAGGTCACCCTCGTCTCCATCTTCATCATCTCCCTCTTCCTCCGATGAAAGTAGCGGTTGTTCTCCCAAAGAGCCCAAGAGAAGAGGTCATTGCAAATCCTATGATGCATGGAGAAGGTCTGAGAAGCTTAAAAAGTTTAAGGAGGAAGGAAATAACATCTATTTTCTCACCTGTGATGGTACCTTTGGTGCTATGGATAAAATCTTGGCCTTCATCTAGCAATTTGATGCAGTCTTTGGAGATGAGGGCTTCACGAATCATCCTCCCATCTACGTCATGTGGCTATGCACTTTTAGAATTTTGCCAAACAATGGTGGGCTAGCCTACAAGCCAATGGTGAAGCCCCAAACACATGGACGGATAATGAAAAAATTCCTTGCAAGCGATGCCAAAGACAAAGTCCTTACGGAATGGTGAAGCTTGAATCTCTCTCCCTATGAGTCTATCCAAAAATATATAGACAAGTTTTGGGAGTTACATCCCAAAGCCACTGTCTACAGAAAGATAGACTTTGGAGAGAAAAAGCAACATTTTTTTGTGGGTCTCTTGGAAGAAATGGCCAAGTATGTTAACTCAGAAAGGCCTAGCACCATTTTAGAGGTCATACACCATACTACGGTCGCTTCTCAAAACAATTTCCAACAAGGGGCTAAGAGAAATTCTAAGCCCATGGAAATTAAGGATTGAAATGATCCTAGAGGGAAGAACAATACTCAAAATTATTCCAAAGGAAACTTTAGCAACAACAACAATAAAGGAAAGGAGAAAAGAGTCAAAAAGGGAAAGAATTGACTCTCCCCCGAAGGGCTAGAGCGTTATCGTAAAGATAATCAATGTTTCAAGTGCGGGGAGCAAGGACATGCATACCATGCTTTCCCCCAAAGGAATGCATGCAATGAGCATCCTAGGGATTCTAGGGTAGAAGCTTATAAAGAGGATGCTCATTGCAAAGGATCTCCCCTTCCCTATGCTTGGGGAAAGGTGCAAGAGCATGATGCATTTATCTTGTTTGACCTTGGCTCAACTCAAAGCTTCATATCCATGGAGCTCGCCACCAATTTATGCATACAAGCCCATGAGGTGGGAGATGCATTGAAATCTGATGGAGCTTTCAAGGGGCAAGACGTCTCAATGACTCCCTTAATTGGGAAATTGAGGATTCAAGTCCAAAGAATGTGGACAAGGAAGATTTCTTCGCCTCCCCACTCAAGCATGAGGATGTCATCTGTCATAAAAACTAATATCTAACTATCCAAAATGATTTTCTCATATTTAAATGATCATTTAATATGGGAATATAATCGGGAACAAGAGTTAGTATGTTAGAATGTGGTGCCAGACTTATCTCACTCGGGGACCAAGAAGAGAGATGCCTACATCTCTATAAGGGTCAAAAAGGAGATGGTCTACAAAAGAGCAATGTGCAACTAAATTCGGTCATAATTCCTTCCAACCATACGGAGCGAATAAGCACATCTGAGGCCTTGCAGAATAGCTCATTCTCTTGGTATGTTCATCGTTTCTTCCCAACAATATGCACCTTCCAAACCATACTGAGCGAATAAGAACATCCAGTACCACCCAGAGGATCTCATTGCTCCATTCAATTGCACTGGCTAAAACTTCCCTGTCACAAGAATGGCAAGGACTAAGAAGACTGCTAGGATTGTGAGGCCTAACCCTATATCACAACATCCTCCATTAGAATCTCCATCAAAGGCTCCTCCATTAGACCCTATACCAGAGACTCCTCCATTAGACCCTTTATCAAAGCCTCCTCCATTATACCCTTTATCAGAGCCTCCTCCATCAGAGCCTTTATCAGACCCTCTATCAGAGCCTTTATAATAACCCTCTATCACAATATCCTCCATTAGACTCTCCATCAAAGGCTCCTCCATTAGACCCTATATCAGAGCCTCCTCCATTAGACCCTTTATCAGAGCCTCCTCCATTAGAGCCTTTATCAGACCCTCTATCAGATCCTCCTCCATCAGATCCTTTATCAAAACCCCTTGCAACCCAATCACAAAGAACCAAGGGAAATGCAAGGAAGAGGCTTAATCAACAGGTGAAGTCTCTTAAAGAGATAAGGGATGTACAAAAAAGCACTTGTTTTCTTATACCCCGACCTTCCTTCATGAGGGTGGTAATGGAGATATCTGACAGGTTGTGTGGAATGATGAAGACCAAAGTCTTTCAATTTGTGAGGTGGAAGTCACAGGCATTGCTTTACCTACAGGAAGCTGCTAAAGACTTCATCATTGATTTCATGAATGATGGATTTATTGCTACTGTTTTTGCACACAGAGTGACACTGATGACAATGGATTTTGTGCTAGTTTCAAGTCTTAGATATAGATTTGATAAAGTTTTGGAGAAAATCCCCAATCAAGATATGCAATCTTTTCATATTTTGAATATACCCCCAACTAGGACAGCAAGCAAGAAGTTAAGTGTTGTGATTAAGGATGTTAGCCACTTGTACCCAACAAGGAAAGCAAAGGACTCAAAAGAAAGGAAGAATGAAGAGCAGGATAAGGTGAAAAAGGAGGAACATCTTACAGAAGAGTCCATCCTCTCCCAAAAAATCAAATCTCTGATATCTTCCAACTCTTTGGCCTACCATAAAATCACAGGGGACAAATCATAGTGAATGTGTTTATGTCTTGGGAAAAAGAGCACTACTTGAGTATTATTCCTACAGACACAAAAATGCTGGTTAAGCATGACATTGAGATAGGAGATACTATAGTCTTGTGTTCATTGAGGTATGTTTAATATACTTGGTCTATTTTCTTGCAAGCCCTTTTGTCATGTCTATTTTTTTGTACACTCATTTTGTAGATTATTGGTGGAGGAACTCCCTGAAGATATTGGGAGAAAAATCTTCATTCTTGATCCCCTTGTGACACAGTGCCTCTTCAACAAGTAGGGCACACTTGGGCCTTTCTTCAAGGATTTTGACCCACGATGCACTATTGTCATTTACCCATATACTGAAGGGTAGGCTTATTGTCTTTAAATTACCTTCTCATTCTATATTGTTTCTACTTAATTTTTGCTTCTTGCAGGAATCATTGGAGTCTAATCCTTTTCAACTTTTCAGAGAACTATGCAATGTTCATGAACTCGTTGCCAACATTGCATGACAAGAGAAAACTATGAGTATTTTCAAGCATAAAACTCCTATCATTTTCTATTATCATTTTTATTTTCCATTTTAGTGTCATTTGTATTTCTTTTAGTGTTGAAGAGATTATTTTCAATCACTTGAGCAAGACCTATAGTGCACTAAAGCTTGAAGATGAAGGTAGGCCTTTCAAGTTTTTCAATCAAACTGTTCCACTACAGCTGACTGCACATCATGTGGGCAGAGTGTGATTGCAAATGCATGGAGATACATTGAGTCAAAATTTAGAGTAAAAACTCATAGTGTAAGCAACTTTACTTCTATTCTTTACACTTAGATTGTTTTGCACATACGTTTGATTGCAACCTTTTTCAGTTTAATGGCTATACTAATACCTAGGTGCAATGTGTGAGAGAGAAGTTAATATGCCTTATTTTGTCAAGGTCTATCTATGTAAATGATATTGACTCTTCGGTGAAGACCAGGGGCATCAAGAGAAAGGGAGAAGGCACCTTATCAGAAGCTGGACAGAACACTAGTGCATAAGCTTGAGAGGAAGAGAATCCAACTAGTGGGCCTAGGGAAACACACCAAGGTAGAGTACACAAGAAGATAAAAGAAGGGAAACAAGAAGGGAGAGCCATTTCACTCTCCTTTGAAGTTCAAACCACAAGGACAAAAGCCCAAAAGGGCCAAAGGCCAAAATTCAATCACCATTGAAATTCCCATTCCAACCTAAAGAAAAGAGAACAAAAGTTAAAAGGGCCATGGATTTTTCTTAATACATATGTACATGCCTTTTGTACAAGCTATACTGTAAATTTTGAGAAATCAATGAGTACATGCTTTTTGTACAAGCTATATTGTACTTTTTGAGAAATCAATCAATGTAAATCATATACTTATGAAAAAGAATTTCAAAGTTATTGAATCTTTGTTACACGTTTAAATTATTGAATCAAGTACATTTACCTTAAATGAAGCCAAACAAAGATTCTCGAAACAAGTTTATTTATCAATAGGCATTGGAAATTACAAAAGAGAAGATTCTAGACTAGTGTTTCCTACTCATATTCAAAAGTAACAGTCTTTGGAGGGAGAAATGTTGTACTTGATGTTGTATTCGCTGCTCTAGAATTGACTACAACACCATCTATCTTAAATCTATACTCAGGAGATGTCTCATCAAGAAACTCAAGTGAATCTCTTATATCCTGTAATTTCCAATTACTAGAAACAATTAGCCTCCTAGGTCCAAGGAAAGGGTGGACTGTGATCTGCAATTCAAACTCTAGACAATCCTCCTCTGAATCTAGGGGGGTCCAATTACCTAGCTTTCTCCTCCATCTCCTATAATCATAGCCTAGTACTAAAGACTGACAAGCTATCTGATAGGAGATGGACAACGAGTTTGGACTTACCCTACAAATGATAGTGTCACCAATAAGAAAAGTTTCTTTGGACTTCCAGTTCTCTCCAAGTATAGAGTCCACCTCAGCTGTAGGTAATCTTTTGTTCAATCACATGGTACGTGTTTTGTGAAAATCCAAAAATTTGAAACATGCCGCAAAGACATGTATAAGTAAGAACCACCATATTTTGATCCTCCTTGATATCCTTTCTGGTGTCATTGCTTTTAGGATATCATTTTTGAACCTGGATTTAAAACTTTCCATTGTACATTGATCAAGAACTGTCCACTCCAATGACCTTATGGTAGGTTCTAGAAGCTCTTGCAACACTCCATATCCACTCTCGAGGGTTGGCACCCTATACTCTACAAAATAGACAAACATGTTTATTGTTTTGTAAAAAGGCGATGGCTTCTCTATGCACATAACATCGGCAATTTCTTTATGGATGGCTTTGAAAGTGCCATTGAAACTTTCTTTTTCCACTCCACTGTTGTTGATGGAAAAAATATATCCATAAAATTAAGATTCATTGTGAGATACCATAACGTACAAATAAGACTCCACATTGCAAAATTACATATGTGCACTTATAATATGAAGTTAGATGCCAACCATGTTTGAGCACCCTTGGCTAAGTAGACATGTTGAACTCTTGCAAATGAGCCATTGTATGATACTTTGAATGCAAGAATGCGGCCCTTCCAATGATTCTTCATTTCATTCCACTTGGCATTCTTGACTTTGTCTGCACCTTTACAAGATGGAAGCATGGTCACCCTGTCATTTACATGGTAGCACATTGGTTTCCAAAGGTCATCTTCTTTCATATTGTAAAGGTTTCAAGAGGTTACTTCATTAGCAGGAAAATGTGAGGAAGGTGAAGCCGTGAAAACTAAGAGAGAGAGAGAGAGAGAGAGAGAGAGAGAGAGAGAGAGAGAGAGAGAGAGAGAGAGAGAGAGAGAGAGAAAATTGCAATGAGAACAGAACCGCTTTCAAAATGAGAGAAAAACCAAAAGTGTGGCAAAATAAAAAGTGCCAACATTTCAAACCGTCTCTTTTTGGTCATTAACATCCTTGATTTCAGTGTCTAAACGTCAATTTCTAATCTTCTTACATTCACATTCTCAAGGAAAACATGTCCTAGAGAATGTAAGAAGGATCATCGTATTTTGTGCCGAAACTTTAAAATTTGGAGGTTCTTAGCTAAAAGCGTCTTGAAAATGCCAAGTTAGAGGATACATGGATGCCATACTTTTGTTTACATGTCATCTTCCTGTTCGCTAGAAGAACGTAGCAAAAAGTCCATTTTTGCCCGTTTTTGGCTCTAATGCTAGGGTGATTGATAATTATTGTTGGTCATTGTAGCTATGCTACGATGGAACCCCCAACAATTGGCGCCATTTTTGGGGATCGAAGCAACCTAAACCCGAAAAAACCCAAAGAGACAATTTAAAATCCCTTACTTCCTCTAGATTCTATCTAGAGTAACATACCTTCTAACTTAAACACCATTGAAAGGTACTTGAGAGTAGGGATACTAGGTAGGGACCTTGGGAGCATTGGGATAGTTGGACGGGGTTTTGGAAAGTATCCTTGAGATTAGAGAGTAATCCGTAAGGATACCACCAAGTTAAATTAGAGTTTAAAGGCTTTAAGGGGGGGAGTACAATCTTTCAATTTTTGTACCCTTTCATGATCATTGTAGGAGTAGATTAAGTAAATACTGTCAGGATAGCTCTTGATGAAAAACTAATCCAAAAAAAGAACAAAATAGTCAAAAGCTATGTTTGGTGCACCAAAGATAGACATGTGGAATTTTGAGGTAAACTGGTGATACAGAAGTCTGTGAAGCAAGTACAATCCCAGAACATGAAATCTGTGACCATAAAGGGGAGAAATCCACCTTAAACTTAATTGCTAGACTTGTGAGAATTGGAGAAAAGGGCACTCAAATTAATCAAGACATCAAACCATCAGTTGTACACCTATAAAAATAAATGGGAACCCATTGAAAAGGGAAAAGCGGGTAGCAGAGTCAAATCTAGAACATTCTATCTTTGGCATGCCAAAGATAGACAGGTCTCCAAAAAGGTAATTTTTGCTAAAACCACTTAGGAAAAGATATAAGGGGCCAATTAAAGACCACCACTGAACAAAAATTGAGCAAGAATTCAAAAAGGAAAAGCACCAAAACCTGGTAAAGATACTACTAGTGGGCAAAAAGCACCAAAACCTGGTAAAGATACTACTAGTGGGTGAAGATATTACTAGTGGGCAAAAAACTTGATAGAGGTTTTGATATTACTCCAAACTAAGTGAAATCCATAAGGAAGGCTTGTGACCACTAGTAAAGACCTTGGAAAGATTCCATAGTCCAAAATTAGCCAAATTAAGAAGAATTTATCTTTGGTGTGCTAAAGATAAAACTCTTGAGATAAGTTGATTTTTTAAGCTTTCTCACTAGGGATATCATTTGTCAAAGGCTATAACCAAAACCAAGGGTTGATATTGTGATTTGATCTTGAAACAGAGCAAATGTATCTTTGGCATGCTAAAGATAAACAATACCCAAAAATGAAAATTTCTTTTGAACTTGTGCTAGATGCAAAGATTGGTCTACTTAAAGTATTACTAAGACAATTGGGTACTACATACTGCACAAAGCTTTTTTGTATAGGCAATCAAAGTGGACTTGGGACCAACACAACAAGAAATTGATCAATCAAGGACTCTTGTACCAGGCTTGAGAGTCTTTGTGAATTCAAAGTTCAAATCTTTATGAACCTAAGATCTAGTAGAGTGCTTATCAAAAATCTAGGAGATAGTGGGAGTAGGGCTTCAACCAAAGAGAGTGTAAACCAAGAGAATAGGCTTCCACCTATACTAAAGGAAGTACAAGATACTTACTTTGACACTGTCTCAAAAATGTCATCACAAACATCATCGGAGATTGGGGGATCTAGGAATCCCATGCGTTATCGCATTGTTCTGACTTTTTTAAAACAGAATGATCACGGCGGGGATTTTATCTACTTTGATGCTGAAGATCAACCCTGTGTCAGGATTGATGATCATGATATGGATTTCAAGGCAGAAGCTAGGACCAACCACCAAGGGAACTCTTACATGGATCCTAAGGGAACTATGTATGTCATAATGGAAAACCAAGACTTGGTGCATACATGGGGAAATTGGATAGAAAATCCGAAACAAAATGAAGATGTTATGGAAGCACCACCTTCCATTGGGCAAATGGACTACAAGTTAGTCAATTTGGATATCATGAGGTGATTAAAAATCAATAATGAAAGTTTGGGAGTGTATTATTGGGACAATGTAGAGTCGAGGGACTTGTTATGGGTAAAAGATGCCAAACCTATAACCCTACATGATAGCAAAATCATCTACATCTTCAAACAAGATGGTGGGGCAATGCCTATGTTCAAATTTTGAAACAAATACAATAATGGGTCTACATCAATGTCTCCTGAGGGTATAGAGGCTACATTGTACCAAGGGTAATCATCAGTAAGACACTACATGCCAAAAAGGGGTAGAACAAAAGTGCCACAAACTTCTACAAATAGTATGCATAATGCACGGGGATCAACAATCAATCAAACCCAATTCCAAGAGCTTGATGGCTTGATATCTAAAGAATAGATCAGTGGAGACAATCGAGCACATCCTAACCCAAACGAAACTGGTGACATGAGAACCGAAAGCGGGTTCAATGAGTCACACCGAGCAACAACCCTGTTTTATGATTTAGAGCCTATTGCGTCTATGTCTACAAGAACAAGACATACATCACATCGGCAAGTGACACCAGCGGGTTTTCCCAAATGGATGAAGAAATATGACGGAAATGGGGATCCACACAATCACTTGGCCACATTTAGACAATTCCACAGAGCTGAGAAAGTGTATGATTTTCACACTCAATATGAGGGATTTGGACTAACCTTGGAAGGGAAAGCTCTAACATGGGTTCAAAATTTAGAACACGGCACCATTAGTGACTTGACCACCCTAGCAAGCAGAATTGTTGTTGCTTTTTCTAAAACTGGGATCAAACACAATATTGTAGCCCAAATATACAGTTTCAAACAGAAATCAAGGGAAACTATATGAGATTGCACGAGTAGATTCAAACAATATGTAGCGACATACCCAAGTAAAGAACTTCGAGGACAAGAAAGATTAGTCTCTTTGTTCTTGGAGGGGTTAACCATAAAAAATTTGCACACAAGCCTATATAGCATGAAACTAAATTGGAAATTCCCCCTAACTTTGCGCTACACTATCCGCCGCTCCACTGCACACCATCTTGCCAACCACGTCCGAGCCCCACCTACTTGCACACATCACGCACCAGCGCATACCCCCACCCCCTGTTGCATTTTTTATTTATTTTTTACTTTTATGATTGTTTGTTTTTAAAAGGTTGACTTTTCCATTTTTGTTTTACTTTACTTTTATTTTCATTTTTATTTCATTTAGTTAGTTCTTCTTTTATTTCATTTTATTTTGTTTTTATTTTCATTTTATTTAATCTTTATTTTAGTTTAATTTTATTAAAAAGAAACAAAAACCAAAAAACATAAAAAACAATTTAAAAATCACAAAAAGTCATTAAAATCTAAATAAATCCAAAACATAAAAATCCCAAAAATATACATTTTATTAAAAACCATAAAAAATTTAAAAAAAGTCATTAAATATCAAAAAACATTTTAAAAAATAACCATAAAATCAAATAAAAACCAAAAAATAGAAAATTCAAATAAAATTAAAATACCATTAAAAAATTTACAAAAATTTTAAAATAAAATCACAAAAAATATAAAAATGATAAAATTTTTGAAAAGTTAACCAAAAATTTTAAACATCCCAAAAGTCTTAAAAACATTAAAAAAAATTGTATTTCTTTTTCTCACTTTCTTTGCGAGCTCCTTTCACATTAAAGTTATTGACATTTATACCTAAGGAATTCTAAATACCCAGTGGTTGGTTCACATGGACCTTTACAATTGTCATGATAAAATTACAACTCAGGGAATTGACCTGCTACTCTAGAATCACAATTTACATAGAGTATCACTACACTAGCTCGACAAAATAATAGACTATAAATGTGGTGTCCGGCTACGTGTCCGGCCAAGTGGGCACCCATTCGATCTGTCTCGTAATAGTGCTAGTGATGAATGATGTGAAATAGTGGTCAAGCCGGCATATAGCTTGATATCTCAACACTCCCCCTCAAGCTCAATGCCATATATCATACTTTGAGAATCCCTCAAAATCATAATAGCTTCTTCATGCCCAAGGCCTTGGTGAAAAGGTTGTCTACGTGATCCTCTGTGTGGACATAGAGAAGATCAATGTCACCATCCAAGACCCTCTCCAAGAATTAATGAAGTGGTAGTGAGCCTCTATGTGTTTCTGTGTACATGAAACATCAATTTTGTGCCAATCAGATGCTACTAACATTGTGCCTCTACAATTGCAACCTTGTGAACAAAAGCCAAAATTTGATGTGTAGTTGTAACTCCTACTCCATTAATAATAACTTTAAATTTGTTCCCTCATCTATGATAATTTCCTTGATAGAAGGTGCTTCACTAAAACTGATATAACCATATGCAAAAAGAAATCTCCAAGCTGCATCAAAAAGAGCCTTGTGTTGACTTCGTATGCATTCCAAGACCTGCGCCTTATCCAGTGATAAGTGGCCAAGATGTGATTCCTAACTTTTATGTTCATTCATATGTTGCTTGTTTAGGGCCCACGAAGCTATCCAAGGTTGCCTTCTCAAAACTATCATTTGCATTTTTGACATGGTCCTCATTAGAGTCTTGATTTACAACCATGACAATATCTTTGTTGCTATAGAGCTTGTTCATGTTGTGCATATTGATGTCCTCACCCTCAAACTTACTAGTGAAAAGCCCTCTGTAGGCTAGCTAGTCTCTTCTTCTTTAAAATGGCTTTGTTGTGATTCATGTGGGGCTTTAATAGTAGAGAAAATGTAGAGAAAAATGCAAATGAAGCTCTACGTTGCTTTCCAGATGACATCACTAATCACCTATACTTGCACCTTGAAAGCATGTGGCACTACTTAAGATGCCAATCTGTTGTCCCTTGGAGTGCATTCATACTGAGAACAAGGGCAAGGCCAAGAAGCTTTGGGCTGTTTTTTGTAGATGCTAAGTGAAGTCCTATAAGTGAGTGCGGTAGCATATAGATGATAGCCTTGAACTCTAGGGTAAGCTAGTGGCCATTAGTACTCTAGGGTAAGCTAGTGGCCATTAGTACTCTAGGGCCATTGATACTCTAGGGTAAGCTAGTGGCCATTAGTACTGTAGGGGAATTTTTCTATGCTTTCTTGCAAAAAATATATTTTCCAATTATAATCTCATAATTCCTTTTTTGGAGGCCAAGGTCCCAAACCCCATGCCACTAATTCTTGGCTAGTAACACCTTTCATTAGAATGCGACTTCTAGCCATATTAGTTGAGGCTATAAAATTTGAAAATAGAGGCCATGGTTGATACAATACACATAATGATTGACGTGGAGAAGATGGGATGGCCCCATATTTATGCACCTTGATGTGTGGAATGCACTTATAGCTAGATATGTACAGCACATACTTAATGATGAGACCCTAAGTTGCTACAAAAAAATTCAAGAAGAGGCTCCAACCTATACTTTGTACAACCGCTAGTTTAGGAATCCGGATGGCTATGTCCCTATCATCTATAGATGAACCATGTGTCTTAGCATCACACCTAATCATCACCTAGCATGATCATATCAAAGAACTCCATATAACTCATCTCTACCTGTGTCTCTAGGGAGTAGACATCCTCTACCTCTGTCTACCAAGACTCTGACAACATCCTCGAGAAATCCTTTGCTACCTCTACCTCTACGAAGTGCATTGAGATGTCCTACATAGCTAGATACTCTATCACTTGAGCATACTAGAGCTCATCTACGAAGTAGACACAACTCATCTCTTGCTCATCATATGTTAGTGTCGCAAAATTGAGACTTGTACCTGAAAAGCGTGTAGTGGGTAAACAACGTAGGATCTAGCTCCTCGTGCAATGAATAGGCAACCCAATTGCATGCAAACGATGCTCTCCAAGAAGTACCTAGAAACCACGGTATCTCGAGCATCTCATTGAGATCAAGCTTTGTACAATCTCTAAGTAAGATATGTATCATCAGAAACAATGAGACACAAGTTTTGGAACTAAATTTTGAGTTCGAACGAGCAAGTTCAAGCATATTCAATTTTTAGGCTAAAAACTTATTCAAGTTGTTTTGCTTGCATTTACCCAAATCAGGTCGAGCGAAAGACTTTGATTCCTATAAACGGAATCCTTAGGTTATACATTTTATCATGATTCATCAAAGCAATCAGAAAGCATTATGCATTTTCTCTCGTCTCTGTGAAGAACTCACTTGGGTATCAAACACCCACAATTTAAGAATACTTCCACATTTTTGTAGTTTGCATGTGACCATTGTATTAGATTCTTAATACAACAATTGTACGTTGGGTAAACTTGCGTTATCGTTCATTTCTCTTTGAGTCTTTCTACTCAATATACTCTCATCTTTGTTTTCAATTTTGCAAGTAGACAATCATCAACAAAAGTTCTCGGTGGTGTGTTATAGTGTGTTTGTAGCATAGATGACGTGTCACTCTGCATCCATGCTACATATTCTAGATGGATCTCCACCATATCTGGGTAGTTTCCTTGATCGAGGACATGTAGTACCTTGGGAATAAGCACAATATAGTGCATAGTCCACTTTGTTGGTAGTCCCTTGACTATTGATCCATTAAAGAGCTTCCCATTGAAGGGGATGATTGTGTCTGCAACACAGATCAGGTGCTCACTCTACATGCCTATGTGGTTTGTGTAGAGTCTATATTGAATATGATGGATGTCACTCTACACCATATCTGATGTAACAAAAGTAGATATGGTTGGGTATGACGAGGCCCTGGTATAGGGGGCTATCTTGCAATGGGAAAGAGCCTCTGCACAGTCATGCCATTTTTTGGGATCCTCGATAGGAGTGACTAAATATAAGTGAGACTCTCGTAGTCTGCACCAGCCTCCTGTAGAATCTCTACTCATCAATAAATGGACGAGGTTGAGCTCACGTTCCTTCACAAACCTCGCTTTTTATTATAGGTAAATGTCTGTATATGCAAGCAATCATCTTGCTTGGTGCCCTTGCCTAGTGCACAATGTGCATGTTGGCATCGTTATTGCTCTCTGCACTCATCATCATACCGTCTTTTCTAAAGCGTAGTTCCAAAGTGTAGAGTAGTGCATGTGTGTCGGGGGGTGTGTAAATTGAATAAGATGTGTAGTTTGGAAGAGAACCGAGTGTATCAAGCATGGCTTCTTGGTCTAGCTAACATACTCCTCGATATACATGCTATGAGTACGTGTCATAGAGATCATGTGTGAAGTGTATGGTGGTACGAGGGGTCCAGGTTGTTGGTGTTTATGTAGGTCCAGTGCTATCAAAAGAGATAAGTTTGTGCATTGATTTTGAGCACAACTTTGAATCAAGGCATGGTCTTTACGCACGCACCTAAACACCCCTAGGGCCTAGCTTGTCTACATCTTGGTTTAAGCTATCATTTTAAGGTGAGCACAAAAAGCAAGTTGATCATGCTCCACAAATTTCCATGTACAGTATAGACTGTGGAGATTATTTAAAGGCAATGCCCGTTCCCAAAAACATGGTCTAGGTAATTCTCGAAGGCACTTGAAGCTAGCCATGAGATGATTCTGATACCGATCTTATTATACTGTCATCACATTCAAAGCATATAGCCAAACCTAATCCACGATCACGATAACTCTTTTGTCATCCTATTTGAAGCTTGTCGTTGGGCAAATGAGCAAGCATGCAGTAATCAATCGCATTATTTGTAATATCTATTTAGATGGAAGCACTACAAGAGGCTATTCATATTAGCGACGCTCACACAGCGACGCTCAAAAAAAAATTTCCCGGCGTCGCTATGAGCATCGCAAATTTCTTTGTAAATTTGCGACGCTCATAACGACGCCGACTGGGCTAAAAAAATAACAGAGCGCGCCCAAAAACTCAGATCTCATATCTAAGTTTTTCGGCGCCCTCAAGCAAGGAGCAGATAACGCTCTCCCTCCCTCCCTCTCTCTCTCTCTCTCTCTCTCTCTCTTTCTTCTCCACACACACACACACACACAAACACACACGAGGAGAGGAAGGAGAGCCAGGTATGCTCCTTCCCTCTCCTCACTCTCATGTTCCCTTCCCCTCTTTCTCTCTCCCTCTCTCTCTCTCTCACACACACACATACACACACATAGTGTTTTTGAGAGAGAGAGAGAGAGAGAGAGAGAGAGAGAGAGAGAGAGAGTACAAACATAAACAAAAACGCACACACACATACATAAACAAAGAATGCACACACACATTGAGAGAGGAAAAGAGAGAGAGAGCATGCATAAACAAAAAACGCACGCATTGAGAGAGGAAAAGAGAGAGAGAACATGCATAAACAAAAAACGCACACATTGAGAGAGGAAAAGAGAGAGAAAACATGCATACGATCCAAAAACACGCACACACATTGAGAGAGAAAGAGAGAGAAACTAATTTAACGTCGTAGAAAACTAATTAAAATTAAAAGACCTAAAGATCTAGCCGACGAGGAGTTGAACTCAAGACCTATTATTCAAGAGGGAAATGGCATAACCAATCTATCATACTTGGCATGGGTGAGAGAAAGGTTATACCATTTATCTCTTTTTATTGGCACACACATCCACACACGCGCACACACACAAGAAGAAGAGAGTTATAACGTCGTAGGAAACTATCCTAAAAGACGTTAAAGATTAGGTTAGATGTAGACTTACGTTAAATTAGATTTAGGTTTATTAAAGTTAAATTAGATTAGATTTAGGTTTATTTTTAATTAGATTTATGTTTATTTATGCTAGATTTAGATTTACGTTATATTAGATTAGATTTAGGTCTCCATAGACTGCGATGCCTGCATGAAGCGGGTGAAGAAAGCCCTCAATGGAATATAGGGTATTGCTGCCTTCACTCATGGTGGGCTCCGTCGATCCAAAAGTACTGGTGAAATGTCTTCAGAAGATAGGGAAGAAGGTGGATCTTTAGGGCGGCAAGAGTCACTACATCCCCGACACAATGACCATCTAGACAACCTCTAGTCATTCAACAACAACTTCAAAGTTAGTAACAAGAGCAAGAACGGTCTAAAGGGCCAATTGCTGTCGTCAGATGTGGATGGAGATGAGGCAGTGTCACCGCCGAAAGTTAACTCTCACATCTTTAGTGACGAGAATGCCAACTCTTGCCGAGTTATGTGAAAAATTATGTGTTAAATCAGTTTTAAGATTCTTATAATCCCTGTTAGTTTAGTTCTTTGTTTTTAATATAACATAATTTACGTTAGATTTAGATTTATGTTATATTAGATTAGACTTAGGTTTATTTAGGTTTACCCCTACACACACACACACACACAAGAAGAAGAGAGTTTTAACGTCGTAGGAAACTATCCCAAAAGACGTTAAAGATTAGGTTAGATGTAGACTTACGTTAAATTAGATTTAGGTTTATTTTTAGTTAGATTTACGTTTATTTAGATTTATGCTTATTTACGTTAGATCGAGTCCACGCAAGAATTACTTATGGTTTAGGGTTTAGAGTTAGACGAACAGTGAAAAGATCTACTGTGAAAAGATGTTAAGATGCTGTGAAGTGCTACAGCTAGAGAAGAGGCAAAGGGGTTTTGTCCACTACATGCAGTATCATGTAGACGTGGGTCTGTAGATTTCTTGTACCCACAAATATAGGTATTGACCAATAAAGACGAGATTATAACCCGGTGGTTCTGATCTCCGTGCACCTCTAGACCGAGGTGTGCGGGGATTGGACATGACTAGAGAATGTGAGGTAAAGAGAGAGAGAGAGAGAGAGAGAGAGAGAGAGAGAGAGAGAGAGAGAGAGAGATAAGACGAAGAATGCCAATAGAATATTAAATTTGTTGTCCAGGTTATAAGATTTTTATCCTCATTATGAGTAGTGACGAGGATGTGGGACCGTCCAACCGAAACACCTATCTCTCAACGAGGGTCTTATGTCCTTGTAATCAATGCAAGCATGCTGTGCGACGGACAAGACGTGTTTCTTTGCAGCACGTTCGTGAATTTGGCGAGTTCGATCCATCTATTATAGATCGAGTTGTTGCCAATTATAACTCGTCGGACTCTGACGCTGGCCAACAAGCAGCAATCTTGCAACCCAATAGATGTGTTCGCAGGCGCTTTGGTCAAGCAGCATATGTGAGGCCACAAGATGTAGCCTCTGACAGCTCGGGGGATGATCATGTAGAGCACATTCCCAACGAGGCAATGTTTGAGCCCGAGATTGATGAAATGATCGAGACGATCATGGATTCAGAAAGGCTTATTTATGATGATATGAAAAGTGAAGCCGATACGCCATTGTATAATGGAGCACGTATGTCTAGATTGAAAGCACTCCTGGTTCTTCTCAACATGCAGGCAAAGTTTGGATGGAGTGACACTAGCGTCACAGCGCTTTTCAGGTGATCTATTACAATTAGTTTACTTTAACAAAACTCTAAATGTATAATGATCTGATAGATTTTTACACGACTGTATCGTATTTTTATGTTGTGTAGATTTCTTAAAGAGCACATACTACCAGCTGACAATGTGATGCCAGATTCCCGAGATGAAGCAAGAAAGATTTTGCGAAACTTAGGGATGGATTACAATTCTATCCACGCTTGTCCTATTGACTGCATTCTTTTCAGAATACATAGACATGGATAAGTGTCCAAAATGTGATTCCGAAAGATATCGAGTAGATCTCCATGGGACAAAAATTCCAAAAAAGGTTTTGGGACATTTTCCTCTGCTTCCTCGCATCAAGCATTTCTTCGAATGTAAGTCCATGGCCGCCCTAGCATCATGGCATGAGGAGAATAAATCTTCGGATGGTGTGCTACGAATTCCTGCAGATTGCGCAGCCTGGAAACATATAGATGGAACATGGTTGGATTTTGCCAGGGAAGCTCAAAATTTGCGCTTAGGCCTGGCTATGGATGGTGTAAATCCATTTGGTCAAAGATCAACATCTTACAGTGTATGGCCCGTTGTCATCGTCAACTACAACATTCCCCCGTGGTTGACTACGAAGAAGAGGCACCTATGGCTAAGCTTGATTGTGCCAGGGTGATATAAAGTGGAGAATATGGATGTGTATCTTCGTCCACTATTGGAAGAGCTACAACAATTGTGGATTGGCATAGAGGTGGTGGATATGAGCCGACGCACAGGATGACGGAATGCTTTGATCAGAGGCATTCTAATGTGGACCATGCATGACTATCCCGGGCTAAGAGAATGCTCAGGTGATCTATTGACACTCCTCACTCAGACACTGTAAATCTTGTTTTTTCCCATAGTTGATCTATTATCATGTGTATACATGCATTGCTTCAAACAAGCGGATACAGAGCAATATTGGCCGCAAACAGCATTTGATGGATCGATAAAACTCCCTAAAGCACCATGGATTTTCACAGGAGCCCAAGAACGCAAAGTAAAAGAGACCATTTGATCTTTGCGAACCCCCACTGGCGTAATGCACTCGCTCCGAACGTGTTTTACTAAAGACGGAAAGCTTACCGGTTTGAAGTCACACGATTGGCATAAAATGTGTCAGGTACGTTCATAATGGACTTTAATATCGTTCCATAAAATGTGGACTTTAATATCATTGCTGCACATACTTTACAGTTTATTTTACCGGTTGCCATTGAGGGATGTTTGTCTCTCGACATCCGTAACACAATCTACAAACTTGCAAAGCTGGTGCAATGGATCTCACAAAAGGAGATCAACGTAGACTCCATACCATTCGCCAAACTAAATGCTGCGGAGCTTGTGTGCATGTTTGAGAAACATTTTCCTACTACCATGCTAACCATTCAGGTGCATCTTCTTGTTCACATAGTTGATGAGGTGGAAATAGCTGGCACAGTTCATTCCAGATGGATGTTCTTCTTAGAACGTTTCATGAAAACGCTTAAGGGATATGTGCGTCAAAAGGAACGTCCGGAGGGTAGCATGGCAGAAGGTTGGTTGGTATCAGAGTCCCTAGTGTACATTGGAGAGTGGCTAGACGGATTTGATAAAGCCCGGGACACTCTATGGCGAACCATAGATGATGAGCGCATATCTGGGATTGTCATGTGCAATCTCGGTGTTGAGAAGAAGATGACGGAAGATCTAGAGGCTAAAATCAACCGATTTTGCATGCTTCACAATCCAGTGATGCAAAAGTGGATTTCACAATATGCGGATGCAAAGCAAGAGCGACAAAGGGCACGGATCGAGTGGAGACAGGGAAGACAACCACCGATGCACTATCCGATGGGTCTGGAGAGCCTACCAACCTTCATGAGCTTAAGATGGTTGCACAACCAATTGAAAAGTGCACAACAATGCGGTGACGAAGTGACTGAGGAAGAGTTATGCTGAGTTATGCGAGGATGAGAGAGATATCTCTTAAAGCCACAAATATTGTATTTGAACAATTTTGCTCCGTGTTGTAAAAGCCCTGGCTCTCTAAGTACCTTCCATGGTGTATAACGCTCTTTTCTACTCGTGCTCACATCTTTTGATTGAAAATTCTAAGTTTTCGACTTGCCTCTTCTATCACTCAATTCATTGAGTAATTGTATTTAATGGTCTTTGCGTCATTGTCTACTCTATTAATTCAATATTAAGTTTAAATATTCGTGTGTTTAATGCAGGTATGGATGATGAGGAGTTTCTTTCTTCTTTGTCACCGCAGCAGAGACAGTGGTACGTGGAGCGTCATCGCTCTCGCGCATCATCGCGCGTTCCTACTCCATCCGCATCTCCCTCTCTTTCGGAGCATTCGGCGCGCTCCGAAGCTTCGGCGTCGACGAGACGATCTTCACACTCGTCTAGACACCGGCGCTCTAGTGGTGGCAGTGGCGGTTGTTGTGGGGATTCCGCCGCCGATGCCTCCACACCGCCTCGTGTTCGACGAGGCTCTTTACCCTCCCCTTCTTTGCCCGCCCCCACACCAGCCACAGCATCGCCATCTACGCCAGGTTTTGCGCGGCTGACTGTTCCTAGCAGCTACACACCTCTACCTACTCCGCCAGGAGCCACCCCACTCGACACTCCTCGCTTCGGGGCCCAGACGCCGGTGGAGACACCTGACGTCCGTACCCCCATCGACACGCCGCTAGAGACCCCTGCCGGGACACCCAGGTTCACGCGTCACCGGCCAGAGGGCTTGCCTTACTCCGTCGACTTCAGCGGCGGCATCATCATGGATGATGACGGTAAGAAGGTGATCTCGCGCATGCGTGGTCTTTGCTCTCAACTGTTTAGACACTACATACTAAACAAATGGAGTGAAGTACCAAGTGATTTAAAAAACAGAGTCATCAGCATACTTCATGATGAGTTTCCCGTTCCAACACGGGATCAGCGCTTCAATGAAGACCTAATGAAGATTCGAATGCGCGAATACTGCAAACACAAGCGTTCCGAAGTGCAAAAAGCAATCAAGAATGGGTGGAACAGGCCAGATTGGCTGGCCAAAGAAGATTGGAAGAATGCGAAGAAAGCAGCGCGCGAGAATCCTGACAAGTGGAAGCAACAAAAGGATGCAGCCAGAGCGCGAGTAGAGGCAGGGAGCTCGCACCACTTGGGGAGCGGTGGATGGGCATCATTTGAGGCCGATTTTGTAAGTGTTTTTGCATTGCTCTTTATGTTCTATAGTTTAGGGTTTATGAGTTTTTTAATTCTAACATAATGAAATCTTTGTATGTTTTGACAGTGGTCGATGACAGGACGTGATCCCACACCGTACGAGCGCGAGTACGCAGGCAGGAAGGGCTTAAACGCCCTGATGGACATTCTCTGTTCTCGCGGCGGCATGGTTAGTATTAGGGTTTACTCTTTTCTATTTTTTGTATTGTTTTATAAATGTCGTTATATGTTTATACTTACTGAAAGCTGTCTTATTGTCTTTTTTTGCAGAATCCGACAGATACGCCGCTTGGACGCGATGAGACGTCTGACTAGACGACGTCAGTTTAGCCGTAGCTAGATAGCATTAGTTTAGGGTTTCTCATAGCTTATGTATCATGAGAGGGATTTTATACGTCTTTTTGAACCATGTATATTATTACATTTGTCACCGCAGTTCCTTTTGCCAATCAATTCTTTATGCCTATGATGTTATACAATTGTCATTATTACATTTGCCAATCAATTCATTTTGCCTATGATGTGTACAATTGTCAATTTTACGCTTGTCAATTTTGCAAACAATGCGTCTTGTGGGTGACTATTTTGGGTCTATTATCTACCCTTGCACTTTTTTTAAAAAGTGAATCAAGTACAATATGGTTGATGGGTGGCAGGGCATTCAATGCCTTGTCACCAAAAAAAATTTCTCTCGGGCGTCGCTATAACCGTCGCTATTTATGGCTCTGTAGCGTTGCTATAGTCTTCTGTGTAAACGTCGCTATAACCGTCGCTATATAGCGACGCTTATAGCGACGCATTTAGCGACGCCTATAGCGACGCTCTCGTAGCGACGGTTTTAGCGACGTCGGGGGTTATAAAAACCCAGTGTATTTCCGTCGCTAACAGCGTCACAAGAGCACACAACCTCTTGTAGTGAAGACAGATAACACCTTGTCCTCCATCAATCGTAGGATATTATTGTCAATGCAAACACAAGTGGGTTGTTCAAGGTGTCCAATGGCCTTTGGGAGAAGGCCATGAACAAGTTACGAGAATGAGGTATCTACGAAGGTGGTGCTCAAGTTTTGAATGGACATTCATAATGCAAAAAGAAATTCCTATTGGCACCCAAGCGGTGATCCCTTGAAAAAACAAAATAAGAATTCACAATGGCCTACACAAGAGGATGAGAAAGAGTGGGTGACCAGCTACTCAATGCTTCTCTTTATAGAAATAGGGGAAAAAAATATCAATTCTCTCTCAGAGTGGCCTACATACAGATAAAAGGATACCCCTCTTAAATAGTTCCATGTTGTTCTACAGCAGAAAAAACTCATTTAAGTTATGGTCCAAGGCTCCGCCTCCAATAATCAGTAGAAATTGTTGCATGCTAGCTTCGTGACTGAATGGCATCCCCACCTCCATGAGGGATTGATGGTCCAAGATTTCCAACAAATGTCAGCCGTTCGATTCCTTGGGGAGAAAAAACATGGATGCTTGAGAGTTCAAACTCACCACCCCCTAGTGCCAAGAGCATGGTTGTTCCATCATGCTAGTACAAGTGTTTGATGGGTATTACAAATCTATAGTTCATAATGTGTATTTTTATGTTCTCAGCCTGCACAGTTCACATAAAAGCTCACAACGAGCTAACAATATACGGTTCACAATTAGATCGACGACCAAGATCAGTGGCCACTTCATGATACCTAATATGAACCATAGATCCCTTGTGGAGATGGGTAGCATAATTACTAGTAAGCACACTTGGGTGCAAGGCTAAAAATTGCAAGGTACCCTTGCTCTTCCTTGAGAAGTGCAACTCTCAGGAGTACCCTTCCCAGAGAAAGGGCTATGAGACAATCCGGCATTCATAGTGCAGGGAAGTTTTTTTTTTTTCTTTTGCAAAAACGAGATCCTTCTATTAGTTAAAAATTGCCCATTGGGCTACAACACCCCCCAAGGGAAAGATACATGAGGGGAGACTCTCCCAATTGGAAACAGTATGTACAAATGTAGGCTAAATTAGGAGATAGGGGGTGGGAATAGCCACATTGGTGGGCGGTAATGCCAACAAGGGGACCGCCCAAACTCCATATTGTAGGAAGGCCTGTTGACGCTCCCTCATGCTATCAAAACCACCCTGAAGCTGGTCAAACTGGCCTCTCAAGGTGTGTATGAGCTCTAGCCAAATGTCTTATACTATGTTTGCAGGTGGAACTGATCTGAGCTAAAAAATGCAAAAGCAGCGGATCCACCATATGAACCACACTGTCAAGCTACTACTGTGGGCCCATCGGCTATCTACCTCCTGTCTCCTGTCCTGGGGTGACCATCCTGGATCTCAATTATCATGCTGATTGACTTTGTCTCACACTGGAGTGCTGGGCACGTGAGGGTAGACCATGCTTCCGAGCCCCAAGTGAACTATCTGGCGAAGAATCCATAGCCATATCTATGGGGCAGTCCCAAAGGTAATTCCTTTGTGTCTCTCTATGGTGGCCACCTGCTGTGCATGCTAAGAAGTGGCCACTGTGCTCCAACCAGCAGCCCACTACTGCTACCCTCTGAGCTACCAGCCAGTGAAACATAGTGGCTCTCGAGGGCTGTCGACTGCCCCAAAGTCGTGTCGAAAAGTCTGTCAAAAAATTAGATGAGAGGCCCTCCCTCTGCCAATTATCCGCTGCTTACGTCGAGCAGTTAAGATGTGACGGCCTAGATGGGCTGTATACTAGAAAAAAGGAATCCCAGGATGGTCCATGATAGTGAAGAGATCACACCAAAACCACTCTCTAGGGTCCCACTGAACATGGGCTAGGAACGACACTCCTCATCCCACAATCTCCAACCTCCTGTCTCTATAATGGCTAGATCAGGCTGGTTTGGCACTGAATCTCGCACACTAATGCCCAACACTCTAATCTGCTGGAAGCAACACTCTGAGATCTCTGGTGACTCCAAAAGGACACGATGGAATCTACCCTTGCTTTGAGCCTCAAAGAAGAGACAAGTGCCACTGTCTAAGCATGCCCTAATGGCAATTAGGACTTCCAATCTAGTGAATGCACCCATCCAATGAGGGGCCATGGGCTCTAAAGGTGTATGCCATCCTATAGGAATGGCCGCTACTACATCCTGGCACATACTCAAGGAACCATGCATGCCACTCAATTTGTCGCTTTGTAGCTCCTTTGGTAGTGATCAGAAGTGCAGACAGTCCCCAAAGGTGCTAGCAGGGCCCTCTGCTAAGAACCCCAAAGAAACATGTGGCCGACTCCTTACCATGTGACCCCTCTCTATGCAAACCAAGGGGTTCCAAATCAGTGGCTGTCTCAAGCATCCTCAAGGCATCTTGACGCATGCTGCTCCAGGCCCTCTCTAAGCTTCTCCCAATAGCAAAGTATGCGCCATGCAAAATGATCATCCCAGCCTCTACTTAGTCCCAATCTGTGGATCTCAGTGAATATGCATTGTGTCAAAGGGCTCCATGGGTGTTAAGAGCTCATAGCCCTAACATGTAATTAACACGAGAATCATGCTCTATATAGATAAACGAGGCAGGAGACTGCATATTAAAACACATAACTGCATAATAGAGGAATGAGAAACACCATAATGAAGGTAAGAAAGTGCAGCATTCACTGTATATTCATCAGCACAATCGAACTACAAAGAAAAAGCAATAGTACGACTACAGGGAACTGCCAAAACTGCATGTTGGTTGCATCCGAAAACTGTTATACGCCATATGACCCTTCAAGACTTTAAAACTAAAACTAGGCATAAAGTTCTTGTGTGAATAAACCCCTAAGGTTTAAATCTAAGACCTTAGTTACAATCAAAAAGTAAGGGCCTTGACAGATCAAGCACCAACACCTGGCACACCCAGTGGGCAATGTTTCTCAAACATTGTGAGAACATCCCTTGATCAGAAACTTCAACATCAATTTGATCTTTAACTTCAGGCTGCTTTGAACTTTCTCCTTCTGTTGTAGTTTCCTTACCATCTTTACCAAATCTTGTATCCACTTCACTTTCAGTTGCCTTCATTGCAGTCTCAGCATCTTCTCCAGTGAGTATATCGTCCACAATAGAAAATACTGGATCTTTAAATTGTTGATGTCCACCTCCAACACCTGCTTCTTCATCTGAAATTGCAATTGGAACTGTGATTGTACCTTCAGTTGATTGTTCCTAAATTTCAGTTTTAGTTTGCTCTAGTATTACAGCATCTCTCTGAGTAATCACTTGTTCAAGTTGATGTGTTCCCTGTTGATCCAGCTGCAACTGTAATTCTTCATACTTCTTTTTCAGTTCATCAATTTGTCTCTGCACAAACAAATTTTGCTCCTTGGCTTCTTCCTCTGCAAAAATCTAATATGGTTTGCTAACCACATCATACACTCTGAGTTTGATCTGCTCCCACATGCCTTTCATGTACTCCATTAACTCAGTTTTCATTTTGTCCACATCAGCTGAAGCTAAATACCAAACTTCTACATCTAGCTCTTCTTCTTCCATCTCCCTGATCTTTTCTTCAACTCTTTTGCATGTTGTAACTCTGTTCAATAGAACTCTGTTACTACTTTCAAGTGTTGCATTCAAAGTTTTCATTTCAGTCAACTATCCCTGTAGCACACCTAGCCACTCATCTTTCCATTGAGCAACTCTTCCTGAAGTCTTTTCTCTGTATATTGCTAACTCCTTATAAGATGCCAACTCTTGTTTCATGAGCTCTTGGATGTCAATCAATTCCTTGACCTGCTTCTGCAAAATCTCCATTTTAGACTGATTCTTCTCTTCCTTTTGTGCACCCTCTCTGATTTGCTTCATCTCATTGTGTAATCCCTCATTTTTCCTGCTCAACAAGTTAAAATCCATGGCTTGTTGATCCACATACTCCTTTACTACACCCAATGCAGTTTGTACCTCATTTAAAGATACATTTGGAAAACTTGCTTTAGACATGCCCATCTTTTGAACTGTAGAATCCCCAACTGGAAGTACAGGATCCACTCCTGTAAGTTTTCTCTTCAGTTTTGTGAGCTTGATACCTATTTTTATTGTCACAAGGACTGCATTTCTTTCACAGGGCTTTTGAACTATAGTCTCAGGAGATAAATCTCCAAATTCCTCATCTAACTTGACTTTTATTGCATCCATAGATTCTTTCTTTGAGTAACCTGCAGCCATCAGTGTGTCCATATCCCTTGTCATCTGGAGAGGTTTCCTGTTATGTTGTAGTTTTTGCCTTTTCTCCTTTCTTTGAGCATACCCTGACTCTTCAATCATTTTTTCTGGTGATAGAAAGCTCTTCCCCTGCAATATACTTTTGTTATTGACATATTGAAAAATTGCTGCTAAGTATGGACCACCTTGGTTGTTGTGTCCTTCCTTCTCTGTTTGGTATAAATCTCAAATTTAATCATGTCAAAGAGAATATTGGCTTATCCAATTTTTCTACCACCTTCAATTGCTAGCAATATTCCATGATTTTCCCTGCTTATGTATTCTAATTTAACCAATAAAAACACTCTTTCAATCAACCACCTGACGTGCTGCTGGCTGACCTAATGTTTCATACCTGTCAGTTGGTAGTAGTGCCTGTCCCCCTGATGTTGAGATAGGCATGTCCTTCTTCAACGAGTATGGGAAACACCTCTACATGTGCATACCTTTTTCTATTGACATTTAGTGTATTAGTTGTAAGCTTCTAAGAAGGGCTCTCGAGGGATTCACTCTATATACAAAATGGGATGCCACCTACGAGCGGACAACTTTGACAAAACCCCTATATACGACTCATATTAGGGAATATGACCCCCCTTTCTACGCCTATACGACAATCAATGAAGAAAAATATCATACCTCTATCTTACATATAAAATTTAGGTCTCACATGATCTAACTGAGTAAAACTAGTCAAAGAGTGTGTAGCATAGTGACTGGCAACGTACTAAGGAACCACTTCTATTGATAACTAGATGTGCCCTCAATGTGTCTTAGTTTGACTTTCAAACTATGTGCTCGATTAGCCTACACTTTGGCTACTCTTCTAGCTACTCATCCAATTCTGAACTATCCAAAGTTGGTGTAAATCAACCCTTGACCTGCTTCAAATTATCCCATATCTATAACCCGCTTCATCCAAAATTTGATGCGTGACCTGATAAAACAATTCCCCAAAATTCATTTGAGGTCGAGTGCACACCAGTGACCAATCATTACAAGTAATCAACTTGGGTTAGCCCCCCCTCCCCCCCTAAGTATGATACCCCCCTCCCTTATTTTTGAGCTTGGGAGATAAATTATTAGCGGCCTGCCCCTAGCTTATACGCTCATGTAACTTGTAAAAAACTACCCTCCCCTGCACTTACGTGGTGCGATAAGTTTTCCATGGTAAATCCCCCGAGGAAGGGCGACATGGAGAGTCATCAACCGGATAGCCACTCCAGCTTTGTACATAAATAAAATCCAAGCCTATGTTGTACATACACTATGAAAAAGTATCATTAGCCCCTTTTTGTGTATTAAGTCTACCTTTTCAAAAGTGTGTGTACTTCTCTCTCTAACTGTGTAAGCTATGTTTGCACACACACACAAATCTCCTTGAGCACACACACACGCACCAGCAACCCCAACAACTGGTATCAGAGCCAGTGAACATCACGACAAGCTTATCAATCCTATTACCATCACACAGAAGCCCAATTTGCTGATTTGCAAGTGCATTAATCACTGATCAGAAGGTGATAAAGAAGCCCAAATCAGCCCCTTAATCAAAGAAAATCGAGAGCATGGCTTGAAGTTTCTTCGATCCGAGCTTACGGATGCATTCTACACACTAGGGCGCTCTTTCGTGCAACCTCCGATCATGCAAAGCTGAAAATTTCAGCCTATTGCCTCATTCAGCGGCTCCGGTTTCATGTCAACATCTCTTCTCGGCTTCGGAGTCTCGCTGATCGGCCTCCATGGATGCAATTGCAATAGAAGGGTGCTCCCTCTTGCAATCTACGATTGAGCGAAGGTGTGAAATTCAGCCCATCAATCATTGAACGACTCCTGCTACCCTCTCTGTTTTTCACCATTTCAGAGAACATGTTCTCTTCATTTTGGCTTGTTTTTTGTTTCTCATTTATTGTTTGAAAACGGCCTTTCTCACCTTCTTTGTTTTTTTCATTTTTAGCCCTGAAGTTTAAGCTTTTGTGTATCACTAGTTAAAGAGGTCCTTAATCTTCTATGTCTTTTGCCATTTACTTGTTTTAGCCATTCCTAGAAGTTCTTCATTTTCTTTTGCTCTTGATTTTGTTTCACATTGCTTACATTCAGATAAGCAGCAGCAGCTGCACACCAAGAATTCAACTACAAGGCGGCCTTTTCACGCTAAAGTTGGCAAGTTTTCACATGAGCATCCTTATTTGAAGTTAAAGCAAAGCTTGTGAAGCAGTCATTCATACATGAGACGACCTTTATCACCAAACAAGGTGGGAATTCTCTTGAAGACAAAGCAAGTCTATCTAGCGGTCGAGCGTTTGAAGTTTTTTCTCGAATTCAAGGCGGAATCTTGGGGAACCCGACATGAAGAGGTGCTTCACAAATATATCTTTTGTGAAGAGTGACTTCACGATCAAGTCATTGTTTTAATTTTGCAATCATGCCATCTATTGTAAAGAGGCAGACACTGATCTTGACAAAGCGTCAAGCGTTAAGATCCCTCTACTGGCACTATGGGAGAAAAGGGAATTGAGAAATTTAATGGCAAAGGCTTCTACACCTGGCAGACCAAGCTGCAAGGATACCTTATGAAAAAGCAACTATGGTCTGTTGTAAAACCGAGAGTAAGCGAACCATCCACTTCTCTTGAAGGCACTCTCACTAGGGCCCAAATTGCACAAGCACACGCTAAAGATGAACAAGCACTAGGAATAATTATCACATCACTTCACGATAATTATGTGCACTTTACAGATTGTTGCACCACTGCAATCCAAGCATGGGATATTCTGGAATATAATTTTGGTGCTAAACAAAAGCAAAGTAAGATTAGCTTAGAGAAAAATCTTTACAAACTTACTATGCTTCAAGGGGAGGATGTTTCAAGCCTCGTTAACACTAATTTGGTACCAAAAAGGACACTTTAGTCTCCTTTTTTTGCGAATTTAAATAAAATGGTACATGAAATCTAGAACACATCTCAAGAAATGCTTTTACAAACTTATAAAATGTTATTCAAAGTACTCATAGAAATTATGATCCCTCACTTTTGATCCTAACCTCAATAATAACTACACTCATGAAAAGAATCTACGCAAAAAAGCATTCAATGTTTCATTAAAACTCGTACTCTAACCTAAGAAAAAAATGAAAAGGGTGCATGCAATAATCCGCGGTAGCTACGTATATATGTGTTTGATATTTTTGTAATTTTCATGTGAGAAAAAAATCCTTTGTCCTTTGGGTCAAATATGCAACATTCACAAATTCAATTAACGATCACAAAAAACATTTAGTTCATTTAAATTTACAATGTCTTATGATGCATATATATTAGATCTATGCCTCGATTACATAAGGTGACAATTTTTAATGGTTATGCAATTTGCAAACCACATTTGGTGATTTATGGCGTATCCAAAAAATTGCGCATGTTGTAATTTTGATTTTTTATTTATCAAAGATAAGCCTTAAAATAAATTCCACTTTTGGATTTTCCCATTCATTTCACTTATTTGTATACAAATACCTCATATGGACACAATTGGGAGATTTATATACACACTTTCATTAGTTTTCATAGCAATGTTTTTTTTGCAAGAAATTCTACACTACAATTTTTAAAAAATGAGCTTAAATTACAAGATTCTATGAAAAAAAACATTAGATACATTATAAACCTTAGGTTTTGTCCCATAACCTCATCATGCTAATGAAAGAGACCTTGAAAGACCAAAATTTTCCTCTTTGTCAGCATATTCAAGATTTTGGTCTTTTGATTATAACAAAACTCTAATCCCATAACCAAGTTATGAAACTCAATTTCTTGCTATGATTAGCTTTTCCTATCCATACACCTTGAAAGATCTATGCAAAATCTTACTTTGTTGAGAAGTTATATTCAATTTATGAAAATTTTGTTAAAACTGCACTAAATTTTATGATTTTTTCATCTTAAAACTTATCATTATAATCTTAATTTGGTATTAATTTTGTCAAAAGTAAAATTTGGCTATGTTCTTCACCTCATAGTTAACCTAAGATATGAACGTGACCTATGAATGTTATTTCTAGATTCACCAAATAATTATGACAAATTGCTAGAAAAACAGGACACTTTAGTGTCTCAGGACATTTGAGTTTCCGATTATAGAACTAGTGTTGACAGACTAATGAGCATAATCACGCAGCTCACTTACATTCAATGCCAAGTCCCGGAAGAAGATCAAGTCGATGTGCTCCTAAGTGCTCTACCTGAAAGTTTTGACAACATAGTCACAGACTTAGAGTAAAAGGAACCCATACCTTCTCTACAATATGTTACAAGGGAATCCATGAAGAAGAAAAGAAAAATAAGAATAAATCTGAATCAATGGGAGGAGCTTATTTTACATTATCATCATCATCATCGTCTAAAGCGTCATCATCATCACCTAGATTAAATAACAAAAAGTGTTATGAGTGTGGCAAGCGTGGACACTTCTCCAAGGACTGCTACAAGAGAAAGTATTGTAGCAATTGTGGCATCAAAGGTCATCCACCATCAAAATGCCAAGGAAGCAACAACAAAGACAAAGCTAGAGTCAATCTTGCAGAGGAAGAGGATGGAGATTCAACTCAAGAGGAAGAGAATTGTCTCCATGTGTGTACCGCCCCCAACTACTTTTGCGAGTATACTGATGTATTGTAAAATGGATGGTCTTCCACCTTCTTTGTTTAAGGGGAGGATTTCTTAGTCTGTGTGACACCATGTGATGAGACCACTCAGTCTGTGTGACTACCTCGGTCTGTGTGACTATTAGCCTGTGTGGCTTTAGGTCTCAATCTAGCTTCATTCAGTATAGTCCATGCCTAAGGGGAGGATTGTTGAGATAGGCATGTCCTTCTTCAACAACTATGGGAAACACCTCTACATGTGCATACCTTTTGCTATTGACATTTAGCACATCAGTCATAAGCTTTTAAGAAGGGCTACATGGAGAGTCATCAGCCGGATAGCCACTCCAGCTTTGTACATAAATAAAGCCCAAGCCTATGTTGTGCATACACTATGCAAAAGTATTATTAGCCCCTTTTTGTGTATTGAGTCTACCTTTTCAAAAGTGTGTACTTTTCTCTCTAATTGTGTAAGCTATGTCTACACACACACACAAACCTCCTTGAGCACACACACACGCACCATCAACCCCAACACCTGAGATGGCCCAAAAGCTTTTGACATATCCTTTTCTGTGGCTTTATTGACTTCATTTTCCTCAACAGTAGGCACATCAAACACTTGGGCAATCAGGGCTTCAATTAGATAATCCTGAGCAAAAATATCCCCATCATTTGCCTATAGATACTTCAAGTAAACCATGGGCATTTGATTTTGCCTCCAACTCACCCATGGCAGTCTTGAAATCCAATATCCCTATGCTCCTCAACCATGTTACATTGTCATCATTGCTACCAAATCATATTTGAAATCCAAAAAAGTATACTCCTATATTGGTTCTTCCTTCGCAATTGGCATAGCCTTGAGAGGTGTTAGCATCTCGGGTTTATCTTCAGAACTGGAGTCACACATGATGGCCTGTTGATTTCTGAATTTAGGCAAAGTCCTTACCATGACAGGAGGTTCATCGTCCTCCAAACGTGAGTCGGACCTTGCTCCCCCATAACTATTGTGATGGCTTGACATATTGTAGCAAGGAGAAGAACCCAGCGCGATAGAAAACCGCAGAGAATTGAAACTCGTATCGCTCTTGCTAATAGTCACCTCATTAGCCATGTCACATGAATAAGTTGTCACTATCGGAGAATCATCATTAGGCCCCACAATTTTAGCTATCTGAAATGCACCCACATATCTCAGTTTCAATTTGCCAGGTCTGTGTCCTAGCTTGCTATTGTAAACCATCAACCAATCTCCTGTAAAGAAAATTTTAAACTTTATGTTCTTGTTGATCCAGACTTGCCTTCTTTGCTGGATAACCTCTACAATATACATGCTTTGAGCTCGGTCTTCCTCTAGCTTCAGTAACACTTCCTTTCTGCAATTTAGTGACTCTTCAGGTGACAGTTTCTGTTGAACTGCAACCCTTAAACTTGGTACTAAAAATTCCATAGGAATTACTGCTTCCAACCCATACATCAACTTGAATGGTGGCATGCTTGTTGTCACTTTAAATGCAGTTCTAAAATCCCAAAGTGCCGAATCCAACTTTTCATCCCAATCTGTTATGTTCTAATTGACCAATTTCCTGATTATCCTAATCAAAATCTTATTTGTACTCTCTGCTTTTCCATTTGCCTGAGGATAGTACAGAATTGATTTCTTTTGCAGGATCATATGCAACTCAATCAGTTTACTGATCACTTTGTTATTGAAATGTCCTCCCTGATCAAAAATCAACTCAATAGGGCATCCAAACCTGGTCATAATGTTTTGTTACAAAACAAATTCCACACTCCTTGCTGTGTTATCTCTCAAAGCCACAACTTCTACCCATTTTGTGCAATAATTAGTTGCAACCAATATGTACTTGTTCTGTGTAAACCTTGCAGGTGGCTTGATTGGACCAACAAAATATAATCCCCACTTCTGAAATGGTTCCAAAGGTAATATAGCTTGCAAAGGCATCCTATCTACATTCAGTGGCCTACCCTCTCTCTGACACGACAAACAATTCTTACTGAATTCCTGAGAATCTTTTATAACAGTTGGTCACCAAAGTCCTGCTTGAAATATTTTACTTGCAGTAACATCTCCTAAAAAATGTCCACCTAAATTACCTGCATGAGCTTCTACCAGTATTGCTCTTTGATCAAATTCAGGAACACATCTCTTGATCACCTAATCAATTCCTCTCTTGTACAATACCCCTGCAATTACTATGTAAGGTTTGCTTCTTAATGGTAATCTTTTTCTTTGATCCTTGGTCATTGCTTCAGGTAACATCCCTTCAATAAAAAACCGAAGCATGTCTTCATACCCCTGACTACTCTGTCACCTAAACTAAAAACATCTCTGCATCAGGTAATTGATTACGTACTCCTGAGGAATCAACCTCACCTGTTTCCAATCTATTGAGATAGTCAGCCAAAACATGAAGTCTCCCAGGAGTATGTATTACCACATATTCAAATTCCTACAAGAGCAATATCCATCTGGCCAACCTTCCTGATAAATGTGGTTTGTTCACCAAATAGATAAGAGCCTGATGATCTACGTGAAAGATTACCCTATTGGCTAAAAGGTAATTTCTAAATTTTTGGAATGCATAGATCATTCCCAAGAATTCCCTCTCTGTAAATTGTGTAATTCTTTTTTGCAGGTGTCAATAACCCGCTTGCATAGTAAATTGGTCTAAACCAACCTCGTCCGGTTTCTTGCATCAATGCAGCACCTACTGCCACATGAGATGTATCCACAAAAATATGGAATGGTAAATTCCAATCAAGAACGGTTTAAATTGGTGCTACATTTAACATCTTCTTTAGAATCCTGAATGCTCTTCCCTGCTCTTCTCCCCATTCACTACATCCTTATTTGTAAGCTTGGTTAGTGGCGTACAGACATGTGCTAAATATCTCAAAAATTGGTTATGCCACTTCACCTAACCCAAAAATCTACTCAGTTTCTTAATTGTCACTTGGTTCTGGTGCTTCACTGATTGCTTCCAACTTCCTTGGATCTATAGATACTCCTTCTTCAGAAATTACATGTCCCAAGAGAACTCCTCTCTTAACTGCAAATGTACACTTGGATGGGTTCAGTGAATAGTCTGAATTCCCTGTATTTCTGAAAACACGACCTCAAGTGCTCAAGATGCTCCTACTTCTTTTCAAAAACACTAAAATCATCGAAAAAAACCCTCATAAATGTTGTAAGGAATTTAGCAAACACATGCTGGACCACCTTCTGAAATGTTGGTGAAGCATTCTTTAAGCCAAATGTCATCACATTGCTAGCATAAACTCCCCACTCAGTGAAAAAAAGTTGTTTTCTCCTTGTCTTCAAGTGCCATTAAGATTTGGTTGTATCCACTAAAACCATCTAGAAAAATATAAAGCTCGTGTTCAGCTATTGCATCCAATAGTGTATCACGAAAAGGTAATGGAAATGGATCAGTCATTGTTGCAGCATTCAGTTTTTTGTAACCTACACACACCTTGATCTTTCCATTCTTCTTGGGAACTACATCAATTGGTGACAACAACCAAGTTACCTCATCCACTGGGTAAATGAAACCCACAGCCACCAATTTATCAATCTCCTCTTTAATGTGCTTGGCATAGTTAGGATCCATCTTGTATCTTTGTTGTATAACTAGAACTGAGTGTTTAGGTTCAGTTCTTGCAGTTCATCTTGAGTGACCCTAATAGTTATTTCCATTTGATGTTCAAAAGCTCTTTCTGCTTGTTTTACTGCTTCAATGGCTTCCAATTCCTTTTTATTTCCAATCTACAAATTTTTCAACAACTCATTACCCAATTTGGTAGTTGACTGCTTATTCTGATGAACAATCAGTGCTTCTTGAGTCAAAGACTTCAACCCATTATCCTGATGCTGCAAAACATACTTACTTGCTATCTTTTGCACATCCACTTCAAAAATAGATACCACTGATTAATTGGTTCTCAAAAATTCTTCTTCTACATCCTCTCCAATTTCTTCAACCATGTTCAATCCCTCTGCATGTAGTGCCCTGAAACCTGGTGGTATTACCTTTCTGGCATCCATTTGCATTCTGACTTTCTTCTTTGCTCTTTTGATCACAATGGAGTCTTCTCCCCATAACTGTTTTACTCTTGCTGCTCTTAACCATGGTCTTCCCAACATTATTGGATAAGAATGAACAAATTCTTCCAACCTGAGTACTACAAAGTTGGCTACAAACTGCAGTCCCCCAACAGAGATATGCAAATTCCTCAGAATTCCCAAAGGTTGAACTTGCCTTTGGTCTATCATTTTTGCCTGAAAAGGAGTTGGATCCCACTTCAGGAGATTCAAACGTTTGCAAGTTGACTTTGGGAGGATATTAACTCATGATTCCCATCCAAGAGTACACCGGGGAAAAACACATTTCCAATAGAAGCCCCTACTTCTAGTACCTTGTAATCAACATCTAAAGGTTGAACTTCACAAGCTTCCCCACAATCAATTTCCTCAGTATACATTCTTGTTTACTGATTCTTTCTCGCTACTTCCTTAGTAAGTCTTTTTATTAGTTGTTGTGAAAATGCAGGTACCAGCCTCAATATTTTCTTTATTGTACGGAGCCATACCTTGTCCAAGAGGGAAGTCTTGGAGGTTGATACGACGTCGAGTCCTCTTGGTTTCCTTTGTCTCCTTTGCCTTTTTGCCTTGTCCATGGTCGCTCTGTGATGTGACTCCTTCTTTCTCTTTACCTTTCCCTCGGCCACGCTTAATGCCATTGGCTTCCATGTCAACCTCATTTGAATTTGTCACCTCTACCACATGCACGTTTGGATCTGGCAAAGGTGGAACTCCTTCTACCCCTTGTGGAGGTGGTCTTGGTCCATTTGGCCTTTGTAGAAGCCTTGGTTGTTGACCAGCTCCTTCTCCTGCATTCATCACTGGGTAATTCAAGTTAGGTCTCCTTGGCTCCCCACGGGGCCAAGGACAATTATACATCCCATGTCCAGACTCTCCGCAATTCCAACATTGCAAGACCCTCCTAGTTCGTGGCTCTCTCTCTTCTGACTTCTTTGCTTGTCCGTTTGGACCTACAGCTTGTGCAAGGTGAATTGACAGGCTGCTTAAAGATTCATTTAACTTCTCAATCACTTCAGCCGTTACCTCAGGAAGCTCCCTAGATGTTGATGCTTGTGACTTACCTTTGGGTCTAAGACCTTCTATTGGAACCTCTCCATTTAAGCACTTGAGTTTCCTATACTTCTCAGCAGCCCTAGTTTCAGCTGCATCAAAAGTAGCAGGTGCACCCGCCTCAACTTTTATCGTAAGGTCAGGAAAGAGTCCGGCTATGAACCTCTCCTTCTTTAGAAATTCTGCACCATCACCAGGGTTAGCAACATTTCGTATCCATAGAGCCCAAAGACGTAGGAACTCTTGCTTGTACAAGTAGTAGTCGTCTAAGTCTTTTTGCTTATGAGAAACAATGTCTTGCCATAATTTCTGAGTGTTTTGGGGATCAAAGAAGTATCTCTTAAAACGATTCAAAACTTCTGTGTAATTCCCCTTAACTTCCTCAGGCAAAGAGTCAAACCAAGTACTAGCATCTTTCCTAAGGACCACCTCAAACATTTCTACACGTTCTTGATCGGTTACTATCCTCTTGATACGGCAAGACATCTTGAAATTTGCTAAAAATAATTCTGCATCCTCTCCAGGCTCTCCAAAGAAAAGAGGATATCCAGACATTTGGCGTTGGCTCTCCATTGAATTGATTTCAAAGTGACGCGTTTTTGTTTTTTCTTTCTTTAAAAGATTTACACAATAATATTTTCTAAATTGCAATCTATTCTACAACAAAATAAAAATATTCACATCAAATGACCTATGATAATCAATAAGAGGTAGAATCACAGGGTTTGGTGACGCGAGAATTTCTCCTGCTCTTTGGGCACCAAACATGAATACCATACGTTGTTGAAAATGGATTTTTCTACTAATTGCAATGTTTACTCTAATGTGTGGAGTGAAATGAAAGGGAAAAACCTGTATTCCTGGGCCATTATCCATGGTCTATGCATGACCTAATTCTTAAAACAAAACAAAAATATAGACGTCCAAACTAAGGTCGTACCTAATGAGAGGCAAAATAAAAGGATTTACTGATGCGTTTATCTCTACCAACCTAAGAGGACCTAAAATTCTACGAATTACTCGCTGAAATTGCAACTTAGTACTAACAATTATGTGTACCTTTTACCTTGCAATGGGAATGAAGGGATCATACAAATTCTCGTGATTCATGCAAGCTACTTGATTATGCTAAAGGTTGAGCCTTCACAAAACATACACAAGCCTGTCCTCAGTGGGGGCACCAATTTGAGGCAGTCCGGGACGGGCAACAAGAAGAGCAACCTCTAGACACCCTTCAAGGCTCCCGTGCTGCTCAATGGGGCTAGGGCACAACACAACACAAACCAAAACAACAAACCCACAGCCAAATCCCAACTACACAAGGGGCACCACCTAGTTTAAGAGCGAACTAGGACGCAAAAGAGGAGAATTGTTAGAGCAACCCACAAACAAGCAAGGAATTTACACTAACACTAACACCAATGGAACACTCTCACACACTAAAACACGAGAGAGAGAGAGAGAGAGAGAGTGCTCGGGCTGCTTTGAAACGTATCGGCAATGATCAAGCAAACACAACTATATATTTAAGAAAGAGAGAGAAAGGGGGAGGGGGTGCTTGTTGCATTAATACCTTCTTACAAATCTGTCATGACAAATCAAAGTGAGATTAGTATTTGTTCAACATAGCTTGCGTAAATTTCACCACAACACATCACAAGAAAAGCCACCCCAATCACTGTCTTAAGGCCAGGGGAGTCCTCTCCACCATGTCGCCCTCTTACAGTATGTGGGATTTATGGCTAGATTGATGACAACACCAAAGACAAGCTATCAAGAACTTAACAAAAAACACTAAGACACTTACGTATCATTGTTGTCCATTACTTCACGTTGGAAGGGAGACAAAGTATCCAAGCTTAGTCCAAATCCACCCTCCTTGATTCAGCAAATGTTGGGCTTACACTAGTAGGAGAAATGATAGATTTCCTACTCTCAATTGAATGATCACTCTCTCTCTTACAATGGCATAGAGTTCCCTTGCTAATCCCCTATTACAACACATGCACATGCATAAGACAATGAGCTTCCACTCAAGAGCTCCTTCTAGAGAGGTTGAGCTTGGCTTCTCAAGCTATAGCATAGTGCTCTTGCTTATGGCTCCCCCTTTTGTGCTAGATACACCCTCCTTTTATAGCAATTTTGAAGGCTAGGGTTACTCCTCTAACCATGGTTGGGTTAGATTTTCAGCAATTTATCTAATTTCTTTTGCTTGGAATTATCAAGAAGTTGGTGGGGAAAGAGAGAGGAGAGAAATGGAGGTGATAGGACTTTTCATAGTGGGTTAGTGTTAGTAGAGTTAGTATTAATTTACAAATGGAATTGGATATTTACAATGGGAGTATCCATGTAGGATACAAATAAGGAAGAAAAACTCTTAAGAGGTAAGAAAAGGTGGATTTCTTACAAGGTTGATGCTCCAAGTGTCTTGAGTAGGGCCAATTTTGACGCTTGTTGACGGTCCACTAGCTTTGACGGTACATTTTTTCTCCACTCTTGACCTTTCTTGAGAGACAAGGTAATTGAAGCTGAGTAATCAACCACCATGATGCTGTCTTTTAAGAGAAGAGGCTGAATTTTGTGGTTTTTTTTATAGATAAGGGTAATTTGGAGGAGGAAAAATGAGACTAGGTGGTCAATTTTTGGAATGGAATTGTGTGTGGGAGGTATGAGTTCACCATGGTTTCTCTTATTCTTCAAGGTTGAGGAGAAGGTGAGTAGGGTGCAGAGACGAGTGGTGAGAGAGGTGGGGATGATGAGTGGAGAAGTGTGTGTGAAAGAGGAAAATGATAAAGTGGAAGAGAGAGTGTGGCTGCATAGCATGGGAAAACTGGGGTCCACTAATAAAATCATAGCTCACAGCTCTAAGCTCAAAAAAATATGAAAAAATTTGAGGCAAAAGTTCAGCCCACGAGCTACAACTCTTGTTTGTATCACCTTTTCAAATTCGGAGAGCAAGTGAACTTTAAAAATTCAGCAAAACCGATCGTTTTTTTCCACTACACAAGGTCCTTGTGGGGTCCTTCTTTGGATGATTCTTTTGAATACCTCCAAGAGTGAGCCCTCCCTAGTGCAGGTATGCATGTCACCTACCCTTGACCTTATTTGGTAGGTCTATAATTGAAGATATTGTTGAGATCATGATATAAGTGAATAGTACAACTAAGAAAATCAAATATTGAGGGGTCTAAAAAATATGTACATGTCAAATATAAATAATATAGGTGGAAAAATATAGAGGGGTCAAAATAAATCTCTCTCATTATAAGTCTACCATAAAAGGATGAATATTTTTGGTGGTCTAATTTATGAGAGTAATAGAGAATATATGTAGGAAGGAAAAAATCACAATAGTGAAAAAAATATACACATAAATAGAACTAGTTTTTTTTGGATTTTTGTTGGGATGGAGTTACACCAAATATAAGAGAAGCTTACATGAAAATATTTCTATATGGAATAAAGAATATGAAAAATGGTAAGAAAAATTGTGGTAATGGTGAGGCAATGTACAGAGCATAAATATCACACACCTAGGTAGAAATATTTAAATAAATACCAAAATATTTATGAAAAACTCTTTTATTTAGGCCCTATATACAAAGAAATATTTACATACGCATGGGCCATAATATACTTATATTTTTTATTTTTTATTATTTTTTGGGCTCAACTAGCCCAATGGCTAGCTAATTGAGGGTTTTTTAAGAAGATATGGGAAAAGTCCCGTGATTCACGCACGCCTATGTACAGTGGAATAGTAGGGATAGCCACAGTGTTTGGGTGATTTTGGTAGGGTGAGGTAACTCACTGTGGCAATTACAAAGAGCCGAAAAACGGCTATCATTAGCCCTCCCCCTAGATGATGGTATATTCATGTACCATCATAGAGCATCTTTTCCAAAGAGAGTGCTTCAGAGTCCTTGACGAGATCTTTATTGTTTGGCCCCTCAGAATTTTGGCTAGAGTTACACTCATGCTTCATGTAACAATACTTACATGAGACAGTGGCCTTTTGACAGATTTTTGGTAGAATTCGACTCAAATAAGGATTCAAGCGATACCCGTTTACCTTCCTGGAGTTCTCTTTCCCATTCAAGTCCATAAGTTGATAGTAACTTGAATTGAAAGCCTTCTTAACTATGTATGGCCCCTGCCATCTAGTTTCAAATTTGGCATCAAAACGATTGTCAAGTCGATTGTCATACCTTAGCACAAGATCTCTTCATTGATGCCTTTGTCCTTCAGTTTCTTGTCAAGCAAGGAATTTACACTAACCCTAACACCAATGGAACACTCTCACACACTAAAACACGAGAGAGAGAGAGAGAGAGAGAGAGAGAGAGAGAGAGAGAGAGAGAGAGAGAGAGAGAGAGGGAGAGGGAGAGAGATAGTGCTCGGGCTGCTTTGAAACGTATCGGCAATGATCAAGCAAAAACAACTATATATTTAAGAAAGAGAGAGAAAGGGGGAGGGGGTGCTTGTTGCATTAATACCTTCTTACAAATCTGTCATGACAAATCAGAGTGAGATTAGTATTTTTCAACATAGCTTGCGTAAATTTCACCACAACACATCACAAGAAAAGCCACCCCAATCACTGTCTTAAAGCCAGGGGAGTCCTCTCCACCCTGTCGCCCTCTTACAGTATGTGGGATTTATGGCTAGATTGATGACAACACCAGAGACAAGCTATCAAGAACTTAAGAAAAACACCAAGACACTTACGCATCATTGTTGTCCATTACTTCACGTTGGAAGGGAGACAAAGTATCCAAGCTTAGTCCAAATCCACCCTCCTTGATTCAGCAAATGTTGGGCTTACACTAGTAGGAGAAATGATAGATTTCCTACTCTCAATTGAATGATCACTCTCTCTCTTACAGTGGCATAGAGTTCCCTTGTTAATCCCCTATTACAACACATGCACATGCATAAGACAATGAGCTTCCACTCAAGAGCTCCTTCTAGAGAGGTTGAGCTTGGCTTCTCAAGCTATAGCATAGTGCTCTTGCTTATGGCTCCCCCTTTTGTGCTAGCTACACCCTCCTTTTATAGCAATTTTGAAGGCTAGGGTTACTCCTCTAACCATGGTTGGGTAAGATTTTCAGAAATTTATCTAATTTCTTTTGCTTGGAATTATCAAGAAGTTGGTGGGGAAAGAGAGAGGAGAGAAATGGAGGTGATAGGACTTTTCATAGTGGGTTAGTGTTAGTAGAGTTAGTATTAATTTACAAATGGAATTGGATATTTACAATGGGAGTATCCATGTAGGATACAAATAAGGAAAAAAAACTCTTAAGAGGTAAGAAAAGGTGGATTGCTTACAAGGTTGATGCTCCAAGTGTCTTGAGTAGGGCCAATTTTGACGCTTGTTGACGGTCCACTAGCTTTGACGGTACATTTTTTCTCCACTCTTGACCTTCCTTGAGAGACAAGGTAATTGAAGCTGAGTAATCAACCACCATGATGCTGTCTTTTAAGAGAAGAGGCTGAATTTTGTGGTTTTTTTGATAGATAAGGGTAATTTGGAGGAGGAAAAATGAGACTAGGTGGTCAATTTTTGGAACGGAATTGTGTGTGGGAGGTATGAGTTCACCACGGTTTCTCTTATTCTTCAAGGTTGAGGAGAAGGTGAGTAGGGTGCAGAGAGGAGTGGTGAGAGAGGTGGGGATGATGAGTGGAGAAGTGTGTGTGAAAGAGGAAAATGATAAAGTGGAAGAGAGAGTGTGGCTGCATAACGTGGGAAAACTGGGGTCCACTAATAAAATCATAGCTCACAGCTCGTAGCTCAAAAAAATATGAAAAATTTTGAGGCAAAAGTTCAGCCCACGAGCTACAACTCTTGTTTGTATCACCTTTTCAAATTCGGAGAGCAAGTGAACTTTAAAAATTCAGCAAAACCAATCGTTTTTTTCCACTTCACAAGGTCCTTGTGGGGTCCTTCTTTGGATGATTCTTTTGAATACCTCCAAGAGTGAGCCCTCCATAGTGCATGTATGCATGTCACCTACCCTTGACCTTATTTGGTAGGTCTATAATTGAAGACATTGTTGAGATCATGATATAAGTGAATAGTACAACTAAGAAAATCAAATATTGAGGGGTCTAAAAAATATGTACATGTCAAATATAAATAATATAAGTGGAAAAAATATAAAGGGGTCAAAAGAAATCCCTCTCATTATGAGGCTACCATAAAAAGATAAATATTTTTGGTGTTCTAATTTTTTAGAAAAAAAACAAAATATATGTAGGAAGGGAAAAATCACAATAGTGAAAAAAATAAAACTAGTTTTTTTGGATTTTTGTTGGGGTGGAGTTACACCAAATATAAGAGAAGCTTACATGAAAATATATCTATATGGAATAAAGAGTATGAAAAATGATAAGAAAAATTGTGATTATGGTGAGGCAATGTACAGAGCATAAATAACACACACCTAGGTGGAAATATTTAAATAAATACCAAAATAATTATGAAAAAATATTTTATTTAGGACCTATATACAAAGAAATATTTACATACGCATGTGCCATAGTATACTTATATTTTTTATTTTTATATTTTTTTTTTGGCTCAACTAGCCCAATGACTAGCTAATTGAGGGTTTTTTAAGAAGATATGGGAAAAGTCCCGTGACTCACGCACGCCTATGTACAGTGAAATGGTAGGGATAGCCACAGTGTTTGGGTGATTTTGGTAGGGTGAGGTAACTCACTGTGGCAATTACAGAGAGCCGAAAAAACGGCTATCAATGTGTGTGGACACAAGAAAAATCAGGTAACCACCGGGTGGGGATGGGTCTGTGGGCACCTTTTTCAATGAAACTGAGTGTGTGTGAGTGTGGGGGAGGTTATTTAGCTACAAGACAAGAGACATGGCGCCCTTTAGAGAGAGAGGTGGGTATTTGGGTCATGGGATATGATAGGAGAGAGAAAGGGGGGGTGGGGTATACTATTTTGGAAGATAGCATAAGTTGCATGTGAGTTAGGGTGCATTATTGGTGAGTTAGAATGCATTATTGGTGAGAGGTGGGGTAGCTTAAGGGGAGAGAGAAAGGAGAAAGGACAAGGGGAAGAGAGAGGGGGTTGAACTTTTGAGTGGAGGAGAGGAAAAGGGACACACGGCGAGGCAAAAGCGAAGAAAAAAGAGGCAAGGTGGGGATGGGCTGCCCCGCAGGCATGAGGTGGCCAATTTTACCTTTCTCATATATTTACATAATGATACTTTATTTTTTCTTACTTTTTCCAATGCCTTTTATCACTCCCTCCCTAAGAGGGGGTTTTCATGGGGTGGGGACGAGAGAAGAGGGGTATGGGAGCTTGGCTTGTGAAAAGCCCCCATCATTAGCCCTCCCCTTTTGGCTAGAGGCATTCATGTCTCTAGCTCATCTGTTTCTTCTTCCGCTTAGTTGTAGGATCCGATATCGAGTTGCCTTCTGAACTAGCCATTCCATTTGGCCATTGGTAAGATTTCTGGGATATTCATGAATCTGTAACAGGTCCGAGTGATAACTTGTTCCTTGGAATAATGTCGGTTGATTAAAGGGGAAGCCCATGGCTTCCAAAACTTTGTGCCAATGTCCTTCTGGATCCCAAGTGAAAAATAGGATCATTGTTTGCAGTGTCCGAACAATAAAATTTGCATGCCAAATTGGATCAAATTTGTAACCACCAGTAGCGAGAGGGGAAATGAGCATCTTGGCTCCTGCAAAGACAGAACTGAAAATTATGATTCCCAAGAGTGTACCAAGAATCCACCATATATGGCCGCCTTGTTGGTGTGATGAGCTCAAGTTGTCTTCAGAGTCCTGCTTACTGCCATTAGAAAAAACTGCAAGCATATCATGCTTCTTTTGGGTGTGCTCAAACATGTCAGCTTCCTTTACTGATGCTAATAGCAAGCGACCTACCTTGCGGCTTAAATACAAGCGTAATCCACTTACCTTTCTCCAAAGAGAGGATGCACTATTTGTAAAAAATTGTACCAAATTGTGAATGAGGTCTTTATTCTTGCATTCTATCAGGCTTTTGTCTATCCATGGCTCCTTTGCTCTTATCTCCATGCTGATCTTCTCTCTATATGTTAGAGCAGCTAGCCATAACCATAGGTCTGATGCATCCCATGCAAACACAATGCTGTGTTGTGGAGGTGTTTGGAATATCCTTAAAAGGTTGGCAACATATTGATCATCAAACTTACTCTGAACACCCCCACATAAACTGGAGGCATTACCCATACCCAAGTTTATAACACCCTTCAATAGACTAGAGGCATTACCCATCTCCAAGTCTAGAACACTACACAATAAAGTCTTGCTCGACTGCCAAGCCTCTGGAGCAATAGCCAACTCCAAACCTTCAGTCATACTTACCTCTTCGTTATGGTCCTCAAGGGAAACTGCCTTGATGCAAGATTCCTTTAGCTTGCTACACTGTCCTGGGTCCATGCTGGTGCACAGGCTTTCGTTTTCAAAGCCCTCCCCTTTGCTTGATATGTTGTCCATCTTCTGCAAAGCCTTGCTAACAGGCTGGTTTTCCTCTTCTCTTGTATCTTTCATGACCTTTGCATTCCTCTTACTCTGATGAGGCCTAATCAACACTTTACACCTTCTTATCCTTACTGCCCAATGTTGTTGATTGATCGCTTTGGTGCCTATTTCATTCAAGGTTAAAGATGTACTCACATTTGTAACACAATTTTCTTGACTTACCTCCCCCACCTGGGTAGCATCTTTTGATTCTTTAACCTCTTGTTCTATTTCTTGAGTTCTTTGAATAGTCTTCTTACTTGATCCTTCTTCTGTTACACTCATTTTGACCTCTTCTGCAAGACTAATGATACTTGGTGTACGGGTACCAATTGATGGTGGGCGTAGGATGATTGTAAGTGGTGATTGTGGTGGTGGTTGCATTGGTGACTGGCGTCGAATTGGTGTGGCCAGCTGTGGTTGCACCGCTGGTGGTGTGATTTGAACAGGTGGGATTGGTTGCCTAAGTGGCGGAGGTCTTGCTCTTGGTGGAGAGATCTGATTCTGTCTCCCCCCTCTATTGAAATTCTGCCTCCTTGGGTGTGGGCAGTAGTACATTTCATGGCCATCTTCCCTGTAGTTGTAACAGTGGTACTCTAGGTTCTACCTTCGTTGTCCTCTTCCTTGTTGTGGGTTCCTGCCAGGTGTATGCCCTTGCTGCACCAGATGCACAGATAAACTCTCTAGTTGGGTGGTGATGTGACTCAGCAGGTCTTGATCTTATGATGCCTCCTGTGGTTGGACTCTATGATTGTTTGTTGCAGTCACTGGGGTTGGTTGGGCCGAGCTTGTTTCCTCTGAATTGTTTACTCTTGCTTGCATGCGTAGCTTCTTGTCTTTAAGGCGGGCTACTTCGACTGCCAACTCATATGTTGCAGGAAACCTTCCCTTCACCTTCTCTCTAAGCGACGACCATAGACCAACAATGAAACGGTCCTTCTTTAGGAAATTAGGCGCTCCATCACCTTCCTCCAGTGAGGCAACCCATCTCTCCCATAAGTCCACAAATTTAGACTTGTAGGTGGCATACTCCAGCAGGCCTCCCTGCTTTAATTCTGTCAATAACTGCCATAGCCTCTCCGAGGTTGTGCCTCCACCAAACCTCTTTACAAAAGCAGCCATTAACACATCCATGCATTCTTGGTGGCCTGGGGGCAATGCATTATACCAGGACTTGGCCTCTACTTTCATCAGTAGAGGAAAAATTCTAAGTCGTGAAGCATCGTCATCGTTGTTGGAGACGATACAAGCAATGTCGAAATCATCCAAAAAGTTGGTGGTGAGATCCTCTCCCTTCTTTCCACTGAACGTGGGGAAAGAAACACTTGCCATGGTAGTGACTTAGGAAATTACAAACCTCTTTTTTTTTCTTTTTTTTTTTTCACATTACATTAACAATAGCGGCTCATAGCAGCTTTTTTACAGGGGTGGGTGGATAGGTTAAAACAAGATAAAGTTAAAAACATTAAAGGAATGATGGTAATCTAATATGGGGAGAATGATAGGGTTCGGGGAATTGAGGATTTATCCTAGTACCGTCGCACCGAATAGGTGTACGATCTTCTGTTTGTAGAAGACTTTCCTATCTACATAGATATTCACATGCATATGCTGCAAGAATCTGAACGGGAATGCTGTTGGCCCGTTTTCCATCATGCACAGAGGATGAAATACTTACTTATACTCTTATCGTGCCAGTGTTGATGAGTTGGCACATCCACAAGAGGTCGTCGCCTTTCATGGGCTCTACCTTTCCTTCGTTGCTCAGCACGTACGGGGTGATGGCGACGCGTCTGACCACTCCCAGCCTCTTGGCTAACAACAATTGCAGGTAATTTCCGTAGTCGGCGTGTTACATGAATTCTACTCCATTCAGTTGCAACTCGTCCCCAGCCCACTGGGTTTCTCCCGTGGTAGAGAGCTTCTTCAGGATAAGTTGTACAGGGAGAGGAGGAAGATCCTCCACTCTCTTTACAAAACAGCGAGAGCAGTAGCCGAACCACTCTTCTCTAGGACATGGGAATCTTCTTACCACTTCTTCTTCCGGATTGTCGAAGTGGATTGGTAGCACTCGCATGCGTCGTGCAAATCCATAGGCGACCTTTCGCCGCTTAGCTTCGGATGACTTCCTCTTTGGCAAACTAGGTACAACCCGGATTTCTCCCTTCGGGGTCATGTGTTTCCAGACTGGCTTATCTTTTCCTTGCCTTTGGCTCGAGCAGCCCCTTTAGGCCACTTTGGAGTTATAACTTTGACTGTAGTTTCTTTAGGGAAAAGAGGTCTCACCATTTGCTTCCCTTCCTTGATGTGAATAACTTCTTTGCGATGAATGTCGATGTAGATGACTTCAGCCCTTTCGATGCCTTCGTTGCTGGCACTCATTGACAGTGTGCCTTGGTTGATACCAGTGATGGCACTTCACCGACCTCCCACCTGATTCTCTCAATTTATAGTTAGAACGAGCGACACGAGATGGAGAATTTACCTCTTGAATGCTGACGACACTGCAGCCTGGCAGTAGCACCTCAATGAAGGAGGCTAGTGCCTCCTTTGTCTCCTCTTGTTCCATCCTCCAGTTAAAAAATTCCTTCAGCCATTCGTCCATGATTGATAGTGGGCATCACTTTCAGCATTGTAAACTGAAGGGTCTTAGAAAGCCCTCCTCCGTGGGGGCACCAAAATGATGGGAGCAAAGCGAACCCCGAACCCCCGACGGCCTCTAAAACATCGGGGACCGAATGGCGCGCCTCGAGGCTGTCACGGTAAAGCAAAAAGGGGGCACCACCTAGCTTGAGCGGCTAGGACGCAAACAACACAACACCATAACAAAATTTTCATCCAACAGAGATGGATGCTTGGGAGTGATGATGAAGAGGAAAGAGAATGAGATCAAGAGAGAGAGAGAGAGAGAGAGAGAGAGAGAGAGAGAGAGAGAGAGAGAGAGGGAGAGGGAGGGGGTATAGCGGCTTAGTACTTAGGCACCACAAAAGGATGGCGAATCCGCACACCTTTCACACGTACACAAGCTCACTCCAAACACAAGACTAGGTGGCAATTCTGCACACCTCACATGGGCAAAACATTGCAAGAAAACATACTCACAAAACCTCAAGCTTTATTTAGAGAATAAGGTGATGAAATGGGGAGCATAGGGTAGGGGAATGAGAAGGGAGAGAGTGGTAGAGCACATGGCGGATAGGTAGGAGTTGATGGCGAAGACTTGCACGAGGGTTATGGACATCATCCTTCATTTAGTTGCCCTTCATCTTCCATAGCCCAAGGGTGTAGAGGTCATGCTCAAGACGAGCATGGTGATTGCTGTGATGGTGATGGTGTGGGTGTGTGTGTGTGTGCACTAGGCACACACAGTGCATAGTGTGTTCTTTGGTGATGTTGTGTGTGTTTTTAGTGTGATGGTGACCCCTTTTTATATAGGGGAGGAGGGGGGAGGAATTCTAGAATTTAGAAATGAAGAAATCATTATCTACATAGGCCATGTGACTGTGGGTCCCACTTGTCTGGCTGTGTGTATATGTGCCAGAACATCAGTCTCATGAGAGAGAGACTAAGAGAGAGAGAGATGGGTTGATGAAAAAAAGTGAGAGGTGACATGGAGAATAAAGTAATTACAAGAGGGGAGAGAGGGGAGTGTGTTCAGAGGTGAATCTGTGTGCAGATGTGTGTGGACACAAGAAAAATAAGGTAACCACCGGGTGGGGATGGGTCTGTGGGCACCTTTTTCAATGAAACTGAGTGTGTGTGAGTGTGGGGGAGGTTATTTAGCTACAAGACAAGAGACATGGTGCCCTTTAGAGAGAGAGGGGGGTATTTGGGTCATGGGATATGATAGGAGAGAGAAAGGGGGGGTGGGGTATACTATTTTGAAAGATAGCATAAGTTGCATGTGAGTTAGGGTGCATTATTGGTGAGTTAGAATGCATTATTGGTGAGAGGTGGGGTAGCTTGAGGGGAGAGAGAAAGGAGAAAGGACAAGGGGAAGAGAGAGGGGGTTGAACTTTTGAGTGGAGGAGAGGAAAAGGGACACACGGCGGGGCAACAGTGAAGAAAAAGGAGGCAAGGTGGGGATGGGCTGCCCCGCAGGCATGAGGTGGCCAATTTTACCTTTCTCATATATTTACATAATGATACTTTATTTTTTCTTACTTTTTCCAATGCCTTTTATCACTCCCTCCCTAAGAGGGGGTTTTCATGGGGTGGGGACGAGAGAAGAGGGGTATGGGAGCTTGGCTTGTGAAAAGCCCCCATCAGCACTTGTAAGACCTTCTGGCACAACAGAATTACTTAACGCCGTGCAAAAAGTATCCAAACTGTCTGAAAAAGTGATTAAGAGAAACATAGCCTTCACTGAATCTGGAAAGACTATCTCCTGTGATGTTAACTGGCTGAAAATTGTGTGAAATTCATGGAGATGATTTCACATGGTTGTCCCTTCCTTCATCTTCAAATCCACCAATTTCTTGAGCTAGTAAATCTGAGAAGCAACACTTTGTTTCTCGTACATACCACATAGCTTTTGCCATACGCCATACGCTGTAGTCTCTTCTGCTACGTTGAAGTAAACATTTTCTGCTAGTGTCAGCATGATTGTGGAACAAGCTAACTCGTCAAGTTCTTCCCACTCATCTTTAGCCATACCTTTTGGTCTCTCCCCTTTGAGATTCAGTGGATTCACTTGTTTTTTATGCACCAATACCTGCCAAATCTGCTTCTTCCAGAATGGAAAGTTTGTGCCATCCAGCTTCTTTATGTTGTAAAGAGTCTCGCTTTGAGAAGATGCCATGTCTGCCAAACTGTTTACTCCTAGGAAAAATCCGGTAGAGTTTCCCCTGTAAGCTGGCTTTTGTACACAATAAACAAGATGTAAACAACAAGCTGAACACCTCTCCTTAAGAACTGTCAGTATTTTGAAAATTTTTGACTGAGTCTTCCTTGTAAACTAAGCTCTGGAAACTTGCATTGGTGAATTTACACAAGCACGTACATTTCTGGTAGCACCATTGCATGGTCTTGATATGATTTTGGGAATGCCATTTCGTCATGAATTTGTCCCGTTGATTAATTATAAAACATGTACAATGTCTCTCACTCATAATAATAAAAATTTCTCCATCCAAGCAACACTAGCACATCAAAAATTTCCACTCCTCTCTCACACTCAAGCCAAAAGAGCAATTCGAAAACAGGGAACATATCTAGTATTGGTAAATCAAATTTCTGCTCAAACTAAAACTTCACGTAACTCCACACACGATGAATTTTTCTCACAATTTAAAGATTGTTTCATGCATGATCTGCCACTTGGAATTCCACCATCACGCCTAGAAGACCACAAAATTGACATTATACCGCGTAGTGAACCTCCTTGTAAAGCACCTTATCGTGTAAATCCTACCGCACACAGTGAAATACAAACTCAAATCAATGATTTACTTGATCGAGGCCTAATCCAACCTAGTAGTTCACCGTACAGAGCTCCAATACTTCTTGTCGAGAAGAAAAATGGAACCTTTCGTATGTGTATCGACTATAGGGATTTAAACAAGATCACCATTAAGAATAGGTTTCCTATTCCTAGAGTGGATGATCTATTAGACAAACTGGAAGGGGCAAACATCTTTAGCAAAATTGACCTAAATCAGGGTACCATCAAGTTAAAATGTTTGAACATGATGTCTACAAAACTGCTTTTAGAACACAAACTAAACACTATGAATTCCTTGTCATGCCATTTGGTTTGACAAATGCACCAACCACCTTCACACGCGTGATGAATAGAATTTTCATTGACCATCAAGATTTTGTGATTGTATTTTTTAATTACATTTTGGTATTTAGTAAATCTGAAGAAGAGCATAAACAACATATAGTACGTGTATTTGATCTGCTTGCACAAAATCACTTGTATTTTAATCCTGAAAAGTGTTCATTTTTCCAATCTGAAATTGAGTATTTGGGACACATTGTATCGGGTAAGGGAATACATGTCAATCCAAAGAAAATTGAAGCCATTCAGTCATGGCCTAGACCCAAAAACTTGCATGAGCTACATTCTTTTATCGGTCTTTGTAGCTATTACAGAAAATTTGTTTGTAATTTTTCTTACAAATCACATTATTTGACTCTCCTGTTGAAGAAAAACACGCCTTATGAATGGACTGATTTTCAAGAAAGCTCATTTAATGCACTTAAACATGCTTTGACTAATGCACCTGTATTGCAATTGCCTGATTTTGAAAGACCATTCTTTGTGGTATGATGCTAGTGGAAAAGGTATCGATGCAGTCCTTATGCAAGATAACCATCCAATTGCTTTTGAAAGTTGTAAATTCAAACCGTCTGAAACAAAGTTTAGTACTTATGATAAAGAGTTGGTTGTTGTGGTATATGCATTGAAAATTTGGAAACACTATGTAATGGGTACTGACTTGATCATTAAAACTGATCAACAAAGTATCAAATATTTACTTTCTCAGCCCTTAATAGATGATAGACATATTAAGTGGGCCGCTTTTATTCAAAGTTTTTAGCCCAACATTCAATACCAACCTGGTAAAGAAAACGTCGTAGAGCTGATGCTTTGAGTAGAATACCCTCACTTAATCATCTATCAACCATTACGAGAACTTCATTTAACACTATGCCTAACACTTATGCACATGATAATGACTTCAAAACAACATGGTTGCATATGCTTGATAATTCTGTGCACACATTCTTTGAATACACTATTCAAGAAAAGTTCCTTTATTTCAAACAAAAATTGTGTGTAACTAAACCTTTTCATACATTAATTATTGAAGAATTGCACAAACCACCCTATGCTAGACATAGAGGATTTGCTGCAACTTTTCAAAATTTATGTCGTGATTTCTATTGGCCAACTATGAGAATGGATGTTAAACAATATGTTTCAACTTGTTTGATTTGTCAAAAAAATCAAAGCAGCTACTTTTACACCCTCTCCCCATTCTTGAAAGACCTTGGAACACATTTCAATGGATTTTGTTACTAGTTTTCCACTCACAATGCACAAACATGACATGATTTGGACTATTATTGACCGTTTCTCTAAACAAGCGTATTTCATTCCTTGTAAGAAAACACTCATAGCACATCAAGCTACACTTTTGTTTCTTAAAACTGTTTTCCCACATCATGGTTTGCGTAAAGTGATTATTTCTGATCGAGATTAAAAATTTTGTAGTGCTTTTTGGACTACTGTGTTTGAAAATCTTGGCACTACACTTGACTTCACTTCTGCATTTCATCCTGAATCTAATGGTCAAACTGAAGTCACCAACCGCACTATTATTGACTTGGTAAAGGCTTATGTTTCTTCTCAACCTAAGAAATGGGATGATTACCTGCATATTCTACAATTTTCATACAACAACACCACTCACATTGCCACGGGTAAATCTCCATTTGAAATTGTATATGGTCACTCTCTTCCTACTCCTGCTTCACGTCTTTCTAATGTTGTGCCTACAGAGCAGCTGATGATTTCACTACTGACTTTCATGATATTTATGCAAGTGTACATTCTGCCATTAAACACTCACTAGAACTTTACACTAAGCATGCTAACAAGCACCGCAAGGAACACTAATTCAAAGAATGTGATCATGTTTTACTTCGCATCGAAAAACGAAGAATCAAAAGTATTGATACCAATGTCTTTGTTAAGCTTGCTCCTCATTTTTATGGATCTTTTAAAATTTCAGCTATCATTAATGATGTTTGTTTTCGTTTAGACTTACCTGCACATTGGCACATTCACAATTCCTTTCACATTAGTCTTTTACGCCCGTTTAGAGGACCCCTACCTACATACCACATTTATGAAGACCCACCTTCACTTGTAGACCAAGAATAGCAACTCATCCCTGACAAAATAGTTGATCACAAGACCACCACTACATGCATTGGCATGGTTTATAATCGTTACCTTTTTACTTTCAAGGGACACCCTAGAGAGGATGCCAAATGGATGCCTGAAAAGTTTTTTTGCAACTTCCCCAACCTTCTCCACAGTTTCCATCACTCATAGACCAGTTGATTTCTCTATTGAGCAATTGAGGACAATTGCTATCCCTGGTGGGAGGGATGTTACGAGACTGGGCACCCTCCTGTTGTACTCGTCAACTGCAATTGGGATAGCTGGCGTAATGGTTAATTATGTGCTATCTATTTATTTTCTAATTGAGTTGATGATGATTTTATAGAGTGGAATGCGGGGAATTGATGAAGAGGCGCCAACAATTACTCTTGGACATTTTATATTTGCACAGTATTTTAGAATATCATTTCAATAAGACACTATGGCTCTGTAAATAGTTGTAGTGGGAACTCCCCTTATGGGTCATGCGCAGAGAGTGCAAAGGGGAGAGAGGGAGAGAGAGAGCAGGACACAGGATGTCGGGTGGAGCTCCCAAATCTCATAGTGTGAGCACCATGTGAGAATGTGAGTGTGAGCTCCTTATTCTTTGTATGTATAAAGAATAAGGAGATAAATGTGGGTGGCCGGACACTAGCCGGCAAACACGGCAAAGCACGGTGAGGCACACCGCCTTTACCTAACACTCCCCTTATGGGTCATGCAAGAACTAATGAGCTTCACTCATTTACAAAAGTGAAGTGGTTGTAAAAAGAGGGGCCTCAATTTTTGGCACCTTAAACTCAAAATAATATATTAAATACCAACTCCACAAGAGAGGTGCCGTGGAGTTTGGGGCTAGATTTAGGCCTTTCTCTTGCAGATTCTCTTCTCTACTCTCTTATGCTATGCTCTATTTGCTGTGTAATCTCTAATCTAGTCTCCATCTCTTACACATCTCTTACAAGCATTTCTATGTCAATTCTATGTTCACTGTGTGTGTGTGTGTGTGTGTGTGTGTGTGTGTGTGTGTGTGTGTTTGGAAATTGGAAGAAGAGGTGGATAGGTTGATGGTGATGTTTTGGAGCATGTGTTGAATAGCTTAAGCGGTTGATCTCCCCTCCTCTTCTCCCAACATACATGTGTAAAATGCTGATCAAACAAGTGGTTTTTAAGAACTTAATTCACATCGAACAATACATGTTAACAGTCTAGCACATTTCAACATAATTTTTTTTTTAACTTATATTTTTATGCGTGCGTGCATACTAATTCAAACAAAGCACACACTGACTTAAAAACATCAAAAACATTTCAAACATTGGAACTATACAAATTGGACTAGAAACAATACTTGTCAAAAACAATGATTAGAAATCTGTATCAAAACTATCACATAGTAAAAGAAAAATCCATAAAATTAGACAACATTGCTTATGCTTGCCGTCATCCACATACTACTTATTCTAATGTCCCATACCACTAGAATAAGTAGTATATGTCATACCCTGATGAATCAGGATATCATTGGTCATGCTCATCATTCAATAACCAATTCTCATCAATCTCAAGTCCACGTCGCGACAAAAAAAAAAGTATCATATAATCATTTCAAATCCAATTTCAAATCCAAATCCAAATATCTTTCATTTTGTATACCTGGAAAAAAAAAATCGTACCAGTGATAGTGGTGGCCAGCCACTGCAGCATGATTTTGTGATTGGTGTTGCCTAAATTGGCGAATCTACACCAATAAGATGTGCTGCCTAAATTGGCGAATGTGCACTAATGCTACCTAAATTGGTGAATCTGCATTTGGTATTATTTAGAAATCATGAATCTGTAATTTTCAATGTGCTGCCTAAATCGATGGATCTGCACGAAGATGAGTATCTACACGCTGCCTAAATCGGCGAATGTGTGTGTTGGTGACCAATGGACTAGGCTAGGCATACAAAATAAAAAATATAACATTTATCACATGTGTGAGACCAATCTGGAGCATGTTTGAGTAGGAGGGTACTTACAAAATGTTGTTCATTGTCCCAGAGCACCTTAGCTCATATGAGTAGCTGTATAACATAATGACAAATGATCACGATGAAAAATCCGTTAAAATAATGAGAAACCAAAGTCGAAGCAGTGTGTGCGTGGATAGAGAGCTGTAATTGAAAGAATGACCATTCAAATTAGGGGGTCGCACAAAAATAGAATGCTCGTACAAGTTGGAGAGGGTTGTAACTATATTGTTCTCTTTTGGAATGGGAGCAGTAGACACATCCACAGTTGTAGACAAGAGAGTTAGCATACTTAACAAATGAAGTATTGAGTAAGAGATTAGGTTAGATAGTGGATGGTACAGAAAGAATGCCAGCTGAGAATCTTTTAGAATCGTGCTAGTGGAATATGACCTGAATGTGATAAGTTATACTATAAAAAATAAAAGAAGGGGATATACGGTGGAATTAGTGAGCTTCATGACAACGTAAAATTATGTACATGAAGGCTGTTTGAAGAAGTGACTAGTATCCAAATCGTCAAGTGCTTAAACAAGTTCTTGAAAATAAAGGGCAACAACAAAATTCATCATTTGAGTAATGTCATGCAAGATAGAACAAACCAAAGTACAGATACCATAAAGTTCAAGTTGTACAGATGGATGTCATATATCGGTGAGGTGGACTGTATATGTGAGTAAGTTTTTAAACCATTGATTGTTGTCACAAGAAAATTAGAATCTAGTAAAATTTCACCATTGTTATTGAAACTAGCTAAAATAGCAAAACATCGGCTAGATTCCATAATTTCCTTCATGTAAATCGGCAAAGTTTTAGTGTGAATACCTGAAAATCTTTGAATTTTGACCTAAAAACAAAAGAGCTTTAGGTGTGCCCTTATTGTCTTCAGTTAGGAAAATTGTTTTTGGCAAGCCCTAACTCGATCAACAAACATTGCTATGAGTACTCTGATCCAAAGAGAATTTCTCGTGAAAAATTTCCTAGGAACTACTTTCGATGGTCATCTTTGAATGGATACAACAAACACTTAAATACCAAGAGACATAGCAGCGCTTATCGCCACCTTAAATGTAGACACAAAATCTCACACCGCGTAACCACGAGCATTAACTTCAAGCTATGAAAGACCATATAGAACACTTACAATATGTGTGTGTGTGTGTGTTTGTGTGAGAGTGTATGCGTATATCATCAGAATTGACGAGTGAGTGTGTGTGGAGGGCAAGAGGTCATCGACTTGCGAGGTTGGGAACAATCGAATACCAAGGTAGGGCCCGCACTTTGGTTGAGGGGGGGAAGAGAGAGGGAAAATGAAATGAAATGTTATATTAACCATCTTCAAAATGCTAAAATGACGGATGAGACCACACTAATACAATCCTTGTGGATCGAAACCAATGTCGGGGTACAAAAATAAAATGAAGTAAAGTGAAAGACGGAAAAAAAAGACTTAAACCAAAATCCTAAAAGTGTGAGTAAAATCAGCATCGTCGTCAATGCTGGAGGATACCTGGCAAAGGGCATTATCGTTCGATCTTGAGTAGTACAAGTGGAAAGACGACATAACCAATACAACTGTAATCATAACAGAAGGAGCGTGAGATTTCACCCACCACCTTTGACAATTAAAAAAATATTTTTTAAAATAAATAAATAAAAATAAAGCGAACATTAGTAGGGAAAGAAGGATTCTAGAATTCTTCTAGCTCCAAATGATTACATAGAATCTACCTGCAGCCCTTCTAGAGGCTCTCCTCCTGGTTCCACAATTAAATAAAATTCTAATAAAATTCAATACTGTGTCAAATTTTGTCTAAAACACCTCCCCTAAAGTAGTGCCCTCGGATAGGTTGAAAACAACCCTTGCAGCTGAATTGAAGCTAGGGACAAATATTTTAATGCTTTCAACCCCATCTTCATGCGTCGACTCGTCGTTCGTGTTTCTGATCACAAGTGCCGCCACCCACTATTGCTACCTCCCACCACGCCACCCTTTATCCTGTTCATCTCGATCTGGATTCTTGGAAGGAAATTTTGGGCACCCCAGATCGGCCTACTTTCAAGCTTACCATCAGGTTTTAAGTGCTAGGTGGAGTCGCTGGCCTCTTCAAGGATCTCTTTACTATGTGCACCCATACCACTCTTTTGCTAGAGCACGGGTACCTTAGAGCCATGGCAAGACATATATATACGTCCAAAGACATGTCAATAAATTAGTATGCTGCCTCAAGTTGCTGGTAGCGTCGGCACAGAACCAGTTGTTGTGCGAGGATGGTTCTAACACCCGCACTGTCATGGTCTCAGATCGCCTTAAAATAGTGGGGTTTGTTGTTCTGCTTTGCACTATTCGCTGAATTGAAGGCTCGGGTGTCAAGTTGAGTGCAAGGACCTGGGGTCACGGAGCACATGCAAATATGCAGAGACGCTGAAATCATCGAATTGAGCATCGCCTCTGCTGCATCCACGGGAGCCACTGTTGGGTGCCATTGACAATGGACTGCTCCTTCCACACTGGAACCCTAGAAGATCCGGCCCGTAGTGGGGGTCATGCATCCTTGCCCTCTCATTAGAGCAGAGAGCACCATGTCTGGCTGTGTGTGTGTGTGTGTGTGTGTGTTTGAGAGAGAGAGAGAGAGTAAAACAGGCATTGTGTTTGTGGTCGCCAGTAGACCAGAGAGAGAAACTGCATGCAACTGAACGTGCGTGTGCGTAGCTAGGAGTTGAAGCCGGAGGGTTTTGGTGGAGTGGTGGCCACAGAAGGAAACTGTAGGTGGTTGATAGCTGCAAGGTGGGCGCCACTGAAAGAGAGAGGTAACTGCTCGGGCGCAGAGAAAGCATGGCGAGGAGTGGGTGAAGCCCGGTGAACCTGGAAGTAGTCTCGACCAACTTGCATGGAGAACACACGGAGTGGTTGGTGGCCCGAGTAAGAGAGAGACATGCAGTGGGACTGGTGTCTGCAAAGGAGAGATAGACAGAGACCGAGGGTGGCGGGTGGTTGTGTAGCTGTTGTCAATTGGTAGTAGACAATAGGGAAAAAGAGAGTGATATAATATATATATTTATAATGGTGCTTGGCAGCAGGAGTCGAGAGAAGTGTCTGTGTGTGGGTGTGCCACCATTTGGCCAGAGAGAGAGATGGTCGAGTGAATGGTGGTGGGCGATCGAAAGGTTGAGTCTCGCATGCAGTAGTGGAATGATTAGGTGGAGAAAGGTTTGGTGAAGATCGTAGGTGTTCAGGAATCGAATACGGCCACTCGAAATGGCGGCTAGTGCCCCTTGGTCGTCCGCCACTAATGCTACCTCTATTGCTGTTGTTTTGTTAAGATGGTGACAACGCCTTGACCTCCATGATGTGGTCGGCCGTACAGTCCCCTAATTGCTGCCAGTGCTTGTTGGCTCATGTTAACGGCCTATGGTCCACCCCTACTATGACTGCGCTTCTTGTTGTTGCTAAGGTCAGATGCAAATGCCTTGGCTTCCGCAATAGGCCATGCGCTATCGTTGATAGCGTAGAGTAATGTTTAGTTTTTTCATGATCGCTTCAATATCCATGAAGGTGTTGTGCATATGGGAAGAAATTTGGAGTTGCCAACACAGCCAATGAAGGTTCAAATGTCGCGTATTTTAAAAAAATTGAACCCCCTTTTTTCATACACCTTAAAAGCATCCACAAAATACTCGTAATCCTTTCTCGTTTCGAGTATCGTCATAGATTAAATTTAATCTATTCTATTAATATGTTTAACTAACATAGTTATACTAATAAGCACTATATTATGACAATAACGAAAGGATTCTCTTCAATTTCTAAAGATCACTATCTATCTCATACAATCGACACTAATTATTATAAATCGAAGCAATTAACAAAATCTATGAGCATAAAGAAACAAAACACTTAGTTGCTACTTGTCAAAAATCGTCAGTCTTGGAGCGTAGCCTACGCTCTGATACCACTGCTACAAACGGATGTGTGGCTGCCCTGCAAAATACCCGAAATAACACGTTGCAATCCATAAAATAGACTAAACGACATACCTAGCAATCCCATAAGCACATAATCGCATGATACATGAACAGAGAGACATAGAGAGCGAAAGAGAGTGGAAGCGCATGTGCAGACGCACCTCCTAGAGAGGAGTGCTATGCCAACACGGCATGAGAGAAGAGAGGAGAGGAGAGAAGAGAAGAGCAACACAAACAGTGGGTGCAATCTTCCCCCGTGCTCATGGCTCTTGTAGTAGCCAAATTGAGGCATTGTGTTCATCATATATTTTGTTCATGGTTTGAGAAGAAAATCCCATCCATTTTTTTCCCATTTTCAAGCCCTCTTGTCTATTTTATTTCTTTGATTATATGTCTTGGGAAAGGGTTACTCTAGCCATTTTTCAATTGTTCAGCATAACTTTCAATGTGATCATACTCGACACCTTATAAATCACAATAGAGAAAGTGCAAAGTAGCCCGTGAAGAGATCCAAAGACACATGAGCCTATTTTGAAAAGTAGGGATGATGGGTAGACTTCAAACGCAATGCAATATGAAAGCCTCTGATACAATTGTATTTAAAACTAGGCTCACTCCATATTCAAGAATCCAAAGAAATAAGCTTAGGATAACCAAGTAAATACTGAAGTGTATTGATGTGCTAATGTATATATAACTAGGAGAACATAATTTTCAAGGGACATAATTAGGTGTGCAGTCCTTAAGCCTTGCCATCTAGGTGCACAACATCTTTTGGCTTGCTGAAATAATTGATAGATTGTGTTGTGCTACAATTATGAACCATCAACAAAGAAACAACCAAGAAGTATCACACTTCCAAGGCTTATGAGCATACATCAGGAACATAGAGGCTTTTAAAAGCCAAATTCAAAACATAATAGAATCTCTATGTTTCGTGATGATAACAACATGATGAACTAATTGCAGCCATCCTCTTCATGAAGTGGGCTTGTCAAATTGCATCTAACATTGTATTTGTTTGCAAAGTTGCCATTGCTACCTCTTCAATAACATCAAACACTTTCACCTTGCACACATCATCTTTACAAGAAAAAACCTTTTTCATATAAATATGTTGAAGGGTACAGATCCCTCTTTCTAAAAAAATTTGAAGATATAATAGGATACTAATAGTAAATTCCTTGACAAGTCTCTCTTCAAAAAACATAAATTGAGGTCAACATATCAACCTGATAGGTTTTACACGGCACATACATGATGTGTAGATCCTATCTCCTTTCCAAGTTAATTTTAGTGTAAAGTAGTAATCTAATGTACACTTCAAGATACAATATTGAGATGATACATAGCATCTTCACTTGAGGAACTTAAAACCTCACCATGGAGGAGCTACAAACAAAAGTAGAGCTCTATTAATGCTCGGTTGGCATTGATGTGGGAATTTTAGATCTTAATTAAGCATAAAATATCTTAAGGCATCAATGCCTTAGAGAGCTATGGGGCACACATCTCTTTAAGTTTCCAAGCTATACTCCAAAAAAATGCTCAATAACTTTTTTCTACAATTGAGATTTTAGAGGAATACGTTTTTTATGTTGAACTAGATTTAACTTAAATACTTAATTTTGTGTAAAACATTGAAATAGTGTATTAACCAGATGAATTTACTTGAGCATGTTTGTGCCTCAAGAAATCTTTCTTTGGAGACACTACAAAAAATTAAGAAAAACAACAATTAAGCTGTTCATACTATAATCTTTTTATAAAACTATTAAAGAGGATATGGTGCATTTATAGAAGAGGATATGGTGCGCAAACTATTAAAACAACCTGATATAAATATCTCTTTTATATCTCTTTTATATCTCTGTTTGCGCACCATATCTCTTTTATATCTCTTTTATGGTGCTCTCTCTATACGGAGTAGAGAGTTGGCATTGTGCCTCTCCAAAATTTTATAAGCAATGGAAGGTGCGCTTTGCCTTGTATTCTATTCCTACAACATAGGCATGCAAATAACAAATGAGATTTTAAACCTCCAAGAGTAAGAGTCTATCACAAGCATCTCTCTTGTGTTCCTCAGAGAATAGCATATGAAAACATAAAGCACTGACAATATCTAGCCATTGTATAGCACCAATGCACTACAAAAACTCTACTGGCATCATGAGGAACTCAGGTGTGCATCCTAACAAGACCGTATAACACACATAGTATGTTGATGCACATGCTCTAAGGCACTCCGCTTAGTCTATGTTGGAGAACCTGTGAATGGTAGTGGGAAAGAAAGCATCAGGCCTTGATGACTACCAAGCAAAGAAAACACCTTCTGCATTTGGCGGAGGACATATACTCTAACCAACAATGGTCCCAAAGAATTTCCATTGATCTCTATTGTGTCAAACCTCCAAGAGGGAGGGCATCTATCCATAAATGCTTTAGGCATATGACGTAGTGGGGGGTACAAATGAGAGGGGTTGGATTGGTGATTGAAGTAGGCATTGTAACCAAAGCTAGAGGATGTGAAGGTGTTGTGGAAACAAGAGGATGAGAAGGGGGTGTTGGTGGATGAGAGGAAAATGGTGGTGGAAGAGGTGGAATGTTAGAGCCCATCTCATAGGTGGATTCTAGAGTAGAGCGTGCAACTGTCTGTGTGCAGGGAGGAGGTGATTATTGGATCCCCGTCCTACCCCATGGTGCCTGTTGTGTGACACAAACTTGTGATATAGCTAGGGAGACTGCTTGAGGATTTGGTAGTGGCTGAGGAGGCAACATTTGTGTTTGTCTAAAAACATGTTTTAAAGAAGGTCTCTACTAACCCCTCAACAACGCTCAGCTGGGGCGGGGGGGGGGGGGGGGGGGGGGGGGGGGGGGGGTTTGCATCTTTACTGGCGCTAAGATTGGATAGGACAATTTTGGGTGGTATGTCCAAACGCATGAAATCGTAAACACACGTTAGAGCATCCAGTGACTACCATCCTCTATGATCAAATGTCTCTAGAATGATTTGTCATGTAGACAAGATCAAGAAACTATATATATGAACCTTGTATCCTCTGAGAGCCCACACTTGTGACCAAAGAACTAGGAAAAATGGTACCCCATCTAGCTACCACTCAAGAGATACAAATGCTAAGAAAAACCAAAAGACTCACAATGGAAAGAGTGATTAGAAATCTGGGAATCCGCTTCTGACAATTAATCTCATCCACATCAAAATCTCGCTCAAAATGCAAAGCTATGTGCATCACGTGTACAATCATGATATGCAACCTAACCCCCTCCATCATGTACCATGCTAGGAGTATAGAATGTATACATCAATGAAGGGGTGTCCAGAGATCTCTCTACCGCCATGCCTCTTGCACATGTCAGTGGCAGTGATTAGAAATCTTGGAATCCGCTACTGACAATTAATCTCATCCACATCAAAATCAACTGAAAATGCAGTCTTTGGCCTGACTCAAACTTGACAAACAGTGTTCAAATAAGAATTGATTCACATGCTTAAAACATGCTGCTACCAAACTCTTTTGTAGTGCCAAGAACTGAACCTGGAGGCCTTCAGCATGCATTGATTTTATGATATTGCCCATACTCTCTTGCAACCACCCGTTAGGAATCTCTTCCAGGAGGAATCAGCCAACTTTGAATTTCTCTTCTTAGAAGGTCCTTCTATACTTTGTAATGGTTCTCCCAATGTTGAGGAAGGTGAGTCCTTGAGTTGCAACCTCTTACCTCACTGATGATTGGTGTGTGGCTTCCCCAACCCAAGTGGCTTGTATGAGTATATTCCACTTGCTTCCTCTATAGCTTGTAGTGTTACTTCCCCACCAATGGAACTAGAGATTGACTCCTCCTTTTCCACAGATGTGTGGATCGTGAAATAAGGAGAATCTCAAACCATTGTAGCAACTCATCCTCATTGTCAAGGACTTGCTCCTCTATACCATCATTGATATTGTTGTTGCAAATGCTATTTTGGTAGATTGAATGTTGAGGGATGACCATTTGGTTGCAGGGTCCGAACCATTTTCTAACCTTAGTTGTTTCTTTCCGTTTCATGGAATGGTAACCCACATATTGTCACTTTCCCAATCATGTAGTGCCCTTGCATGTCATAACCATGGGTGACTAATAAGTAGTGGAAATCCACCCTCTACTTGTGGGAGACAAATGATTTCAAAATCTAAGCTAAATATGAAGTCTTCAACCACTATAGACACTTGTTCCACTACTCCTAAAGGCTTTACTTTATGCTAATCCACCAAAGTAATAGTAAATGGGGCATTTTTGGTGGGTAATAGACCAAGTTCTTTCATTGTGAACTCGGGCATGAGGTTGATTCTTCATCCCCCATCTACTATTATACCTATGAAATTCTTTCCATAGATTTTTGTTGTAAGCCTTGGACTTTTGTAATCAATGAGTGGTGCTAGGGTGCCTGTGATCACGTAGAACTCTGTGGGCATACTTGGAAGGTTCTCGCCATTAGTGTGGCCCATGGGGTGTATAGATTGAATTACCTTGAGCAAACTGCTGCAAAAAGCCCCATCAACTTGGAGGCAATTATACAAGGAGATCTGCTAAAATGTATTCCTAGAACATGATCCGCACTTGTGAGGGGTACAAACTCCTCTTGCGTGTTGGATTGAACTTGAGATTGGTGGCCTCCTATTTGGCTTATATCTTTTAAAGCTTCCACATATGCCTTTTCAAGGTAGGATGAGGCTATTTTGGGGGAGTGATTCTTCCTCTTCTTTAATGGTGGAAAGAGGTGATTCATTAGATATGACTTCCCTAGTTCGGCAAAATTCTTCTTGTGGTAGGAGAGGTGGTACTCCTATCAATGCTTTTTTGGCTCTAGCCATCACTGTCTCTAGAGGTGGACAAGTTGTTGATGGTCGGAGATGAGGTGACAAGAGTTGATTCCAGAGTGCAGATACATGCCAAATTGGAAGAATTTGGTTCACCCATGATTGCAATCATGTTGATTGATGAAGATGTTTTTCTCTTTGGACAGTTGCACATGTAGTGATCCCTAGCTTCAGGACATAGTTGGCAAGGAGGAGACCCTTCAAGCAGCACGGGCATCTACCTTGGAAATGGCCATACTCCCCACACCTATAGCACATCATGGCTATGTTTTGAGGATGATAGATATGCATGGGTGGCCTAGATGCTTGGGGTGTAAGAGATCCAAGGGTGAATAATGTCAAGCTAAGGGACATACGGGCTACAAGCCACTTAGGGGGTCATGGACCTAATCCAAGTGCCTGAGCTACAATGTGGAACGGGGATTCTAGGGCTAGGGCTAAGAGCCCACAGGCCTATATAAGGGAGGCATGGGGGAGGATCTGGTGGTCATTTCCATAGGGTTCTATATTGACCATATTTGTAGATGGATTTAAAGTAATATAGGAAAAGTCAAAATTAATGAGCTAACTCTAGAGAAAACCAAGGAGTTGAATCAACATGCATCTTGAGATGATCTTGTTAAATCTATCCCTATGAATAAGGTGGGAGATTACTATGAAGGAGAGGAGGGAAATACCACTCTACCTACATAATACAACAAGGTCAAAACCATGGCAATACTTGATAGTGGAGCAAGCTTAGCCATGGCTACCAAAGTTATATGGGAAACCCCGGGTAGGCTTGCAATAAAAAGAACTAAAATGAAATTACAATTGGCAATAATCACATTGAATGGTCTTTAGGATTACTATAAAATTGATAGGTAGCTCTTGTGGGATTGACTATGTTATGGAATTGATATTTTGATATTTCATGCAGCTGACAGGTGGAAAAGGCCAAGGGTTATGCGAAAGGATAATATAATTTATCATTTAAGTGCTCTTTATAAGCCATGGACAATTATTGCCCGGCCGGTGAATATGTATTCATTTGAGCATTCACTAATCTATAAATAAATATGTGCAAGAGGAAAATGCTGACTCTTGCACGGGGGGGAGATTGCACCCAGTGTCTGTGTATTCTTCTCTCCTCTCTTCTCTTCTCTTTCATCGGGTCGGTGTAGCACTCCGCTCTAGGAGGTGCACCTGCACGGGACCGCTTACTCTGTCTTGCTCTTTGCCTCTCTCTCATGTGAGATTTTCTATGGCATTTACGCGTGTCTGATTGCGTAGGTATGTAGATCTGTTGATTTATGGTCTGTAGCATGTTATTCTATGTATTTTGCAAGGAGTCACGACTTTCGCTTGTAGCAGTGGTATCAATGTTATGGAATTGATATTTTGATATTTCATGCAACTGACAAGTGGAAAAGGCCAAGGATTATGCGAAAGGGTAATATAATTTATCATTTAAGTGCTCTTTATGAGCCATGGCCAATTATTTCTCGGCCAGTCAATATGTATTCATTTGAGCATTCACTAATCTATAAATAAATGCGTGCAAGAGGAAAATGCCGACTCTTGCACGGGGGGAGATTGCACCCAGTGTCTGTGTATTCTTATCTCCTCTCTTCTCTTCTCTCTCGTCGGGTTGGCGTAGAACTCCGCTCTAGGAGGTGCACCTGCACGGGATCGCTTACGCTGTCTTGCTCTCTGCCTCTCTCTCATGTGAGATTTGCTATGGCGTTTACGCGTGTATGATTGCGCAGGTATGTAGATCTGTTGATTTATGGTCTGTAGCATGTTATTCTATGTATTTTGCAGGCAGCCATGACTTCCTCTTGTAACAGTGGTATCAGAGCTGTGGCTATGCTCTTGGGCTTGCAGCGGTGATGGCTATGGAGATTGTTATGAACAAAGATAAGTCATGCTTCTTGAACTTAATTTTTCTCGCTTAAATTGTATGTATGTGATTAATACAAATCTCCTAAGAAAAACCTAAACATTGTTAACATAGTGTTGACACTCTTAATAATAATACTAATAATATCAACGTAGCTAGTGTACATAGTTGATTAAGAGAAACTCTTAGTTTTATCGGGAATGTGTACAGTAGACGAAGAAGAAGAAGACAAAAATCGATGTTTTAAGATCATAGGTGAATCAAAGACATACAAGAGGAGCTTGGGCACAAATTTAAATCGAAATAGGTGTACACATACATATATACATATATATCTTTCTTTCCTCTTCCCTCAACGTAGGGGGCAAACATAGGAAACCTTGCAATGGATATGATCAAGAGAATTCATAGCTCCTTCTCAAGGGACCCCCCCCCATACCAATGATCAGGAATATATCATGGGAAACATCCCTAGGGAAAATATTATTAATAATAATGAGCTTATTATTTTAAAAAATAAAGGATGCAAGATGGGAGCGAGCCCTGTCTACACAATATTGTGCGGTCGATATGCAGTAGTTGTGGGTGTCGACCATAGGCGCAGGGCCGTCAACAGTAGGCCGAAACAGCAACACTATTGGTAGCTATGTCAACATGCAAACCCCAGATGGTGGTAAACAATAACGACTCATCGCATCACAACCACCAGCGAATCTGGATTTCTCTCTCTTCTTGTCTATGCAAGAGCAATTCGCACCAACTTTTTCGATTGCTGGCAGCCACCTCCTACTCGACTTGGTTGACAACTAACTGTCTCTCACTCCCTCTTTGGTGGTAAGCCACCCACCCTCTCTCTCTCTCTCTCTCTCTCTCTCTCTCTCTGTCTCTCTCTCTCTAATCAACCGCCGCCATGACTATGCCTACATGTAGCCGCCAGGCCAGCCGACCCATCAATCGCCCCCATGCAACACTCCCTCTCGCTCTCTCCCCTTGGTCTCTCTCGGTGTCACTTCTTCAGCCGCCCTATAGCCTTCACCAACCTTGCAGAACTCTCTCTCTCTCATCCAACCACAGACGCCGCATGCATTACATTGCTTTCTTTTTTTAGGTACACACACAGATACACTCCTACAGCATGCGAACCACATGCCAAGGTTGCTCACAGGGTGGCTCTTACTGTCAAAACCTCACCACCATGCACACACACTTCTACTTGAAGTCTGTGACGTGCAACTGCTGCATGTGTAACCTCCCATTGATTCCAATAACTCTCCCTCTCTCTCAGTTACTTGCATGGTGTCACCTAGCAACCAGTGCACTAAGGAGCAAACCTTGACCGTTGCAACTCGGTTTTCTTTGCGTGCACACTCTCTGTCTACTATACCTCGTTCAACATCCACCACTGGCGGTTTTGTTGCAGGCATGCAACACGCACCCTCCCACCCCTCGCATGGCGCGATGCACCCTACATGTGCGTGCTGGTGCAAGAACGCTATCTCTCTCTCTCTACCTATCTGTCCTTCTCTCAACCCCGCTCTCTCCATCTCTCTCGTGTTGTGGCAAACCGCTAGTGCACGAAGGGCTTGACGACCTCAGCAGAAACATCCGCTTGCAGCACGCAGTAAAAAGAGGAAGCATTGTTGTAATCGACGTCGTCATCATCTCGCCAACCTCATCCGCTGCAGCTGTCTTAGAGATAGAGCTTTGCGCTGCTGAGAATTTGTGGGTGTGACATTAAGGGGACAATTTTCATTCTCAAAATTTTCGTATTAGTTTTTTTTACTTTATTCTGTACCCAGACATTGTATTAGATTCATAAGACTGTATTACTTTGTTCCCATAGGCCTTCCGGAAAAAAAGTCATATAACATTTCATTAATTTCTTGTCCTCCCTCCCCCCCCCCAACCCCCACGCGCTCACTCTCTCTCCCCCTCGTTTGTTGCATTGGTCGGCGTGTGCTGTAAATCCACGCTTTGGCATTGTTTTTCTCTTATGTGATATAGTCTCTTGGGTGGGCGACAACCAGTAAATTCCCAAGGGGACTACTCTTGTTAAATTAGTGGTGTTTCAAAGGAGTTTCCCAAAGCTTTTGGTGTTATTTTTTTTCTCTTTCAATGCTCTTGGGTGACATCGCTATAGAGGTGTTTCAGTCCAACAGTGTTTTGGTGCCCGCCACCGAAGAATCGCTTCAAGTTACCTTCAGTTTACAGGTTTTAGAAGACATGGAATTTAATTTTCTAGAGTTTAGTGGGAAATCAAATGAAAGTTCCAAACGTTTCATTGAGAGAATGGAGTTTTCTTGCCTTCTTGCTGACAAGCAAGACCCAGTGTTGGTGCTGCAAATGTTCTACTTCTGTTTGAAGGGAGATGCTAGGGAATGGTTGGAAGGCTACAAAAAGGAGTTACAATCAGCCCAACCTCCCCAAGTTATGACTTATGAAATGGTAAGGCATGCTTTTCTTACACACTTTCAGCAGGTGGAAGACCCACAAAAGGTATGGCAGTCTATTCAAGGCTTGGTACAGGGTGAAGGCTAGACCATGGAAGACTTTGTGAAGGCATTCAATGCGTTGTGGACAAAGTGGTGTACATATTTAGGGGATGAAATTCCTCCATCCATGTTGAAGAAGGATAGGTTTCTTACAAGTTTGAGGAGTAACCTACCCTTGAAAGTAGAGCTTAAGCAGCGAAGGACCTTTGAGGAGGCAGTCGAAATTGCAAAGAATAAAGAGTGGAAAGTAGAGCGTCTTCATCAACTTGGAATCAATGTCGAGCCAAAGGTTGAAGTGAAAGCGGTAGAGCAACCAAGGGTCCTCATCAAGGAGCCTATGAATTCTTTTCACAAGGAGATGCAAGAAGTTGTAGGTCTTATGAAGAATCTTAGTGTGCATATGATGGGAGGTGGAAGAGGTCAAAGCTATGGATATGGACGTGGTTATGGAAGCAATGAGGGTTTTACAAGTGGTAGAGGAAGAGGCATGGATGGAAGAGGGGATATGTTTCAATGTTACAATTGTGTTGAGTGGGGTCATAAAAGCCCTCAATGTGACAAGCCAAAGAGAATGGGTGATGACATGTTTCCTCTTCCTCCACAAATTCCTTCTCGAGATCAAGGTTATGGTATTGAGATTAAAGGGGAAGCAAGGCCAAGTGGTTTGACAGATGAAGAGAACGGCAAAACAAAAGTGGTAAGCATAATCCATTTGGAGAAGAAAGAGGATGATTTGGGATCTATGGTCATGCCTGTAGGTAAGAGGGTTACAAGAGATCATGACATGAGTGATGCAAGTACCAGCCATAAAAGAGGGAAACAGGTTGAAATAGGTACAGGCAAAGAGAAGAAGAAGAGAAAATCCAGGAAACATTACAATGCATCCGACTTTCCTTTGGGAGAAGGGCAACCAAATTATAGTTTACGAGCTGATTTGGTGGGTAGAAAGGCTGATGTTACCTTTGGGAAACTCATAGAGATGTGTCCCAAGTTAAAGAGGCAATGGAAGCATGTAGTCAACCCCATGAAGAAGGAGCCTACAAGGGGGTCAGTGAGAGTCCTATCACTCCTACCTCTACACACACTTACACACACACACACACACACACACTCCCCATCCCCTCTCCCCCGCCAAACCTCTCGTCATCTCGCACGACCTCTCTCTCTCCCCCCCGTTCTCTATAGCCTACACGTAAGCAACATATGAATAATAATAATAAATATATATATATATTAACACACCTCCTATACTCTCGTTCACACACACACACACACACACACTCTTTTTGCCGACCACACACACACACACAACCCCACATTCAAACACTATGTACACACATGCACGTACACACACAGTACACGCACGCATATATGCACCCACAAAAAGGTAAAAAAACGAAGGAACTCGACGTCGACGCCCAACAAAAAAGAAGAAGGATAGCCAAATCACGCGATAGCGACGTCAAATCAAGAAGTCACGCCCAAGGCATGCCCTGGCCGACCCCGAAACTGGCGAATGCGCTACACCGGCACACCAGCAAAGCCGGCCATCCGTCGACATCTCCTCCACGACGCATCTCTGCAGTAACATTTGTAGGGTATTATGATTTTCCAATTTCATGCCAAACTCTTGTATAAAAAAGCCATTGTAAATTGCCACCTCTCTCTAGGTGATGGTCACAACGGCCCACCTAGGAGATATCATTTTAAAATTTATCCTAATACAAAGCAAGGGTCAACCATATGGGACCCAATTCCTTGCTTTGTCTCTCCTGATTAGGGCCCTAACCTAATCATATTAACCTAAACTAATGCACCCTGCACCTATAAAAGGGCACTGAGAGGTCACTATCAAGGGGGACTAGCATTTTGGGAGAGCACTCTCAGAGAGTGGTGTAGCATTTGGAGTGGCACTTGAGCACTGGGGCTTGGGAAGTTAGCACTATGAGAAGGAAGCTATGCACACACCCTCACTCCAAGGGTCGCCACACAAGAATAGAACCTCCGTGTATATGGAATTTCCTCTACAGAATGCACTATAGGCTCTCTCTATCTCTCATTATCTCTCTCTATCACCACAATCGCCATCTCGCCGTAGCTAAGGTTTCTATAAATATTGCTTGAATCAAGTTTCCCTCACATCCCGAGGGGTTTTCATCACCTACGTGTGTGTGTGTGTGTGTGTGTGTGTGTGTGTGTGCAATATTTGTGCTATTTTAAATTGGCGTTGTCAGCATCCTAGCCGCTCAAAGCTAGGTGGTGCCCTCTGTTCATTTCACGTGACGAGCTCGACGTGCACGGTCCTGGCATAGAGGCCGTCGGGGTCCGTGTTGCGCTTTGCGCCCATCAACGCCATTGTCATAATCTTTGTAAGGTGTAATCTATGAACATTCAATATCACATAAAGCTATGGGTTTCTATGTCTACTCTCTTTGATGTCTTGTTATTGCAATTCTTTCTTTGTGCATGCAATTTCCATTGTCATGATCCTGGATTATCATCAAGGTTGATCGACCCAGCCTTGAACTGAGGTAGTAATTCAAGCGTCAGACACTCCTCGGGTTCAACAGTGCACCCAAGTGTCTAGGAAGGCATGCTAGGATTTATTATTAGATGTGCTAGTGCATAACATGGCTTTGAGATCATACCAAGCAAGTATACAAAAAGCTAGCAGTGGGTCAGGTCACTGGTGCTCCAATACTACTCAGTGTGGTGGGCAAGCGGTAAGAAGCTTGAGGTCACAATAGGGAAAGTGGTGGTGCTCTATTCAAGGGTAGCCAATTCTCACTTCAAGGCCAATGACTAACACTCATAGTCACAATGCTCACTTAAAGTGCAAAGGGAGGGGGAGGGAGTGTTGAAAGAGGAGGCCATGTGGTAGACTCCTTTTTCAATTATTCTATAGCTATATAGATACAAAATTTGATTAAAAAATGATTTAAAAGGATGCCAACATTTCCACACTGGGAACTTGGAAGTCTCCTTATTTGTATTTCAAGTAAGTGAGATTTTTCTAAAATATGCAACCGACACAATGCCCCAACAAGCCATTTTTTGACAAAAAGATTTTAATATCTCTTTCTTCTTCTCTCTGCAAATACTATATTTTAACAACAATAGCCTCACATGTCCCATGCCTTTAAAGTAGGACCTAAGGAAGAGGCACTCACTGTGCACAACTTAGAGAGAAGGGGTCTTTGTTCCCAAATCAAGGGAGAGATCGGCATGAAGGTGTACAACTATATTGAAGAAGTGCCAAATGCATAAAGCATGTCAGATTTAGGGTTTAGTAGACCTAAGGCACAAAATCCAACTTTGAATTGACATTTGCGCAAGCCATGACTGCCAGAATAGAAGCCATTTTCTAACCAAGAGTTTGCAGGACACTACAATATCAACTTATATTCGAAAGATGCTTCCATATAACTTGGGTGAATTTCCATATTGTACATTTCAAAATGTTAAGAAAACTAAACTCTCTCCAATTTTCTGGTCGCATGTTTAATTTGTCAAAATTTCTTCATAAACTTGATTTTGGCTTCCATTTTAATTTGTTGGCTTCATTCCGCTGCAAACTTTTTCTAGGTTCAACACACAACAACCCCCCACCCCCAAAAACACACACACACACACACACACCCCTTACAACAACATGTAATTCCATTGGCACTTCAACTTCCGAGCACATAACAATCACGAAAAACCTTATATAATGCATTGATAGTATTCTACAAAATTCATATCTAGCCTTAAGCACTCATTCGATGTGGCCCCACCTCTTTCCTCAAAAGCAGCTAATGAAAAATATTCATACCACAGATAGAAAAAAATAAGCTTGAGGCCAAAAGTGAGAGGAGAGCAACCAACAACTCTAGAAATAAGCTCATGCCATGACTATAAAAGAAAGGAACGCAAAATACACCGATCTCACCGGAGGTAACTTTCTTGTAGAACTACAAAATCATGCCATTAAAAATTATATACCGAGGAGATATTGACTCTCATATGTATATGTACATCATAATATGTTTTGGGAAAGATTCCTTTACTGCAAAAACTAGACAAATGCAATAGTTCATGTCAAAAGACACAACAATCAAAACCTTCCAACTCAATCTCCTCCTGATTAACTCTTTAGCACTATGGCCCATACTGGAATTGGAGCTAATCTCTTGAGACAACTAATTCCAGTGTTGAAGGATTTCAACTACTCATGTGGGAAGATTTCATACAGCAGACTAGACATAAATCAGAGACTAGACTGAAATGTGAATACTGAAATGAGAATCAGACATATAGAGTGGAATAAAGTTCAGATTCAGATTCAGATTCAAAAGACTGTTGAGAAGTAAGTATTACTGAATATGCACCATGATTGAGATTACAGCGAATATGATTACAGAGAAAAGTATAGCCAACAATACTGCCACTGATGCTCAAGTGCAATTATAGCCCAAAGCGCTAATACAAGTGATTACAATTGCCAACCCGATATCAATGTAATGGGCCCTATTTATATACTTCGGGTTTACTGTAGTAATTATTCTAGTAATTACTAAGTGATTCGCTGCCCATCTTCTAAGAATATGTTCCCACATGGTGACTCTCCAGCCGTCTACAAAGAACACGTTCCCACATGGTGACTCTCCAGCCGTCTACATCCTTTCCTTCTTTCTTGAATTTTGGAAATATTCCAAATTTTTTGAAAAATTCTCCTGTCTGATTCAGATGTGGAACTGAAAAATCCATTGTCTGGTTCTGATGTTGATAAGCCATCTTCTGGTGGATTGTCAGAGTCTGACATTGAGAAGATGGTGAAGGATGCAGAGCTCTAGAAAGATTCCGATTTCGAGAGGTAGCTGAAAAGGCCAAGGTGGAGCTGTCATCTCTCCCTCCTTGCTGAGAAGAAAAGTCGCCCCTGAATTCTGAGCTAGAACTACCCAGTATCCTTCCATTGGACCGTCTTTCTTTTTCCCTTGCTCTTTGACTGTGTTGGTGCCTGAGAAGTCTCAGCATCAACATTCTCCTTTTTAATCAGTTGGTAAATGGCCTCCTGCTCAAGCTGATCCCTCCGGTCTGTGGTCATCTCTACCTCATAAGGTGTGAGAGAATGATAGGTTTTGGTGTCAAGATCATAGAGTGTACACCTGCCCTTTCTCAATCTGGTTCTGGCCAGTTTATGACAATGCGAAGCAGTATGGATCCATCCTTCTGGAAGAGGCTGATTTGTTTTGACGCGAGCTTCGAAAAGAATCTCAGCCATCTCCATGTACTGCGGTTCCAAACCCGGCTTTGCTGCAATGTTTTTCTCAAGCAGTTTGGAAGATTCGACCGTGAGCTATAGTAGCTGATTAGTAATCTTAGTCAATCCTCTGACCTGAACCTTCCACTGGCCCATACACAGCTGAATCCTGTGTAGCTCTTCCTTTATTGCCTGAATGTCATTGATTTGAAGAGCATCATTGAGCAATGTTTACCAAGTCTTCCATTCCACAGTTGATCACTCATACCAATCCCTAAGCTCATCAGTTATTTTGAAATATGTGATTCGATCAACTGGTTATTGATGTTGACGATACAATGCTGGAAAAAATCTTGGCAACTCAGTTTCTCTTGCTGGAACAGCATACAAGAGAACTGGAGAATCATGCACAAATTCCAGGAAATTCAGAACTGCCTAGTTCTCTTGTTGCATCATCTTCCTAGTAATTCCTACTAGCTCGAATAGAGTTCGGAGAGCAGTTGCCTGTGCTCCAACTGACATTCGCGTTTGAGGTCCTCTGCTAGTGGCTGTCTGGTCTTCCAGGATGGCTTTCACTCTCTGGTCCAAAACACCTCTGGCAGTTTGCAGTTGTACCAGAACATCCGTAAGTTGGACCCTAACGTCCTTCATGCATTGGTAATTTGGTTTGTTAACCAGCAGAAGTTCTAGTTCTAGAGCTAAAGACTGACAATCTGCAGTAGGCTGTCTTTGCCAATGCGGGTTTACCACTTTCTCATCAGTATTGAGTATCCATTCCGGAACTTGTTCCAACAGCTGAACTGTACTGGGATGCGCAGGTAGTCTACAAGCTTCTTTATCATGGAAAGCAGCAGATTTCCAATGTTCTACCATTTCCCTGGCTCCCACATATAATCTTTGGAATCTTTCTAAATCAGTCTAGAGAGCATCATCCTCTAGATAATGTCTGGTGATGGAGGCCGCTTGATGTCTGAGCTGCTTATTCAAGGTAATAAGCTGCAGTGAATGCTGATAATCATTCACTGGAGCTACAGTGAATGCTGATGATCATTCACTGGTCCTTCATTCTGAACCTTCATTTTCCCTTTAGCCTCTCTGCTGTGATGGGACTGATCCGTGGGCTGATTCCCAATGTTACTGGGCTGCTGTTCTTCAATCTGATGTTCTGTTTCTTGTCCTTCCTGTTGTCCCTCTGTCTGGTCTGGTTGGTCTGGCTTTGAATGGCCTCCTTCATCTGGCCATGTCTCACTAGTACCAGGTCCTGGGGGTGGAGATGGTGGTGGGGCATCATCATCATCCTTTGTATGCCCAGTCTCTTCATCATCCTCCTCCTAATCAGGTTCATCTTCTTCCTCATCCGGGGAAGTCTGTTGCTCAATATAATCCATTATGGCTTGGTTCATCATAGCATTATTGAACTCACCCACCTTGTCCTGCAAATCACTCTGCAGACTTTCCATTAAGGACTTTAAATTTTCTAGGTCAAAATCAGCATTGCCTGCGGGGTTTAAAATTTCAGACAAGCTATTGTAGATGTATCTGTCAGTCAGGGAACGCTCCACAGCTGTATGGTGCATTAGCAGTTTCCTGAATTCTGCCCGCTTCATTCTGAGCCCTGCCTCAACTCGCTCTGCAGCTCTCAGTGCCTCATTCCTTTGACTTTTCATGATCATAATTTCAGACTCAGCCTTGGCTAGCTTTTTGTTCAACAACTCCTGAGCCCTTTTTGATTGAGCTTCCAATACCCTGTGTTGTATGTTCTGCACTTCCTGGGCTTTCTGGAGTGTTGCAATCTGATGCTGTGCTTCTGCCAAATCAGCCTTAAGATTTTTAATCTCATCTTCTGATCCAGCAGCCTCCACCAATTGTCCCTTACAGCTGACAATGGTATTCCAAGAAGACTGTATTAGTACTGAACATCTGTCTTTGATCGTGGTTGGATCAGAATCGACAGGTTCATATATTGCCACAGGAGCAACATAAGGTAAAGATGCATAATCAGTTTTAGTGAGTAAGAGATACCCTCTCAATTTCTGAGTTTGCATTTGCTGCAACGTATCCTTTTTAACTAGTTGCAGAGGGTTTCCAGAAATGGCAGGAACTATTTTAGACACAGTTGAGGACGCTGGAACTTTCCCCTTATCCAGTTGATTCTTGCCTTTGTCTCCTGACTGGTCTGGTACCTTCGCCTCAGTGACTGGCTTTACCTGATCTTTCCCAGAGCCAGTAGCAACTGTAAGTTTGACAACTGACTGATCAGGTGCAGTTGTTTTAGTGCTCGCTGCCTTAACCTGGCTTTCGATTTGCTTCAAGAATTCACTGCTTTTGGTTAGTGTAATTCTTGGTTTCTTTGAACTGCCAGCTTCCTCTGCAGTGGCTTTCCTTTTCCGGTCCTTTGAAATTGTTTGACTGTTCGTCTTCTCGTCGGAGGAGAACAGTCCAATCTTCTTTGGTTTAAAAATGGGCTTCTCATTCCATGCCTGCTTTACCTGCTCATTAACATCTGCAGCAGTAGCCCAATACAGAAATTGCCAAACATACCATGCCTTGAAAACAGTTTGATATTTCAGCTTGGTAGTCTGTTGGAGTACATTATGCTAGAGTATTTGACACAGGTTGATATGGACTTGTGGATCTAGTATCTTGGCCAACAGCATAGCAAATAATTTCTCTGATACGTACGTTGGGTTATTCTTAAGACTAACTGCTTCTGCTACAAACCTGTAAGCAGCGGAGGCTTCCAGTCCTGCTATTGGAACTCCTTGAGCACTTGCCTTGCACTTCTTTCTAGCTGTTTTGTCCTCCTTTAGAGCAGTACTTATTTGTTGTGCAGTTGCCACAGACGGTTTGGGCTCATTAGGCATCCGAAATGCAAATGCAATGGCCTCTGGTGTCACTGACACCTTCCTATTATTTATCACAGCACTGCTAGTTTCAGCATCAAAGGAATCAAGAACTTGCTTAATAATATCTGTCTGAAAAGAAATCCTTGTGGCTTGCAACACAACTCGCAAATCCCAGAGTTGTAGTAGAGTCATTGCGTGATCAGTAAAGACATATCTTTGGATTTTACTATATGAGAGAACAGGAAGGCTTTCCTTTGCCTCAGCAACTATAGCCTGGGTTTCTTCAAGAGTTTCCTGCATCTTCTCTGAGCATTTCTTTCTACCCATACATTGTAAGGTCGCCGATGATGAAACAGGCGAAGGCGAAGAGGACTTACTTGTGTTAAAGCCGTTGCTTGGTGTTGCTGGTAAGGCTATCTGACCGTCAACTGTCTCGTCAGAGGTCGAAGTTTGCGGCTGTAATGAAGAAACCTCGGAGCTCGGCGATGGCGAATGGTTGACAGGAGGAAAGCGTCGCGCAGGAGATTTATGAGGGAAAATGCTAACTCTCCTGACTATTATACGTGTTCGCGCCATAAAAGCTCCACCACTCGCCGCTCCTAGACTTGTGTGCGTCGTTGCTGTCGTGGAAAACATGCATTGGACAAGACTGCAACACATCCTTGTAATAATTATCACTGGCATACCACTTGACCGTTGGCCACTTAAAATTCGGAAAGTGTGTTCATATTGGTTTTGAACTGATTTCCACTATAGCTAGACCATACCGGTACTGGTTCTTAAATCAGCCTGATCTCATTCTTCAGGTACTGGTTCTGAATCTGGAACTGGTTGCACATGGAAAAGACCAAAAATATCTGATTCTGGTATCTCTTGATCAACAACCTCCAGTTCCTTAGTGACTTCTTCTAACCCGGTTTCTCTGGTCTCTGAATAATAAAGTTTGATCTTTGCTCCATTATATACTCTTGGCAACATCAGTCCCAATTGTGCGCTCCTTGCCGCACTGTCGAAGCAAGGGACTTGCCAATACACCGTATGCGAGCCACAAACGGCTCCAAGCACACAACAAGCCTAAACTAGCAAGCTCAAGAAAACAAAGGGTGTGTCACTCACCGCTCTACGCTCGCCTTCGTGGTGGATTCCTCGCCGCGATGAAGAAGAAGCTGCAGTCGTGCCGCGCTCAACCGCTTCGCCGCCGTCGTGCCTTCGTAATGCTCGATCGCACACACACTCTCCCTCTCTCTCTCTCTCTCTCACACACACACAAGGAGGTGAAGAAGAAGAAGATGGAGATGGAGCAAGAGCACTCTTCAATTGCACAAATGAGAGAATGAGTAAAAATTAGGTTTAGTTGGCTTTTATAGGAGCTCACCCCATTCACACTTGGGCGCCCATGCTTAGCCAACTAACCCCTTGAATGTCCAAGTTAAAGTGCGCCTCTCATCGGCGATCACTCTACCTTTCCCTATTGGACCGACAAGCCCGGTACCTGACTCTACCAAATACATAATACACGTCCGTCGTAGGTGATGGGGTGTCCGTGTGTCGTGAGGGTTAACATGCCCCCCTTCCTGATGTAGATTCCGTCCTCGGAAGCTATTGAGTTGAAGCTGGTTCGTCGAGGTGGAAGAGCATTTGAGATGAATGTCCTTAGCCTTCTTCAGTCACTGCAAAATCAAACAACATTGGCACAGTAATGGCATTCTCTTAAAAAGCATATGCAGTTTTAGGTAGACAAATTGATTGGTCAAAGAATTTCAAAAAATTTGGTAGCAATGAACATTAAATTGCAATGTAATCAAATGCATAAACAGATGTAAAGGTAGAAAATTAAACAAGTCTGGGGTCACTAATTTGACGGTCGAAAAGCACTAGAGATCAAATATTAATACCATGGGTAAGCTTCTTAATTTTCTGTGGTCAATTAAGTTGTTTAATCGCGAGAGCCAAGTATTCATGTTCGAGGGCTGACTAGAGGCTATACCTAGAAAACCTTGTAGTTAAGCTACCATAAAAGGAATTTCTCATGAAATCATCGCCTGACTGATTACTTTTTCTTTGACCCCTCAAAGTCTTTTCACATTGATTCAATTATGATGTGTGTGCTTATTTTGTATGCCTTGGGTTTTTTGCTTTTCAAGGAAAAGCGCCCACACTGGGAACCTCTAGGGCTCTAGTACCATAGGCAATACATGTGAGTGAAGTACCAAATCAAGCTGAGATTTCTCTTCCAGCTTAAAATTTTACATTGTGGCACTTTGATTTTTTTCTTGTTCATTTTCAGCATTTAAATTTGTAACTTTGGGGGGCCATATAACACTGTTACCCTCCCCAGGCTCATCACATTAGTAAACTCCCTTTATAATACTTAAGCTAAAGGTCACTAGGGTTAAGCCCACTAGAAAGCCCTAGTACATTTCATACAATGCTGCCTAAATCGGATTAAGAACCTAAGTAACCATTGTTTATTAGGAAGGCATTCCCCATGGTATTAAGAGAAGATCTCTAACACCTAACTTGGTCAAACTAGCTTAGTCGGACTGCTTGATTTTTACACCTAAACAAGTGATTATGACAAAACATTGCATTGAATTAAATGTTTGATACTAAGCAAATGCACTGAATATTATGCTACCAATCACAATCAAAGCAGACAATCATAGATGCAAAAAGATAAGGGCAATGCTAATGGACAAGAAACACCTGTTTGTGTTGATGGTCGCGCTTGATTTGAAGTGTGAACGAGAGAAAGGTTCCATGAAGGTCCAAATCCTATCAATAGCAACACGCTCCTGTACACACTAGGAAACAAAAGGAATACCTCCAGGAGGCACATCAGTGGGAAAAGAGAACTTCGCTAATCACTCAACTCTAAAACAGAAACACTCCTATCCTACTAATCTTACTTACCCTCCATCACTCAAGTGATGAGGATCAAAGGTGTTTCATGGCATAGGTTTCTGTTTCACTGTACCAGATGTGACATGTGTAGGTCTGAGTCAATGTTTTGACTTTTAATGTGCATACTTGTTTGCTAATTGCTCTTGCTCTTTTTTTTTTTTTTTTTTTTGAGTATAAAGCTTTATATGTACATTCCCTAAGATCGGAGATTAAGAGGTCAGGGAAAAAGGTTGAGAGGGAAACAAATGAATGATGACTGTCAGCAAACACTCCCCCCTTCCTTGGGTAGGTCATACCGTTTGAAATGAGCTTGTCACCCTTTGAAACCAATTGTTCCAGTTGGTAATAGGTGAGGATTTTTGCCAGTAATTTTCTATTACCCTAGGTGCCTTGTCAAGCTGCAAGGGTGGTAAGGTACTCTCCCAGGATCGAACTTGAAGTGGTTCATCAGGTGATTCTTGAACACTGGGAGGTGTGGATTCTTTTGTAGCTTCATTGAGGTCCACTACTATAGATGGAGGCGGTGTAGAAGCTTTTACCTCTATGGATGTATTACATGAGGAGCTAGAATCTTCATGGGACTCCCCCCTTCCTGAGCTAGGTGGAACAAATCGTTCTTTCTTTGGTACCCAAACTAGCTCTAGAACGGGTGTATAACATTCCATGATTTTTTTCTTTCCGCGATTTTCAATTTGTTTTGGAGCTACGGGATTGGGCTCACTTGGGTCAGGTGATAGGTAAGAGCACAATCTACGTTTTGGCACCCAGATTTGATCATTTCCTTGATAGTAGCCTTGGGCTTCCAATAGTCGTTTAGGGATCCATCGCAATATTTTCTTACTTTTCTTGGAGCGAGTGGTACGTTTCTTACAAGGCTTCTGTTTTTTAGCACTAGCTATGGTCACTAAAGAAGCTTTAGGGACCCACTTGTATGTTTTCTTCGTTACATTAGGATGAGTCTTGTCAGAAGCGATATGAATTGCTTGTAGCATATTTAAGGGTATAGGCATTTCATCCCCCTCAGGTGTTACCCAGGTCGTCCCCCTATTTCCCCAAGTGTCTATGGTTGATGCTAGGTGGACCCAATCCACATTGTCTGATTCCGTCATACCCGGTAACACATCCATGTAAGGAGAATCTTGGCCAATGTCTGTATCCTTCTTACAAGTGTAACAATATTGTAGTGGGGCTGAGTGAACTGTGGTGTCAGAGCGATGATCAATAATGGTTTTACTCCCTAAGGGGTGTACCTTACCAGTCACCAAATCCACTCTAAGGACAGAGTCTTGGAATTGCAAATAGACATGATTTTTAGACCAATCGTGAACCATTTGTGCTTCCCTCATGAATGGTCGTCCTAAAATCATTTCATATGACATAAGGTGTTTAGAGAAATCCATTACAATGAACGTATGTCGTACCTTGTGTCCTAGAACTTTGATCTTAAGATCCTTGAGCATCCCCATAGGTTTGGCTATGGTACCATTTGCCATCTTTACCACAATGTTAGTAACACTGAGGCGGGGTTTTCCCATGGATTCCCAACAATCTTTTGTAACGATGCTAACTCCCGCACCACCATCAAGAATTCCCTTTATAGTTAATCCCTTGGTAGTGATGGGTAGGGTCGCATTAGACTCGTCGCCTTCAAAATACTGCCCTAATTCGTTAATGGGTACCTCGATCACAGACTCGTGTCCATCTAAGTCAAGTGATTGCACATGATTTTCCTCATCAATCATAATCGAGTCAGGCCTATTTGGTTGCGCAAACTGCGGTAATCGCGTTCGTAGCTCTCCGTTAAGGAATGCTCGAAGTGCAAGGAATAACTCAGGATCTCCATACAGCTTTGCTATGATCGTGGTTCGGACCTCAGAAGACATGAAGTCCACTAGTTTGGCAACATTCATTGGCGTTTTGCAGGGTGTAGGTCCTTGACTAGGAACTGGTGAGGATGGAATCTCATATTCCTCAATGGGATCAGGTATTCCTTCGTTAAACATCCTTTCCAACAAGAAGGGTGTATGCTCACTTTCTGATGTCCTATCCTCACTCCCTTCTTGGATGATACTAGATATGTCTAACGGTCTATGGTTCATGTGGGGTGGATGAACTTGCGTGGGAAACACAGTGTCATGAATTTTGATATGCATGGGTTCTGGTTCTAGTTTCCTTTGAGTCTCCTCCACTAAACCTCTTAGATGTTTCACCTACTTAATCTCGTCTACAGGGTTTGGGTACGTCCCAATATTCTTTATACGATTCTTCCCTTTTTGCCCCTGCGGTTTATCTTGGGGGTCTTGGATTGGATTTGGAAACACTTGTGGTGTTTTCAGAGGCTCTTTATGGTTTTCTCTCATTCGGTTTTCATTTGGCCCCATGTTACGGTTTTCCTTGTCGGTCTTTCCCTTTGTGGTATTGGTTCTAGTCTCCATTGTGTCGACTGAATCTGAATCATCCTCGAGGTCATTCATATACACGGGGTCATCTCCTGTTCCTATGTTTGTTTTGGAACTTGGCTTTGAATTTTCCGTATTCTGCGACTTCTTCCTTCGTGTCTTCTTTTTCTTTGCTTGGATAACTGACGCGGTATCTCTCTCTTCGAGGATATGTCCTGGCCCTTGAAGCATGGACCGTGTAATCGCATAAGCAGGTGCGACGGGTGGTATTGGCGACGTCACACTAGCAATTTCGACCAAATTCAGGGGTGTGATTTTAGGCGCATTTGGGTTATAGGGGCATTGGGCAATCAAGTGATCTATGCCACAACGATTACATGTGAGTATTGGCATTGCAGATGTGCTCCCTTGATTCATTTGCATCTGTGCAGCATTCTTTTGCAGCCTAATAGGGCACTCCGCTGCTCGATGTGGTCCACCACACTCGTAGCATTGAAGAGGTGGCCTCCTAGCCTGGGTGTTGATATTTTGACCTCTGGATGTGAGAGCAGCAGCTTGATAAACCGGCTTGACTTGCCCCCAACAATCTTCCATGTAGTATATAGGACATTCTTCCAATGTATCAAGTCCGTAGGCAATACTAGTGTCTATTTCCTCCTCACAGCTATTTGGATAAGCATTTGATGGCTCGCAACCCACTTGGTTCATAGGGGTGACTCTTGGATGCGGGGGCTGCGGTCCTAGCACAGGAGGTGGTAGCGGTGTAGCTTGTACAACATTTTGAGGTCTAGGGACCATGTGTTGCGGTAGTTGCTTAACAGGTGGAGTAGGCATCAATACAGGAGCTCGAGGTGCATCCGTCCAGGCTACAGGTGGTCTTTTTGCCATCATACGTTTGATCATTAAACAATCCTTAGCTTGGTGACCATACCTACCACATGCGTTGCAAGTTCCATTAAATTTTACTCTAAACGTAGGGCACTCACTAGTGCTATGTGGACCTAAGCAAATGGAACACCATTGTTGCTCCCTTCTTGGATACATGTGACTATTTTGAGGGGGTCGATTATCCTTAAGAGACTCTTGGATTGCCTTGGTGAGGTCTGTCAAGAATGTCTCAAATACCTTTGGCTCATTGGCAATGGGCTTTGCAGTCATGGGTTCATACTCAATGGCTTGTGAGCTAGTGGATCTCGTGTCGGTAGACACCCTCATGCCTGCTATCATCAAGTTGTCCTCTAATTGGATTGCATTGGCAGTGACATCTTCCCAGGTTGTGATACCTCTAATCACTAGTCCATTATAGATTCCTTCATTCCTCAACCCTCGAATGAATCGATCAAGCAGTTGGTTATTGTTGAAGCGCTCATTTACAGGGCAACGAGAGTTTAAGTGCTTTAGACGACTAATGAAGTCCCTTACTGACTCTCCTTCCTTACGTTCGGCCTTCTGTAGCTGAGATGCTACACCCCAAAGCACACCTTCTCGTATGTACTCCTTTAGAAACAACCTTCGAAGGGTAGGGTAGATTGTTTTCTCGTCCACCCTTAGGGTCCTATACCAATCTCCAGCCTTCCCACTTAATGTCAGGCTTAAGGCATTGCACTTATGTAGTTCGTTGTGTTCCCCTAAGGAATCACATACTTGTTCAAACACTTCAATGTGTTTTCTAGCATCTTCGTGCCCATTGAATTTTTGCGTGAGTTTGGCGATTTGTACTGCCTTACTTCTAGGCTCTCTATCAGATGCATGACGCATATTTTCCGCGATAGATCGACCTATGGTTTGAGCAAACGCTGCCAAGTCACCTATGTGAGGAGGTAGGGCCGGTGGAGGTACTCTTGGAATCATATGTGGGAGAGGAACGGGTACCGGTCTTGGCATATGTGTGGATGATGCAGGATATGGAACATAACCGGGCATAGGTCCACTCGGATAAGAGCTAGGGAGCGGCACTCGAGGAGCATAAGCAAGTGGTACAATTGGAGGTGTGGGGGCCATGTGTGCATAAGGGGCTAGAGGCACATACGGTCGAGGCCCCATATTAGGTACTACGACACTAGGTAGTGGCACTGCGCTAACCGTAGATGTCATCGGTACATTCTCTCTCAGGCTTATCCCTGGAGTGAGCACTGTGTTTTCCTTGATAGAGGGTTGAGCCAAGTTAGGGAAGCTAAAGTTTTCGCTCGGAGGCTCAGATTGCATAGAGACCCCAGGTGAAATGACGTAAGATGGGTCCATGGGACTCATTAGAGGAGTCTCCATTTGTGATAGAGTAGGCTGTTGAGCCTTACTCGTATCCAAAAATCTCATGGGGCCAGTTGAGAGTATATCTACCCCTCGGTTTTGCCTTTCTGATTGAATAATGCCATGGATAACATTACAGATCATTTTCTGTTGATCTTCGATGCTCGTGGCATTAGAGGTGGATTGTACAATCTCTATCCATCCTACATGGTAGGCGTGGCCAGAGTGTAGATCCGTCAACACCTCAGTGTGGAGGTCGTATGTCCAATGGTCATTAATGAACAATCCTTCTAGAGTCGACGTGTTAATGGTTTCTTGTGAGGTAGAAGCAATGTTGCTCCCCGTGGTTTTACTTGTCACCAACGGTACTCTAGAGGGAACTTCTGAAGGAGACAGCTCAACAGGGCCTTCTTGGTAAGAAGTTGGTAGGATATCCACATGGACACTCTTTGGGGGTGTGGGGTCCACGTGCGATGTGAAAGGAGAGTCCACTTCCCCACCCCCTTCGTGTGCTTCATTTGCATCAGGTTCCGAGCGAGTAGCTCTACCTAATGTTTCCATGAAACGGCTAAACATACTAGTACTAGGATGTGGAGCTTCGGGAGGTGCATGGCCTTCTCTCTCAGTGTTTTGGTTAGGGTATGCGATCGTGCTCTAACACTCGTCCAGAGCGTAAGTGCATGTGCTTTTGATACCCTACGGTGTCAAAAAGCTGCTCTAGGAGGCCTTGTGACTAGTTTTTAGCGTGTTTTTTGTTTGTTTTTTTGCTAGATTTTTTAGAGCGTGTCGTGGAATGGGCCGTGTGATAGCTCGAAACGAGCGTATCGATCAGAGGGTCGTGCCGTGCTTTACAGCCCTCCGTTTGGTCACTCTATGCCCTCGGAATCCCTAAAACTGTCAACTTCCAGTAGGGAACTAGGCCCAAACTAGAAAGTCTAAGGGTGCAAGTGGGAAGAGAAAGGAGGAGAGTGGAGGAGTTGTCCCACATGCTCTCATTCTCTCTTGAGGGAGTAGGGTATATATATAAGAGTGAGTCTAGTATATATCATAAGACTGAGGACTGAGGCCTGGGCCTGGGCTTGGGCTTGGGCTTGGGCTTGGGCTTGGGAAAACGATCCCGATCTATCTTTTATACAAACCAACCCGTCCGTTTTAAGAGTCACGTTTTTTATTTTCGAAAAATTTAGCCGCCCGCTCGCTCGCATTTTTAATTTCCGATTTTTTTTTTCCCTTTTTTTTTTGGAAAAAAAAAATATATATATATATATATTTTGCAGAAAATACAGAAATTGAAAACGCAGATATGCAAAAATTGCAGAAAACGCAGATATGCAGAAATTTCGAAAAACGCAGAAATTGAAAAAACGCAGAAATTCAGAAATTGCAAAAAATTGCGGAAATTGCAGAAAAACGCAGAAAATGCAGAAATTGCAGAAATTTAAACAAACGCAGAAATGCAGAAAATTGCAGAAATTGAAAACGCCGAACTTGAAAATGCAGACATTGCAGAAATTGAAAAAACGCAGACAATAGGAGAAATCGAAACTTGACAGCAAATGCAGAAAACGCAAAAAACAGAAATCTCCTCACACTCCTTCCCTGCCTTTCCTAAGATAGAAATTGCACCAGAAGAAAGCGTAAAGTGCTAACCGAGCTTAGTGTAGGGCATATCCCCGGCAGCGGCGCCAAAAATGTGCGCTCCTTGCCACACTGTCGAAGCAAGGGACTTGCCAATACACCGTATGCGAGCCACAAACGGCTCCAAGCACACAACAAGCCTAAACTAGCAAGCTCAAGAAAACAAAGGGTGTGTCACTCACCGCTCTACGCTCGCCTTCGTGGTGGATTCCTCGCCGTGATGAAGAAGAAGCTGTAGTCGTGCCGCGCTCAACCGCTTCGCCGCCGTCGTGCCTTCGTAATGCTCGATCGCACACACACTCTCCCTCTCTCTCTCTCTCTCACACACACACACAAGGAGGTGAAGAAGAAGAAGATGGAGATGGAGCAAGAGCACTCTTCAATTGCACAAATGAGAGAATGAGTAAAAATTAGGTTTAGTTGGCTTTTATAGGAGCTCACTCCATTCACACTTGGGCGCCCATGCTTAGCCAACTAACCCCTTGAATGTCCAAGTTAAAGTGCGCCTCTCATCGGCGATCACTCTACCTTTCCCTATTGGACCGACAAGCCCGGTACCTGACTCTACCAAATACATAATACACGTCCGTCGTAGGTGATGGGGTGTCCGTGTGCCGTGAGGGTTAACACCAATCAACCTCAAAAGGTCCTGCCCAGGCAATCTTCAAATTCGGCTTCTTTGGACCCAATTTAGACTGATATAGAAGCACTAAGTCTCCTTTCTAGAATTCTCAGACTTTAATTCGGAGATCATGCCAGTGCTTCCTTCTTTGTTGAACAATTTCCTATTCCAATATAGCTCTTTGCCTGAGTTCATCTAACTGCATTAGTTCATCCAGTCTTTTCTTAATATTATGGTTGAAGTCTAGTCCATACTTTACAGCCATTCTCAGACTGGGGACTACAAACTCCATAGGAACCACAGCTTCAATACCATACACCATCTTGAATGGTGTCATTCCAGTACTTACCTTATAAGCTGTCCTATAAGCCCAGAGAGCAGTCTGAAGCTTCAAATCCCACTGGTCTGGTTTCTTTTACACCACCTTAGTGAGAATAGTCTTAATTGTCTTATTGATACTTTCAGCCTGTCCATTGCATATGGGATAGTAAGGATTAGATTTCCGATGCGTGACTGAAAGCATATCCAATAGGATTTCCATAGTATCATTGATGAAATGTGTCCCTTGATCGGTCACAATTTCCACTGGACATCCATATCGGCAGACAATATTCTCAAACAGAAACCTTGCAGTTGACTTGGCTGTATTTTCAGGAAGAGCTTTAGCTTCAACCCACTTGGTAACATAACAAGTAACCATCACGATGTATTTGTTCTTCCTGGGAGTCACCTTCTTAAAAGGTCCCATAAAATCCAGTCCCCATTTCATGAATACTCCCAATGGTTGTATTGGCATTAAGGGAGTCATGTCTGGAGCTGTTGGTCGGCCCATTCTTTGGCATATGTCACAAGTTTTACAAAAGCTTCTGACATCAGCAATCATTGTTTGCCACCACAAACCTGCTTGCAGAATCTTCTTGTAGGTCACTTCGTTGGAAAAGTGTCCCCCAGACTCTCCATTATACGCTTTTGAGATAACTTGCATTCTTCCCTCCATAGGGACACATCTCCGAAGTATACCGTCCACACCCAATCGATAAAGTACTCCCCCAATGATGATAAATTTCAGGCTTTTTATGATCAGAGCCTTCTTCTGATTCTGTTTCCAATCCTCTGGAAAGGCAACTTGGAAATGGAACTGATAAATATCATACCATTCAGGATCCACTGATTCTTCTGCTTCTAGCTGAAATAAATCAGCATCTACTGGTTCATCTCTCAGAGGTGATTCTGAATATCCTTCTGTACTTCTGGAAAGAAAGTCAGCTCCACAGTGGTTTCGGCCAGGCTTATGGAAAATTTTGAATTCAAATTCCATAAGGAACATCATCCATCTTATCAGCCTGCCTTGAATAATGACTTTGTTAATCAGAAACAAATGAGCTTAATGATCCACATAAAAATGGAATAACCTCCCCAATAGGTAATGCCTGAACTTTGTAGCGCTAAAAACCATTCCGAGGGCTTCTCTTTCAGTAGTCGTATAACCTTGTTCAGCTTGACTAAATCTACGACTAGCAAAATAGACCGGATAGTCTGTTTTGCCATCTGGCTGAGCTAATATTGCTCCCATTGCTAATCCTGAAGCATCTACGTGTACATGAAAAATAATATCCCAATTCGGTCGCCTGAGGACTGGTTTACTGGTAATGACTTTTTTCAAATTCTGGAAACTCTCCTCACACTCAGCAATCCAATTGAACTTACTGGTCTTCTTTGTAAGCTCATATAGTGGTACTGCTTGAGAAGCAAACTTGTGTACAAATCTTCTATAAAAATTCACATACCCCAAGAAAGAACTCAACTCAGAAGCAGTTCTAGGTGCTTTAGATTGCTAGACACATTGTATTTGTTCATTGGCCATTTCTATTCCATTGCGGGAAACCACATGTCCCAGTAGCCGTCCCTTCCAAACCAGAAATACTGATTTAAATGGATTCAAGCAAATCCTTTTCTCCTGACAACGTTTAAAAACCATCTCTAGGAATAGAAGGTGTTGTTCCTCAGCTGAATAGACAGTGAAGTCATCCATGAAAATGGCGAGGAACCGATGAAGAAATTCATTAAATATCTCCATCATACACTGTTGAAAAGTAGCTGGTGCATTGCACAGGCCAAAAGGCATCACTAGATACATGAATGCTCCCCACTCAGTGATGAAAGTGGTCTTGGTCCTATCTTTATGAGAAATTTGTAACTGGTTATAGCCGTTATAACCATCCATGAAGCTATACATTTCATATCCTGCGATCTCATCAAGCAAAATATCAGTAAAAGGTAAGGGAAATGGATCCTTAATGGTATGGGAATTTAGTTTCCTATAGTCGACACAAACCCTTAATTTCCCATTCTTCTTAGGAACGAAGACTATTGGAAATAACCAATCACTACTTGCTACCTCCGTAATGAACCCATCCTTGAGAAGATTATGAATCTCCTCCTTGACCTTCTTTGCATAGTTGGGGTTCATCCGGTATCTTTGCAATCTAACTGGCCTAGCTTCTGGCTTCAGTGGTATTCGGTGTTGACAGACTTCAGGATCTACTCCCTTCAAATCTGTATCTTCCCAGGCAAATACATCTTTATAGTTCTGGAACATTTTCCTTGCCTTTTCCTTCATTGTCGGTTTCAGGTTCTTGTTGACTTTGATCATTCTGGGATTTTCCTCTATTCCCAGGTTCCACTCCTCTACTTCTTGATCATCTGGAAGCAACCAATTTGGTCCTCCTCCTTTTCGTTTGGTCGAGTCTTCAGCGTAGTTCCAAGAAGGTCCATTCATCTCTGAATCATTATTCTGATTCAGTGGATACTCTTCAGAATATACTGATTCTTCTATTTTACCAGTATCAGCTGGCTCCTCCATTCTTCCAGTTAGCTGAACGGTTCTTTTCCCTTTATTGACTTCAGTAAACTGATCAGGGAATTGTCTCTTTTGCTTGTCAGCTTGTTCTTTGTTTAGTAGGACTGCATTCAAATCAATTTATGCCAAAGGAAAGATGTTCATTGCTGCTAGCATTCGCTCAATTTTCTTAGCTCGGTATTTCTGACACAACTCCTTCGGCCTCAGTTCCTTTTTCCAGCTCCTGGTGTTGTTGGTCTGGATTTTGATTCTGCCACTGGCCCCTTCTATGGTTAAGGTCTGGTTTGCGTAGTCATGAACAACATGTGTTGTTCTTAACCATGGGCGTCCTAATAGCATTCCATATGCTCCCTGTACATCCAAAACTAGGAAACTAGTTTTGAATTTTTCCCTCCCAACTCTTATCTGCATGTTTTCAATCATGCCCGTCGCTTGTACGACTCGATGATCCGCCATTCTTACTTTGAATGGTGCTGGTTTCATGTTAGTGATACCCATTCTTTGTTGAAGATGGGCTCCCATTATGTTGACTCCTGCTCCTCCATCCAGTATGACTCTTGAGAGAGGTTCCCACTACTTCATGACCTTGTAATCTACATGAATAAGTGGAACTTCATCATCCCAGACAGCTACCAGGTCCACTGTTCTGGCCTTTGCCTCAGTTTCCTTCGTTGTCTGATAAAGTTGGCCACCTCAGGTAAGGTCTTTTATATCCTCCAGCTCTACAATCAGCTTTTGGATTCTATCACAAATTTTCACCTGAATTTCCTCTCGCTCCTGGTCAGACTGATTGTCAGAGCTTGAAGAACTAGTGTCTTCACACTGCCATTCTTCTTTATCAGTACTACTCTTTCCTTCCACTCCAATTTCATCAGCTAGTCCATGTACTACAGCCAGCATGCTCTCTGTCATGGCCGGTACTGACTGATCTTTATCAGTTGATTGGGTTGGCATCTTCTGAATGACTCTAGCCTCGGAACTTTCTGGCTGCTCTGGCAGCTTCTTAGCTAAATCCTCTGTGATTTTAGCTGCTAGTTCCCGTTGCTCTTGCCACTCATCTACCACCTTTTCTTTACCTTTGGCCTTCCAAACTTCCCTTTGTTGGGCCCACTTGCTGCTGTTAGGATTAGCTGATACTTCTGAAATGTCTGGAATTTCTTCAATGATCACTCCCTTGCTCCTGGTAACTACACTGATTGGGACTGGCTCTGGTGCCTTAGCCTCAGTAGCAGTCATTACTGGTGCATCTGGACATTGGGATGCAAAATGACCATACTTCCCACAGGTGTAGAAATTTATGCTCCTGGTCTGGAAGTTGCCTCTTCCTCTTCCTCTGCCCATTCCTTGTTGGTATCTGCTACGTCCTTGACCAGTACCACTGGTACCTGGTCCCTCTTCTTGTGCTACTTTGATTGGCTCTGCCTTTACTGGTTCAGTGTAGGCAACCACTGATAGATCCTTTCCTTTCTTAAAATGGTGAATTCGGATGCCACAATTATTCCATAGGTGACCAAAGGCCTTGTAGTAGGTACATTGTGGGAATTCCGTGGAGATGTGGTCCTTGGATTTACATCTTGAACACCAAGTCTCCATCTTCCGGACCGGCTGTCTTGTATGGCTAATCTCTGCAATCTGCCTAGCCATTTCTTCAATTTTCTTGGTCCATGATCCTTTCTTTGATTTTTCCTTTGTCCATTCATTGGAGCTGCTCTCGGAGCTGCTGGATGTTGCACTGGAATCAAATGCTTCAGTAGCCGAACTACTGCTACTAGTCCTTCTCTTCTTGTGGCTCTTTTCTTTCTTAGCCTGCTGTTCCAATTTTAATGCTCACTGGACCAGATAATTGAATTTCTTCGTAGGGGCTGTTACTTATTGTTCTCTCAGATTCTTGCTTCTGAACCCATTCAGAAACCATGCCCTCAATCTCTTCTCAGACGGTGGTTCTTGCAACAGTCAGGTTAGTTCTTTGATCTTTTCGACATAGCTGCGGACAGACAAATTCCTCTGTTTGATCTGATCCAATTCATAGAGAATATCCTCATCTCCTCGATTGTTGGAATATTCCAACCTGAAGGCCTTAAGTAATTTATTATATTGAGGCGGTCCGGGGCGGGCAACAAGAAGAGAAACCTCTAGACACCCTTCAAGGCTCCCGTGCTGCTCAATGGGGTTGGGGCACAACACAACACAAATCAAAACAACAAACCCACAACCAAATCCCAACTACACAAGGGGCACCACCTAGTTTAAGAGCGAACTAGGATGCAAAAGAGGAGAATCGTTAGAGCAACCCACAAACAAGCAAGGAATTTACACTAACCCTAACACCAATGGAACACTCTCACACACTAAAACACGAGAGAGAGAGAGAGAGAGAGAGAGAGAGAGAGAGAGAGAGAGAGTGCTCGGGCTGCTTTCAAACGTATCGGCAATGATCAAGCAAACACAACTATATATTTAAGAAAGAGAGAGAAAGGGGGAGGGGGTGCTTGTTGCATTAATACCTTCTTACAAATCTGTCATGACAAATCAAAGTGAGATTAGTATTTGTTCAACATAGCTTGCGTAAATTTCACCACAACACATCACAAGAAAAGCCACCCCAATCATTGTCTTAAAGCCAGGGGAGTCCTCTCCACCCTGTCGCCCTCTTACAGTATGTGGGATTTATGGCTAGATTGATGACAACACCAGAGACAAGCTATCAAGAACTTAACAAAAAACACCAAGACACTTACGCATCATTGTTGTCCATTACTTCACGTTGGAAGGGAGACAAAGTATCCAAGCTTAGTCCAAATCCACCCTCCTTGATTCAGCAAATATTGGGCTTACATTAGTAGGAGAAATGATAGATTTCCTACTCTCAATTGAATGATCACTCTCTCTCTTACAATGGCATAGAGTTCCCTTGCTAATCCCCTATTACAACACATGAACATGCATAAGACAATGAGCTTCCACTCAAGAGCTCCTTCTAGAGAGGTTGAGCTTGGCTTCTCAAGCTATAGCATAGTGCTCTTGCTTAAGGCTCCCCCTTTTTGTGCTAGCTACACCCTCCTTTTATAGAAATTTTGAAGGCTAGGGTTACTCCTCTAACCATGGTTGGGTAAGATTTTCAGCAATTTATCTAATTTCTTTTACTTGGAATTATCAAGAAGTTGGTGGGGAAAGAGAGAGGAGAGAAATGGAGGTGATAGGACTTTTCATAGTGGGATAGTGTTAGTAGAGTTAGTATTAATTTACAAATGGAATTGGATATTTACAATGGGAGTATCCATGTAGGATACAAATAAGGAAGAAAAACTCTTAAGAGGTAAGAAAAGGTGGCTTTCTTAAAAGGTTGATGCTCCAAGTGTCTTAAGTAGGGCCGATTTTGACGCTTGTTGACGGTCCACTAGCTTTGACGGTACATTTTTTCTCCACTCTTGACCTTCCTTGAGAGACAAGGTAATTGAAGCTGAGTAATCAACCACCATGCTGCTGTCTTTTAAGAGAAGAGGTTGAATTTTCTGGTTTTTTTATAGATATGGGTAATTTGGAGGAGGAAAAATGAGACTAGGTGGTCAATTTTGGAATGAAGTTGTGTGTGGGAGGTATGAGTTCACCATGGTTTCTCTTATTCTTCAAGGTTGAGGAGAAGGTGAGTAGGGTGCAGAGAGGAGTGGTGAGAGAGGTGGGGATGATGAGTGGAGAAGTGTGTGTGGAAGAGGAAAATGATAAAGTGGAAGAGAGAGTGTGGCTGCATAACATGGGAAAATTGGGGTCCACTAATAAAATCATAGCTCACAGCTCGTAGCTCAAAAAAATATGAAAAAATTTGAGGCAAAAGTTCAACCCACGAGCTACAACTTTTGTTTGTATCACCTTTTCAAAGTCGGGGAGCAAGTGAACTTTAAAAATTCAGCAAAAACGACCGTTCTTTTCCACTACACAAGGTCCTTGTGGGGTCCTTCTTTGCATGATTCTTTTGAATACCTCCAAGAGTGAGCCCTCCATAGTGCATGTATGCATGCCACCTACCCTTGACCTTATTTGGTAGGTCTATAATTGAAGATATTGTTGAGATTATGATATAAGTGAATAGTACAACTAAGAAAATCAAATATTGAGGGGTCTAAAAAATATGTACATGTCAAATATAAATAATATAAGTGGAAAAAATATAAAGGGGTCAAAAGAAATCTCTCTCTTTATGAGGCTACCATAAAAAGATAAATATTTTTGGTGTTCTAATTTTTTAGAAAAAAAAAACAAAATAGATGTAGGAAGGAAAAAATCACAATAGTGAAAAAATATACACATAAATAAAACTAATTTTTTTGGTTTTTGTTGGGGTGGAGTTACACCAAATATAAGAGAATCTTACATGAAAAAATTTCTATATGGAATAAAGAGTATGAAAAATGGTAAGAAAATTTGTGGTAATGGTGAGACAATGTACATAGCATAAATAACACACACCTAGGTAAATTATTTAAATAAATACCAAAATAATTATGAAAAAATATTTTATTTAGGCCCTATATACAAAGAAATATTTACATACGCATGGGTCATAATATACTTATATTTTTTTTATTTTTTATTTTTTTGGCTCAACTAGCTCAATGCCTAGCTAATTGAGGGTTTTTTATTTCAGTAAGGAGATATGGGAAAAGTCTCCTAACTCACACGCACCTATATACAGTGAAATGGTAGGGATAGCCATAGCGTTTGGGTGATTTTGTTAGGGTGAGGTAACTCACTGTGGCAATTACAAAGAGCCGAAAAACGGCTATCATTAGCCCTCCCCGTGGATGATGGTATTTTCATGTACCATCATAGAGCATCCTTTCCAAAGAGAGTGCTTCAGAGTCCTTGACAAGATTTTTATTGTTTGGCCCCTCAGAATTTTGGCTAGAGTTACACTCATGCTTCATGTAACAATACTTACATGAGACAGTGGCCTTTTGACAGATCTTTTGTAGATCCTTTGGTAGAAGGCAACTCAAATAGGGCTTCAAGCGATACCCGTTTACTTTCCTGGAGTTCTCTTTACCATTCAAGTCCATAAGCTGATAGTAACTTGAATTGAAAGCCTTCTTGACTATGTATGGCCCTTGCCATCTTGTTTCAAATTTGGCATCAAAACGATTATCGAGTCGTTTGTCATACCTTAGCACGAGATCTCCTTCATTGATGCCTTTGTCCTTCAGTTTCTTGTCAAGCTTCTCCTTTGTCTGTGTGGCTTTCCTCTTATAGCACTCGTATGCTGCTTCTCTTTTCCACTCAAGCTCAGCCAAGGTAAGAAGTCGATCCATCCATGCTTCTTGATCATCTTGTGCTGATTTGCCATGAAGTCTCATTGTTGGAATGTTTAGCTCAATTGGCTGTAAAGCCTCTTGACCATAGACGAAGTGAAATGGTGTGAACTCCGTGGCTTCCCTATATGTGGTTCGATATGCCCACAAGGCACCATCCAAGAAGTCATCCCATAATTTTGTCTTGTTTTGCACCTTCTTTCTAATGATTCCTGTAATGACACCATTAGCCTTCTCCACCAAACCATTTGACTGTGGGTAGTATGGTGTGCTATGACGATGTAGAATGTGAAGCTCTTCACAAACTTCTATGAGCAAGCCCTTCCTAAACCCTGGACCATTATCAGAAACAATCTCCAAAGGTGTGCCAAATCTGCAACAAATGTGATTGTACACAAACTTGCTAACTGTCCTCTCATTCACTCTTGCCACACTTTGAGCTTCCACCCACCTAGTCATATAGTCTACAGCCACTAGAATGTAGAGTTTACCATTTTTTGACCTAGGCAGAGGACCCATAGCATCAATGCCCCACTTTTCAAAGGGTCCATTTGCAAGCACGATTTGCCTTGGACCATAAACCAACCTTCTATTCCCATTTACCTGACAATTGTGACAACTTTTACACCAATGTTGGACATCCACATGCAGACTTGGCTAAACATACCCCGCAAGCAAAATCTTCTTCACAGTTGATTCTTGGGCAAAATGACCACCACATGCCTCTTCATGCAAACCTTTTAGAATGGCTGGAATTTCCTCGATAGTTGGTACTCTTTTGCACACTTGATCCTTCCCTCTTTGATAGAGGGAGCCTTCTAGGAAGAGATAGAAACTTGCCTTCTTCATGAGTCTCCTCTTCTAAGCCTTCGTGAAGTCTTGTGGAAACTCACCCTCCAAAATGTAGCCGATAATGGGAGCCAATGACTCCAATCCCTGGTATTTCGGTTGCTTGACAGCTGCTGCCACCATGATGACCTGCACTTCTCTCTCAACACATGTAACTGCTTGTTGTGCAAGTAAATCGGCATCTTCATTTTGTTTCCTCGGAATATGATATAGTTGCACTTCTTCAAACTGATTAAACATCTTACGAATGGCATGAAATTTTGTCCTTAAGCTTTCATTCTTGCATGACCAAATGCCTAAAATCTGTTTAACAATGAGAAGTGCATCTCCCTTTACCATGAGACGTTTTATCCCTTGGCCAATGCACATCTTCAAACCATGAAGTAGTGTGTCGTATTCTGATTCATTGTTGCTAGTTGAACCTGGTAGATTGACCTTCTCTTTCATCACCACCTCTCCACTTGGGTTGAGCAACACTAGCCCTCCCCCTGCTTTCCCTGTGGCTCGTTGAAAATCTCCATCAAAGAACAAGGTAAAAGCATTGGGAATACTTTTTGGTGGTGGCAATGGTAGGGTCTTTACTTGAGGCACCTTAATTTCCTTCTCATGTACCCTATAAGTGAGAATCCCTGCCAATTGTGCACGCACACTATCTTCTACCTTGAAAGAGTATTGAAACTCTTGCAACTCCATAATCCACTTTGAGATCCTAGTACTAAGATTCATTTGAGATGACACCCAAGGGAACAAATTCTCTGCGGTGAGGATTACAAAGGTTTTGGTAGCAGGTAGGATCTAAACTTTCTCACCGCAAACATGAGAGAAAGCATCATGAGTTCTGCTTCTGTGTAGTCTCTCTCCAAAGCATTCATGAGCCTACTAGCAAAGTAGATGGGTCGCATCCTTGTACTGTGGGGATCTTGTTGTAGCAACACAGCACCAATTGTTTCCTTTCCAACACTAGAGCTAACAAAGAATGTGTACTCCCAACAAGGAGGCATGAGTGTTGGTAGCTCTGACAAAATGACTTTAATGTTACAAAAATACTCTTCAAGCTCATCAGACCATGCAAATTCTACTTGTTGTGTCAACTTTTGCAAAGGATGAAGCAACTTCGAGGCTAAGTGAATGAAGCGTGACATATAATTCACCTTCTGAATGCAAGATATGACCTCTTTGAGATTCTTGGGTGAGGGGAGCTCAATAAGAGCCTTTGCCTTTGAAGGATCCACCTCAATGCCTTTATAGGAAACCTTGTGACCAAGCAAGATCACTTCATCCTCAGCTATGTGACACTTGTCGGGGTTGAGTTGACCTCCCATGTCATAGAGCTTCTTTAAACCTTCTTCTACCCTTTGTAGATGCAATGATTTTGAGCTATAAATACAGAAATCATCAATGAACACCCTAATTGACTTTCCAAAGAATGCTTGAAACACCATATTCATGAAATGTTGGAATGTTGCAGGAGCATTTGTCAGACCAAATGGCATGACTCTAAAAGCACAACAACCCCAAGGAGTGATAAAGGTTTTCAATTGATCCTCCAATGCAATCCCTATTTGAAACTAACCTAAGTAACCATCGCACACAGTGTACTTCTCATGACCAGCTACCTCATTTAGTATCTCATCCTGGAATGGGAGGGGAAAGTGATCTCTTTTGGTTGCCTCATTGAGGGGACGGTAATCCACACACACCCTCCACTTGCCATTTTTCTTAGGAGTGACAACAACAGGAGAGACCCACTCTGAATTCTCCACTGGATAAATGAAACCTGCTGCTAGAAGCTTTCTTACCTCCTTGAGTAGAGCCTGCTCCTTAATGACTCCTAGCCTTCGTAGGTTTTGAGCCTTAGGTGTGGCCTCTGGCTTCAACTCAATCTTGTGTTGAACAACATCTACTCCACGCACATCGGTGTAGTCTTTAGCAAAAAGCCTAGGAAATTTCCTTAGCACACATTTGAACTCCTCTCTTTCATCCTTTGTAAGTGTTGTTGATAGAATACCTTCCAGCATCCCTTCATCTTGAACACCTTCATTCTCTTGAGGACCTACCTCCTCCAAGCCTTGACAAGAGGTCTCTTGGTTGCTTGGCTTAAACCTTACCCCCATGACTTCAATGGAAGACTCCTCTTCAGTAATGCTGCTACTACTTTCTTCTTCTGAAGTGCTATCGGTCCAACCTTCTTCCGTCTCACTTTGAGGTGATTCTTCATGGAGCTCCTCTTGGCGTTGCTCCTTCATGTCAAAGACAACCTTCTTATGATTGTCATTCCTGTAAATTAATTTCCCACTCTCCCAATCCTGCAAAGCTCACATTTTCATTAGCCATGATCTTCCTAGGATAAATGGATAACCACTTCCCTTGGTCGACATAACATAAAAATCCACTGCCTTCTTAATGCCAAAGGCCTCCACAAAAACATTTTTACAAATGCCAACGCACCTAGCCTTTCTATTGTTTGCCATTTTCACTTTGATTTCAGGTGTCTCATGGATGTGCATGCCTAGTCTTTGCATGAGCCCTTCTGTCATGATGCAAATTTGTGCACCCCCATCCACTAGACCTTTCCTAACCAATCTTCCTTTTATGTAACAATCTAGCACAGGTGTAATATCCTCGTTCATTTCAGCATGTGCAATTTTTACAACAGGAAAACTCTCTTTTACCTTTCTCCTAGTGCTAACTGCCTTTGTTAGATCCCTCCTAACTTGTGGGCATAATGCAAGAAACTGAGGCCATGAGATATCAGGACCCTTACCTCGCATGTCTTCCAACAGGTTGTATGGAGCCATACCAAGTCCAAGAGGGAAGTCTTGGAGATCGATACGACGTCGAGTCCTCTTAGCTTCCTTGGTCTCCTTTGCCTTCTTGCCTTGTCCATGGTCACTCTGTGATGGGACACCCTCTTTCTCTTTACCTTTTCCTCGGCCACGCTTAATGCCATTGGCTTCCATGTCAACCTCATTTGAATTTGTCACCTCTACCACATGCACATTTGGATCTGGCAAAGGTGGAACTCCTTCTACCCCTTGTGGAGGTGGTCTTGGTCCATTTGGCCTTTGTAGAAGCCTTGGGTGTTGACTAGTTCCTTCACCTGCATTTATCACTGGGTAATTCAAGTTAGGCCCAGAAAATTATACATCCCATGTCCAGACTCACCGCAATTCCAACATTGCAAGACTCTCCTAGGTCGTGGGTCTCGCTCTTCAGGCTTCTTTGCTTGTCCCTTTGGACCTACAGCTTGTGCAAGGTGAATTGACAAGCTGCTTAAAGATTCATTTAACTTCTCAATCACTTTTGCCGTTACCTCAGGAAGCTCCTTAGATGTTGATGCTTGTGACTTACCTTTGGGTCTAAGACCTTCTATTGGAACCTCCCCCCTTAAGCACTTGAGTTTCCTATATTTCTCAGCAGCCCTAGTTTCAGCTGCATCAAAGGTAGCAGGTGCACCCGCCTCAACTTTTACCTTAAGGTCAGGAAAGAGTCCGGCTATGAACCTCACCTTCTTTAGAAATTCTGCACCATCACTAGGGTTAGCAACATTTCGTATCCATAGAGCCCAAAGACGTAGAAACTCTTGCTTGTACAAGTAGTAGTCATCTAAGTCTTTTTGCTTATGAGAAACAATGTCTTGCCATAATTTTTGAGTGTTTTGGGGATCAAAGAAGTATTTCTTGAAACGATTCAAAACTTCTGTGTAATTCCCCTTAACTTCCTCAGGCAAAGAGTCAAACCAAGTGCTAGCATCTTTCCTAAGGACCACCTCAAACATTTCTACACGTTCTTGATCAGTTATTATCCTCTTGATACGGCAAGACATCTTGAAATTTGCTAAAAATAATTCTGCATCCTCTCCAGGCTCTCCAAAGAAAAGAGGATACCCAGACATTTGGCGTTGGCTTTCCATTGAATTGATTTCAAAGTGACACCCGTTTTTGTTTTTCTTTCTTAAAAAGATTTATGTTTTATAGCTTGCAATCTATTCTACAACAAAATAAAGATATTCACATCAAACGACCTATGATAATCAATAAGAGGTAGGATGACAGGGTTTGGTGATGTGAGAATTTCTCCTACTCTTTGGGCACCAAACATGAACACCATACGTTGTTGAAAATGGATTTTCCTACTAATTGCAATGTTTATTCTAATGTGTGGAGTGAAATGGAAGGGGAAAACCTCTATTCCTGGGCCATTATCCATGGTCTATGCATGACCTAATGCTTAAAACAAAACAAAAATATAGACGTCCAAACTAAGGTCGTACCTAATGAGAGGCAAAAAAAAAAGATTTACTGAAGCGTTTATCTCGGCCAACCTAAGAGGACCTAAAATTCTACGAATGACACGTTGAAATTGCAACTTAGTACTAACAATTATGTGTACCTTTTGCCTTGCAATGGGAATGAAGGGATCATACAAATTCTCGTGATTCATGCAAGCTACTTGATTATGCTAAAGGTTGAGCCTTCACAAAACATACACAAGCCTGTCCTCAGTGGGGGCACCAATTTGAGGCCGTCCGGGGCGGGCAACAAGAAGAGCAACCTCTAGATACCCTTCAAGGCTCCCGTGCTGCTCAATAGGGTTGGGGCACAATACAACACAAATCAAAACAACAAACCCACAGCCAAATCCCAACTACACAAGGGGCACCACCTAGTTTAAGAGCGAACTAGGATGCAAAAGAGGAGAATCGTTAGAGAAACCCACAAACAAGCAAGGAATTTACACTAACCCTAACACCAATGAAACACTCTCACACACTAAAACACGAGAGAGAGAGAGAGAGAGAGAGAGAGAGAGAGAGAGAGAGAGAGAGAGTGCTCGGGCTGCTTTCAAACGTATCGGCAATGATCAAGCAAACACAACTATATATTTAAGAAAGAGAGAGAAAGGGGGAGGGGGTGCTTGTTGCATTAATACCTTCTTACAAATCTGTCCTGACAAATCAAAGTGAGATTAGTATTTGTTCAACATAGCTTGCGTAAATTTCACCACAACACATCACAAGAAAAGCCACCCCAATCACTGTCTTAAAGCCAGGGGAGTCCTCTCCACCCTGTCGCCCTCTTACAGGATGTGGGATTTATGGCTAGATTGATGACAACACCAGAGACAAGCTATCAAGAACTTAACAAAAAACACCAAGACACTTACGCATCATTGTTGTCCATTACTTCACGTTGGAAGGGAGACAAAGTATCCAAGCTTAGTCCAAATCCACCCTCCTTGATTCAGCAAATGTTGGGCTTACACTAGTAGGAGAAATGATAGATTTCCTACTCTCAATTGAATGATCACTCTCTCTCTTACAATGGCATAGAGTTCCCTTGCTAATCCCCTATTACAACACATGCACATGCATAAGACAATGAGCTTCCACTGGAGAGCTCCTTCTAGAGAGGTTGAGCTTGGCTTCTCAAGCTATAGCATAGTGATCTTGCTTAAGGCTCCCCCTTTTTGTGCTAGCTACACCCTCCTTTTATAGCAATTTTGAAGGCTAGGGTTACTCCTCTAACCATGGTTGGGTAAGATTTTCAGCAACTCATCTAATTTCTTTTTCTTGGAATTATCAAGAAGTTGGTGGGGAAAGAGAGAGGAGAGAAATGGAGGTGATAGGACTTTTCATAGTGGGTTAGTGTTAGTAGAGTTAGTATTAATTTACAAATGGAATTGGATATTTACAATGGGAGTATCCATGTAGGATACAAATAAGGAAGAAAAACTCTTAAGAGGTAAGAAAAGGTGGCTTTCTTAAAAGGTTGATGCTCCAAGTGTCTTGAGTAGGGCCGATTTTGACGCTTGTTGACGGTCCACTAGCTTTGACGGTACATTTTTTCTCCACTCTTGACCTTCCTTGAGAGACAAGGTAATTGAAGCTGAGTAATCAACCACCATGATGCTGTCTTTTAAGAGAAGAGGCTGAATTTTGTGGTTTTTTTATAGATATGGGTAATTTGGAGGAGGAAAAATGAGACTAGGTGGTCAATTTTGGAATGGAGTTGTGTGTGGGAGGTATGAGTTCACCATGGTTTCTCTTATTCTTCAAGGTTGAGGAGAAGGTGAGTAGGGTGCAGAGAGGAGTGGTGAGAGAGGTGGGGATGATGAGTGGAGAAGTGTGTGTGAAAGAGGAAAATGATAAAGTGGAAGAGAGAGTGTGGCTGCATAACATGGGAAAATTGGGGTCCACTAATAAAATCATAGCTCACAGCTCGTAGCTCAAAAAAATATGAAAAAATTTGAGGCGAAAGCTCAACCCACGAGCTACAACTTTTGTTTGTATCACCTTTTCAAATTCGGGGAGCAAGTGAACTTTAAAAATTCAACAAAAACGACCGTTATTTTCCACTACACAAGGTCCTTGTGGGGTCCTTCTTTGGATGATTCTTTTGAATACCTCCAAGAGTGAGCCCTCCATAGTGCATGTATGCATGCCACCTACCCTTGACCTTATTTGGTAGGTCTATAATTGAAGATATTGTTGAGATTATGATATAAGTGAATAGTACAACTAAGAAAATCAAATATTGAGGGGTCTAAAAAATATGTACATGTCAAATATAAATAATATAAGTGGAAAAAATATAAAGGGGTCAAAAGAAATCTCTCTCATTATGAGGCTACCATAAAAAGATAAATATTTTTGGTGTTCTAATTTTTTAGAAAAAAAAAAACAAAATAGATGTAGGAAGGGAAAAATCACAATAGTGAAAAAATATACACATAAATAAAACTAATTTTTTTGGATTTTTGTTGGGGTGGATTTACACCAAATATAAGAGAAGCTTACATGAAAAAATTTCTATATGGAATAAAGAGTATGAAAAATGGTAAGAAAATTTGTGGTAATGGTGAGAGAATATACAGAGCATAAATAACACACACCTAGGTAAAAATATTTAAATAAATACCAAAATAATTATGAAAAAATCTTTTATTTAGGCCCTATATACAAAGAAATATTTACATACGCATGGGCCATAATATACTTATATTTTTTATTTTTTTTATTTTTTTGGCTCAACTAGCCCAATGCCTAGCTAATTGAGGGTTTTTTATTTCAGTAAGGAGATATGGGAAAAGTCCCCTAACTCACACGCACCTATATACAGTGAAATGGTAGGGATAGCCATAGCGTTTGGGTGATTTTGTTAGGGTGTGGTAACTCACTGTGGCAATTACAAAGAGCCGAAAAACGGCTATCAATATGATCTCAGCTGGCATGCAGGGTAATGGTAATACCATTTCCTTGCTGCTTCCTTCAAGGTTTGTGGAAAGTATTCCCCCCAATCATCTTCATCAATGTTTTTTAGTTCAGCGTACTGCTCGAAAGCTTGTATGTGAACATCAAGATCATCCTTTCAAATAGGTATCGCATTGGAGGATCAATTGAAAACAACCTTTATCACTCCTTGGGGTTGTTATGCTTTTAGAGTCATGCCATTTGGCCTGACAAATCTTCCTGCAACTTTCCAACGCTTCATGAACATGGTGTTTCAAGCATTCTTTGGAAAGTCCATTAGGGTTTTTATTGATGATTTTTGCATTTATAGCTCAAAATCATTGCATCTACAAAGGGTAGAAGAAGGTTTAAAGAAGCTCTATGACATGGGAGGTCAACTCAACCCCGACAAGTGTCACATAGCTGAGGATGAAGTGATCTTGCTTGGTCACAAGGTTTCCTGTAAAGGCATTGAGGTGGATCCTTCAAAGGCAAAGGCTCTTATTGAGCTCCCCTCACCCAAGAATCTCAAAGAGGTCATATCATTCATTCAAAAAGTGAAGTATATGTCACGCTTTATTCACTTAGCTTCGGAGTTGCTTCATCCCTTGCAAAAGTTGACACAACAAGTAGAATTTGCATGGTCTGATGAGCTTGAAGAGTATTTTTGTAACATTAAAGTCATTTTGTCAGAGCTACCAACACTCATGCCTCCTTGTTGGGAGTACACATTCTTTGTTAGCTCTAGTGTTGGAAGGGAAACAATTGGTGCTATGTTGCTACAATAAGATCCCCACAGTACAAGGATGCGACCCATCTACTTTGCTAGTAGGGTCATGAATGCTTTGGAGAGAGACTACACAGAAGCAGAACTCATGATGCTTTCTCTCATGTTTGCGGTGAGAAAGTTTAGATCCTACTTGCTCCCAAAACCTTTTGTAATCCTCACCGCAGAGAAGTTGTTCCCTTGGGTGTCATCTCAAATGAATCTTAGTACTAGGATCTCAAAGTGGATTGTGGAGTTGCAAGAGTTTCAATACTCTTTCAAGGTAGAAGATAGTGTGCGTGCACAATTGGCAGGGATTCTCACTTATAGGGTGCATGAAAAGGAGATTAAGGTGCCTGAAGTAAAGACCCTACCATTACCACCACCAAAAAGTATTCCTAATGCTTTTACCTTGTTCTTTGATGGAGCTTTTCGTCGAGCCATAGGAAAAGCAGGGGGAGGGCTAGTGTTGCTCAACCCAAGTGGAGAGGTGGTCATGAAAGAGAAGTTCAATCTACCAAGTTCAGGTAGCAACAATGAAGCAGATTACGACACACTAATTCATGGTTTGAAGATGTGCATTGGCCAAGGGATACAATGCCTCATGGTAAAGGGAGATGCACTTCTCATTGTTAAACAGATTTTAGGCATTTGGGCATGCAAGAATGAAAGCTTACGGAAGAAAGTTCATGCCATTCGTAGATTGTTTAATCAATTTGAAGAAGTGCAACTATATCATATTCCTAGGAAACAGAATGAAGATGCCGATTTACTTGCACAGCAAGTAGTTACATGTGTTGAGAAAGAAGTGCAGGTCATCATGGTGGCAGCAACTGTCAAGCAACCGAGATACCAGGGATTGGAGTGATTGACTCCCTTTACTAGCTACATTTTGGAGGGCGAGTTTCCACAGGACTTCACCAAGGCTCAGAAGAGGAGACTCATGAAGAAGGCAAGCGCATATCTCTTCCTAGAAGGCTCCCTCTATCAAAGAGGGAGGGATCAAGTATGCAGAAGAGTACCAACTATTGAGGAAATTCCAGCCATTCTAAAAGGTTTGCATGAAGAAGCATGTGGTGGTCATTTTGCCCAAGATTTAACTGTGAAGAATATTTTGGTTGCGGGGTATGTTTGGCCAAGTCTGCATGTGGATGTCCAACATTGGTGTAAAAGTTGTCACAGTTGTCAAGTAAATGGGAATAGAAGATTGGTTTATGGTCCAAGGCAAATCGTGCTTGCAAATGGACCGTTTGAAAAGTGGGGCATCGATGCTATGGGTCCTCTGCCTAGGACAAAAAATGGTAAACTCTACATTCTAGTGGCTGTAGACTATATGACTAGGTGGGTGGAAGCACAGAGTGTGGCAAAGGTAAATGAGAATATAGTGAGCAAATTCGTCTACACTCACATTTGTTGTAGATTTGGCATACCTTTGGAGATTGTTCCTGATAATGGTCCAGGGTTTAGAAAGGGATTGCTCACAGAAGTCTGTGAAGAACTTCACATTCTACATTGTCACAGTACACCCTACTATCCCCAATCAAATGGTTTGGTAGAAAAAGCTAATGGTGTCATTGCAGGCATCATTAGAAAGATGGTGAAAAACAAGACAAAGTTGTGGGATGACTTCTTGGATGGTGCCTTGTGGGCGTATCGAACCACATATAGGGAAGCCACGGAGTTCACACCATTTCACTTAGTCTATGGTCAAGAGGCTTTACAGCCAATTGAGCTAAACATTCCAACAATGCGACTTCATGGCAAATCAGCACAAGATGATCAAGAAGCATGGATGGATCGACTTCTTACCTTAGCTGAGCTGGAGTGGAAAAGAGAAGCAGCATACGAGTGCTATAAGAGGAAAGCCACACAGACAAAGGAGAAGCTTGACAAGAAACTGAAGGACAAAGGCATCAATGAAGGAGATCTTGTGCTAAGGTATGACAATCGTTTTGATGCCAAATTTGAAACTAGATGGCAGGGGCCATACATAGTTAAGAAGGCTTTCAATTCAAGTTACTATCAACTTATGGACTTGAATGGGAAAGAGCACTCCAGGAAGGTAAACGGGTATCGCTTGAACCTTATTTGAGTCAAATTCTACCAAAGGATCTACCAAAAATCTGTCAAAAGGCCACTGTGTCATGTAAGTATTGTTACATGAAGCATGAGTGTAACTCTAGCCAAAATTCTGAGGGGCCAAACAATAAAGATCTCGTCAAGGACTCTGAAGCACTCTGTTTGGAAAAGATGCTCTATGATGATACATGAATATACCATCATCCAGGGGGAGGGCTAATGATAGCCATTTTTCGGCTCTTTGTAATTGGCACAGTGAGTTACCTCACCCTACCAAAATCACCCAAACACTGTGGCTATCCCTACCATTTCACTGTACATAGGCGTGCATGAGTCACGGGACTTTTCCCATATCTTCTTAAAAAACCCTCAATTAGCTAGCCATTGGGCTAGTTGAGCCAAAAAAATAAAAAATAAAAAAATATATAAGTATATTATGGCCCATGTGTATGTAAATATTTCTTTGTATATAGGGCCTAAATAAAAGTTTTTTTCATAATTATTTTGATATTTATTTTAATATTTCTACCTAGGTGTGTGATATTTATGCTCTATACATTGCCTCACCATTACCACAATTTTTCTTACCATTTTTCATATTCTTTATTCCATATAGAAATATTTTCATGTAAGCTTCTCTTATATTTGGTGTAACTCCATCCCAACAAAAATTGAAAAAAAACTAGTTCTATTTATGTCTATATTTTTTTCACTATTGTGATTTTTTCCTTCCTACATATATTCTCTATTACTCTCATAAATTAGACCACCAGTAATATTCATATTTTTATGGTAGAATTATAATGAGAGAGATTTATTTTGACCCCTCTATATTTTTCCACCTATATTATTTATATTTGACATGTACATATTTTTTAGACCCCTCAATATTTGATTTTCTTAGTTGTACTATTCACTTATATCATGATCTCAACAATATCTTCAATTATAGACCTACCAAATAAGGTCAAGGGTAGGTGACATGCATACATGCACTAGGGAGGGCTCAGTCTTGGAGGTATTCAAAAGAATCATCCAAAGAAGGACCCCACAAGGACCTTGTGCAGTGGAAAAAAACGGTCGGTTTTGCTGAATTTTTAAAGTTCACTTGCTCTCCGAATTTGAAAAGGTGATACAAACAAAAGTTGTAGCTCATGGGCTGAAATTTTGCCTCAAAATTTTTCATATTTTTTTGAGCTACGAGCTGTGAGCTATGATTTTATTAGTGGACCCCAGTTTTCCCATGCTATGCAGCCACACTCTCTCTTCCACTTTATCATTTTCCTCTTTCACACACACTTCTCCACTCATCATCCCCACCTCTCTCACCACTCCTCTCTGCACCCTACTCACCTTCTCCTCAACCTTGAAGAATAAGAGAAACCATGGTGTACTCATACCTCCCACACACAATTCCATTCCAAAATTGACCACTTAGTCTCATTTTTCCTCCTCCAATTTACCCATATCTATCAAAAAAACCACAAAATTCAGCCTCTTCTCTTAAAAGACAGCATCATGGTGGTTGATTACTCAGCTTCAATTACCTTGTCTCTCAAGGAAGGTCAAGAGTGGAGAAAAAATGTACCGTCAAAGCTAGTGGACCGTCAAAAAGCGTCAAAATTGGCCCTACTCAAGACACTTGGAGCATCAACCTTGTAAGAAATCCACCTTTTCTTACCTCTTAAGAGTTGTTCTTCCTTATTTGTATCCTACATGGATACTCCCATTGTAAATATCCAATTCCATTTGTAAATTAATACTAACTCTACTAACACTAACCCACTATGAAAAGTCCTATCACCTCCATTTCTCTCCTCTCTCTTTCCCCACCAACTTCTTGATAATTCCAAGCAAAAGAAATTAGATAAATTGCTGAAAATCTAACCCAACCATGGTTAGAGGAGTAACCCTAGCCTTCAAAATTGCTATAAAAGGAGGGTGTAGCTAGCACAAAAAGGTAACCATAAGCAAGAGCACTATGCTATAGCTTGAGAAGCCAAGCTCAACCTCTCTAGAAGGAGCTCTTGAGTGGAAACTCATTGTCTTATGCATGTGCATGTGTTGTAATAGGGGATTAGCAAGGGAACTCTATGCCATTGTAAGAGAGAGAGTGATCATTCAATTGAGAGTAGGAAATCTATCATTTCTCCTACTAGTGTAAGCCCAACATTTGCTGAATCAAGGAGGGTGGATTTGGACTAAGCTTGGATACTTTTTCTCCCTTCCAACGTGAAGTAATGTACAACAATGATGTGTAAGTGTCTTGGTGTTTTTTGTTAAGTTCTTGATAGCTTGTCTCTGGTGTTGTCATCAATCTAGCCATAAATCCCACATACTGTAAGAGGGCGACAGGGTGGAGAGGACTCCCCTGGCTTTAAGACAGTGATTGGGGTGGCTTTTCTTGTGATGTGTTGTGGTGAAATTTACGCAAGCTATGTTGAACAAATACTAATCTCACTCTGATTTGTCATGACAAATTTGTAAGAAGGTATTAATGCAACAAGCACCCCCTCCCCCTTTCTCTCTCTTTCTTAAATATATAGTTGTGTTTGCTTGATCATTGCCGATACGTTTCAAAGCAGCCCGAGCACTCTCTCTCTCTCTCTCTCTCGTGTTTTAGTGTGTGAGAGTGTTCCATTGGTGTTAGGGTTAGAGTAAATTCCTTGCTTTTTTGTGGGTTGCTCTAACGATTCTCCTCTTTTGCATCCTAGTTCGCTCTTAAACTAGGTGGTGCCCCTTGTGTAGTTGGGATTTGGCTGTGGGTTTATTGTTTTGGTTTGTGTTGTGTTGTGCCCCAGCTCCATTGAGCAGCACGGGAGCCTTGAAGGGTGTCTAGAGGTTGCTCTTCTTGTTGCCCTTCCCGGACCGCCTCAATAGCTGAGGATGAAGTGATCTCGCTTGGTCACAAGGTTTCCTATAAAGGCATTGAGGTGGATCCTTTAAAGGCAAAGGCTCTTATTGAGCTCCCCTCACCCAAGAGTCTTAAGGAGGTCATCTCTTTCATTCAGAAGGTGAAGTATATGTCACGCTTCATTCACTTAGCCTCGGAGTTGCTTCATCCTTTGCAAAAGTTGACACAACAAGTAGAATTTGCATGGTCTGATGAGCTTGAAGAGTATTTTTGTAACATTAAAGTCATTTTGTCAGAGCTACCAACTCTCATGCCTCCTTTTTGGGAGTACACATTCTTTGTTAGCTCTAGTGCTGGGAAAGAAACAATTGGTGCAGTTTTGTTACAACAAGATCCCTATAGTACCAGGATGCGGCCCATCTACTTTGGTAGCAGGGTCATGAATGCTTTAGAGAGAGGCTACACGGAGGCAGAACTCATGATGCTTTCTCTCATGTTTGCGCTGAGAAAGTTTAGATCCTACTTGCTACCAAAACCTTTTGTAATTCTCACTGCAGAAAATTGTTTCCCTTGGGTGTCATCTCAAATGAATCTTAGTACTAGGATCTCAAAGTGGATTATGGAGTTGCAAGAGTTTCAATACTCTTTCAAGGTAGAAGGCAGTGTGCGTGCACAATTGGCAGGGATTCTCACTTATAGGGTGCATGAAAAGGAGATTAAGGTGCCTGAAGTAAAGACCCTACCATTGCCACCACAAAAAAGTATTCCTAATGCTTTTACCTTGTTCTTTGATGGAGCTTTTCGTCGAGCCAAAGGAAAAGCAGGGGGAGGGCTAGTGTTGCTCAACCCAAGTGGAGAGGTGGTCATGAAAGAGAAGGTCAATCTACCAGGTTCAACTAGCAACAATGAAGCAGAATACGACACACTACTTCATGGTTTGAAGATGTGCATTGGCCAAGGGATAAAATGTCTCATGGTAAAGGGAGATGCACTTATCATTGTTAAACAAATTTTAGGCATTTGGGCATGCAAGAATGAAAGGTTAAGGACAAAAGTTCATGCCATTCGTAGGATGTTTAATCAGTTTGAAGAAGTGCAACTATATTATATTCCGAGGAAACAAAATGAAGATGCCGATTTACTTGCACAGCAAGTAGTTACATGTGTTGAGAAAGAAGTGTAGGTCATCATCGTGGCAGTTGCTGTGAAGCAACCGAGGTACCAGGGATTGGAGTCATTGGCTCCCATCATTGGCTACATTTTGGAGGGTGAGTTTCCACCAGACTTCACAAAAGCTCAGAAGAGGAGACTCATGAAGAAGGCAAGCATGTATCTCTTCCTATAAGGCTCCCTCTATCAAAGAGGGAAGGATAAAGTGTGCAGAAGAGTACCAACTATTGCGGAAATTCTAGCCATTCTAAAAGGTTTGCATGAAGAGGCATGTGGTGGTCATTTTTCCCAAGAATGAACTGTGAAGAAGATTTTTCTTGCGGGGTATGTTTGGCCAAGTCTGCATGTGGATGTCCAACATTGGTGTAAAAGTTGTCACAATTGTCAGGTAAATGGGATTAGAAGATTGATTTATGGTCCAAGGCAAATTGTGCTTGCAAATGGACCCTTTGAAAAGTGGGGCATTGATGCTATGGGTCCTCTGCCTAGGACAAAAAATGGTAAACTCTACATTCTAGTGGCTGTAGACTATATGACTAGGTGGGTGGAAGCACAAAGTGTGGCAAAGGTAAATGAGAGGACAGTGAGCAAATTCGTCTACACTCACATTTGTTGTAGATTTGGCACACCTTTGGAGATTGTTTCTGATAATGGTCCAGGGTTTAGAAAGGGATTGCTCACAGAAGTCTGTGAAGAACTTCCCATTCTACATCGTCACCATACACCCTACTATCCCCAATCAAATGGTTTGGTAGAAAAAGCTAATGGTGTCATTACAGGCATCAATAGAAAGATGGTGAAAAACAAGACAAAGTTGTGGGATGACTTCTTGGATGGTGCCTTGTGGACGTATCGAACCACATATAGGGAAGCCAAGGAGTTCACACCATTTCACTTGGTCTATGGTCAAGAGGCTTTACAGCCAATTGAACTAAACATTCCAACAATGCGACTTCATGGCAAATCAGCACAAGATGATCAAGAAGCATGGATGGATCAACTTCTTACCTTAGCTGAGCTTGATTGGAAAAGAGAAGCAGCATACGAGTGCTATAAGAGGAAAGCCACACAGACAAAGGATAAGCTTAACAAGAAACTGAAGGACAAAGGCATCAATGAAGGAGATCTTGTGCTAAGGTATGACAATCGACTCGATAATCATTTTGATGCCAAATTTGAAACAAGATGGCAGGGGCCATACATAGTCAAGAAGGCTTTCAATTCAAGTTACTATCAACTTATGGACTTGAATGGGAAAGAGCACTCCAGGAAGGTAAACGGCTATCGCTTGAAGCCTTACTTGAGTCGCCTTCTACCAAAGTATTTACCAGAGCAAAAGGCAACTATCCCATGTAAGTATTGTTCCAGGAAGCATGAGTGTAACACAAACCAAAATTCCAAGGGGCCAAACAATGAAGAACTTGTCAAGGACTCTGAATCACTCTCTTTGGAAAAGATTCTTTATGATGATACATGAATATACCATCATCCTGGGGGAGGGCTAATGATAGCCGTTTTTTCGGCTCTCTATAATTGCCACAGTGAGTTACCTCACCCTACCAAAATCACCCAAACACTGTGGCTATCCCTACCATTTCACTGTACATAGGCGTGCGTGAGTCACGGGACTTTTCCCATATCTTCTTAAAAAACCGTCAATTAGCTAGTCATTGGGCTAGTTGAGCCAAAAATAAATAAAAAAAATAAAATAATATAAGTATATTATGGCCCATGCGTATGTAAATATTTCTTTGTATATAGGGCCTAAATAAAAGATTTTTTCATAATTATTTTGGTATTTATTTAAATATTTTCACCTAGGTGTGTGTTATTTATGCTCTGTACATTGCCTCACCATTACCACAATTTTTCTTACCATTTTTCATACTCTTTATTCCATATAGAAATATTTTCATGTAAGCTTCTCTTATATTTGGTGTAACTCCACCCCAACAAAAATCCAAAAAAACTAGTTTTATTTTTTTCACTATTGTGATTTTTCCCTTCCTACATCTATTTTGTTTTTTTTCTAAAAAATTAGAACACCAAAAATATTTATCTTTTTATGGTAGCCTCATAATGAGAGGGATTTCTTTTGACCCCTTTATATTTTTTCCACTTATATTATTTATATTTGACATGTACATATTTTTTAGACCCCTCAATATTTGATTTTCTTAGTTGTACTATTCACTTATATCATGATCTCAACAATATCTTCAATTATAGACCTACCAAATAAGGTCAAGGGTAGGTGGAATGCATACATGCACTATGGAGGGCTCACTCTTGGAGGTATTCAAAAGAATCATCCAAAGAAGGACCCCACAAGGACCTTGTGAAGTGGAAACAAACGGTCTTTTTTGCTGAATTTTTAAAGTTCACTTGCTCTCCGAATTTGAAAAGCTGATACAAACAAAAGTTGTAGCTCCTGGGCTGAACTTTTGCCTCAAAATTTTTCATATTTTTTTGAGCTACGAGCTGTGAGCTATGATTTTATTAGTGGACCCCAGTTTTCCCATGCTATGCAGCCACACTCTCTCTTCCACTTTATCATTTTCCTCTTTCATACACACTTCTCCACTCATCATCCCCACCTCTCTCACCACTCCTCTCTGCACCCTACTCACCTTCTCCTCAACCTTGAAGAATAAGAGAAACCATGGTGAACTCATACCTCCCACACACAATTCCATTCCAAAAATTGACCACCTAGTCTCATTTTTCCTCCTCCAAAATACCCTTATCTATAAAAAAAACCACAAAATTCAGCCTCTTCTCTTAAAAGACAGCATCATGGTGGTTGATTATTCAGCTTCAATTACCTTGTCTCTCAAGGAAGGTCAAGAGTGGAGAAAAAATGTACCGTCAAAGCTAGTTGACCATCAACAAGCGTCAAAATTGGCCCTACTCAAGACACTTGGAGCATCAACCTTGTAAGAAATCCACCTTTTCTTACCTCTTAAGAGTTGTTCTTCCTTATTTGTATCCTACATGGATACTCCCATTGTAAATATCCAATTCCATTTGTAAATTAATACTAACTCTACTAACACTAACCCACTATGAAAAGTCCTATCACCTCCATTTCTCTCCTCTCTCTTTCCCCACCAACTTCTTGATAATTCCAAGCAAAAGAAATTAGATAAATTGCTGAAAATCTAACCCAACCATTGTTAGAGGAGTAACCCTAGCCTTCAAAATTGCTATAAAAGGAGAGTGTATCTAGCACAAAAGGGGGAGCCATAAGCAAGATCACTATGCTATAGCTTGAGAAGCCAAGCTCAACCTCTCTAGAAGGAGCTCTTGAGTGGAAGCTCATTGTCTTATGCATGTGCATGTGTTGTAATAGGGGATTAGCAAGGGAACTCTATGCCATTGTAAGAGAGAGAGTGATCATTCAATTGAGAGTAGGAAATCTATCATTTCTCCTACTAGTGTAAGCCCAACATTTGCTGAATCAAGGAGGGTGGATTTGGACTAAGCTTGGATACTTTTTCTCCCTTCCAACGTGAAGTAATGGACAACAATGATGTGTAAGTGTCTTGGTGTTTTTGTTAAGTTCTTGATAGCTTGTCTCTGGTGTTGTCATCAATCTAGCCATAAATCCCACATACTGTAAGAGGGCGACAGGGTGGAGAGGACTCCCCTGGCTTTAAGACAGTGATTGGGGTGGCTTTTCTTGTGATGTGTTGTGGTGAAATTTACGCAAGCTATGTTGAACAAATACTAATCTCACTCTGATTTGTCATGACAGATTTGTAAGAAGGTATTAATGCAACAAGCACCCCCTCCCCCTTTCTCTCTCTTTCTTAAATATATAGTTGTGTTTGCTTGATCATTGCCGATACGTTTCAAAGCAGCCCGAGCACTATCTCTCTCCCTCTCCCTCTCTCTCTCTCTCTCTCTCTCTCTCTCTCTCTCTCTCTCTCTCTCTCTCTCTCGTGTTTTAGTGTGTGAGAGTGTTCCATTGGTGTTAGGGTTAGTGTAAATTCCTTGCTTGTTTGTGGGTTACTCTAACGATTCTCCTCTTTTGCGTCCTAGTTCGCTCTTAAACTAGGTGGTGTCCCTTGTGTAGTTGGGATTTGACTGTGGGTTTGTTGTTTTGGTTTGTGTTGTGTTGTTCCCCAGCCCCATTGAGCAGCACGGGAGCCTTGAAGGGTGTCTAGAGGTTGCTCTTCTTGTTGCCCGCCCCGGACCGCCTCAACATCTGCACACAGATTCACGTCTGAACACACTCCCCTCTCTCCCCTCTTGTAATTACAACCCATCTCTCTGTCTCTCTCTTAGTCTCTCTCTCATGAGACTGCTGTTCTGGCACATATACACACAGCCAGACAAGTGGGGCCCACAGTCACATGGCCTATGTAGATAATGATTTCTTCATTTCTAAATTTTAGAATTCCTCCCCCCTACTCCCCTATATAAAGAGTGGTCACCATCACACTAAAAACACACACAACATCAACAAAGAACACAGTATGCATTGTGTGTGCCTACTGCACACACACACACACACACCATCACCATCACCGCAATCACCATGCTCATCTTGAGCATGACCTCTACACCCTTGGGCTATGTAAGATGAAGGGCAAATAAATGAAGGATGATGGCCATAACCCTCGTGCGAGTCTTCGCCATCAACTCCCACCTATCCGCCATGTTCTGTACCACTCTCTCCCTTCTCATTCCCCTACCCTATGCTCCCCATTTCATCGCCTTATTCTCTAAATAAAGCTTGAGGTTTTGTGAGTATGTTTTCTTGCAATGTTTTGCCCATGTGAGGTGTGCAGAATTGCCACCTAGTCTTGTGTTTGGAGTGAGCTTGTGTATGTGTGAAGGGTGTGCGGATTCGCCATCCTTTTGTGGTGCCTAAGTACTAAGCCTCTATACCTCCTCCCTCACTCACTATCTCTCTCTCTGTTTCTCTCTCTCTCTCTCACTTGATCTCATTCCCTTTCCTCTTCATCATTACTCCCAAGCATCCATCTCTCTTGGATGAAAATTTTGTTATGGTGTTGTGTTGTTTGCATCCTAGCCGCTCAAGCTAGGTGGTGCCCCCTGTTCGCTTTACCGTGACAGGCTCGAGGCGCGCCATTCGGTCCCCGATGTTTTAGAGGCCGTCGGGGGTTCGGGGTTTGCTTTGCTCCTGTCAGTGCCAATGTAGAAGGCAGCTTGCTCATAGAGGAAGTGAATAGGAAGAACATTGACAAAGGCAAATGCAATAGTGCTTTGGTCGTTTGAGGGAGACAACAGTCTAAAGGTAAGAAGGGTAAGAAGGCACAAAACCGAAGTAAGTCTCGTGACTCAAAGGCAAAGGATGACATAGAATGCTACCATTGTGGCAAGAAGGGTCAAATGAAGAGAGATTGTATGAAGTGGAAACAAGAAAAAGGAAAAACAAAGAGTTCTGAGCAAGATGAAAAGAAGAGTTCAGTGAAGATTGAATAGGTGAATGTCACAGGATCTGGTTCAGACAGTGATTCTGGTATAGCAGTTGGTGACATCTTCCTTACAAGAAATCTTGATTCTGTTTTCTTGACTACAGAGGATGGACATGCTATGAGTGATTGGACTATCGACTCAGGGGCATCTTTACATGTTTCTCCGCACAAAGAGTGGTTTACATCATATGTGGCTACTAAAGATTATGTTAGACTTAGCAATGAGCAGGTTTGTGACATACTTGGAGTGAGAGATGTGCAGTTGGAGTTTCAGAATGGCTCTTCTTTATGGCTCAAGAATGTCAGACATATTCCAGCAATCCGAAAGAGCTTGATCAGTACAGGGAAGTTGGATGATGAGGGTTATGTGACAGTTTTTGGGAACAGCGCTTGGAAGATCTCGAAAGGTTTGATGACTGTAGCATATGGCAGCAAGTCAAGAACTTTTTACACTTTACATGTTTCAGAGGTTAGAAACCATGTAATTAATGTTATTGAGCAGCCAAGTGTGTCACTGTGGCATTGTAGGCTGGGACATATGTCAAAAAGAGGAATGGAAATACTTTCTCGTTAAGGTTATTTTCCTGGCTTTTCATTTCAAGATTTCGAGTTTTGTGAGCATTGTGTTTATGGAAAGCAAACACAGGAACTGCACAGATCAAAGAGGAATCGTAGGGACAAACGGTTAGCTCTTGTGCACAATGATCTATGCGGACCAATGCCTAGTTTGTCACTAGGGGGAGCAGCGTACTTTTGTACATTTAAAGACAACTATTATCGCAGAGTATTGGTTTACTTCTTGAAGCACAAGGATGAGGTGCTCAAGGTCTTTAAGACATTCTTGCAACCCATGGAGAATCAGAGTGGTCAGAAGTTGAGATGCTTATGGATAGACAATGGTGGAGAGTACGTTTCCAAGGCTTTCCAAGACTTTTGTGAAGCAAAAGGGATAAACAGAGAACTTATTGCACCATACAATCCTTCACAAAATGGAGTTGCAGAACGTATGAATAGGACCATACGAGAGAAGGTCAAAACCATGTTGTCAAATGCTGAGTTGCCTGATGGATTTTGGGCAAAAGCAGTGGCTACAACAGTCCATTTGATCAACAGGTCTCCTAGTAGGGTTCTGGATAAGAGTGAAGTGGCCGAGATGCTATGGACAAGCAAGGCACCTTTGTATAAGCATCTCAGAGTCTTTGGTTGTGAAGCTTATAGCCATATTCCTAAGGAGTTTAAGAATGAGTTAGAACCAAAGAGCAACAAGTGTATATTTCTTGGCTACAGAGAATCGGACGAGATGGGTTACCGGCTTTGGGGTTCTGAGTCCAGAAAAGTTATTCGTAGCAATGATGTGCATTTCAATGAAGTTAAGTTTCACGCTAAGCCAGAGAAGACAGAGGAGATAAGAAGAGTTGTCTTCAGGGAAGATGGACCTAGTGCTAGCACATCAAGACAGCATGGTCAGAACAACCTATAGTGTCTAGAGAGGTAGAATTAGTTGTGGTGAGACGTTCTGAGCGTGTCTCCAAACCACCTGATCGTTATGTGCCACCTCTAAATTATGTCATGCTCACGGATTGCGGAGAACTATCTTGTTACAAGGAGGCATTACAAGTGGTTGACTCAAAAAAATGATAGTGGGCCATGCAATCAGAGATGACGGCTCTGCATAAGAATCAAACGTGGGATTTGGTTCAATTTCTAGAGGGCAAGAAAGCTCTACCTTGTAAGTGGGTTTACTCCTCATGATGGACAACCAAAATACAAAACACGGTTGGTTGCTAAGGGTTTTAAGCAAGAACACGGAATAGATTTTGATGAAGTCTTTTCACCAGTTGTCAAGATGAAAACATTGAGAAGTGTCCTTGCTTTGGTTGCCAAACATGATCTGCATTTACATCAGATGGATGTGAAAACAACATTTCTTCATGGAGATTTTCATGGGGAGGTTTTTATGCAGTAGCCAAAAGGGTATGTTGAGAAAGGCAAAGAGAAATTGGTATTGCCATTTGAGAAAGAGTCTCTATGGCTTGAAACAAGCACCAAGAGAATGGTACAAGAAGTTTCAAAATGGAAAAGGTTTTTGACATGAAAGACATGGGTGAGGCAAGTCATATATTGGGTATGCGTATGCAGCAAGATAGGTCAAAGAAGATGCTTTACTTATCTCAGGAAGAGTATATTGACAAGGTGTTGCAACGTTTCCATATGGACAGGGGAAAGGCATTGATGAAACCTTTGTCGTCATATGTGAAACTAAGAAACCAAGATTGCCCACAATCTAAGGAGGAAAAGGTTGAAATGGATATGGTGCCGTATGCATCTACATGTGGGAGTTTGATGTATGAAATGGTTGCTACACATCCGGATATTGCATTTGCAGTGGGAGTGGTCAACAGATATATGTCAAATCCCGGTAAGAAAAATTGGGAGGCAGTGAAAGGTATCATGAGATACTTAAAACGTACAAAGAGTATGCGCATATGCTATGGTAGTCAGGATTTGAGTGTTAGAGGACACACTGACTCAGATTATGCAGGAGACTTGGATAAAAGGAGATCTACATCAGGCTATGTCTTTACATTGGCTGGAGGTGCCATATCATGGCGGTCTTGATTACAAGATTGTATTATGCAGTCTACTACAGAAGCTGAGTATGTTGCAGCAAATGAGGCATGCAAAGAAGCTATTTGGCTTGGTAGACTGGTAGCAGACTTGGGAATCAAAGTAGATATGCCAGAGTTATATTGTGATAGTCAAAGTGCTATACAATTGGCAAAGAATCCAGTGTTCCATTCGAAGACTGAGCATATTGATGTGAAATATCACTTCATTAGGGAAGTACTTAAAGACAAGCAGATACAATTGATGAAGATCCACACCAAGGACAATCATGTTGATCTACTCACAAAGGGACTTCCAGGAGAGGGCCTTGTGCATTGTCGTGAGTTATTAGGCATTGGATAGATGGCAGCCATGTAAATATTTGTACATTTATGTTCATAGATTTACAGTTACTTAAAGTGCGACATTGGACTTTAAGTGGGAGGTTGTTGGGATTAAAGCCCAAGTGGCCTCTTATACGGATATGGCTAGCTGCCCGCCTAACTCGCTTCCCACTAACTCTTTGTATATACTCACTTATACTTTTGTGAATAATAAGATTTGGGAGATAACCCTTCAACGAATCTCTGCATATTGTGTAAGCTCTCTGTCTGTGTATCTCTGTGAGTGTGTGTGTGTGTGTGTGTGTGTGTGAGTCGGTCCAAGCCGCTCCTCGACTTCAATTACATTCCCGGATTGGCCATTTGGGCATTTGTTGTTGTCTCCATTGCGATTTACTATTGAGTTTTTACTCCAGTTACAGAGGAGACTTTGCCAAAATTTTGCCAGATATGTATGCCTATTGTAGAGGCTAGTGTGCTTGACCTCTTGGTCACCTTATTTTCTTGAGACAGTGGTTTGATCTCGGGTGGGAGAGTCTTGTGATCTCGAGCATTTTTTTCCATAGTTTTGGCATGGATATGGAGACGCTTCAGGTTAGAGGCGGTTCTGCAGTTTATGGATTGTCTCCATCCAAGTGTAAGGGAAAAGGTCGATCAAGAGGAGCCTACTACATTTGAAAGAGCTGTAGAAATTGCCAAGGCCAAGAGCGAGAAGATCAAGAGAAGGTGGGAGCAAGGCATGACACATGCTGAGCCAGTTGTGGTGCAACCAATGAAGGAGTACGAGCGGAAGTGTGACGCGAGAGAGAGTGCGAGAAGAAGAGCATGATGATATGGTGAACTCGCTCTACTATAATGTGTAGAGCATATTGAGTTCTTATTAGGTTTTTACAAAAGAATATGTGTACATACCTGGCGGCCCGCCCACTTACCTGGGCGACCACATTGGGCTTTATACCCCAACAACCTCCCACTTAAAGTCCAATGTGGTACTTTAACTGTGAGAGACGCTACTATACAAGCTAATATACAAGAGATGTAGAGAAGTGATGTACTACCCTACACCTAACTGGTTGCAAAAATGCACAAAGCTCTTTGAGGGAAGTCCTTTTGTAAGTAGATCAGCAAGATTTTCTATGGTGTGAACTTTGACCTCGAGCATTTCCCTGATGAAATGATACTTCACATCCACATGCTTTGTCTTTGAGTGATAAACTGGATTGCGAGCCAATTGTATAGCACTTTGACTATCACAATATAACACAGGCGTCTCTTCTTTGATTCCCAAATCTGTTACTAGTCGATTAAACCAAATTGATTCTTTGCATGTCTCTGATGCTGCAACATATTCAGCCTCTGTAGTAGACTGAGTAACAAAATCTTGTAATCTAGAACTCCATGATACTGCTCCACCAGCCAATGTAAAGACATACCCTGACGTAGACCTTCGGTTGTCTAAGTCACTTGCATAATCTGAGTCTGTAAAACCCTTTACACTTAGCTCCTGACTCCCATAGCATATGCGCATACTCTTTGTAGCTTTCAGGTATCTCAATATTCCTTTCACTGCCTCCCAATGTTTCTTGCCTGGGTTTGACATGTATCGACTTACTACTCCCACTGCAAATGCATTGTCTGGGCGAGTAGCAATCATTGCATACATCAAACTACCCACTGCAGACACATATGAAATCTTATCCATTTTAGCCTATTCTTCCTCAGACACAGGACAATCTTGTTTGCTAAGTTTCACATATGGTGCAATGGAACACTCAATGCCTTTCCCTTCTCCATATTGAAACATTGCAAAACCTTGTCAATATACTCTGTTTGAGATAACCAAATCAACTTCTTTGATCTGTCTCTCTCAATGCGCATACCAAGTATATGACTTGCCTCACCCATGTCTTTCATGTCAAACGATTTTGCCATCTTTGACTTAAAAGCTGAAATTTCTTCCAAGTGCTTGCCAGCAATCAACATGTCATCCACATACAAAATAAGGATCAGCCAACTACCATCCTTAGCCTTCTTTGTATATAGACAGTGATCGAACTCACTACGTTTGTAGCCTTGAGAAAGCATAAACTTGTGGAATTTATGGTACCATGCCCTCGGTGATTGTTTTAAGCCATAAAGACTCTTTAACAACTGGCATACCCAATCTTCCTTGCCTTTCTCAACAAACCCTTCTGGCTGTTGTATGTAAATTTCCACATCTAAATCACCATGCAAGAATGCTATCTTGACATCCATTTGGTGCAACACCAAATCTAATATGGCAACCAATGCAAGAAATCATCTCAATGTAGTCATCTTGACCACCGGAGAGAGGACTTCATCAAAGTCAATGCCTTGTTCTTGCTTAAAGCCCTTGGCAAAAAGCCTTGCTTTGTACTTTGGCTGACTATCATGAGTGGTGATGTTATACCTGTAAACCCATTTACAAGGTAGAGCCTTTTTGCCTTGTGGTAATTTAACTAGCTTCCATGTCTGGTTTTTATGCAGAGCTGTCATCTCTGACTGCATGGCCAATTGCCAATTCCCGGAGTCCTTCATTTGCACTGCTTCCTTGTAACATGAAGGCTCATTGCAATCAGTCAACATGACATAGTTCATAGATGGAACAAACCTATCAGGAGGTCGCGTGATACGTCCAGATCTACTCACAATAGGTGGCTCAGGATCAGCCACAACCTGTGGTTCCACTCTATCCTGTCCTTGCTCCTCTTGAGCCCTGACATTTTGTCTTGCACGTGCAGGTCCATCTTCTTGGAAGACAACTCTTCTAATCTCCTTAACCCTCTCTGGTTTTGAATGATATTTGGCTTCATTAAAGTGAACATCATTGCTGTGGATAACCTTTCTGGATTCGGGATCCCAAAGTCTGTACCCCATCTCACCAGAATTACCATAGCCTAGAAAGATGCACTTTTTACTCTTTGGCTCAAGTTTGTTCCTAAATTCCTTTGCAACGTGAGTATATGCCTCACAGCCAAAGACTCTGAGATGCTTGTATGAGGGCACCTTGCCTGACCATACCATCTCTTCCACTAAATCCTTCTGCAAAACCTTGCTAGGAGATCTATTTATAAGATGAACAGTTGTTGATACAGCTTCAGCCCAAAACCCATTTGGCAGCTCTGCATTAGACAACATACTTCTGACCTTCTCTTGTATAGTCCTATTCATCCTCTCAGCAACACCATTTTGAGGAGGATTGTAAGGAGCAGTAAGTTCACGTTTTATACCTTTTGACTCACAAAAGTCCTAAAAGGCCTTTGAAACATACTCTCCACCATTGTCAGTGCGTAAGCATTTAAGCTTCTTGCCACTCTGATTCTCCACAAGTGTCACAAACGTTTTGAAAACACTAAACGCTTCATCCTTGTGTTTAAGAAAGTAAACCCATACTTTCCTCGAGTAATCATCTATAAATGTCATAAAGTAAGAAGCTCCCCCTAGAGATAGGTTAGGCATAGGTCCACACAAATCACTATGAACAAGTGCCAACTGTGTATCTCTTCTACTACTTCTATGCTTATGTGGCTGTTGTGTTTGCTTACCATACAGACAATGTTCACAGAATTCAAAATCATTAAATGACAAGACACGCAAATAACCAAAATGAGACAAGATTTCCATTCCCTTCTTCGACATATGTCCTAACCGGCTATGCTACAAAGAAACGTTCGGCTGCTCGGTTACATTGATTACATTTTTAGAGACATTTGATACATAAATCATGTAAATTCCTCCAGACTTTACTCCATGTGCTACTGTCATAGAACCCTTGGATATCTTCCACATGTTTTTTCCAAAAGTGGTGACGTAGCCAGCATCATCAAGTAAACCTGTGTTGATCAAGCTCTTTGTAATTGCGGGAACATGTCTTACATTCTTCAGCGTGAAAGAAGATCCATTCTGAAACTTCAATTGAACATCTCCAACACCTAAGATCTCACATGTCTGCCCATTGCCTAGCCGAACATGATCTTTAGTGGTCACATAAGAGGTAAAACACTCCTTGTTTGGAGACACATGAAGTGATGCCCCTGAGTCTATAATCCAATCACTCAGTGCATTTCCATCAGATGCTGTAAGAAGAGCTGAGTCCATTGTATTCTTCAAAAAGTAGATGTCTCCTAACACTAAACTGTCATCCTCTGCAACAGTGTTTGTCACATTTATTTCTTGAATCTTCACTGAGGACTTGTTCTTCTCACCATGGTCTTCAGCTTTCTCTTTGCCTTTTTCTGCTTTCCATTCTGTGCAGTCTCTTTGCATGTAACCCTTCTTGCCACAATGGTAGCATTCTATGTCACTCTTGCCTTTAGCACTACTGGACTTGCTACGAGACTGACTCCTCTTTCCACCTTTGTACTTTTCTTTGGTCCTTCTCCTGACAACTAAGGCTGTTCCTTTGCCTTTGTCCATTGTCTTTCTATTGGTTTCTTCAGTAAGCAGAATTCCTTCTACACCTGCTATGTTCAAACCATCTGGAGGTGCAGAATTACTCAAAGTTGTGCGAAAAGTGTCCCAACTTTCCGGCAATGTGATCAACAGGAACATAGCTCTAACAGGTTCATCAAAATTGACACCTTGAGCTGACAACTGGCTGTAGATGGTGTTGAATTCATTCGGATGATTGGACATAGGTGTCCCTTCTTTCATCTTCAAGTCAACAAGCTTCTTAAGCCAGTATACCTGTGAAGCTGCACTCTGCTTCTCATAAAGATCACTCATCTTTAACCATGCTTGATAAGTCGACATCTCGTCTGCTACATTGAAGTAAACGCTTTCTGCCGAAGTCAGCATAATGGTAGAAAGTGCCAATTCATCCATTTCGCTCCATTCATCTTCGTCCATATCTTCTGGTTTTATCCCCTTGAGCTTTATAGGTTTTATCTGCTTCTTTTGTACCAACACGTGCCAAATTTGCTTCTTCCACAATGGGAAATTGGATTCATCCAGCTTCTTGATATTGTAAAGAGCAGTGTCCTGTGATCCAGCCATAGCTACGCTTCACAGTAGTTTACTTTCCTGGGAAAAGTTCGGCAGAGTTTCCCCTGTAAAGTGACCTCTAAACCAATATCAACCTGTCAAATGAGCCAAGAAAGCTTCAGATTCTGCATAAATTTTGGCAGAGTCTCCTTTGTAAAATGGCTCTGGTGTACTAAAAAAATAGACCAAAAAACAGCTCAGAAACTACTGTCTCTCTAACACTGTAAGCTGTGGGGAAACCTGTCCTGCACCTGTACTGTCTCTCACTGTCCTGTCACTGTCCTGTAAGCATAGACTACGACAATGCCTCAACGGCAGTAAAGCGAAGATGCAATCCCAACTGTCTAACTCACAGTCAATACATCCTAGCTGCCTATCTAAGGGTGCTCGAGGGATCGCTCCAAGACCGGTATCACCGAAAGGATCTCAACATTCGAGAATCCCCCAGCTCAATAAAACCTCACTCGACCCTCAACAAAGGCTGCAGTAAATCTGACAGTACATAGACTTCCTACAAAGTCATACATCCACAAATTTCCCACTGTATGCTGTAACCGTTGCGGCAGTTGTTTGTTGCGTGACTCACAGCCAGCAAACTCTCAACAGACATACATCATCTCTGACAATACATCCCATGTGGAAGTACATTATGTGTGTAGATGCGCCCATGTCGTATGTGACACGCCTCTAAGAAATGTGAGTCGTCCTTCGATGTGTAGACAGCCACAAATCAACACTCTAGTAGTGCCGATATCCTCAACACCTACAGTTGTAGGCCGAAAACCCCAAATTTGCAGAGTCGGATGTGTACCCGCTGAGACCACATAGTCGAAAATGGCCTGCACAGAACTCTGTCGAAGCCGAATGGTGGCCAAGATGACCTCAGAATGAAATTCTGAGAACACCAAGCCCTTCGGGCTTACCCACAGGATTTAGGGCCGTGTCTTTGCCTGTCGAATTTCACTCCAATCTGAGCAGGTGACTCTGGCTACCTGCAAATGCTGCCCCGAGCCTCGATCTCAGCTCTGATACCAGTTGAAGGAGTACGAGCGGAAGTGTGATGCGAGAGAGAGTGCGAGAAGAAGAGCACGACGATATGGTGAACTCGCTCTACTGTAATGTGTAGAGCATAGTGAGTTCTTATTAGGTTTTTACTAAAGAATATTAGTACATACCTGGCGGCCCGCCCACTTACCTGGGCGATCACATTGGGCTTTATACCCCAACAACCAATGGTTCCTGTGGCAGTGGATGATAGAGTAGAGGGAGTGGTCAAGATTTGGATCCTACTAGGGTCTAGTTTTTGCATGATCTTGTTGGTCAGTTGCAAGAATTAAGGATTAACATAATGAATAGAAACCAAAGAGAAGAGTGACTAGCTGGGAGAGGTAGGGGACAAATGCTACAAGGCAGATGCTACAATTGTGATGAAGAGGGTGACTACACCTCTGATTGTCCTGAATCGACAAGAGAGAGAGAGAGAGGAGGGATATACCCCTTATATAGACGTGGTCGAGGAAGAATAGAAGAAAATCATCAAGAGCAGGAACTAGAAGCACCGTCGCCGCAACAACAACCACAACCATTGCCTGCAAATGGAGAAGGTAGGGCTATTAACATCATTACCCTTGAGCATCAGGATGTGGATGTTTTGGCCAATAAGAGAGCTAGGCACGATAGGGAGAAAGAGACAAAAGAAGAGAGGGAAACAAGAGCAAGGAAAGGAAATGCTAAGGTAGAAGACAAACTAGAGAGTAGCAAGAGACGACAAAGAAGGAAAATACGTCCAAAGGACTATCCCCTTGGTCAAGGTGTTGAAGACTATGATATTGTCAACGACATACGATATCAAAAGGCAAATATATCTTTTGGTCAGTTGGTGGCTTTGAACACTAAATTGAGGAGGCAGTGGACCAATTGTGTGAGTATGCATCTTCCTTCCAAAAAGGAAAACAATCAAAGCATGGTGTATTCCTTGAGGGTTGGTCACCCGGTGGACATGGTGCCAATAGTTGAATCTATGTTGGGAAAGACGACATAAGTGCAAGCATATGTGGATGGTGGCTCCCAGGTGTGTGTCATGATTGAGGCTATCATGAAGGAAGCAGGTGTCAAGATGTTAGTGAATTCTTCGATCCATATGAGGATGGCCAACCACAAAAAGGCAAGGTGTCTTGGGATAGCTGAAGATGTGGAGATAAAAGTCTTGGGGATTGAGTGCTTGGTTGATTGTTACGTGATGCAAGCGGGTGATAATGCTTATCCGATCATTTTAGGGAGGCCATGGCTTATGACCCTTGGTGCTAAGCAAGATTGGGGCACAGGCTTGATCACCATCCCCAACCAAGAGAAAGGAAGGACCATTGTCTGCAACATGAAGACACACGAGAGCCATACACAAGCCCTATTGGAGATGCAAGATACAGATTTGACAGAAACCATGTCATACGATAGTGATGCTTCATCTAAATCATCAAAATAAAGTGTAGAAGAAGGCTTGATGAAATTATGTCCTGATATTTTTGGGATAAGTGTCAAAAAGGAAGCATTGATGCATGATGTGAAGGTCAAGGAGGAGAAGGATAGTCCAAAAGCAATTGTAGAGCCTACCAAAGTGAACTCAAGGAGCATGCTAGGAGAGGACTTGATTGAAAAGAAAAGAAGGAGTATTAAGACATGTTTATAGAGTTTCCAAAGCTATTCGCCACTGAATATACAGAGTTGCAAGGGGCTAAAGGGGTCGAGCATAGAATCAATTTGAAAGAAGGTGTCAAGGCAAAGGTTCAAAGCTTAGGAGGTTGGAGGTCATTCATGAGAAGGCACTTTGTGAAGAGGTGACGAAGCTTTTGGAAGCAGATTTCATCTTTCGAGTGGAGGAGTCCAAATGGGTCTCTCCAGTAGTTATTGTGCCCAAGAAGAATGGAAGATTTAGGATATGTGTCGATTTCAAACCTTTAAATGCTGCCACAAAAAGAAATCATTATCCACTACCCTTCCTAGATGAAATACTCAATTAGGTTGCAGGTCATGAACATTACTCAATCATGGATGGATTTTTTGGCTACTTTCAAATCTTGATAGCGATTGAAGATCAATTGAAGAAAACCTTCATTACTCCTTGGGGTTGTTTTGCCTACAAAATAATGCCTTTTGGGCTAGTTAATCCATATGCTACCTTCCAAGGATGGATGAATAGAGTACTTGGTCCCTACTTGGGTAAGTTCATTCGCGTTTTCATGGGTCACACATTTGGAGAAGTTGAGGTTGATTTTTGAAAGGCTTCAACAAGAGGGTGGGCAAATCAACCCAAAGAAGTGTAAGTTTTCTCATGCCAGAGTCCATTTGTTAGGACATGTGGTTTCCCAAAATGGAACAGAAGCCGACCCAGAGAAAGTTAAGGCTTTGTTGCTTATGGATCCACCCAGAAACACAAAGGATTTGGCATCATTTGAGCATAAGCTCAGGTACTTGTCACGTTTTTTCTGTATGCTATGTCAGTATGTGTATCCTCTCCAGAAATTGACTCAAAGGGTTCAAGGGTTTGAGTGGAATGAATACATGCAATAGGCTTTTGATGGTATCAAGGAGGTATTGTGTGCTTTACCAACAATGAATACTCCCGACTTGCAATCGATTTTCTATGTATCTATTAGTGTGGGGTCAGTAGCTTTTGGGTCGGTTCTCTTACAAAAGTAGGGAAGGAACTTCAATCTAGTTTATTTTGAGAGCAAGATGAAGAATGTAAGTGAGTTCTCCTACATAGAAATGGATCAGTGGGTCTTTGCCTTGGTTCTTTCTTGTCACAGGTTCGAAACCTATTTGTTGCCCCAAAACTTCTATGTGCTCACCACATCAAATCTTTTGCTGGATGTAGTACAACATTTGAATCCTAGCAAGTGCATCTTAAAGTGGACTTTGGAGCTTCAATTGTATGAGTTTGAGTTTAAATTGGACGGTTCTGTTAAAGCTCACTTGGCGGACATAGTGGTGCATAAGGGAGGGGAGCTTCCATCTTACCCAAGGGTTGACAAGGATGATCATGAAGAAGAAGTAGATATTACAGATGCGTATACAATGATGTTTGATGGTGCATACACGAAAGTTCTTCTCAAAAGGCAAGTGGTGGGGTAGTCATTAAGAACCCCAAATGGTGATGTAATCTTTTCTAGAGCTTATGATCTTGATGAAGCTGAAAGTAACAATGAGGCCAAGTATATCACGCTTTTCCTTGGGTTGAAGCAGTGGGTTGAGTTGGGGATGAAGAGGGTCATTGCAAAAGGGGATGTGTTGGTAGTCATGAATTAGTTGCTTGGTTTGTGGAATGTTAAGAAAGAAAATTTGAAGAAGTGGTTATATGGCATCAAGAAGCTTTTGCATGAGTTTGAGAAAATACAATTTAAGCATGTTCCTCGTGAGTAGAATAAAGAAGCTGATGAGTTGGCTAGGGACAAGTTGGATGCCTTGGTAGCTCCCTTAAAGGTCAAGGAAGCCTTGTATGCTGGAAGGGAATCACTGCAAGATGTAGAAGTATTTCTTTGTAAAGGGCAATGTCCAAAGGGCATCTCAAAGGTTCGGTATAAGAGAATAGTTGCAGAAGCAAGAAACTACACATTGGTAGGTGAAGATCTCATGCTTTATGGCAAGGATAGAATTTTGAGAAAAGTGTCGTACAAAGAAGAAATAGGCTTGATTTTGGAGCACTGCCATGAAGAAATGGGTCATCAAGGCAAGGATCAGGTTGTATTTTGTATTTTGAGAACAGGTTATTGTTGGCCCTCTATGATGAGAGATGCTTATTTTTGGTGCAAGTCATGCCATGAATGTCAAGTGTTTGCAAATTAAAAGCTTTTGGTTTAGCCTCAAAAAGTTATAATGTCTTTCGATGCATTTGCAAAATGCGGAGTGGATGTTGTAGGTTCAATGGCAAGGACCAACAATGGAAAAAAGTATATCCTTGTGGTTGTGGACTATTTGATAAAATGGGTGGAGGCAAGAGCGGTAAAAGATGTAACAATAGGGAGAGTAGCCTCTTTTTTGTATGAACAGGTGTGTTGCAGGTTTGGAGCTCCTATGGTTATCATTTCTGATCATGGACCAAGGTTTAGGGGAAAACTTGTTGCTACTCTCATGGAGAAATTGAAAATTCAGCATAGGCATTCTTCTCCTTACTACCCACAATGCGATGGGTTGGTTGAAAACTGCAACGGTCAAATTGTGAAGATGCTAACAAAGTATGCTAGAGAGCATCCTAAAGAGTGGGACTTGGACTTGGAAAAGTGTTTGTGGGCTTATAGAATTGTGTATAGAGTGTTGACACAATTTACACCATATGAGCTTGTTTATGGACAAAATAATCTCTCATGCGCATACAGGTGCAGTTGGATGCTTTGAAGTTGTTAAGCAAAATGCAAGGTGCGCATAATGACAAGTTGAGGGGAAGAATTCTTTCTCTAGAGTTGTTGCAAATGAATAGAGAGAAAGCCGATGACTATTATCTTCAACAAGCAGAGACAAGGATGGAGAAAATGAATAAGAGGCTGTCAGAGAAAGAGATTAAAGAGGGAGATCTGGTGATGAAGTATGACTCTCACTTGGATTTCACTTTTCAGAATAAGTTGAGGGACAAATGGTTGGGTCCATACAGAGTGAAGCATGTATTTTCTAATGGCACATATGAGCTGGAAAAATTGTCCGGTGAATGCTTGAACTACAGAATAAATGGTTATAGATTGAAGAAATATTTTGCAAGGGATGTGGTCCCAGATGCGAATAGTCTCTTGGTTAAGCATAAATGCTCTACCTAGAGGGTGGGCAATGATGATAGACCGCTTTTGGCATGTACAAAATAGAGTGAATATGCATGGGCATATGTACAAAACAATGGAAATATATGCATTTGGGAGCTTTGCAAAGTGGTTTCAAGTTTTAAAAAAGATGCAGCGTGTACACATTGTGAATAGTTAGGTTTGCGTGCTAGCAGTCAGGCACACGCACATGCCTAGATAGAGTATCGAGGCCTTGGATATGATTCTTCGTGGCCTCTTTTGTCTCTAGAGAATGTGTTTGAGCTTTCTAGAATGTAAATAATGCAAGCAATAAGTGCGAGCACTCTCATCGTCTATTTACGCTGCCTGATATGCGATTATGCGTGCACCATCCTAGAAGTGGTCAAAAATGAAATGTGGAGATTTGGAAAAGTGATTTGGGTATCAAGGATCAAGAGTGTAAATTTTGGAGTCCGTTTGGGGTTTTTCCCATGAAAAATGCACGCCAGGGGTCAAAATTGGCTAAAACTGGGCCAAAAAAAGGTCAAAGAAGGTGAGAAAAATCTTCAAATTTCCACACCACTCACGGTGCTGTGATGGTCTAGGCTGAGGGAGAATTTTGGAATCCAAGTATTGGCACTTTCACCTTTGTGTGTTTGGGAGAAAGCAGGGTTCCTACAGGTGGTCTACTATAGTCCTGTCGCGTTCGCATCCTGTTTTCGAGTGTGGAGGAGTAAATGAGAGCTTTCTCTTTTCAATTTTGCACTTGGGAGAGTCTATGGAAGTTTTGAGGTTTTCATGGATGTTTGTGTGTAAGGAATTGAGGGAAGAAGGTGCGGCTTTCTGCAAGACTATGTGACCCTGTATCGGTGACATTATGGTTGGCGCTACTCCAAAGAGTCCAACAGAGTGGAGTTTGGTGAAGGCTTTGCAATGGTTTGAGAGTGGCCTTTTGTGGCTGGATTTTTTGACTTTTTGATGGTTTTTCTTGTATATTTTGGTCACCATGAAGTGTGATTTCAAGCGTTGCTCAACTTGACTCACCTTGTAGTGTGTGCAGGTAGGCAACGGCTTGTAAGTCGAGGCGTTTGGAGTTTGAATTGAGCTTGTGGGTAGTATTATTATTGATCTCTTGAGTGGTGGTGTGTGTGGGTTGGAATTTCAGTAAATTCCTTGTGTAGTGTTGAGTTGTCTGGGTGTGTGAGTGTGCGCACGGCGTCTTTTGCTCCATCAACGTGAAACAAAAAGCGCTTTTTATCCACGGACGTGACCATAAACGCTTAATGTGCATAAATCAGCATGTTAAACAACATGAAATAATCATGGGGCAACTTCTTACGTACTCGGTTGATCCATACATGCACTTGTATGCGAAAAAACAATCACTGAGAGGATGACTACTCAGAAAAACTAGAGAGAGAGAGAGATTATGGCTATGGAGTCGAAAGTCTTCTTGCTTTGCCGCAAGAGAGCACTGATGAGAGCTATGTAGAGGTGTCCGCCATGAAAGCTTCTGGAGAGCGTGTACACCATGAAACGAGAGAGAAGATAATAAGCAAGTACAGAGAGAGTGTCCTGAGCGAGAGAGAGAGAGAGAGAGAGAGAGAGAGAGAGAGAGAGAGAGAGAGAGAGAGAGAGAGAGAGAGAGAAGAGCTTATGGAGATGGTGATGAAGAGTTTGCAACACTCCTTATAATAGATATATATAGCCTTGCGGTAGTAGACGCAACAGACGGCACTTAAAACTGAGCACTAACCCGCAAGTTATAGGCAAGTGCAACAGGCTGGAGTGTGCCATAAGCAGAAAGACGGCGCTACTTGTCAGCCTGGAATAGCCCCTAGCTTTTGGAAAAAAGCTCCAGTCTTTCCTAAAAACAAGCCTTTGCTTTTGGTGGTCAACTCTCCCACTTACCATTCAATTTTTACAGCAAAATTGACCATCCGAGCAGTATCTGGCCAACCAATGGAAACCGTAGCTAGACAATGCCACACCGTAATATCCCAATATAATTATGACTTTCCCGTACTACCCCGGCGTATTTACGGTATCGCTTTTTATAAAAATATTTTTCGTAAAAATCTCGTCTAGTCCCGTTTTTTCTCCTGGTGATCATGTTTAAATCGGACGGAGAGACTAAAATTAATATTTTTATGTTTAGGTCATCATAAAAAGAACATTGCTTTTTAAAAATGCCCAAAAGCACAAAAAGCTAAAAATAGCGTAAAAAGCACACAAAAAATTCTAAAATTGAACCACGGGTTCCCCTCGTCCACTTGAATAAGAAAGCGGACTCGCTTTTCACTAAAAAGCACTAAAAATCATGAAAAGCACTCAAAAAGCATATTTTTTACAAAATTGAACCATAGCTTCCCCGAAACACGTAGATTAAGGATCTGACTTTACATTTTGCAAAAAAGCACAAAAAGCATGAAAAAGATAAAAATAGCGGATTTTTCCAAAACTGAACCAAACGTTCGTCTAACCTACTGGAACATGGAAACAACCTCGCTTTTTACTTTAAAACCTTCCAATACTATCAATCAAGCATCTTAAGTCAAAATTTGGCAAAATAGATACTAAAAGCTAATTTTCTTCTTTTTAGAAGAGACCCAAAATTTGGGGATTATACAATCTTAAGTTGGAAGGTCTTGCAGATCGTTAACAAACAGGGCAAGTATGGATAGATGGTCATAGCTCATGCGAGTGGATAGGGTTGGAGAGCTCGCGTTGTGGAGCATCAGTGTTCGAGAAAAATCATTTTTCCAAACATACAAAATTTCTTTCCTTGCATTTGACTTGAGAAAATTTTAAAAGATCAGGTTACTTATAAGGTTTTTACACTATTTTCATCTATTTTGGGGCAGAATTTCTCCTTTTCCCCTTGCGCTCAATCGGCATTTTGGAAATTGAAAACAACACGATATTAAGCTGAGACACATTTTTCCCAAACACTGTGGACCATGTTGGTCTTTTTGGATCTTCGATCGGAGCTCCAAAAGGGAAGTTATAGTCAGATAAAGGATTGCATGGGGTAAGTTATGTGCCCACTTGATTGCTTTGGAGACCGTGCCATCTAGCGTTTCTTGGGCCTCCAGAGGGTTTGAGAGCTTAGTGCACATTGTGTGGGCTTGTCAAGAATTGACGGCTTGTCAATCAAACTCTTGGTTAACAGGATATGACGAGTTGAAGTCAAAAGATGATGTCGAGTTGTGGGTATACGTGGTTTTTTGCAAATTTTGGGCACTCGATTTGAGGCCCTTGGGATGTCAAGGTCAGGAGCCAATCGTGAGGACCAAAGCCCGGAATGTTGGCTATTAGTCAAAAATTGGAGCCTTGGGTACAAAATACCAATTTCTCAAAACGTGCTTTTTTTTGGAGAGATTGTGGAGGGGCTTTGATCTCAAAGCCCACGGTGCTACCACGTGGCGAGGCATCGAGCCCACATGCGAGAAAGGGAGCCAAGGACAACGTATACATAAGCTGGGGTGAGTTCCTTCCATAGGCAACACAAGGCGTGGGCTTTGGTCCTCCTTAGAGCTCGTAGACATGGCGTGGGCATTTTAGCAAGAGGAGGCAATGGCAGTGGCCATTGAATGCGGTGGTTGGACAATGGGTGTTAAAGTCAAAAGATGATGTCGAGTTGTGATGCCGAGCCAGTGGGTATTGGTGATGTTTTGCAAATTTGGGGCACTTGGTTTGAGCCCTTGGGATGTCAAGGTGGGAAGCCAAGTGCAAGGAGTGAAGCCCAAAATTTTGGCTATTGGTAAGAATTTAAAAGACGGTAATCGGATCCTTGGGTACAAAATAAGACTGCAAAACAGGAGAAAAACATTCTCAAAAAGTAGATTTGTTTGGAGAGATTATGGAGGGGCTGAGAGCTCAAAGCCCACGATGATGCCTTGTGGCGGGGTGTTGAGCCCACATGTGGGAAAGGGTTCCAAGGTGAGGTCTACATAAGCTAGGGTGAGTCCCTTCCAAAGGACACTCAAGGCATGGGCTTTGGTGCTCCTTGGAGCTCGTAACAATGGCAGATGCCCTATGGGTGTTGTGCGCAGTGGCACAGGCGGCGTTTGGGCCGAAGGAGGTAATGGCAGTGACCGCTCACAACAAGCATTGACCCACAGTGATGACATGACAAAAATCCTTCTAGAACCTGGATTCACACAACACTAGCCACCCCTCCAAATTTTTGAAGACAAAGGGGCAAGGCACTAGCGCTAGAGCTAGTGGACCCCCTTCTTTAGCTCGAGAATGCAGTGTGTGAGAGAGAGTGAGCAAGTGGATTCAGATACCTCCAAGCTAGTAGGAGTTGTTAAATCAAGATCCCAAAGGGCCCACTCAAATCAAAGTTTCTAAAAAAGGGTAAGGCTCCCCTAAAAACCCCTTTGTTTGTTATTGTAAAAGGCTTTTTCCATTGTTCTTGAATAGTTGCGTAGAAAGAGCCAAGTGTGAGTTTTGGAGATGGATTTTTTTGTATGAGCTGGAAATTTGTGGCACTTTAATGATTGTATGTGCTCTGGCTAAGCAATTGAAAGTCATTGCCCCCCGTTTCGTGTGACAATTCCCTCTTCCCCTCTGTTTTGTCTTGCTCTTTGCATGTGTCGATGTGGACCGAAGTATGTGCCCGTGGCTCGTGGTGCAAAGGGACTAGTACAAATTTGAGCAATGGTGTATGTAGCATTTGTTAAAGAGATCCTTGATGGGTTGCGTGAGTTAAATGGAATTCTTGCTAGCGTATGTTTGTTGAGGGGTGTGCAAGCGATGGCCTGTGAGTGTGAATTCTATTCTTTGAAGGTATTTTTGAGAGGATAGGGGTGGTGTGAATGCCCTAAGCTATAGTGAGGCAATCTCTTTGTGTTCTTGGTGTGTTCCTCATTCCCCCTCTCCATCTTTCAGTGCCCCCATGGAGGAGCACACTGATTGCTCCTAGTTAGACAAAAAGAATCCGTTTTTGGCATTGGTCAACATGGCATCTCAAAGTTATGGGCCAATTTTCACTGGTGAAGAGAATCCAGACAAGTGGATTGCAAATTTTAAGTTGTATATGTTGTCATTGAGTATGCTAAATGAGGACCATAAGAGGCAGACATTCTTGTTGGTGATACACGATAAAGTGAAGGTATTGTACAAAGCTTTGGAAGGTGAGCCAAGGAATGCTTGGCCGGTTCTAAGTTCTTACACAATTTTTGCAAAGAGGCATCCCCAATCAAGATGGATGCCAAACCGAAGGCACTCAAATAAGACGTAAGTAAAGAATCCAAAATTTGTTTTTGGATTGCTTTGACGTGTGTTGGACAGATGTAGCGGAATCCATCCAATTAGCTAATGGAGACTACTTTAAGATGGATAAATTCATGGCGTGTCTTCATCCTAAAGTGAGGGAGAAATTGGATTTTGAAATCCCAAAGAACTACAATGGTGCATTGGCAATTGCAAAGGGAAAAAGTAGGAAAATAAAAAAATTATTGAGCAGGGAATATCAGGCTATGAAGCGGAGATTCCTACCCAACCCTTGGTTCGGAGGGATGATGTTCATGACGAGAACCATGGGAACCAAGGTGTAGCCATTGTGCCATAGAATTGGATGCGAACCATACAGGATTTGTGCGAGCAAATGCAAGAATTGCTACTAAGTGTGATGGATAGAGGTTAACCATGATGGATAGAGGTTAACCAAGAGGAGCAAGGGACAGGGCAAGTCCGTTTCCTGGCAGGTGCTACAATTGTAATGAATAAGGACATTATGCAACGGACTATCCTTATCCGCTAAGAAAAAGAGGTGGTATTTACCAGCAATTTGGTAGAGGAAGAGGCCAAGCACAACTTAATGGACCACGACATTAGAAGATTTTGGAGGTCATTTGGAGGGCCTTCTAAGCCTAATTCTTTTCTTTCTCTCTATAAAATCTTCTTAAAATGCCTCTGCACTTATTGAGTACGTCCAACAGGACAACTAGGTACTTTGAAAAGTAAACCTAACTTTTTGGTGTTTTTTTAAAAAGCAGTCATCTTTTCATTAAATGCAATTGTCTTTTTCACGAGGTCGGCACCGCTCATTCAATACGGCTTGTTGGAATTAGGGTTGCAGAGAAACGCACACAGCTTGGAGAAGATGAAGGAAGCTCAAAGCACACAACTGAGAGTGTGTTACTTAGTGTGCAATGGAAAGATAGATAGCCCTAGAGTGATGGACGTATATACAATGCACCGGGGAAAAAACCTCCTAAAGAGGGAAAAAATGCCCAGACGGTCCTAGTGTGTTCAGACACATCACTACCACATGTATATGGTAACAAATCCCCCCTGGAATGATGCGGTGAACGAGAGCTGGCACATGAGTAAATGGAAGTGCCATGCCCTGAGGACATGATCAGTCCACAAAGGGTAGTAAGCCCAAAGCTTTGCAAAAATCTTCAAAATTCTCACGAGACAATGCCTTTGTGAAAAGATCTGCAAGGTTGTCCTGTGTTGGCACATAAGCCAAGTTGATCTCTCCTATTGAGAGCCTCTCCCTAACATAGTGGTAATACACCTCAATGTGCTTTGTGCGAGCATGAAAAAGTGGGTTCCTCGCAATTGCCAATGCGCTCTCACTATCAATGTAGATAGTGTTGGCAGTGTCCTGTCATCCATAAGGCGTCTGAGCCATACACACTCAACCGTAGCTATGAAGATTTCCCTGTAGTCAGTCTCACAACTAGAAGTGTCCACAGTAGGTTTCTTCTTGCTCAACCATGATGAACATGAACTTCCAAGCATGAAACAAAAACCACTTGTGGACACTCGCGTGTCAAACCAATCAGCCCAATCTGAGTCCGAAAAAGCATGTAAGTCTCGCGGCAATGATCCCTCCTTGGGATAAAACAAGCCAAGATGTAAAGTGCCACTAAGGTAGAAAAAAATACTCTTGACACCCTGGGCTACGCATAAATTTGTTGACCTGTGAGACTTCAAACTGGACATTTGGCCTCGTGTTGCATACATAAATGAGGCATCCAACAGTAGTTTGGTAAAAAGTGACATCAACAGGATCACAAGGTACATACACACATAAAATATAGTACTATAAAATTTGATCCTGCAATCTAAAGTGAAAGTATTTATAGGTATGAACATTGAAATGGATTAGGAAGTGGCTAATAAGTACAACTTTTGGGGTCATGGTAAGCTCATGACCAAACAGATTATACAAAATGTGTGAAAGTATTTATAGGTATCAACATTGAAATGGATTGGGAAGTGGCTAATAAGTACAACTTTTGGGGTCATGGTAAGCTCATGACCAAACAGATTATACAAACTGTATGAAACATTTACATGTCAATGCCATCGGTGATTATTACTACTCTCCAAAGCATGGCACTCTCATGGCCTCATGTCACCATTTTCCATCTTCTGCAGTTTCCTTTCTCTTTCTATGTTGCTGCTTCAAGTGTTGTTTTTTCTCTGATTTGGCACTTTCCTGCTTACTCCTATCCTCCCTTGCTGCTTCTTCAACAATGTCCTTTCCTTCGCTTGTCTTTGATGCATTTTTGGCTTCCATCTTCTCAATGACTGCATCCAAAACCAGTCTAGGTGGCTTTCATACGCATTGCTAGTATTATATGCGGAATGGTCTTCCACTCTTGCAGCCATAGAAACAGCCAGGGAGACAATTTTTCTACCAAACAAGATTGCCGCTCTTCAAGATTCTGGTCCTCCATCTTTGGAAGGATGAGCCAAGTTCCCTTGGGTTCTGCCAGACCTTATATTTACTATCATCAATGATTAGAGTGTTTTTGGGGTCGAAATGTGGAAATCCTCTCCAAAATTGACTCAAATTATTGAGGAAGATTGGTTTTTGTTAGAGAGTTCAATGCCATTTGAGACAGTGCTCCTGCGACCAAACCCCTCCCATCCTTGCACGCTGCAGTTTGAATACTTTATCAAGAATGGCATTCACTTTACACTCCTCCATACATAGATATGGAAAAATTGTAGGCACCAATCCAAAAATATGTGACTGTCTTTGCGATAGAATACAACACTTCCCCCTTCCATATAGTACTTATGGAGTTCCCTTGCATACTCCGGGATGACTTCACCATGTCATGACTCTATAACATTCACCAACCCCCATTCAGATAAAGAATAAGAGCGTGCTTCTCTTCTACCAACAATTTGGAAGTGGATAGCACTCGGCAAAGAATCACAGTCAAAACACATTTTCCATGCTAGTTAGCAGATTTCATATGCTCAACTACACAGCAATCAAACCACTCATATTTGCAATGAAACTCCTAAATTGACACACACAAAATTACACCTCACATAGCTTTTTCTGCAAGCCGAACTATGGCCAGAAACCTTGAGATCAACCTCAACCCTTACATCAGCCTCGACATGTCCCATAGACAATTACTCATGCTATGGTCATCCAAAGAAAGGAGACACACCCACATGCCCACAAGGGATGGTCAAGTTGTTGGTGTCATGCGGTGTGTGTGTGTGTGTGTGAGTGAGAGAGAGAGAGAGAGGGAGACGGAGAGAACCTGGGTGAGAACCAGAGTCGAGCTTCCCCTTCCCTCCATGAATGTTATTTTCCATTGGGGAAACTTATACGCAAGAATGGGTCACCCTGCCACTAGCTTTGACCCTTTGTCGGTGGGCTGAAGGAGAAGTTGCAGGTACTCTCACACTCTGGCAGGGTAGAGAAGCAAGAGAACTAACTAATTTGGCTGCCCTCAACTTATTCATTGGTGGTGTGTCAATGAGATTGTCCGAGATGGCTTACTGAGCTTCACGAGCTACAGGAGAAGTCATGCTTGTAGTTCGAGACCGCTTCCTCCCATCTCTCTTGCATGTGGCCCATGTGTGCGTCTTCCCTCCATGCATCATTACTGCACCACTCTTTGTGTGTGATGTACAATGAAAACCATGCAAAAGACTTCAAACGTATTTTTCTGAAATAAAACATTTCAAAAAGGAATCCTCATTTTATGCTTACAAGAAGTGCTTGTTGGCTCATGCTTGTGCTAAATAGCACAAAAAGCATGTCAAGTTGAAAAACTCTCAAATGTTTAATCCCCATTTTGGTGCATCTATAGTTGCGATTGGCCACATTTTTGCCAAGTGAAAAAAGATATGAGATTCTTGTCTAGCTAAAATATACTGTTGCTTCCTTTTGACAGCTTGTTTCCACTTTGACCAATGATGTTGCACTTAATCTTCTTTGAATTTGTATTGAGTGCTCTTGCTATGGTGGTACCCTTGGGTTGAAATTTTTCTACAATTTCTTTTTTCTTATCACCTACTTCAATCGATGTTGTCTCATTTGGTTGTGTTACTGCACCTTTTTTGCTTGTAATTGTTCTACATTATCTTTGTGCATTTTGGTATCCTTTGATCTTAGAAGATCCAATGTCCTTTTTGGCAAAATTTGACTCTTTAGGGGAGATTTTTGTGTTGACTTTTTTGTAGCTTTCTAAGCTATGGTAGAATTTGTCTCTTTGGGGGAGATTTTGGTGTTGACCTTTGTGTAGTCTTTCGTCGATCTTGAGCTATCTATCACCTGGTTTTGTATCATCTTGGGACAATCTTTGACTTCAAATTTTCTATCCATAGGGGTTTGTACATGGCCATAAACTTGTTATTATTCATTTCTATCTGCATCTTGATATGCATATGTGAGCTTGCTCACATGCAATTGGTTGAACACTATTGGATTGGTGAGATGTAGAAGTTTTTTCCTTGATGATCTCCATAGAATCATTTGTCATTGCATTTTGATGGAATTTGGATCATTTGGTAGCTTTCAACAACTATATAATCCTATAATGGCTTCTTCTTTGAAGGCAAAGTTGCAATTTCCCCCCATCTTGCGATTATCAACTTTGTCATCAAAATGAACATTTTTTTGGTGCAATTTGGTTCTAGGCATGATGTAGACACTGTGTATGAGATATGAGGTGATTTGGATCAAGAAATGTGACTCATAACTCAAAAATTGGTTTGAAAGAACTTCTTTGCGTTTTTTGAGACAATTTTTCAAGTTATCATTGATCATTTTGGCTCATACTTGAAATGTGGCATGTAAAAGGTGTGTACAATTGATAGGTGAGGTGATGGTATCATTTTCAAGCCAAAAATTTGTAAAAGTAAATAATTGCGATTATTTACACCAATCAAAGTTTTTTTTTACAAAACTTGAAAATTTTGACCTAAACATATTTAATACACCTAAAACAAGTCCTAAATTGAATTTGGTAAATTTTCGTCTTGTCGGCATCACTTTGTGCTTTGTCGACTCTGAAATCACCAATTTTTGTGACTACATGGCCTATGGAGTTGGTTACTCACTTTTGAGGCTATGGACTTGTCCGCTACATAGTCCTGAAGCAACTCATCCAATTTTTGTGACTACATGGCCTATGGAGTTGGTTAGTCACTTTTGAGGCTATGGACTTGTCCGCTACAAAGTCCTGAAACAACTCATCCAATTTTGGTCCATTTGGAGTCAATTTGACCTCGTATGTCAAATTTGACGCTTTGTAGCCTTCGAGCTATTTTCTACTTTGCGAGGGCTTTCCTTGATTGATTTTATGAAACCAACCATATACATTGTATATAGACCCAGTTCTATAAGTTGTCTGTGGAGTCGGAATCCAATTATGGCATCTGCCAAAAACCTAGCTTTTCTACTTGGGGCCCCCCTCGACCCTTGCCGAATGGTCAATTGTTGCTATAGAAGTGTTCTATCATCTAGGGGCATGCTACAGTTCAAGTCTCATCTAATTTGGTTGAGCTGACAGGCCGCTATGGTCAATTTTTGGTCGTAGGTCTTCGTGCACTACTCGGATTCTAGGGTTTTTTCCTAGGGTTTAGACTAGCTACCAGCCATACATAATGGATCATTGATAAGTATAGAACTTACCCCCCATGTCTCATGTGAGAGGACACTGAAAACAGGCAACTGTGGACTCCAAAAAATACGTGCGAACAAGGTCGAAAAGCTCTCTCTCCAAAGGTGACAAGTAGAAATGAGGTGATTTTAGACTACCTTGGGTATCTATACTCGGACGTCCCAAACAATTTTTTCCCAAATTCCCCTGTTAGCCCTACTAGGCCGTGAAATCTATGCTAGACTCAAAAATTTTCCCAATCAGATTCTTGTAGCTTATTCTGCAAGAATTCTGCAAAAGTAGGTATGGCCGCCTAATTTAGGCTTCCCGCTTCCATCTACCGATATGATTGAATTTTTTTGTGTTTGTCCGCCTTGTCCTTTTGATCATCAACGTATCTTCATTTTTTCCATCTGAGCTCATTTGCTATTTATTATTAATTTTTGACATGTTTATTGAAAAAATCAAAGAAAATAACAAAATATGCTAAAAAAGAAAAGTGAAAATCCAATAACTAAGAAAGTCCATTGAAAAACACAGCTTTATTGTTCTTTGTTGGATTTCTTCATTTTTAAGTCTCAATATCAAGAAAATGACAAAAATTATCCAAGAAAATTTATTTTTGATGATTTTATGATAGTATATACACTATTTACACTCATCGGGGAGATGTTATCAGTTAAATTTCCCTGCTGATGATTTATAAGGACATTATTAGGTAATTTTGCAAAAAATCATACGTTAACATCAAACTTTTTCCTCCCTCTTCAAGCATTTCCCTTAATTACTTAGTTCCCTTCCACCCCTCCTAGATGACGTGCTCCGAGACGATTGTGTGCATGGGTTGAGCAATCGTGTCTATGCATAGCCTTGGTTGGCTCTACCATGCCTTGAAGATCAATGCACTTAAAACCATTATGATGTGCAAGAGTTTGGCCTTGAGTAATAAACTCAAGGGTTTCGGATGTCGAGGTTTTCTGATGTTGTCTTCCAAAGAGAAAATCTTGTAGCTTGTGTGCTCTTTGCTTGATTGTACCATCAAGATGCTTTGGCACGCTAATTTTCTGAGCTATCAGTATCAATAATGATTGTTGTGGAGATTTTACGCGCCATTGATATCTTGGTTTACTTTGTGCAGAATGGTATGGTTGAGTCTTCTGAGACTTAACTCTCCATTGCTTGATCGGTTTTACACTTTGCGAAGAAGATAAGTGCTCCATTTTCCTTCAAATCCATTTTGTGTTAGGTTCCTTGCTCGGAGATGCACCTCTTTGTGTTTTGAACCTCGGAACCATCTTCGGTACAGTAGATGATGTTTTGGGCACCCAGATTTCAATCGGCTTGTCCTTAAGCTGTGCTTTTGGTATCCAAATTTGTCTGGCTCCTTGCATGCTACTTGTAGCATTTGCTTTCTTATAGGATGGAGAAGATTGATTGCTCTGTGTTTTGCTCTGCTAGTTACTCTCTTTCCATTCCTCCTTGCTTGGTGTAATTGGAACAATGAGTTGTCCACCTTTAGGTGATAGCTTGAGCTGATTGGTATCCCAGTCTGGTATTGCCTTGTACGTCCACATCCATGAGATTCCAAGAATTATTGTCTCATTCATGTGTTCATCTGGTAAGCATACAAACTGATGAATACATGAACATCCATGTATTATCACATTTAAGTTGACTACTCCCAATGTTGGTGTTGGGTTCTTGTTGCATCCTTTGATAGTTGTTATTCTTGCTATCAAAGATTGACTTGTTGATTTCTTGTATGTGCAATAACTAGTTGCATTTACTTGAGCTTCTGTGTTGACCAATGCATTTGTGTTATGATTGTTCAGTTGTACTTTGATGCGAAGGTCCATTCCATCTAACCATTCATCATCTGTTTGACACTGCATCTTCCTGCAATTCGCATTGTCATCATCTGGTTTCAGAGTGTTGAGGAGAATAGGTATTTGTTGATTCTTGAGAGCAGATTTCCATTTGAGTACTCAAAGTCGAGCTTCTTCCTGGGCTTCATCAATAAACTGTTGTCGTTTTATCCTTCTTTGTTTAGCTGCATGCATTCTTTCTAGCAATTCATTGGTTAGCGGCGAATTGTACTTCTTTAAACGACATCCACTAATAAAATTAGCCATTGGTTCACCATCTAGGGTGGACAACATAAATGCACCACTTGGAGATACATCTTCAATGATAAATGGTCCGTTTCCCTTTTTCTTAAACTTGGGAATGTGTTGCTTAAGGGAATCAACTAAAACTAAGTCCCCTTTTTTGAAGATTTTTGTAAATAGATGGGAATCAAAAAACTGTTTTTGTTTCCGATTTTGTGCATAGATGTGAGCTACAACAGTTAGCATTTGCTCATCTAGCTTTTCTAAATCTTCAAGTATCTCTAAAAATTCATGCCGAGTCAACTCAAGATCCTTAGCTACCCTTAGTGTTGTTAACTGAATCAACATTAGTTAACACAAGCTGCTAAAGACCAAAGACATACGAATGCACATCAAAGATCAAAGTGAAGAAGCAGTAAAGATTGGAGTTACACGTTTTCCACGTTTTCCCAAAATGGTCACATATTATAAATTCCCGATTTATTTCAAGCCATTGTAATATTTTAATGTGTTACAGGCTCAATGGGAGTTCCAAGTTGTAAAGAATAGGTCACTTACTGTGCCTAGGTTGCAAATTCAGTAAGTGGTGACCCCTAAAGGCCTTGGGCGGCTGGACATTGCACATTTTTACCCTAGGTATATAAGGTAGTGTGTAAAAGAAATGAGGGTTCTCAAGTCATTTGTTGAGAGTACTCTTAAAGGCCTTGGGCGGCTGGACATTGCACATTTTTACCCTAGGTATATAAGGTAGTGTGTAAAAGAAATGAGGGTTCTCAAGTCATTTGTTGAGAGTACTCTTTGGTGAGAGCTCTTGAGGGGTGTGGTTATGGAGTCCTTGATCTTCTCCTTGCTCATGAGACTTGATTAATACTAATCCATGTTTCATTCTCTTTCACTATACCTCTCTCTTACTTCTTATGATTTCCTATGATGCTTAGTTTAACTAGATCTTAACTAATAAGTGATTAATCCCTCTCTAATCTTGTGTGATTGCCCTCTTTTGCTAGTGTGGGCATGTAGGTTTGATTGGAGTGTGGTGCTCGATAGATCTATGCACACGCGATGTGAAAGGAATGAAGGGCTGAAAAAAGAAATCTCCACGTTGCCTGGACAGCAATGGAGCACTCAATGTCGGTAAGGAAAATGGTTGAGGAAAAGCTCAATGGTCTACCAAAGTATTGGACCGCAATGGGACAATTGCATGCACAACCAATCCGATGAGGGACAGTGGACTGAGATCCAAAAATGGTAGTTAACCTGCTACAAATGGCTTAGTATGTGATGAAATCTAAAAATGCCGGTTGATCTGCTACGATTGAGAGCACGGGCTGATTTGAAACAAAAACACTAGGCAAATGTGATACCAATTGCTAGTGCTTGGGCTGATCTGCAATGGTGATCCCAAGGCTAGGTAGCTGGAGCAAAACACTAGCTAATCAGAGGAAAATTGTTGGGCTAAATTGTGCCAAAAATGCTATGGCTACTTGCAATTGTGACAGAAGAAGCATATGGTTATCATAAAAGAGCGCCTACTACATTGTTGTTTATGCCTTCAATTGAGTTGATCTGAAATTGAAAGAGGGATACAAAATTGGCCCATCACTTCTCAGAGATTTGGTTTTATCCATAAAGTAACGGAGGCTCTGATGATTAGTCTCAACCAGAAACTCAACTTTAGTGAGGTAGTGCTTCCAAGTGATGTCAGCATGTAATACATCAAGTAATTTCTTCTCAAACATTACCTGACTGTTCCTCAGCCCCTAGGCGCCAACTCTCGTAGGCCACTACGTGGCCATCCTGCTCCCAAGCTGAAATGATATGTTCAAGATAGTGATTTTTTTCATGAAAAACTTACTCTTCTTTCCAATTATAACCAATTTGTGGTTGCGTAACTCCTCGAATACCAAAGCTACATGGCATCTATGTTCACCTTCATTCGTGGAGAATATAATCAAGTCATCAAAGAAAGCGCCAACAAAATCTTGATGTTTTTTAAAAATATGTTGCATCATTCATTTGAAGGTGGTAAGGGCATTTGTCTGCCCTAGCGCAATCTTGTGGACAACATTTTGTCCTCAAATCTCCAATATTCAGCCCATTGCAGCAAATCATCCTGCGTTTGCAAATTTCAGTACATTCCCTCACAACAAAACGGCTTGGAAACTGTGTCAGGGACTCTCTCATTGCTATTGGGTTTGTAGGCAGCCCATTGATCTTCTCCTTGGTCATTTCCTTTGCCAACATGCATCAAGTGCTCCATTGATGTCCGTCATCAGCAAGATTGAGATCTAAATTTTCAGGCCTTTATTCGTGTCACATCGATTGCGCATTTCAGCCCATTATTTTCCATTGGCAAGCTCACATTGAGACGGATTCAAAGGTGCATCAAATCACCCCTAGAGGTGTGTCATTACAAAGAGTTACTGTGACAACAGTCCCCATTTGAGTCGGTAGAGTTGCATTGAGTCCTCCATTGTGTTGTGTAGATTCCATTTATGCAATCAAAAGAAAATACCACATCGGCAATGGTGTGAGGCTCCCTTGAGAAGGTTGGTTGACACCCCATCAGGTGTCTTTCTCCTCTTCTCTCTCTCTCTCTCTCTCTCTCTCTACTTATCTCTCATTCTCTCTCAAGTAGAAGTAACAGATATGTGGAAGTGTAAAAGAGGTGTAAAGTCTATATCTTGAAAAGCATTTCATTTTGATTTTCTTGACATGGCATGCCACAAGACGAACTCATTACCAGACACGTAGTGGGTGGAAATAAGGCTCACCTCCCAACCATAGAGCCAATGCGAGCTCACCCCCCGACCTTGGAGGCCTATAGCCAGTGGGCTAGCTTCCATCGCAAGGGCTGGTGTCCCATACCACTGAGCCCACATGAGTATGGGTGTGCCGGTAGAGCCGCCAAATCTGTAGAGTCCAAGTGTGGTGATCACAATAAGACAATTTCAAATTAGACTTAAGTCCTTCTTATACGAGTTCATAACCAATGAGTTAGGGTGACATTAACTAGACATATTGCAGGCACCCATCATGTCTGGAGACGTAAACACTTCTCCCCTTATTTTGAATTAATGTCCTCAACAATATTCCCGATTATAAAATTGGGAAAATCATGCACACATGGCATGCCACAAGCCAAACTCAATCCTAGACACAAAATGAACAGACATCAGACTCACCTCCCAACCATAGAACCTAAGAGCCTATAGCCAGTGGGCTAGCCTTCGCCGCAAGGGTCGGTGTCTCATACGATCGAGACCACACCAGCACGGGTGTGCGGGTAGAGCCGCCAAGGGTGTAGAGTCCAAGTGTGGTGATCACACAAGAAAATTGAAAATGAGACTTAAATCCTACTTATAGGAGTTCATAACCAAAGATCGAGGGTCACACTCATCGAACATACTGGAGGAACCCATCCTCATGTGTAGGGATGTAGCACTTCTCCCCTTATTTTGAATTGTTGTCCTCAACAATATTCACGATTATAAAAGCGAGTAAATCATGTACGCATGGCATGCTACAAGCTGAAATCAATCCTATATATGTAATGGGTGGACATCAGGATCACCTATCAACCATAGAGTCTAAGGGCTTGCAGCCAGTGTGCTAGCATTTTCCGCAAGGATCGATGTCCCATACAAAAAGGGGATAAATCGAGAGAGAAAAAATTATATATATATATATATATATATATATATATATAACCAGATTCTATTCGATAAAATACATAAATTAGGAGAGTTTATTCTTACCAATTCAAGGTTTGGGTACTCAGTCTTTTGAATGGATTAGAACGCTCATTCTCTTTTGCAGTACTCTATTCTTTAGGGTTCACTCAAACTTGGGAAGAGGAGAATTATCAACTTGATCTCTTCATTGTCCTTCATTGCTTCTTGAATCTCTTCAGTTGTCTCCTAGATCCACCACTTGGACATTGTAAAAACCATGTCTTAAAGATAGGTGCATTTAACACTTGGCCATCATAACACTTGTAATTTTACACAATGTTTGTGGGATGAGTAGATCCTAGATCCACCACTTGGCCATTTAGACTAAGAATTAAGTTTACATGAAGAGAAACAGTGTCTGGCAATCCAATCGATGATGGATTAGGCTCGCATGAAGGCTGAATGTCTAACTCTAAGGCCAGATTTTTCGTTTCATCATCCATTGCATCAATGTCGTTCTCTTCTTGGTTAGAGTAGTGTTCATGTGCTAATGTTGTTAGGAGATAGGATTGCGTAACAGTCATGTCGTTATTTTGAGTTACATCATCTAATATTCCATCTGAATTGGAGGTTTCAAATATCCAATGTTCTCAAGGATTAACAGGCACAACTTGCTTTCGTGGATTGAGAGAATCTTAAGAGTTGCAGAAGAAGGGCTACTCACAATGTGCCGACAAAATATATGGAAAATGTGTTGTCCATAATGGTTTTGAAAACGGTCAACTGTCCAAAAACTAGATGGCTCTTATCTCATTGTGGCTCTAGCCCCTTTATACTCAGCATGGAACCAATCAATCTCCAATACAATTTTTTTTAACATAAGATATTCAAAATGCGTCAAAAGAAACTTCAAAGTTAATAGCATCCATATTTGTGTATATCTATAAAATCTTGTTACCTGCTTGCAAACACAAAAGTTGAGTTCATAAATACCAACTATGATTCCCACATAGCCAAGCTCCTCATCGATAGGGTTTGAATCTCTTGCACTTGCATGTGATTGCTTCCTTAAAGATGAAACAATGCAAGAATCTTGAGTAACCCGTCATTGATAAATTTTGTCGACTTAAAGGTGTTGTCCATAGGCCCATATGTTGCTATACACGGATACTTAAAAGGAAAGATCCAAGTACGTAAACTCCAAGTAAGAATATTAGAAATTCAAACAACTTCGTAATATACATTCATAGAGAAATGAAAAATAATTTGTTAATATACATTCATACAAGTACATAAACTCTAAGTAAGAATATTAGAAATTCAAACAACTTCGTAATATACATTCATAGAGAAATGCAAAAAAGTTTGTTAATATACATTCATAGAAGAATTTTTACATCTATATCACAACCAGATATAATCTCTCTCTACTCACTAGTGATGTCTTCTCCCTCCAGAATTTCATCTCTAATATGTTTAGATAACCATGAAAGAATGGATGGAGGTTCAATCTTGGTAGATTTGCCAGCTCTTCCCCTTCTTTGTGGGTTGCAAACTTCATGGTACTCTTCGACAAATCTTTATATACATTGTGAGTTGTAAATAAAAAATGTGGATATGTTTAAGCGTTCTACAACTATGAGCTTACGAGGAATTCCCTTGCCACATACCACCTCATCTGACAATGTAGGAAACTCTTCTTTTGTTCATCTTTGAGGAGCAGCTATATCAACACGCTCAAGGTACTGTGAAAGGCAATACATGCACTCTCTAAGCACCCATCCCTCGGCCATTGAACCCTGTAGTCATGCTCTTTGCCGAGCAAGCCCCTTTAGAAATCCCATAAATCTTTGAACCCAAAACATCCAATGAGTGCTAACAGCACCTACAATCTCTATCTCATCCATGAGATGAATGACTGTGTGGACTTGGATATTAGAAAAAGACATCGGTAACTTTCTCTACCAAACAAATGATCTCAATTCATTTCCTTCTCTTTTGTGGTATTGAACTTGTATCAATCTCCTTAGATGTGATCCATCTATACAAAAATAGAAGTAAAATGTGTGAAATGTTTATTTAAAGTACATATACAAACACCCACAAGCTATACATATACCTTGATAGCTTTCCTAAATGATAGATAATATCTTGGACACCACTCTCTAAGTAACCATCAATAACAAGGGGGAGAACATGCTACATGTATCAATTTACAGTCAAATTAGTATCTCTTGGTTGGAGGAAGGAGTTGTTACGATTAAAAAAATATTGGGTTACCTTATTAAAATTATGCCAATTATGTGTCTTCAAGTTTGAAAGACTCATGTCATCCATAGTGACTGTGTTCTTCAATGAGGCACCATATCCCATGGGTGTGCAGATAGATTGTATTTTAACTAATCATGTCAAATTTTTTGGAGGAAAGCACAGGTGCATATTCTTTTAACCCGTCTCTTCATTAGCATGGGGCCACACGTTGCATTTGTAATTTTGATCTTTTAAGTCATTTTGAGCTGCTTCCGTGTCTTTTAAACCAATAACACGTTTCCACAAAGAGTGGCCTACATTTTTTAATATATGCATATGATCAAGAAAATGAGTGATCTTCAAATTATTCCAATACTCAAAAGAAAATCATGTAGAGATAGAGAGAGTTAGAGAGGTTTTTCCTCGAGATCAGTCATCCATCTTCGATGCTTGTAAGCTCTAACTCTGGAACAATAATGGACCCTTCGGTCCACTTTAGGTACATATTTGTGGGTGTCATCTACTTTGGACATCATTCAGTCTCGACCTTTCTATTGAAATGTCTACTTTGTGTGCTTCAACGTAGCAAATGATCTTTAGGTAAGAACCGTCCATATGTATCAAATCTATGAAATTTACATGTCTATATTTGATGCTATTTAGTTTTTTGCTTAATCAATTTGTTTCCTTCTTAAATGCTAAGTATGTCTTACAAGATATTAAATTTGATTATTTTATATGAAATGCTTATAATTGTGTCTATGTGATAGGTTCCAGAGTATGTTGTTGAAAATGATGTGCATCTACCTTCTCATGGCATCTCATGTATGTCAATTAAGTGCATGAAACTCCTTTATAAGAGTGTTTGGAGCTATGAGAGATTAAAGAAACTATATGGTTTGCATTTTGACAAAGAGAATGATATTTTCGATGGTGATGAAGATGGCATGGATGAGTTTATTAATGATTGGTACAAAGAAAGTGAAACATATAATAATAAAAGTTTTCTTAGAGCGGAAGCATTTGAGAAAATCTATTAAGGTGTAAATTTATCACGATTAAGTGCAAGTTTATTTATTCTAAAGCTTCAAAATCATTATGCTGGCACTATTAAGTAAATGTCTTTTCTATTTTCAATGCTTATTGTATTATTTTTAAATGTTTTAATACTTAATTTTCATGTGGTGTTTACTCGAAATGTCGAAGGTTACTATCTCAAAAGTTCTTACCCTCAAACAACGTCCTTTCTACATCAAGATATGAAGTGAAAAAGATGTTGAGCAAGCTTGGTCTCAATTACAACACCATACACACATGTCCCAATGATTTTGTTCTGTATAGAGATTAATACAAAAATGAAAAGTCATGTCGAGAATGTAAAACATCTCTTCATAAAGATATGAGTGGATAGATCCCTTGTAAGGTGCTTTGACATTTTTCGTTGGAACCCCATACACAACACATATTTTGAATACCAAATGTAGCAAGACTTATGGATTGGGGAGAAAAAAATGCAAGTACAAATGGGATTCTGAGAACTCCCTAGGATTTTCCTGCTTTCAAACATATCAATACAAAATGGCCTGAGTTTGAAACAAAACCATGAGACATTAAGATGGGCGTTGGCTTGGATGGTGTGAATCCATTCTCTATGCACTCAAGTAGATGGTCTACTTGGCCAGTAGTTCTAGTTAACTACAATCTGACTTAGAGAAGGAAATTCACATGCTTCAGCCAAAGGGGTATGAAGTAAAGGGTAAGAGAAAATGGTTTGCAGATTAAAGAAAAACTTGTATGGTCTAAAGAAAGCATCAAGATAGTGGTACTTGAAGTTTTATTGATGGATGTTGGATCACGGATTCAGAAGATGCAACTCAGATCATGCGTCTACACAAAGATTTGGAAGATGGAAAGTTCATCATCCTAATATGTTGTGTGTTGATGACATGCTGATCACAAGTGCTACATTAGGAAAATTTTAAGCTCATTTTTGGGCCTTGTAAGAATTGTTGATGTGGCATAGCTTTCAAAAAGTGGGGATCCGTAAATTTTTTGTAAATAAGATCCAAACTTGTCAGAGGTTGGATATTTAAAATCTACTCTTCAAATGCTATCTATTGATATATAGCATGCATGTATCGGACATTGCCTTCATATATATATAGAAAAAGGTGATTTTAGATTACCGAAACGGTAACAAAAATTGGTTGATTGAAAAAAAATGGCATAAATTTCATAGAAGTCATCCAAACTTTTTGGACCTTATCTCTTTAGAATCCATTTTTTAAAAGCTTTCCAATGATAGGTCATATCATGGGGTTCTGAGAAATATTTAGAGGGGTCTACCGGGTTGCTTTCTTTTGTACAACTTTGATGATGTGGCACTCTTAAAAGGCCCAAAAATGAGTTCAAAACTTTCCTAATGACGTTGTGAGCGGGATGAAAACACACACAGTGCCTCTAAAACGACCCGACACACACTCTTGGCAAGTTACACACACACACTATGGGGCACCACTCGGCTTAGACAACACACCTGGCCGAGACAGGGAACACACCTCTGGAGTGAGAGGAGAGAGACTATCCACTTGCCCGCTCCACACACACACACACACACACACACACACCCAAAAAACTCAGCTCAAAAGAGGAGAATTTCTGATGTTTAGATACAATTGAGCTTGGGCCAACACCAATGGGGCAAATAGCTCACACAATATGGGTAAAATAAGCCAGATACAATCACAAACTAGAGCAGAAACTTCGCTCATAGGAGAAACTTACACAGAAAAATAGCAGGAAAAGAGTGAGGAATTTGGCAAAATGGACAGCGCCATCACGTTCGGAATGGCCCAAAACCCCAATCTACAATGTCAAAGTGCTCAAATCCGACCTCGGATGAGCAGTTTACGGCCAAAACAGGCTCCAAAAACCCCAAAAACACACCAGCGGCTGTTCCTCCTCTCTTCTCCACGTTTTTTCTGGTCTTCTCTCTGTTTTTTCAGTTCCCACACTTAGCTTTATTAGTTGGTCACCCTTGGCCTTTTAGATGACCTCAAACGGACCCCGAACAGGCCAAAAACTGACCTCGCAGTGCATAGTTGTCACCTTTTTGCATCATTCGCACACATGGCACTCAGCTTTTTTCCAATAATGCATCTCGCCACCACGTGAAGTGGCCCCAAAAAAATGTTCTCATGATGACCTTTCTACATAATTCTCACAAGCAAACACCCACGTTGTGTTTGTACTCATCCACGTGCAAATATTGACCCCATTCGGCCTCCTGACACCACTAGATGCCATCTGACGCACTCGCTTACCTCATGTCGTCGGCCCGAGGATAGCTTCCTCGAGAATTTTTACGCGCTACCAACTCCTCCTTATTGTAGAAAAAACACACTGGTACTGGTAATAGTGAAAATCGATGCACTATGTACATGCTGTCCTACCTGTACACATGTGGGCCCCACATAACCACCTGGCTCTAGAGAATGGGCAAATCTTTATTTGATGCACCATGCATGTGTATGTACATATGCGCAATCCCTTGCTCCAAAAAACTCCTGACATAATTTGCCCACCCCCTAGGCTGCTAGAGCATTCATGCTCAGCAGTAGCACTAGTAGATGCTCATTCCACCTGAATCAAAAGGCCAAAGGCATATTGCCTGATTCACAAGAAGCATCATAACACCACACCTACATTTGTCAACAATCAACCAAAATGCACCATAGGCATATCCAACTAACACATCCGCTTTGTCTGGAGTTCCAAAAGCATAAATATTGCATGCCACATTCAACCCAACCGATAGAGACAACTCAAGTGACTCATCACCTGGCATCTTGGCTTCACCAGCCATAGCAACAACCTACAAATCATGCATCCAAGTAACTAAAAGCATTGTGTGAAGGTAAAATTGTTGATATCCAAAGCAAAAAAGTATCCCCGTAGCACACATATGCCTAGCATAGGCATCCACATAGCTGAGATTGGTGGACTCATATATGCCAAACCCCTTCTCATCATCATAAGCATACTCATCATCACACATCACTTTATCCACATCATAATCATGGCTATCACCACTATCCATAGCTTCTAGTATGGGTTCATCAGTCTCCAAGAATACAAATCCCTACTTTAAACCACAATCATGCTCACAAATCGGTTCAATCACTGCACATACATCAAAATATGGCTTCAAAACAGGCTCCACATCCAAAAAATCCACAAAATGGCTCTCAACCTTGCCCTCTTCCCTAATTTCCAAGGAACTAGTATCCAAAGATACGTGCTCATCATCAATAACCTCGACCTCACACTCACACCCAGAATCACAAGGTACACAAGTATCCAATGCATCCTCTTCAAGACTTTTCAATCCTGTATGCAAAGCATTACTCACCTCTTTAGTCTCTTCCATAAACCTGTCAACCTGCAAGACCTCTTTACAATAGACCTTGGGAAGAAACGAGAAACATCATAGGATAGGCTACTTTTCACCAGCTTAGGCTTAACTTCATCTTCCATGTCAAATCCATCTTGCACATGCATACCTGTACTGATACCATGTTCCTCAAGACGCTTAAACTTCCATTCCTTGTGCTTTGCAATGCATACTGCATCTTCAAAAGACTCGGGCCTCTTCAACTCAACCTCGAACCGCAACCAAGGTGACAAACCATCAACAAAATAACTTTTCTTCAATGAACAAGGGGGGGTCTCATCCTTAAGAGCAACACACCAACGAGTCCATAAATCTGTAAAACCTTGTACATAGGCATCAACACCTTGACAAGAACCTTGCTTAAGAGCATTGAGCTCATTCCATACTGCATTTGCATCTTCAAAAACCTGGAAACGCTCTAAAAAATCTTCTATAAACTTGTCAAGACTCAAACCATAAGAAGAAGCCACTGCTTCTTTAGCTTCCAAATTCATGAACCAAAGACGGGCCTCATCTTTCAAAAGCAATCCAAATAGCCTCAAAATCTTCTCCTCATCACACATATTGTTGCTTATGCATGCCACCTCGACTTGCTCCAGAAAGTCTTCCGCATCTTCACCACTTCTTCCATGAAATTCCGGATAAGAGAAATCCATGGCTACCCAAGCTACTATGCTTTGTGAACCCCTTCAAACACACGTACAAGAACCCAAAATTTTTGACTGACTCAGTTCCCAGAAACTTCAATGGAGCTCAAGCTTTAGATAAGGACAAACACATGCACATCAAATGAGTTTTCATAGTTGATCATCGGAATTACAACAGGCAAAGGACATTACAGTATCTCTCTTAATCTTCTTGGCCCGAACATAAAGACTAGGCACTGCTGGAAAAAGATCTTCCTGGACACATGAACATTAATCTGGATTCTTTGAGTTAAATGAAAAGGAGTGAATTGAGAGCCATTTTGATCATCCATTAAAGCCAACCATGCAGCTCCCAAGAAAGCACACCTGTCTTATCCTCTGATTTTGCCAAAATTTCAGCAGCATAACAGCATAACTGGATCAAAAGACCAAAAAACCAGCCATCATAACTTGGAAAAATTTTGGTAGAGTTTCCCCAGAAATAGAGCAGTAGGAACCCAAAATATAGACTGTATATGTATGCATAAACTGTCAACAATAGAACCCGAGCATCAAGTAGGACTCACTAGTACATAGCCTATGGCGAGGTCACAAAAAGGGTGCTCCAGCTACCTGTATCACCAAAAGGATCTCTACATTTGAGAATCCCCCAGCTCAATAAAAACCTCACGCTATCGACCCTCACACGAAGGCTCATGCAAATCGCGTATAGTCAAGTCTCAGAAATGACTATCTTCCAGACCAAGTCTCAGAAATGGCTGGGACTGCCAAATACAACCAAGTATGGCTCCACAAATGCGTACAATGACAGTTTCCACAAGAAACGTACAATCCAGCAGACAATGCGCTCAAATAGGCGCCAAGTGATGCATACCCACAACAACTGCAAGTGAGATCACTGCTAGTATATCACTGTACTCCAGCTACCTGTACCTGTGTGAATCACCTGTACCTGTAACCTGTAACCTATAACCTGTAACCTTGAATCTTGAATCTCGAAGCTTGAAGCTCGAAGCAGAAGGTACTCGAAGAAGATCCTCCGTGGGGGCGCCAAAAGAATGTGAGCGGGATGAAAACACACACAGTGCCTCTATAACGACCCGACACACACTCTTGGGAAGATAAACACACACTATGGGGCACCACTCGGCTTAGACAACACACCTGGCCGAGACAGGGAACACACCTCTGGAGTGAGAGGAGAGAGACTATCCACTTGCCCACTCCACACAGACACACACACACACACCCAAAAAACTCAGCTCAAAAGAGGAGAATTTCTGATGTTTAGATACAATTGAGATTGGGCCAACACCAATGGGGCAAATAGCTCACACAATGTGGGTAAAATAAGCCAGATACAATCACAAACTAGAGCAGAAACTTCGCTCATAAGAGAAACTTACACAGAAAAACAGCACGAAAAGAGTGAGGAATTTGGCAAAAGGGACAGCGTCATCGCGTCTGGAACGGCCCAAAACCCCAGTCTACAATGTCAAAGTGCTCAAATCCGACCTCGGATGAGCAGTTTACGGCCAAAACAGGCTCCAAAAACCCAAAAAACACACCTACGGCTGTTCCTCCTCTCCTCTCCACGTTTTTTCTGGTCTTCTCTCTGTTTTTTCAGTTCCCACACTTAGCTTTATTAGTTGGGAACCCTTGGCCTTTTAGATGACCTCAAACGGACCCCGAACAGGCCAAAAACTGACCTCGCAGTGCATATTTGTCACCTTTTTGCATCATTCGCACACCTGGCACTCAACTTTTTTCCAATAATGAATCTTGCCACCACATGAAGTGGCCCCAAAAAAAAGTCCTCATGATGACCTTTCTGCATAATTCTCACAAGCAAACACCCACGTTGTGTCTGTACTCATCCACGTGCAAATATTGACCCCATTCGGCCTCCTGACGCCACTAGATGCCATCTGACGCACTCGCTTACCTCATGTCGTCGGCCCGCGGATAGCTTCCTCGAGAATTTTTACGCGCTACCAACTCCTTATTGTAGAAAAAACACACTGGTACTGGTAGTAATGAAAATTGATGCACTATGTACATGCTGTCCTACCTGTACACATGTGGGCCCCACATAACCACCTGGATCTGGAGAATGGGCAATTCTTTATTTGATGCACCATGCATGTGTATGTACATATGCGCAATCCCTTGCTCCAAAAACCTCCTGACAACTGTAGAACATCAAAGACTTAAAAGAGGACCTATCTAAATTTTTTTCAATGAAATATTTAGGTGCTACAAAGCAGATACTCAGTATGAATATATCAAGAGATAGGACAAAGAAGACAATAAAGCTATCTCAAGAGGATTACATCAAAAGGTACTAGAAAGGTTTGCAATGCAAGATGCAAAATCGATTTCTACACCTTTGGCTAGTCACTTTAAACTAACCAAGGATTTGTGTCCAAAGACACAAGAGGACATAGCCTATATGTCTAAAGTTTCATATGCAGCAATTGTAGGTTCTCTAATGTATGCTATGGTCTCGACAAGGCCAAACATTGCACATGAAATGGGAGTTGTAGGTAGATTCATAGACAATCCATGTAAAGCGCACTGACTAGTTGTGAAGTGGATACTTAGGTATCTAAAAGAGACAACAACAAATGCTTTGTATTTTGGAGGCACTGATATTTTTTTGCAAGGGTATGCTCATGTAGATATGGCAAGTGAAAAAGATACCCGAAGGAGCACTACTGGCTATATCATTACAGTTGGAGGCACAATAGTAAGTTGGGCTTCAAAGTTGCAGAAAGTGGTATCACTTTCTACCATTGAAGTAGAGTATGTAGCAATGACGGAGGCAAGCAAAGAAATTTTGTGGCTTCACAAATTCTTGGGGAGTTTGAATACAAGCAAGATAGTTTTGTCTTGTACAGTGATAGTCAAAGCGTCATTTATCTTGCAAATAATTCATCCTTTCCCTCAAGGACAAAGAATATTGAGGTGAGATATCACTTCATACGTACTCTTTTGGAAAAGGGATAGCACACAAGTGAAAATCATGCATACATGTTTACAAAGGTGGTCAACAAGGAGAAGTTGAGCTTTTTCTTATCTTCAATTGGCATTCAAGGATGGAAATCAGTCACAGGTTTGGTGTGAAGATCAGCCTCGAAGTGTGAGATTGTTAACTATGGGGCTTGTTTTTCTCATTGTGATTTTTAGAATTAAAAACGCACATTTGTAAGGCCCCCGCTATGAGGAGAAGCCATCATGTGTGAAGAAAAATCACTAGCCGAAAAACCAAAAATTCACACCTTGAGACATTCGTATTGCACTTTTAGAAGCATATGTAGCTTTATCAGTAGTAAAAGATTCTATTTTTACAATAAAATATTTTGCCAAAAAATCCCTTTTGAGTGGAATATTATGGCCGGACGGCGGCCGAAAAATGATCGAGAAATGGTCAGTCGATTGGCCGGTAGTCAATGGTCGGTGGCCAATGGTCGGAAGTTAATGAACAATGGCCGATTTTAAGGCAAACTTGTCTTCTCAAGAGCGCCCACACATGGGTGCATTGGAGAGTCCAACTTGTACTTGTCTACACAAGGGCGGATACACACGGCTCCCTCAACCCTTTTGGCCTATAAAAGGAGGCCTCTTCTACACAAAATGTATTGTGGTGTATTGCAAAGTTGATGAAACAAGGTATATGTGAGGTGGTGAGAGTGGAGCAAGGCCAGAATTCCATTAAGGGGTTAAATCCCTTTGTAGCTTACTTCTAGTTTGAAGTAGGCTACAAGGGTATAACCCCTTTGTAACCTACTTCTAGTTGTATGTGCTAAAGCCATTGAGTGGCTTCTTTCCCGTGGATGTAGCCCACATTGGGTGAACCACGTATATCGTGTGATCTCTCTCTCTCTCTCTAATCTCTTGTGCATGTGAAAATTATCTCTCTCCATTAAGTAAACTACTCTAATATCCACTTAGCTACGCCCTATTTTGTAACATACATTCCATTAAAGAGGTAGCTCATAGAAGGAATTGAGGGAGGGAGGGAGGGATATGGCCATTTCGAAATCCTATTGGAAACCATTCTTCTTCGCTCTCTCCTTATGAACTCTTTTAGCTTCTCTTCCTCTCACAAATTCTTGGGAGAGTAAGTGAGTAAATGAGGATTTTGCATGACTACACAAACTTTTACACGCACTAATTAGAATATGTACATGCTAGGTGCATGCATTTGATCCAATACAATGTAATGTAGTAGCAATCACTAAATAAAACATGTACATGAAAGGTGCTTACATTCGATCTCATACAATGCAAGGTAACATTTCATACCATATGAAGGAAAAACTTTGGACTAGGAGGATTATATGTTCCTTTATTAATAAGACGAGAATAAGAAGGAAAAACTTTGGACCAGGGGGATTATATGTGCCTTTATTAATAAGACAAAAAAACTTTGGACTAGGGCGATTATATGTGCCTTTATTAATAAGACGGGAATAAATTTAAGATACCTATGGTTAATAGATAAATATTTTCTTGCCAACTAAGGTCAATGGTGAAGCACACATGGTGAGCAATAAGCCATACAGGTATCATGTCACATTGTATACCAACGGTGAGTGGGGTGCTCCCTTAAGCCCATGGGAAGGCGTAGAACCCTTAGGCATGTGTCAAATGAGAATGAAGTACCACTAAAGTTGAGTTTCAAGATGAGAACGGTGGGGAATGGCATGGATCTCCATAGTTAAACTGGTCAAAGCTTTAGTGGGACCTCCCTCGATGCTTCGCTCTCTTTCTTTCTTTCTTTCTCTCTCTCTCTCTCTCTCTCTCTCTCTCTCTCTCTCTCTCTCTCTCTCTTCTTTTCAAATTAGATGACTTGTAAGGCTTTCTTTGAGTGAACCAATGAGTGACACGTAGAGGGGTTAGATTTAAAATACAAAAGTGAAGGATAATATTGGAGAAAGTGAAAACCTTTCAATTCAGCGTCAAAGGACTATCTACTTTATATAAGGTAGTTTAAAATACGACTATCTACTTTATATAAGGTAGTTTAAAATACAGGAAGGGTTTACTGAGCAACCAATACAAAAGTGAAGGGTAAGATGGTAGGAAGAAAAAACTTTCTTGACAATTGAATGTCAAAAGATTGTCTACTATTACATAAGGTAAATGTACAGGTTTAAGTGCAACTAACAAAAAACCTTTTTAACAATTGAATGCCAAAAGATTCTCTACTATTACATAAGGTAAATGTACAAGTTTAATTGCAACTAACAAAAAAAGATAATTTTGATAGAGATTTGTTATTAAAAAAAAAAGATTTTGAAAGATATATTTGGTTTTATATTTTCAAGGGTTTTTAAGATAAATACTGAAATTTTTAAAATTTGTGTGAAATTGTATTTTTTAATTTTGAAAAATAAATCTAAAACAGCATTTCTTTACGCTTTCTTAAAGTGTTCAAAAAAAATTTCAATGCTAGGCACCTTTGTTGTTGCTACCCTTCCTATCGCTAGATGTAGTTCAAGTTTGTCATGAGAGAGAGAGATAGAGAGAGTAAAGAGAGGAGGTTCGTGGACAGTCCACGAACCTCCTGTCCATTGTCAGTCCACTATCAGATTTAATCAGAACACATGTGATTGTGTAAATCGCCTTTTGGGATAATTGAGAGGTCCCTAACAACGAATGTGTGTGTGTGTGTGTGTGTGAAAGAGAGAGAGAGAGAGAGAGAGAGAGAGAGAGAGAGAGAGAGAGAGAGAGAGAGGTGCCAATCAACGAGAAGAAGACAGTAGAGAAAAGTTGTATGTGTACACACATGTGTGTGCACAAGAGAGATACGACCAAAGCTTTAACCTTGAGTAAGATTTCTACGAAGAGAGAGAGGCTCACCTACTTACAATGAGGCGGTCCGGGGCGGGCAACAAGAGAGGCGACCTCTAAACACCCCTCAAGGCTCCCATGCTTCTCAATTGAGGCTGGGGCAACCACAAGCACAGAAACAACAACAATAAACCCACAGCCAAACAAGTGAAAGGGCACCACCTACTTATGGTATGTGAACTAGGACGCAAGAGAGATTTTGGCACAACCAAGAAGATGCACCACACAACACACACAAGCAACCTCACACCAAGACACACATAAAATGGACTAGAGAGAGCTAGAGCAAAGGGAAGAGAGAGGGGAAAGGATCTTGCGTAATACCTTATTTGTGACTTGCAAATGGAGATGGTTCGTTATGATGCTATCGTAGAACTTGTACAAAACTCACTCAATGCTTAGTGATTGCTAAACATTGCCAAAACACACACACACTATCTTAGGGTGTAGGAGACCTGTCACCACAATACCCTCTTACAATGGACACAAAATTGGCAATGAAAAACACACTAAAACACTTTCTAAAATCAAGATCAACCGATAAAAACTCAAAATACACAAGTCACCTTTAATTCACCAAACCGTATTGCACAAATGGAAGGACGAAGATTTGAACGTCAAATCACACCTTTGATGCACCAAACCTCAATTTATTGATGATGAAGGAGCATATACAATAGTGGTTTTGAGATTTGTGGAACTCACGCTCTCTCAGTTGCAATGTGTAGCTTGAAAGCTTCTCTCACACCAAGAGTGAAGCTCACAAGTGGTTGCTACACCTAAGTCTCTCCTCCCGCATAGAGTGTTGGGGTGCTATGCGAGATATTGGAGTTTATTTTACAAGAAGGAGAGGGGCCTATTTATAGGTTGGATACCCCTCATTAAGATTATTGAAAATCCTAATTTACAAGCTAACAAATCAGGATTATGATTTTTTTGAATATCAAATCATTACGGGCCTTCTTTGTCTGCTTGAGTCATGGATGTGGGCTCAAAAGAGAGCATTATTGATGGTAGATAAGGTGAAAGTAAGTAAGGAGAGAGAGAGAGAGAGAGAGAGAGAGAGAGAGAGAGAGAGAGAGAGAGAGTTACTATACACATGTCTTGAGGTGAGGTGTCTTTTATGGTTAGGTCAATGGCTTTTTTGTGTTAGTATGTTAGTAATTAGTGCTAGTAATGACTAGAAAGTTATAATTACAATGGGTAGAATGGGGTGGATGGTTGAAGTAAGATGGTTGAATGAAGTGAGGAAATCCTTGTGATGTTGAAGCTTGAAGAAGTACTTACTTGTGTAGGTTCGCAAAATGACTATCGATCTTATTCTTTGTCTTCTCTTCTTTACGCCACCGCCGTCAAGGTTGATTATCGCGATGAAAATGATAATTTTGTTGATGAGGTTCTTGATTTGCAGAGTTTAAGCATGGTTTACATGCTCAATTTCATGTATATACAGAAGGGGTAAGATGGAATTGTACTTTGGAGATAATAGAGAGAGGCATAGAGATGGTGTATGTACAAGTGGAGCTCATATGAAAGCTATGGGAGTAAGAGGAGAGGTTAATGGTGAAGAAGGTGAGAGAAACCATGAAATGTGCAGGTTTTTGTGAGACATTGAGAGGAATGAGTGTGTGTGTGTGTGTGTGTAGAAGTGTGGAAAGAGGTGAGAGAAGACTATGGGCTACTTGTGAGAAAAGTGGGCAGACTGGGGTCCACTCAAAAAATCATAGCTCACTGGTGATTGCTCCAAAAATCACCAAAATGTTTGAGATGATTATTCAGCTTTTGGTCCACATTTTCTCTTTTGACCACCGCTTCAAACTCGGAGTGGAAATGGATATACTTAAAATCCCACCAAAAGACTTGTTTTTTCTTTACAAGAAGTCTTCAGTGGCCCCCCTTTTGTTGAATTTGCATATGGCTCCAAAGGGGAACCCCTCCTTGCATGAGAGCATGACATAATTGATTCCTAGGGGTTTGAAAAAGTGCATGGTTGTGAATTATGCACAATTATAATACATATATATGATGAAAAAAGACAGGCTAGTATATATAAACAATTTATGGAATCTAGAATAGTGTGGGCTATAAATATATAAAAAATAAATATATGAAAATAAAGGGAATCAAATGAGGAGGGCCCTCATTTGTTTTTTTTATGTATATTTATTTACAAGAGGTAAGAAATAATACCTCTAAGAAATAGGAATTTAGTGAAAGACAATCATTGATGGTGGAAAGTATTTTTGAGGTTTTTTCTTAGGAGTGGATTCACATCAAAAATAAGAGAAGCTTGTGTGAAGATATTTTTATAAGGAATAAAGAGAATGCAAAATGGTAAGAAAATTGTGGTAATGGTTAGTCAATGTACATAGCATACATAGGCAAATAACACACACTTAGGTAGAAATATTTAAATAAATACCAAAATAATTATGAAAATTCCTTATATTTAAGCCCTATATACAATGAAATATTTACACACAAATGGGACATAATATATCTTATTGTTTTATTTTTTTGGCTCAACTAGCCCAATGACTAGCTAACTGAGGGTTTTAAGAAGATATGGGAAAAGCCCCCTAACTCACGCACGCCTATGTACAATGAAAAGGTAAAGATAGTCACAGTGTTTAGGTGATTTTGGTAGGGTGGAGTAACTCACTATGGCAATTACGGAGAGCCGAAAAATAGCTATCATTAGCCCTCCCCCAGGATGATGGTATATTCATGTACCATCATAGAGCATGAAAAGGTAAAAATAGCCACAGTGTTAAGTGATTTTGGTAGGGTGGAGTAACTCACTATGGCAATTACGGAGAGCCAAACAACAGCTATCATTAGCTCTCCCCCAGGATGATGGTATATTCATGTACCATCATAGAGCATCTTTTCCAAAGAGAGTGCTTCGGAGTCCTTGACGACATCTTCATTGTTTGGTCCCTTGGCATCTTGGCTCGAATTACACTCATGCTTCATGGCACAATATTTACATGAGATCGCTGCCCTTTGACAGATCTTTGGTAGATCCTTTGGTAGAAGGCGACTCAAATAAGGCTTCAAGCGATACCCATTTACCTTCCTGGAGTGCTCTTTACCATTCAAGTCCATAAGTTGATAGTAACTTGAGTTGAAAGCCTTTTTGACTATGTATGGCCCCTGCCACCTAGTTTCAAACTTGGCATCAAAATGATTATCGAGTCTATTGTCATACCTTAGCACAAGATCTCCTTCATTGATGCCTTTGTCCTTCAGTTTCTTGTCAAGCTTCTCCTTCGCCTGTGTAGCTTTCCTCTTGTAACACTCATAGGCTGCTTCTCTTTTCCACTCAAGCTCCACTAGTGTAAGAAGTTGATCCATCCATACCTCTTGATCATCTTGTGCACCTTTGCCATGAAGCCGTATGGTTGGGATGTCGAGCTCGATAGGCTGCAAAGCCTCTTGACCATAGATCAAGTGAAATGGTGTGAACTCCGTGGCTTCCCTATATGTGGTTCGATATGCCCACAAAGCACCATCCAAGAAGTCATCCATAATTTTGTCTTGTTTTCCACCATCTTTCAAATGATTCCTGCAATGACACCATTAGCCTTCTCTACCAAACCATTTGACTATGGGTAGTGAGGCGGTCCGGGGCAGGCAACAAGAAGAGCAACCTCTAGACACCCTTCAAGGCTCCCGTGCTGCTCAATGGGGCTGGGACACAACACAACACAAACCAAAACAACAAACCCACAGCCAAATCCCAACTACACAAGGGACACCACCTAGTTTAAGAGCGAACTAGGACGCAAAAGAGGAGAATCGTTAGAGCAACCCACAAACACGCAAGGAATTTACACTAACCCTAACACCAATGGAACACTCTCACACACTAAAACAAGAGAGAGAGAGAGAGAGAGAGAGAGAGGGAGAGAGATGGTGTACAACTTAGCTTCAACTTTATATTTTGCACAAAAAGGAACTTAGAGCTTGCGGAATCAAGTGACAAGATTTGGTTATAGCATCACTAGCACATTGTCTTAGGGTTATGGGAGCCCTCTCACCATCCACCCTCTTACAATGGTAGCCAATGAATCACAAGCAACAAAACAACAACCTTCAATGAAACAAGTCACCTTATGAAGCTGAATGAGTTTGCCAAGCCAAATTGGAGGAGAAGCGTGAGCCTTTGGACATGAATTGCACCCAAAACTACCAATTCATTGATGTTGGGGTAGATACAACAATGGTAGGAAGAATATCTTCTACTCGCACTCACTCAAACTAGCTCAAGCTTTTCTATGCACCAAAGTGATGGTGTATAGAAAGCTTACTCTCTCTTTACAACCAAGATAGAACTGGCGTGTGCTACGCTCAATCTAGTGTGCAATGGTATAGTGATGTCTTTTACAAGGAGGAATGGGTTCTATTTATAGGTTTTAGAAGCCTTGATTTGGATTAAGCCTAATCAATTTTATTAGGAAAGATCAAGGACTATGAATTTTTATGAATTTCAAATGAGAATGGGGTCTCTCTTTTCTCTTGAGTCACATGGATGTGGGCTCAAGTAAGAGAATTATTGATGTGGTGAAAGGAGAGAAACTTCCATGGGAGTGAGTGAATTTGGTTTACTTGTGCGGTTGCCTACTCCATATGTTGATAGTGTGGGTGCATTTTTACAAGAGAAGTTAGTTGTTAGTGGTAATAATCACTAGAATTGTTAGTGATACATTTACAATGGGTAGGATGAGTTGATTTGATGAAGGAAGAGGGGTGAATTAAAAGAGAATCATTGAGATGGTGAAGCTTTGAAGAAGCTTGAACTCACCCTTGTGTAGATTGTGGAAAAACTGACCGCTGGTCTTCTTCTTCTTCTTCGCTTCTTTACGCCGCCGCCACGGTTGACCACCACGATGAAAAGAGGATTTGTTGATGAAAAATCCTCAATTTGCAGAAGTTATCATGGTTAAGATGCTGAATTTTAGATATTCTTAGGAGAGGTAAATGAAATTGTAACATAGAAGCAATAGAGAGAGACATGGAGAGGGTGTATGTATGTAGAGGTTCATAAAAGAACTATAGGGATGAGAGAGAAGGGTAATGGTGAAGAGGGTGGGAGAAGCCATGGAAATTGCAGGTTTGAGTGAGGGAAGGAGATGGAGGGATGTGTAAGAGTGAGTAGGTGTGTGGAAGGGTGAGAGAAGACTAAGGGCTACTTGTGAGAAAAGTGGGCAAACTGGGGTCCACTCAAAAAATCATAGCTCACCGCTGGTAGCTCCAAAAATCATGAAAAACTTTGAGGTGATTATTCAGAGCGTGGGCTACATTTTCTCTTTTGATTATTGCTCCAAATTTGGAGTGGAGATAGGTGCCAAAATTCTCACCAAAAAGCCTGTTTTTTATGCCTGCAAAAGTCTTTTAGTGGCCCCCTCCTTTGTTGAATTTGTACAATGCATCCAAGAGTGAGCCCCTCCTTTGTCATATTATAATACAAAGCATCCAAGTTTCCCTTGACCCATGCATGGAGGAGGATTATTGGTGAATAAAGAAATATATACATGGTGGGACTAGTGTATGAACTATTCATGGACTTTAGCTCAATGAGCACATGGCGTTAGAATAATGAGTAAAAATAATAATAAAAAATATGGAGGAGTTATGGATATGGAAAGATATTGGAATCATATGATTTGGTCCCTCCTTGAATTATTTTGGGTGAAAGAGGAAAAGGTATGCAAGTAAATAATATAATAAACGTAACCAATGAGTAGAAATCAATTTTTTATTTTCACGAGGGTGAGGGTGAAAATATGGGAGTGATTTGTATAAAGGAGAAATATGAGGTTAGAGTATGTACATATTGGCAAAAAATATAATTATGGTGTAAGAGGATGAAAGAAGGTGTACATAGGTTTAATAAAACACACACCTAAGTAGATTTATTTAAATAAAATACCAAATAATTATAAAAAATCCCTATATTTAAGCCATATATACAATGAAACACACAAAGAGGCCATAGTATACTTTTATTTTTTTATTTATTTGGCTCAACTAGCCCAGTGACTAGCTAGCTGAGGGTTTTTAAGAATATATGGGAAAAGCCCCCTAACTCACACACGCCTATGTACAGTGAAATGGTAGGGATAGCCATAGCGTTTGGGTGAATTTGGTAGGGTGGAGTAACTTACTATGGCAATTATGGAGAGCCGAAAAACGGCTATCATTAGCCCTCCCCCAGGATGATGGTATATTCATGTACCATCATAAAGCATCTTTTCCAAAGAGAGTACTTCAGAGTCCTTGACAAGATCTTCATTGTTTGGCCCCTCGGAATTTTGACTGGAGTTACATTGGTGCTTCATGTAACAATACTTACATGAGACAACGGCCTTTGGACAGATCTTTGGTAGGTCCTTTGGTAGACGGCGACTCAAATAGGGCTTCAAGCGATACCTGTTTACCTTCCTGGAGTGTTGTTTACCATTCAAGTTCATAAGCTGATAGTAACTTGAATTGAAAGCCTTCTTGACTATGTATGGCCCTTGCCATCTAGTTTCAAACTTGGCATCAAAACGATTGTCAAGTCGATTGTCATACCTTAGCACAAGCTCTCCCTTCTTGATGCCTTTGTCCTTCAGTTTCTTGTCGATCTTTTCTTTCGCTTGTGTGGCTTTCCTCTTGTAGCACTCATATGCTGCTTCTCTTTTCCACTCAAGCTCCACTAACGTAAGAAGTCAATCCATCCATACCTCTTGATCATCTTGTGCTGCTTTGCCATGAAGTCGCATTGTTGGAATGTTGAGCTCGATAGGCTGCAAAGCCTCTTGACCATAGACCAAGTGAAATGGTGTGAACTCCGTGGCTTCCCTATATGTGGTTCAATATGCCCACAAGGCACCATCTAAGAAGTCATCCCATAATTTTGTCTTGTTTTGCACCATCTTTCTAATGATTCCTGCAATGACACCATTAGCCCTCTCTACCAAACCATTTGATTGAGGATAGTAGGGTGTGCTATGCCGATGTAGAATGTGAAGCTCATTACAAACTTCTGTGAGCAAGCCCTTCCTAAATCCTGGACCATTATCAGAAACGATCTCCAAAGGTGTGCCAAATCTGCAACAAATGTGAGTGTACACAAACTTGCTAACTTTCCTCTCATTCACTCTTGCCACACTTTGAGCTTCCACCCACCTAGTCATATAGTCTATAGCCACTAGAATGTAGAGTTGACCATTTTTTGTCCTAGGCAGAGGACCCATAGCATCAATGCCCCACTTTTCAAAGGGTCCATTTGCAAGCACTATGTTCCTCGGGCCATGCACCAACCTTCTATTTCCATTTATCTGACAATTGTGATAGCTTTTACACCAATGTTGAACATCCACATGCAAGCTTGGCCAAACATACCCCGCAAGCAAAATCTTCTTCACAGTTGATTCTTGGGCAAAATGACCACCACATGCCTCTTCATGCAAACCTTTTAGAATGGCTGGAATTTCCTCGATAGTTGGTATTCTTCTGCACACTTGATCCTTCCCTCTTTGATAGAGGGAGCCTTCTAGGAAGAGATAGAAACTTGCCTTCTTCATGAGTCTCCTCTTCTGAGCCTTCGTGAAGTCTTGAAGAAACTCACCCTCCAAAATGTAGCCAATAATGGGAGCCACTGACTCCAATCCCTGGTATCTCGGTTGCTTGACAGCTGCTGCCACCATGATGACCTGCACTTCTCTCTCAACACATGTAACTGCTTGTTGTGCAAGTAAATCGGCATCTTCATTTTGTTTCCTTGGAATATGATATAGTTGCACTTCTTCAAACTGATTAAACATCCTACGAATGGCATGAACTTTTGTCCTTAAGCTTTCATTCTTGCATGACCAAATGCCTAAAATCTGTTTAACAATGAGAAGTGCATCTCCCTTTACCATGAGACGTTTTATCCCTTGGCCAATGCACATCTTCAAACCATGAAGTAGTGTGTCGTATTCTGCTTCATTGTTGCTAGTTGAACCTGGTAGATTGACCTTCTCTTTCATGACCACCTCTCCACTTGGGTTGATCAACACTAGCCCTCCACCTGCTTTCCCTGTGGCTCGTCGAAAAGCTCCATCAAAGAACAAGGTGAAAGCATTGGGAATACTTTTTGGTGGTGGAAATGGTGGGGTCTTTACTTGAGGCACCTTAACTTCCTTCTCATGTACCCTATAAGTGAGAATCCCTGCCAATTGTGCACGTACACTATCTTCTACCTTGAAAGAGTATTGGAACTCTTGCAACTCCATAATCCACTTTGAGATCCTAGTACTAAGATTCATTTGAGATGACACCCAAGGGAAAAAAATTTCTGCAGTGAGAATTACAAAAGGTTTTGGTAGCAGGTAGGATCTAAACTTTCTCACCGCAAACATGAGAGAAAGCATCATGAGTTCTGCTTCTGTGTAGTCTCTCTCTAAAGCATTCATGACCCTACTAGCAAAGTAGATGGGTCGTATCCTTGTACTGTGGGGATCTTGTTGTAGCAACACAACACCAATTGTTTCCCTTCCAACACTAGAGCTAACAAAGAATGTGTACTCCCAACAAGGAGGCATGAGTGTTGGTAGCTCTGACAAAATGACTTAAATGTTACAAAAATACTCTTCAAGCTCATCAGACCATGCAAATTCTACTTGTTGCGTCAACTTTTGCAAAGGATAAAGCAACTCCAAGGCTAAGTGAATGAAGCGTGACATATACTTCACCTTCTGAATGAAAGAGATGACCTCCTTGAGACTCTTCGGTGATGGGAGCTCAATAAGAGCCTTTGCTTTTGAAGGATCCACCTCAATGCCTTTATAGGAAACCTTGTGACCGAGCAAGATCACTTCATCCTCACCTATGTGGCACTTGTCGGGGATGAGTTGACCTCCCATGTCGTAGAGCTTCTTTAAACCTTCTTCTACCCTTTGTAGATGCAATGATTTTGAGCTATAAATGCAAAAATCATCAATGAACACCCTAATTGAATTTCCAAAGAATGCTTGAAACACCATGTTCATGAAACGTTGGAATGTTGCAGGAGCATTTGTCAGACCAAATGGCATGACTCTAAAAGCATAACAACCCCAAGGAGTGATAAAGGTTGTTTTCAATTGATCTTCCAATGCGATACCTATTTGAAAGTAGCCTGAGTAGCCATCACACACAGTGTACTTCTCATGACCAGCTACCTCATTTAGTATCTCATCCTGAAATGGGAGGGGAAAGTGATCTCTTTTTGTTGCCTCATTGAGTGGACGGTAATCCACACACACCCTCCACTTTCCGTTTTTCTTAGGAGTGACAACAACGGGAGAGACCCACTCTGAATTCTCCACTGGATAAATGAAACCTGCTGCTAGAAGCTTTCTTACCTCCTTGAGTAAAGCCTGCTCCGTGATGACTCCTAGCCTTCGTATCTTCTGAGCCTTAGGTGTGGCCTCTGGCTTCAACTCAATTTTGTGTTGAATAGCATCTACTCCACGCACATCGGTGTAGTCTTTAGCAAAAAGCCTAGGAAATTTCCTTAGCACACATTTGAACTCCTCTCTTTCATCCTTTGTAAGTGTTGTAGATAGCATACCTTCTAGCATTCTTTCATTTTCCACTTTTTGGTTCTCTTGGGAACCTACCTCCTCCAAACCTTGACAAGAGGTCTCTTGGTTGGTTGGCTTAAATCTTACCCCCATGACTTCTATGGAAGACTCCTCTTCAGTAATGCTGCAGCTACTTTCTTCTTCTGAAGTGTTATCAGTCCAACCTTCTTCCGTCTCACTTTGAGATGATTCTTCATGGAGATCCTCTTGGCGTTGCTCCTTCATGTCAAAGACAACCTTCTTATGATTGTCGTTCCTGCAAATTAGCTTTCCACTCTCCCAATCCTGCAAAGCTTGCATTTTCATTAGCCATGGTCTCCCTAGGATAAATGGGCAACCATTTCGTTTGGTAGACATGACATAGAAATCCACTGCCTTCTTAATGCCAAAGGCCTCCACAAAAAACTTTTTACAAATGCCTACGCACATATCCTTGCTATTGTTTTCCATCTTGACCTTAATTTCAGGTGTCTCATGGATGTGCATGCCTAGTTTTTGCATGAGTCCCTCTGTCATGATGCAAATTTGTGCACCCCCATCCACTAGACCTTTCCTAACCAATCTCCCTTTTATGTAACAATCTAGCATAGGTGTAATGTCCTCATTCATTTCAGCTTGTGCAATTTTTACAAGAGGCACACTCCCTTTTACCTTTCTCCTAGTGCTAACTGCCCTTGTTAAATCCCTCCTAACTTGTGGACAAAATGCAAGAAATTGAGGCCATGAGATATCAGGACCCTTACCTCTCATGTCTTCCAACAGGTTGTATGGAGCCATTCCATGTCCAAGAGGAAATTCTTGGAGGTTGATACGACGTCGAGTCCTCTTGGCTTCCTTGGTCTCCTTTGCCTTCTTTTCTCGTCCATGGTCACTTTGTGATGCAACTCCTTCTTTCTCCTTACCTTTCCCTCGGCCATGCTTAATGCCATTTGCTTCCATGTCAACCTCTCTTGAATTTGTCACCTCTACCACATGCACGTTTGGGTCTGGAAAAGGTGGAACTCCTTCCACTCCTTGTGGAGGTGGTCTTGCTCCATTTGGCCTTTGTATAAGCCGTGGTTGCTGACTAGTTTCTTCACCTGCATTCATCACTCGGTAATTCAAGTTAGGTCTCCCTGGCTCCCCACGGGGCCAAGGACAATTATACATCCCATGTCCAGACTCACCGCAATTCCAACATTGCAAGAATCTCCTAGGTCGTGGGTCTCGCTCTTCAGACTTCTTTGCTTGTACCTTTGGACCTACGGCTTGTGCAAGGTGAATTGACAAGCTGCTTAAAGATTCATTTAACTTCCCAATCACTTCCGCCGTTACCTCAGAAAGCTCCTTAGATGTTGATGCTTGTGACTTACCTTTGGGTCTAAGACCTTCTATTGGAACCTCCCCCCTTAAGCACTTGAGTTTCCTATATTTCTCAGCAGCACTAGTTTCAGCTGCATCAAAGGTAGCAGGTGCACCCGCCTCAACTTTTACCTTAAGGTCAGAAAAGAGTTCAGCTATGAACCTCTCCTTCTTTAGAAATTCTGCACCATCACCAGGGTTAGCAACATTTCGTATCCATAGAGCCCAAAGACGTAGGAACTCTTGCTTGTACAAGTAGTAGTCATCTAAGTCTTTTTGCTTATGAGAAACAATGTCTTGCCATAATTTCTGAGTGTTTTGGGGATCAAAGAAGTATTTCTTGAAACGATTCAAAACTTCCGTGTAATTCACTTTAGCTTCCTCAGGCAAAGAGTCAAACCAAGTGCTAGCATCTTTCCTAAGGACCACCTCAAACATTTCTACACGTTCTTGATCAGTTACTATCCTCTTGATATGGCAAGACATCTTGAAATGCGCTAGAAATAATTCTGCATCCTCTCCAGGCTCTCCAAAGAAAAGAGGATACCCAGACATTTGGCGTTGGCTTTCCATTGAATTGATTTCAAAGTAGCACACGTTTTTGTTTTTCTTTCTTAAAAAGATTTACACAATAATTTTTTCTAGCTTGGAATCTAGTCTACACAAAATAAAGATATTCACATCAAACGACCTATGATAATCAATAAGAGGCAGGATGACAGGGTTTGGTGATGCGAGAATTTCTCCTACTCTTTGGGCACCAAACATGAACACCATACGTTGTTGAAAATGGATTTTTCTACTAATTGCAATGTTTATTCTAATATGTGGAGTGAAATGGAAGGGGAAAACCTCTATTCCTGGGCCATTATCCATTGTCTATGCATGACCTAATGCTTAAAACAAAACAAAAATATAGACGTCCAAACTAAGGTCGTACCTAATGAGAGGCAAAATAAAAGGATTTACTGATGCGTTTATCTCTACCAACCTAAGAGGACCTAAAATTCTACGAATTACTCGCTGAAATTGCAACTTAGTACTAACAATTATGTGTACCTTTTGCCTTGCAATGGGAATGAAGGGATCATACAAATTCTCGTGATTCATGCAAGCTACTTGATTATGCTAAAGGTTGAGCCTTCACAAAACATACACAAGCCTGTCCTCAGTGGGGGCACCAAAATTGAGGCGGTCCGGGGCGGGCAACAAGAAGAGCAACCTCTAGACACCCTTCAAGGCTCCCGTGCTGCTCAATGGGGCTGGGGCACAACACAACACAAACCAAAACAACAAACCCACAGCCAAATCCCAACTACACAAGGGGCACCACCTAGTTTAAGAGTGAACTAGGACGCAAAAGAGGAGAATCGTTAGAGCAACCCACAAACACGCAAGGAATTTACACTAGCCCTAACACCAATGGAACACTCTCACACACTAAAACCAGAGAGAGAGAGAGAGAGAGAGAGAGAGAGAGAGAGAGAGAGAGAGAGAGAGAGAGAGAGAGAGAGAGAGAGAGAGAGATGGTGTACAACTTAGCTTCAACTTTATATTTTGCACAAAAAGGAACTTAGAGCTTGCGGAATCAAGTGACAAGATTCGGTTATAGCATCACTAGCACATTGTCTTAGGGTTATGGGAGCCCTCTCACCATCCACCCTCTTACAATGGTAGCCAACCAATAGCCAATGAATCACAAGCAACAAAACAACAACCTTCAATATAACAAGTCACCTTATGAAGCTGAATGAGTTTGCCAAGCCAAATTGGAGGAGAAGCGTGAGCCTTTGGACATGAATTGCACCCAAAACTACCAATTCATTGATGTTGGGATAGATACAACAATGGTAGGAAGAATATCTTCTACTCGCACTCACTCACGCCTATGTACAGTGAAATGCTAGGGATAGCCATAGCGTTTGGGTGAATTTGGTAGGGTGGAGTAACTTACTATGGCTATCAGTAGTATGGTGTGCTATGACGATGTAGAATATAAAGCTCTTCACAAACTCCTGTGAGTAAACCCTTCTTGAACCCCGGACCATTATCCGAAACAATCTCTAGAAGTGTGCCAAATCTAAAACAAATATTAGTGTAGACAAACTTGCTCACTATTTTCCCATTTACCCTTGCCACATTTTGAGCCTCTACCCACCTAGTCATGAAGTCCACAGCCACTAGAATGTAGAGTTTACCATTCTTTGTTCTAGGCAGAGGACCCATAGCATCAATGCCCCATTTTTCAAAGGGTCCGTTTTCAAGCATTATTTGCCTCGGGCCATGCACCAACCTTCTATTTCCATTTATCTGACAATTGTGACAGCTTTTACACCAATGTTGAACATCCACATGCAAGCTTGGCCAAACATACCCTACAAACAAAATCTTCTTCACAGTTAATTCTTGGGCAAAATGACCACCACATGCTTCTTCATGCAAACCTTTTAGAATGGCTAGAATTTCCTCGATAGTTGGTACTCTTCTGCACACTTGATCCTTCCCTCTTTGATGGAGGGAACCTTCTAGGAAGAGATAGAAACTTGCCTTCTTCATGAGTCTCCTCTTCTGAGCTTTAGTGAAGTCTTGTGGAAACTCACCCTCCAAGATGTAGCCAATAATGGGAGCCAATGACTCCAACCCCTGGTATCTTGGTTGCTTGACAATTGCTGCCACCATGATGACCTGCACTTTTTTCTCAACACATGTAACTGCTTGTTGTGCAAGTAAATCGGCATCTTCATTTTGTTTCCTACGAATATGATGTAGTTGCACTTCTTCAAACTGATTAAACAACCTACGAATGGCATGAACCTTTGTCCTGAGGCTTGCATTCTTGCATGCCCAAATGCCTAAAATCTGTTTAACAATGAGAAGTGCATCTCCCTTTACCATGAGACGTTGTATCCCTTGGCCAATGCACATCTTCAAACCATGAAGTAGTGTGTCGTATTCTGCTTCATTGTTGCTAGTTGAACCTAATAGATTGACCTTCACTTTCATGACCACCTCTCCACTTGGGTTGAGCAATACTAGCCCTCCCCCTGATTTTCCTGTGACTCGTCGAAAAGATCCATCAAAGAACAAGGTAAAAGCATTAGGAATACTTTTAGGTGTTGGAAATGGTAGGGTCTTTACTTCAAGCACCTTAATCTCCTTCTCATGTACCCTATAAGTAAGGATCCCTGCCAATTGTGTACACACACTATCTTCTACCTTGAAAGAGTATTGGAACTCTTGCAATTCCATAATCTACTTTGAGATCCTAGTGCTAAGATTCATTTGAGATGACACCCAAGGAAACAAATTTTCTGCGGTGAGAATTACAAAAGGTTTTGGTAGCAGGTAGGATCTAAACTTTCTCACTACAAACATGAGAGAAAGAATCATGAGTTCTGCTTCTGTGTAGCCTCTCTCCAAAGTATTCATGACCCTACTAGCAAAGTAGATGGGTTGCATACTTTTATTGTGGGGATCTTGTTGTAATAAAACTGCACCAATTTTTTCCTTCCCAACACTAGAGCTAACAAAGAATGTGTACTCCCAACAAGGAGGCATGAGTGTTGATAGCTCTGACAAAATGACTTTAATGTTACCAAAATATTCTTCAAGCTTATCAGACCATACAAACTCGACTTGTTGTGTCAACTTTTGCAAAGGGTGAAGTAACTCCGAGGCTAAGTGAATGCAGCGTGACATATACTTCACCTTTTGAATGAAAGAGATGACCTCCTTAAGACTCTTCGGTGATGCGAGCTCAATAAGAGCCTTTGCCTTTGAAGGATCCACCTCAATGCCTTTATAGGAAACCTTGTGACCGAGAAAGATCACTTCATCCTCACCTATGTGGCACTTGTCCGGGTTCAGTTGACCTCCCATGTCATAAAGCTTCTTCAATCCTTCTTCTACCCTTTGTAGATGCAATGATTTTGAGCTATAAATGCAGAAATCATCAATGAACACCCTAATTGACTTTCCAAAGAATGCTTTAAACACCATGTTCATGAAACGTTGGAATGTTGCAGGAGCATTTGTCAAGCCAAATGGCATGACTCTAAAAGCATAACAACCCCAAGGAGTGATGAAGGTTGTTTTCAATTGGTCCTCCAATGCAATCCCTATTTGAAAGTAACCTGAGTAGCCATCACACACAGTGTACTTCTCATGACCAGCTACCTCATTTAGTATCTCATCCTGAAATGGGAGGGGAAAGTGATCTCTTTTTGTTGCCTCATTGAGCGGACGGTAATCCACACACACCCTCCACTTCCCGTTTTTCTTGGGAGTGACAACAACGGGAAAGACTCACGCTGAATTCTCTACTGGATAAATGAAACCTGCTGCTAGAAGCTTTCTTACCTCCTTGAGTAGAGCCTGCTCCTTGATGACTCCTAGCCTTCGTAGCTTTTGAGCTTTAGGTTTGGCCTCTGGCTTTAGCTCAATCTTGTGTTGAACATCATCTACTCCATGCACGTCGGTGTAGTCTTTAGCAAAAAGCTTAGGAAATCTCCTTAACACACCTTTGACCTCCTCTCTTTCATCCTTTGTAAGTGTTGTAGACAACATACCTTCTAACATTCCTTCATCTTCCACATTTTGGTTCTCTTGGGAACCTACCTCCTCCAAACGTTGACAAGAGGTCTCTTGGTTGGTTGGCTTAAACCTTACCCCCCTGACTTTGATGGAAGACTCCTCTTCAGTAATGCTGTCGCTACTTTCTTCTTCTGAAGTGTTATCAGTCCAATCTTCTTCCATCTCACTTTGAGATGATTCTTCATAGAGTTTCTCTTTCCATTGCTCCTTCATGTCAAAGACAACCTTCTTATGATTGTCGTTCCTCCAAATTAATTTTCCACTCTCCCAATCCTGCAAAGCTCGCATTTTCATTAGCCATGGTCTTCCTAGGATAAATGGATAACCACTTCCCTTGGTCGACATAACATAAAAATCCACCGCCTTCCTTATGCCAAAGGCCTCTACAAAGACATTTTTACAAATGCCTACACACCTAGCCTTGCTATTGTTTGCCATCTTGACTTTGATTTCAGGTGTCTCATGGATGTGCATGCCTAGTCTTTGCATGAGTCCCTCTGTCATGATGCAAATTTTTGCACCCCCATCCACTAGACCTTTCCTAACCAATCTCCCTTTTATGTAACAATCTAGCACAGATGTAATGTCCTCATTCATTTTAGCTTGTGCAATTTTTACAGCAGGCACACTCTCTTTGACCTTTCTCCTAGTGCTAACTGCCCTTGTTAAATCCCTACGAACTTGTGGACATAATGCAAGAAATTGAGGCCATGAGATATCAAGACCCTTACCTCTCATGTCTTCCAACAAGTTGTACGGAGCCATACCATGTCGAAGAGGGAAGTCTTGGAGGTTGATACGACGTCGAGTCCTTTCTGTTTCCTTCGTCTCCGTTGCCTTCTTTTCTCGTTCATGGTCACTTTGTGACATGACTCTTTCTTTCTCTTTACCTTTTCCACGGCCACGCTTAATGCCATTTACTTCCATGTCCACCTCATTGGAATTTGTCACCTCTACCACATGCACATTTGGATCTGGCAAAGGTGGAACTCCTTCCACTCCTCATGGAGGTAGTCTTGCTCCGTTTGGCCTTTGTAGAGGCGGTGGTTGTTGACTAGTTCCATCACCTGCATTCATCACTGGGTAATTCAAGTTAGGTCTCCCTGGCTCCCCACGGGGCCAAGGACAATTATACATCCCATGTCCAGAATCTCGGCAATTCCAACATTGCAAGACTCTCCTAGGTCGTGGTGGATCTCGCTCTTCTGACTTCTTTGCTTGTCCCTTAGGACCTACAGCTTGTGCAAGGTGAATTGACAAGTCACTTAAGGATTCATTTAAATTTTCAATTACCTCTGCTGTTACCTCCGAAATCTCTCTGGATGTTGATGCTTGTAATTTTCCCTTAGGTCTAGGACCCTCTATTGGAAGCTCTCCCCTTAGGCACTTGAGTTTCCTATACTTCTCAACAGCTCTAGTTTCAGCTGCGTCAAAGGTAGCAGGTGCACCCGCCTCAACTTTTATCTTGAGTGTGGGAAAGAGACCGGCTATGAACCTCTCCTTCTTTGGGAACTCTGCACTATCACCAGGGTTAGCGACATTTCTTACCCATACAACCCAAAGACGTAGAAACTCTTGTTTATACATGTAGTAGTCATCTAAGTCTTTTTGTTTGTGATAAACAATGTCTTGCCATAGCGTTTGAGTGTTTTGAGGATCAAAGAAGTATCTCTTGAAATGGTTCACAACTTCACTATAATTCCCTTTAACTTCCTCAGGCAAAGAGTCAAATCAAGTACTCACATCTTTCCTAAGGACTACCTCAAACATTTCTACACGTTCTTGATCAGTTACTATCCTCTTGATACGACAAGATATCTTGAAATTCGCTAAAAATAATTCTGCATCCTCTCCAGGATCTCCAAAGAAAAGAGGATACCCAGACATTTGGCGTTGGCTTTCCATTGAATTGATTTCAAAGTAACACACGTTTTTGTTTTTCTTTCTTAAAAAGATTTACACAATAATTTTTTCTAGCTTGGAATCTAGTCTACAACAAAATAAAGATATTCATATCAAACGACCTATTATAATCAATAAGAGGCAGGATGACAGGGTTTGGTGATGCGAGAATTTCTCCTACTCTTTGGGCACCAAACATGAACACCATACGTTGTTGAAAATGGATTTTTCTACTAATTGCAATGTTTATTCTAATATGTGGAGTGAAATGGAAGGGGAAAACCTCTATTCCTGGGCCATTATCCATTGTCTATGCATGACCTAATGCTTAAAACAAAACAAAAATATAGACGTCCAAACTAAGGTCGTACCTAATGAGAGGCAAAATAAAAGGATTTACTGAAGCGTTTCTCTCGGCCAACCTAAGAGGACCCAGAATTCTACGAATTACACGTTGAAATTGCAACTTAGTACTAACAATTATGTGTATCTTTTGTCTTGCAATGGGAATGAAAGGATCATACAAATTCTTGTGATTCATGCAAACTACTTGACTATTCTAAAGGTTGATCCTACACAAAAACATACAAGCCGTCTTCAGTGGGGGCACCAAAATTGAGGCGGTCCGGGGCGGGCAACAACAGAGGCGACCTCTAAACACCCCTCAAGGCTCCCGTGCTGCTCAATTGGGGCTGGGGTAACCACAAGAACAGAAACAACAACAACAAACCCACAGCCAAACAAGTGAAAGGGCACCACCTAGTTATGGTATGCAAACTAGAATGCAAGAGGGATTTTGGCACAATCAAGAAGATGCACCACACAACACACACAAGCAACTTCACACCAAGACACACATAAAATGGACCAGAGAGAGCTAGAGCAAAGGGAAGAGAGAGAGGAAAGGATCTTGCGTAATACCTTATTTGTGACTTGCAAATGGAGATGGTTCCTTATGATGCTATCGTAGAACTTGTACAAAACTCACTCAATGCTTAGTGATTGCTAAACATTGCCAAAACACACGCACACACTGTCTTAGGGTGTGGGAGACCTCTCACCACAATACCCTCTTACAATGGACACAAAATTGGCAATGAAAAACACACTAAAACACTTTCTAAAATCAAGATCAACCGATAAAAACTAAAAATACACAAGTCACCTTGAATTCACCAAACCATATTGCACAAATGGAAGGACGAAGATTTGAACGTCGAATCACGCCTTTGATGCACCAAACCTCAATTTATTGATGATGAAGGAGCATATACAATAGTGGTTTTGAGATTTGTGAAACTCACGCTCTCTCACTTGCAATGTGTAGCTTGAAAGCTTCTCTCACACCAAGAATGAAGCTCACAAGTGGTTGCTACACCTAAGTCTCTCCTCAGGCATAGAGTGTTGGGGTGCTATGTGAGATATTGGAGGTTATTTTACAAGAAGGAGAGGGGCCTATTTATAGGTTGGAGACCCCTCATTCAGATTATTGGAAATCCTAATTTATTATAGCGATGAAAATGATAACTTTGTTGATAAGGTTCTTGATTTGCAGAGTTTAAGCATGGTTTACATGCTGAATTTCATGTATATACAGAAGGGGTAAAGATGGAATTGTACTTTGGAGATAATAGAGAGAGGCACAGAGATGGTGTATGTACAAGTGGAGCTCATATGAAAGCTATGGGAGTATATATAAACAATTTATGGAATCTAGAATAGTGTTGGCTATAAATATATAAAAAATATATATATGAAAATATAGGGAATCAAATGAGGAGGGCTCTCATTTGTTTTTTTTATGTATATTTATTTACAAGAGGTAAGAAATAATACCTCTAAGAAATAGGAATTTAGTGAAAGACAATGATTGATGGTGGAAAGTATTTTTGAGGTTTTTTCTTAGGAGTGGATTCACATTAAAAATAGGAGAAGCTTGTGTGAAGATATTTTTATAAGGAATAAAGAGCATGCAAAATGTTAAGAAAATTGTGGTAATGGTGAGTCAATGTACATAGCATACATAGGCAAATAACACACACCTAGGTAGAAATATTTAAATAAATACCAAAATAATTATGAAAATTCCTTATATTTAGGCCTTATATACAATGAAATATTTACACACAAATAGGCCATAATATATCTTTTTTTTATATTTTTTTGGCTTAACTAGCCCAATGACTAGCTAACTGAGGGTTTTAAGAAGATATGGGAAAAGCCCCCTAACTCACGCACGCCTATGTACAATGAAAAGGTAAAAATAGCCACAGTGTTTAGGTGATTTTGGTAGGGTGGAGTAAATCACTATGGCAATTACAGAGAGCCGAAAAACGGCTATCAACAACAAAGCTAGGGCATCCATGAACCGGCTTTAGATGTAGTTCAAGTTTGTTGTGTGGAGAGAGAGAGAGAGAGAGAGAGAGAGAGAGAGAGAGAGAGAGAGAGAGAGAGAGAGAGAGAGAGAGAGAGAGAGAGAGAGAGAGAGAGAGAGAGAGAGGATGTTTGTGGAAAGCCTATTTCCAGATTTGACTGGAGGGCATTTACTTCTATGAATCATCTTTTGAGATCATGGAGAGGCCGCTATCAACGCAGGAGTGTGTGTGTGTGTGTATGTGTGTGCGAGAGAGAGAGAGAGAGAGAGAGAGAGAGAGAGAGAGAGAGAGAGAGAGAGTAGAGTAGAGTAGAGAGTAGAGAGAGAGAGAGATAGGTTTTATTATCTTCCTCGGAGGTCAAATATGACCTATGGGACCAAAGATACATGTGATGTAGTATGTGTATGGCTGATGAGTGACTCTCGATGCTCCAAAATTGTGGTGATGAGAGTCGCAATGGAGAGCCCACACTGTGGCTGGGAGAGGAAAGTGTGTAGGTCTAAGTTATGGTTGAAAATGTGAGAGAAGCAAGTTCGGATGTGACAAGAAGCTGAGCACTCTAGTAGTGTGTGGTACTCAGACTCTCGAACGTGTAGTGAGCATAATATGCACAATCGATTTGACGCTTCTCCATTGCCCCAACTCCCTATCTGGCATCGAAGAAAATGGGAGCTAAGCCGAATGGCTGCGATAGTGCATATCTCTGACAAGGGGATAGGCTCAAGCATGTAAGTGTGAGTGCGGTTTCCACTTTCAACGAAGAACATGGTTTTGTAGTTGGGGGCAATATGGGTGGTGTAATGTATGAAGCGTGACTCACCGGATTTCTCCCAAGCCGTAATACTTTGGCGTTGTAGAAAAGCTTCATTCACTTGGGAGTCAATTGAAGCATCATGTAGCAAGTGTAATGCATCCCAGCTCCCAAACCACTTCTTTATGTCTTGCATCCATCCCGTGATCAAGATCTTTCTTTTATGCATCTTTTGAACTTTTTTACTTGCTTCCCATGTAATTGTAGGAAGTCGATGTGAGGGGTTTTGACGCATTTTTATCATGTACTCCACAACCCTTTCCACGCCCATAACCTCAATTGGAAGAGATCCTGACTCAAGAAGTAGGAGCATATATGGTGTTTGTGTCTTAACTTGGAGAAAGTTTGTAAGAAAACACTTTTGGACATTCTCAAACTCTTTCCAAGTAGACTTTGAGATGCTCCCGCCCCACACGTCAACTCCATAAAGAAGAACCGGTGTCACCAATGCATCAAGAAGATACTTCTTGAGAACCCAACACTTGATGTTTCCCGCATTACAAACGACGCATAGCACATTCATGCCACTTGTAATTGGACGGAACCTCAAGGCCAAGGTACTTAAAGCTCTAAACAACTTCAAGTGTCTCATTGCTGTACACAATGCATGGCTTCTCCTTATGGTTGGTTTCACAAGCATAACCTTTGTTTTGGATTCATTCACAATCAACCCACTATGCAAGCGAAATTTCTCAAGGACAACCATCAGCTTTTGTGCATCTTCTAAAGTGTGTGCTAGAAGCACTACATCATCCGCATACAACAAAAGCATGATTACCGCATTGCACATAGTGACCTCTTCAATGTCTTCTTCTTGCATAAAGTCAAGTACCATTTGTTCCTATTGATCGATGCATAGACCAAAGAGAGTTGGTGACAACGGACATCCTTGTTTAACCCCAATAGTGTTTACAAAATTTTTTGAAATTTCTCTTCTCATGCGCAATTGACAAATCACCTTCTCATAGATTTGAGAAACCGCAAGCATAAACTCACTTGGCACTTGAAGTTCTTCCATCCTTCTCCACAAATTGTTACATGGAATCATATCAAAGGATTTCTTAAAGTCCACAAAACAACAATACAATCACTTGCCTTTCAACCGACTTTCCTCCATGAGAACACGGACAGTGACAAGATGATCAATGGTGCTATGGCATCGATGAAAACCCAGTTGTCCTTTTGCACACTTGTCATTCTCTTCAGCCCAATCGCTCAATTTCATCTCCATTATGCACCCAAACAACTTTGCCATAAGAGACCCAATCATTATAGTCCGGTAGTTGTTTACATTCTTTACATCCCCTTCTTTTATGCAAACGCTTAACCCAATTAGTACTCCAATCATAAGGCATACCGTGTTGAAGTGCAAGGTTGAACATATCACACATCTACTCATGGGTAAAATATCCCGTCCATTTGATCATCGCCGGCTTGATACCTTGAAAATCTCCCGCTTTGCGAGTGGCCAACTTTTCAAGCCCACCGCATACATCCTCAATAGAAAAAAAGAGGGCATACATGAGAGTGAACCATAAAATGGCATTTTTCAGCATTTGCTTGCTCAGATAATTGCCTACAATGTGTGTACATATCCACAAGACTCAAGCTACCAAAATTCTCAACCCACTTGCCCCTCAAGTTTCTCCAAAATCTTCCACATGCATGTGCTTTTTTTTGGACTTGAAAAAGTTGTCGCTTTACTTCACATCTTCTTCTCTTCTTTTGAATCAATGCCTTGTATGTATGCAAATGACTTTGATAGTTGTCTTTGTCCATAGTTGCATTAAGCTTTATCAAGGACTTTCGAGCATCTTGACATTCTTTATCAAATCACCTTTTGTGTGATCTATCTTTGTTGATACCATGGAGATGCTTTATGGAAAAGAATTCTTGGGTACAAGAACAAATAGCTTTCTTGAAAGCTTCCCATTTATTTTGCAATGGTGCATCATATTGAAGCTTTGTCATCCATAATTTTTGCTTAATCATTTCAATGTACATTGGTGCCCATTTGAAATCCATACATAGTGATAATTTCTCTTTCCTTTGGCTGAGATTATCATGCTTAGTGGCTTCTCCACATGAAAGGTCAATACATAAGGTGCGATGGTCGGATTCCGGGGTCCATTGACCAAACATAAAACTCTTTATGCGATACATGATGGCTTTGGAGAGTAGCATATAGTCAATCACACTGTCCCCATTATGTCTCCTACATGTAAATCCATTGGTTCCACTCCACAAAGATATACCATTGGCAATGAGCATACCCGTGCTATTACACATGTGTAAAAGTAACTTTCCATAGTGATCCGGCTCTTTCTCATCCATTGAAGTACAATCATACAAGTGAACTTCTTCCAAGTCCCTTGTTCAAATGTATGGCATATCAATTTTTTCAGTATCATGTTGCAATGTTTTTGTGCGAGCATTCATATCCCCAAATAGAATAACATCACCTTCACTAGCAATGTCCTCTTCTAAATCAAAAAATGGATGATCTCTATCCATGCAAGCATAAAAGGGGGAATCATGATGAGGAATGTAGCAGCCGGCTACAAAAATGGGTGCTCTTTTTAGTGTCATAATTTTTAGCCATACAAAGCGTTTGTACTTGTCATCTTTCACAATTGATACAAAATCTTTCAATCCTTTTTTAACCATACATGCTACTCCTCCTTGTCCTCTTTGTTGCTTGAGATTCTTTGACCACATCAATGAATATACATTGTAATCCTCCAAGCCGTTGTCAGGAGTTTTTTTGAGCAAGGGATTGCGCATATGTACATACACATGCATGGTGCATCGAATAAAGGATTACCCAATTTTCATAGCCAGGTGGTTACGTGGGGCCCACATGTGTACAGGTAGGACAGCATGTATATAGTGCAGCGATTTTCACTATTATCAATACTAGTGTGTTTTTTCTACAATAAGGAGGAGTTGGTAGCGCGTAAAACTTCTCGAGGAAGCTATCCGTGGGCCGACGACGTGAGGTCAGCAGGTGCGTTGTGAGCGGGATGAAAACACACACAGCGCCTCTATACCGACCCGACACACACTCTTGGGAAGATACACACACACACTATGGGGCACCACTCGGCTTACACAACACACCTGGCCAAGACAGGGAACACACCTCTGGAGTGAGAGGAGAGAGACTATCCACTTGCCCACTCCACAGAGAGACACACACACACACACACACACACAAAATCAGCTCAAAAGAGGAGAACTTCTGATGTTTAGATACAAATGAGCTTGGGCCAACACCAATGGGGCAAACAGCTCACACAATATGGGTAAAAGATACCAGATACAATCACAAATTGGAGAAGAAGCTTCACTCACCGGAGAAGATTACACAGAAAAAGAGTGAGGAATTTGGCAAAATGGACAGCGCCATCGCGTCCGGAACGGCCCAAAACTCCAGTTTACAATGTCAAAGTGCTCAAATCCGACCTCGAATGAGCAGTTTACGGCCAAAACAGGCTCCAAAAACACCAAAAACACACCTGTGGCTGTTCCTTCTCTCTTCTCCACGTTTTTTCTGGTCTTCTCTCAGTTTTTTCAGCTCCCACACTTAGCTTTATTAGTTGGGCACCCTTGGCCTTTCAGATGACCTCAAACGGACCCCGAACAGGCCAAAAACTGACCTCGCAGTGCATAGTTGTCACCTTTTTGCATCATTCGCACACCTGGCACTCATCTTTTTTCCAATAATGCATCTCGCCACCACGTGAAGTGGCCCCAAAAAGTGGTCCTAATAATGACCTTTCTGCGTAACTCTCACAAGAAAACACCCACGTTGTGTTCGTCCTCATGTGCGTGCAAATATTGACCTCGTTCGCCCTTCTGACGCCACTAGATGCCATCTGACGCACCTGCTGACCTCATGTCGTCGGCCCGCGGATAGCTTCGTCGAGAAGTTTTACACGCTACAAACTCCTCATTATTGTAGAAAGACACAGTGGTACTGGTAATAGTGAAAATCGATGCACTGTGTACACCCTGTCCTACCTGTACACATGTGGGCCCCACATAACCACCTGGCTAAGGAAAATGGGCTATCCTTTATTTGATGCACCATGCATGTATATGTACATATGTGCAATTCCTTCCTCCAAAAAACTCCTGACATAATTTGCCCATCCCCTAGCCTGCTAGATCATTCATGATCAGCAGCAGCAAAGAGAGATATGAGACTCGCCGCATCACAGGTCTCCTCATCCCTCACCAACACTGCTTGATCCACATACAGCTCATCTTGCTCGACCATCATCAACCTGGCATGATACAATTTAAGATGCAATCCATTTACCCTTGACGTATGTAGAAACCCATCCAGGTTAGACAACTGATATGTACCATTCGGGAAACACTCCACTACCTTGAAAGGGCCTTCCCACTTAATTTGAAACTTCTTTTGGAAGGTGTTATCCAGCTTACTATTGTAGCCCAAAACCAAGTCATGTTTCTTGATACCCTTACTTTTGACCTTTTCATTTATCTTTGCCAAAGCCTTATCTTGCATCTGCCCATAATGCTCCAATGCGCTCATCCTATCCAACTAGACCTCTTGTAACTGCAAGAGCCTCTCTTTGAATGCATCACTAGGCGGCCCAAGAAACTTCTCTAACATCTTGACCGCAGGCAACTCTACCTCCACAGGCAATAGTGCTTCCTTTCCATACACCAAATGAAATGGAGTAAACCGTGTACCTGTCTTCACCGAAGTACGGTAAGCCCATAATGCACTAGGCAATTCCAAATCCCAATTCTTTCCTTGGTGCTCTGTCACTTTAGAAAGAATTTGTACCAACTCACCATTGAATCTTTTATTTAAGCCATTACACTGCGGGTAATAAGGAGTGGTATGCTGGTGCCTAATCTTCATCTTTGTGCATAAGAAGTCTAGCAGTTTAGCTCTAAATCCTGGCCCCTTATCTGAAAGTAGCTCTAATGGCACCCCAAACTTGCAACATATTTCATCATACACAAATTTTGCCACATCCTTTGCAGTGATCTGTTTTACTGCTATAGCCTCTGCCCATCTAGAAAGATAGTCCACTGCCATCAAAATATAGCTTTTGCCCCTGCTTGTGATAGGTAACGGGCCTATTGCATCAATCCCCCACTTTTCAAACACATCAAACGCCATAATGGTTTTTCGTAGCTCTGGCTTCAACACTCTCTTCCCGAATGCTTGACACCTATTGCAAGACCTACACCAATGGTGAACATCCTTGTGGAAACTAGGCCATACATACCCCTCTTGCAAAATCTTATGCAAGGTGATCTTTAGAGCAAAATGGCCACCACATGCGCCTTCGTGATTCTCTTCCAACACTCTGTAAAGCTCCTCCCGCCAAGGTACAAGTCTCAACACGAGATCATCCCCTTTCATGTATACGACATCACCAATCAATTTGTACCTGTATGCTCTACGTACAAAGCCATACTTCTTAGACTTCTGAATCTCCTTTGGAATGATTCCTGTTAGCAAAAACTCCTCTTCTTGAGCCAAAATTTCCCGGCCATGATAAAGAGGTAAAGTGGTCCTCAACACAAATAGCTCCCCAATCATGCCTTGAACTGCTTCATGTGCCTCTCCATTTAGAGCACGTTCAATGTGTCTGATGATCCATGCTTCGAACTTTTTATAGGCCTTTAATTTTGAAGCACATTTCCTTCAATGAGGTGTTCTTGCTCTTCCACACACCCAGCACTTGCTTCACCACTAACAAGGCATCACCTTTTATGCTCAACCTTCGAACCCCATGCTTCAAACAAATGTGTAATCCGGCTTCCAATGTAGCATATTCAGCCTCATTGTTACTATGCGCATCCAATTTGAACCCTCTCTTGCATACTAGCTTCCCCTCTGGATCATAAAGTGCTATACCCCCTGAAGCTGCATCGTGGCTCTTTTTGTATGAACCATCAAAGAACAACACATGTGCATTGCTGATGTGTGGCACTTCTTCAACTACCTTTCTCACCACCTCTTCCTTAACAATAAGGGGATTCTCCTTGTAGGTCAACAAATCAACTAGGGTAGCCCTTGTACTATCTTCCACTAGAAAAGAGAACTCAGACTCTTGCAGCTCAATTACCCATTTCTTCACCACATTTGACATGTTAGTACCATTAATTAACTGTGGCAAAAAGGCATAACTCGTCAAGAAAACAAAAGGCCGTGGTAGCAAGTAATGACGAAATCGTCGACAAGCAAATATTACACTGGCCATCACTAGCTCTACTTCCGAGAACTTTCTCTCCACTACCAACTTCACTCGGCTTGCACAATACACTGGCCTCATATAATGGCTGTTCTTCCCCTTTTGCAATAGCATGGCTCCAATGGCATCATCCCCTACTGATGGATTTACATAAAACACTTTCTCCCAATCAGGAGACTGCATGGCTGACAACCCCCCTAACACCTCTTGAAACACTTCTTCACACTTGTCATCCCATTGCAATGGATCATGCTTTGCCACTTGCTGTAATGGATAAAGAATCTGAGAAGACAATGGAATAAACCGTGCCATGTACCTCACTTTGTGTATAAAGGTTGCCAATTGCTTCGTACTCATAGGTGATGGAAGAAGAATAATAGAGTTCACCTTGTCTGGATCAGCCTCAATGCCATTTTCTGACACCATATGGCCCAATAACTTCACCCTTGGTTGTGCTAGATGACATTTATTTGGATTTAGTTGTCCTCCACATTCATTATATCGAGCCAATACCATCTGCAGCTTCTCATGGTGATCAGCCCTACTGCTATAGACACAGAACTCATCCATAAAAGCTTTAACACAACTACCAATGAATGGTTCCAACACCCAATTTGCTCTCTCTTGATAGAAGGAAGGTCCATTTGACAACCCAAATGGCAATACTGTGTAGCAATAGCAGCCCCATGGGGTAATAAAAGTTGTCTTTGTGCGGTCTTTAAGAGCAATCTTCAATTGAAAATAGCCTGAAAAAACATCACACACACTGTACCTCGCATAACCTGCCACTGAATCCAAGATCTGATCAATGAATGGAAGAGGATATGGGTTCTTCTTAGTGGCTGCGTTTAAGGGTTTAAAATGTACACAAATTCTGCACTTCCCATCCTTCTTTGGACGGACTACAACTGGACTCACCCATTCTGTGGTCTCCACAGGGACTATGAACCCTGCCTTCAATAACTTGTCCACCTCTTCTCGCAAGGCTTCCATTTGCTCTTGACCCATCCTTCTTAGCCTTTGCCGCACTGGCTTAGCTCCTTCTTTCAGCTCTATATGCATCTCTTCGCCCTTGAACCCTCTGATCTCTTCATATGAAGTAATGAACAAATTAGGAAAACTAGCCAGCATATGCAAAAATATATCCTTCTCCATAGCTGAGAGGTCTCCACTAATCATTTGCGTCATTAATTCCTGCTTCTTTGACAACTCAACCTTGGTTTGCATCAGCCCTTCAATCACTTCATAAGGCCCTTCACTTTCATCTTCAACCTCATTCGCAAATGCAACTAAACCAATCTCCTGGATTTCTTTGTCCATCAAAAGAAATGCAACAACAGCATCCTCATCACTGCTGGTAGTGCTATCACTGTCCTCATCTGTCACCGTGGAAGAGTCTTCATCACTAGACTCATCCTCATCTTCATAAAGCTCCTCTAATCATTTCCTTGTGTCCATATTATAAATCTTCTTGGTACGTGTCTTTCCATAGAGGCTAATCGTACCATGTTGCCAATCTTGAACAGCTCCCACTGCACGTAACCATGGTCTGCCCAGTATAATAGGATATGCTCCCAACCCTGTTGGCATCACATGAAAATCAACCACTGCCCCTGCTGGCATCACATGAAAATCAACCACTGCCTTTGCATCATATGCCTCCACTTCTAAGCTCTTTACAACACCTAAGCATTTTACTTTTTGATGGTTTTCCAATCTGATCTGAAAACCTGACACCCCAGCCACTGTGAGACCCATCTTCTCAACGCATGAGTGTGTTATGACGCATATTTGGGCTCCGCCATCCACATAACCTTGTCCCAAATTTTTCCTTTTATGCCACACATCTACTATTGGACAAATGCCTGGTAGCTCGTCCATTGCCAACACCTTCACTGAACCTCTCTCTGGCTCTTTCTCCATTGGGTTAACCATCCTCTTCCACTGTCGCTTTAGCTTAGGCACCATCTCTATAAGCTGCCCAAAAGTAACATCTGCCTTTCTGCTCGTCAGATCCTCCCTCAAGTCATAGCTTAATTGCCCATCCCTAGTGGAAAATCTGAAACATGAAACTTTCGACGAGCTCTCCTTTTCCTCTTGGCCTTGACATCCTCGCCTTCATGGCTCTTTCCCTTCTTCTTGCTAGGACCTGGGACACTTCTTCCTTCCTTTTCCTCTGTCGTCCTCTTTCCAATAGGCATCACTAATGTATCCTCTAGCTTTGATGCCTTCTCCAAGGTGACTACACTTAGCACTTTTGTCTTTCCCTTTTCCTCCTGGGTTAATCCGCTGGTTCCTTCATCTCCCTTAATTTCGATGCCATAATCGTGCGACCTAGTTAGCACCTGTTTTGGCAATGGATACATGTCTCCCCCCATCCTTGGTGGCTTATCACATTGCGGGCTGATGTGGCCCAACTCTCCGCAATTATAACATGTGGGCGTCTGCCTCCAAAACCTACTATTACTTTGTCCAGCACCATTCCTAGGTCTTTCTTCACCTCCTGGCTGATTTGCAAACCGCCCTCGACCTCGATTATTTCCCACTTGACCTAGCATGTTTAGGCTGAGATTCTTCATCAAATCAACCACTTGCCTCATGTCTTGCCTTAGGCCATCATCTTGCACTGCTGGCATAACCTGAGTAGTAACAGGAACCACTGGTTCATGATGAACCCGTGACATACGACCTTGTAAAGAGTCCATAGGCTGAAATTCAGACCTCATGGGAAAAGACTCCACCCCTAACTGGCTCATTTTCCTCAGCTTCCACTCTTTGTTCCTTGCTACCTCTAGTGCATCTTCATATGTCCTAGGCTTCTTTAGCTCCACTCTCCAACGTATATTCTCCCAAAGACCTGCTAAGAACCTGTCCTTGTTCATCATGTCAGGCGGGGGTACCTGTGGTGCTAACGCCTTGCACATTCGCTCCCATGCCAATAAAAACTTACGTATGTACGCATCTACTGGCTCACCTTCCTTTTGCACCAAAGCCTGTACTTCTTGCCACACTTTGTCAGGATCTTCTATCTTCACAAACTCCACTTCCAACCCATGTCGTACATTGTCCCAACTCAACCTTACAGGTGGATCAGCCACACGCAACTCCTCTTCAAATGCTTTAGACCAAACTCGTGCATCACTCTTCAAACAAATTTGGAGAAGGCGTAACATTTGCGTAGGGTCATGAATCTGGTTGCTAATGCAGGCAACCTCCATCTTTTCCAAAAATTCTTCCACATATTCATCACTTCTTCCATGAAACTCCGGATAAGAGAAAGCCATGGCTACCCAAGCTACTATGCTTTGAGAACCCCTTCAAACACACGTGCAAGAACCCACAACTTTAGACTGACTCAATCCCCAGAAACGTCAATGGAGCTCAACTTCAGATAAGGACAAACACATGCACATCAAATGAGTTTTCATAGTTGATTATTGGAATTACAACAGGCAAAGGACATTCCAGGATCTCTCTTAATCTTCTTGGCCCGAACATAAAGACTATGCGCTGTTGGAAAAAAATCTTCCTGGACACATGAACATTTATCTCGATTCTCTGAGTTAAATGAAAAGGAGTGAATTGAGGGCCATTTTGATCATCCATTAAAGTCAACATAATAGTATAAATGGCTCAAAAGACCAAAAAACCAGCCATCACAAATCGGAAAAATTTTGGCAGAGTTTCCCCAGAAGTAGAGCAGTGAAAACCCAAAATATAGACTGTATATGTATGCATAAACTGCCAACAATAGAACCCGAGCATCAAGTAGGACTCACTAGTACATAGCCTATGGCGAGGTCACAAAAAGGGTGCTCCAGCTACCTGTATCACCGAAAGGATCTCCACATTTGAGAATCCCCCAGCTCAATAAAAACCTCACGCTATCGACCCTCACACGAAGGCTAATGCAAATCGCATATAGTCAAGTCTCAGAAATGACTATCTTCCAGACCAAGTCTCAGAAATGGCTGGGACTACCAAATACAACCAAGTATGGCTCCACAAATGCGTACAATGGCAGTTTCCACAAGTAACGTACAATACCAACAGACAATGCGCTCAAACAGGCGCCAAATGATGCATTCCCACAACAACTGCAAGTGACATCACTGCTAGTATATCACTGTACTCCAGCTACCAGTACCTCTGTGAATCACCTGTACCTATACCTGTACCTGTCCTTATAACCTATAACCTGTAATCTACAACCTGTAATCCCGAATCTCGAAGCAGAAGGTACTCGAAGAAGATCCTCAGTGTGGGCACCAGAAGAATGTGAGCGGGATGAAAACACACACAGCGCCTCTATAACAACCCGACACACACTCTTGGGAAGATACACACACACACTATGGGGCACCACTCGGCTTACACAACACACCTGGCCGAGACAGGGAACACACCTCTGGAGTGAGAGGAGAGAGACTATCCACTTGCCCACTCCACACAGACACACACACACACACACACACACACACAAAAACTCAGCTCAAAAGAGGAGAACTTCTGATGTTTAGATGCAAATGAGCTTGGGCCAACACCAATGGGGCAAACAGCTCACACAATATGGGTAAAAGATACCAGACAATCACAAATTGGAGAAGAAGCTTCACTCACCGGAGAAGATTACACAGAAAAACAGCAGAAAAAGAGTGAGTAATTTGACAAAATGGACTGCGCCATCCCGTTCGGAACGGCCCAAAACCCCAGTCTACAATGTCAAAGTGCTCAAATCCGACCTCGGATGAGCAGTTTACGGCCAAAACAGGCTCCAAAAACACCAAAAACACACCTACGGCTGTTCCTCCTCTCTTCTCCACGTTTTTTCTAGTCTTCTCTCAGTTTTTTCATCTCCCACACTTAGATTTATTAGTTGGGCACCCTTGGCCTTTTAGATGACCTCAAACGGACCCCGAACAGGCCAAAAACTGACCTCGCAATGCATAGTTGTCACCTTTTTGCATCATTCGCACACTTGGCACTCAGCTTTTTTCCAATAATGCATCTCGCCACCACGTGAAGTGGCCCCAAAAAGTGGTCCTAATAATGACCTTTCTGCGTAACTCTCACAACAAAACACCCACGTTGTGTCCGTCCTCATCTGCGTGCAAATATTGACCTCGTTCGCCCTCCTGACGCCACTAGATGCCATCTGACGCACCTGCTGACCTCATGTCGTCGGCCCGCGGATAGCTTCCTTGAGAAGTTTTACATGCTACAAACTCCTCATTATTGTAGAAAGACACAGTGGTACTGGTAATAGTGAAAATCAATGCACTGTGTACACCCTATCCTACTTGTACACATGTGGGCCCCACATAACCACCTGGCTAAGGAAAATGGGCTATCCTTTATTTGATGCACCATGCATGTATATGTACATATACGCAATACCTTGCTCCAAAAAACTCCTGACAGCGTCACATGGCATCTAGTGGCGTCAAAGGGGGAACGAGGTCAATATTTGCACGCGGATGAGGACGGACACAACGTGGGTGTTTTCTCGTGAGAATTATGCAGAAAGGTCATCATTAGGACCACTTTTTGGGGCCACTTCACGTGGTGGCGGGACGCATTATTGGAAAAAGCTGAGTGACAGGTGTGCGTATGGATGCAAAAAGGTGACAACTATGCACTACGAGGTCAGTTTTTGGCCTGTTCGGGGTCCGTTTAAGGTCATCTAAAATGCCAAGGGTGCCCAACTAATAAAGCTAAGTGTGGGAACTGAAAAAACTGAGAGAAGACCAGAAAAAACGTGGAGAAGAGAGGAGGAACAGTCGTAGGTGTGTTTTTGCTCATTTTGGCGCCTGTTTTGGCCGTAAACTGCTCATCCGAGGTCGGATTTGAGCACTTTGACATTGTAGAGTGGGGTTTTGGGCCATTCCAGACGCGATGGCGCTGTCCATTTTGCCAAATTCCTCACTCTTTTTTTGCTATTTTTCTGTGTAATCTTCTCGTGTGAGTGAAGCTTCTTCTCCAATTTGTGATTGTATCTGGTATCTTTTACCCATATTGTGTGAGATGTTTGCCCCATTGGTGTTGGCCCAAGCTCATTTGTATCTAAACATCAGAAATTCTCCCCTTTAGAGCTGAGTTTTTTTGGGTGTGTGTGTGTGTGTGTCTCTGTGTGGAGTGGGCAAGTGGATAATCTCTCTCCTCTCACTCCATAGGTGTGTTTCCTATCTCGCCCAGGTGTGTTTTGTAAGCCGAGTGGTGCCCCCTAGTGTGTGTGTGTGTGTGTATCTTCCCAAGAGTATGTGTCGGGTCGTTATAGAGGCGCTGTGTGTGTTTTCATCCCGCTCACATTCTTTTGGCGCCCCCACGGAGGATCTTCTTCGAGTACCTTCTGCTTCGAGCTTCGAGCTTCGAGCTTCGGGATTACAGGTTGCAGATTGCAGATTACAGGTTACACGTTACAGGTTACAGGTTACAGGGACAAGTACAGGTACAGGTGATTCACACAGGTACTGGTAGCTGGAGTACAGTGATATACTAGCAGTGATGTCACTTGCAGTTATTGTGGGAATGCATCACTTGGCGCCTATTTGAGCGCATTGTCTGCTGGATTGTACGTTACTTGTGGAAACTGCCATTGTACGCATTTGTGGAGCCATACTTGGTTGTATTTGGCAGTCCCAGCCATTTCTGAGACTTGGTCTGGAAGATAGTCATTTCTGAGACTTGACTATATGCGATTTGCATTAGCCTTCGTGTGAGGGTCGATAGCGTGAGGTTTTTATTGAGCTAGGGGGTTCTCAAATGTGGAGATCCTTTCGGTGATACAGGTAGCTGGAGCACCCTTTTTGTGACCTCGCCATAGGCTATGTACTAGTGAGTCCTACTTGATGCTCGGGTTCTATTGTTGACAGTTTATGCATACATAGACAGTCTATATTTTGGGTTCCTACTGCTCTACTTCTGGGGAAACTCTGTCGAAGTTTTCCCAAGTTATGATGGCTGGTTTTTTGGTATTTTGAGCCATTTATGCTGTTATGCTGCTGAAATTTTGGCAAAATCAAAGGTTGAGTCAGGTGTGCCTTCTTGGGAGCTTCATGGTTGGCTTTAATGGATGATCAAAATGGCCCTCAGTTCACTCCGTTTCATTTAACTCAAAGAATTCAGATTAATGTTCATGTGTCCAGGAAGATCTTTTTCCAGCAGCGCATAGTCTTTATGTTTGGGCCAAGAAGATTGAGAGAGATCCTGGAATGTCCCTTGCCTGTTGTCATTCCGATGATTAACTATGAAAACTCATTTGATGTGCATGTGTTTGTCCTTATCTAAAGTTGAGCTCCATTGAATTTTCTGGGGATTGGGTAGTGAAAAGTTTTGGGTTCTTGCACGTGTGTTCGAAGGGGTTCTCAAAGCATCATAATTTGGGTAGCCATGGATTTCTCTTATCCGGAGTTTCATGGAAGAAGTGATGAAGATGTGGAAGAATCTTTGGAAAAGATGGAGGTTTCCTGCATTAGCAACCAGATTCATGACCCTACGCAAATGTTACGCCTTCTCCAAATTTGTTTGAAGAGTGATGCACGAGTTTGGTTTAAAGCATTTGAAGAGGAGTTGCGTGTGGCTGATCCACTTGTAAGCTTGAGTTGGGACAATCTACGACATGGGTTGGAAGTGGAGTTTGTGAAGATAGAAGATCCTGACAAGGTGTGGTAAGAAGTACAGGCTTTGGTGCAAAAGGAAGGTGAGCCAGTAGATGCGTACATACATAAGTTTTCATTGGCATGGGAGTGAATGTGCAAGGCTTTAGCACCACAGGTACCCCCGCCTGACATGATGAAGAAGGACAGGTTCTTGGCTGGTCTTTGGGAGAATATACGTTGGAGAGTGGAGCTAAATAAGCCTAGGACATATGAGGATGCACTAGAGGTAGCAAGGAACAAAGAGTGGAAGCTGAGGAAAATGAGCTAGTTAGGGGTGGAGTCTTTGCCAATGAGGTCTGAATTTCAGCCTATAGAGTCTTTACAAGGGCGCATGTCACGGGTTCATCATGAACCAGTAGTTACTACTCAGGTTATGCCAGCAGTGGTCACTACAGCAGTGCAAGATGATGGGCTAAGGCAAGACATGAGGCAAATGGTAGATTTGATCAAGAATCTCAGCCTAAACATGCTAGGTCAAGTGGGAAATAATCGACGTCGAGGGAGGTATGCAAATCAGCCAAGAGGTGAAGAAAGACCTAGGAATGGTGTTGGACAAAGCAATGGTAAGTTTTGGAGGCACACGTCCACCTATTACAATTGTAGAGAGTTGGGTCACATCAGCCCGCAATGAGATAAGCCACCAAGGATGGGGGGAGACATGTATCCATTGCCAAGACAGGTGCTAACTAGGTCAAATGATTATGGCATCGAAATTAAGGGAGACGAAGGAACGAGTGGACTGACCCAGGAGGAAAAGGGAAAGACAAAAGTGCTAAGTGTAGTCACCTTGGAGAAGGCATCAAAGCTAGAGGATACATTAGTGATGCCTATTGGGAAGAGGACGACAGAGGAAAAGGAAGGAAGAAGTGTCCCAGGTCCTAGCAAAAAGAAGGGAAAGAGCCATGAAGGCGAGGATGTCAAGGCCAAGAGGAAAAGGAGAGCTCGTCGAAAGTTTCATGTTTCAAATTTTCCACTAGGGGATGGGAAATTAAGCTATGACTTGAGGGAGGATCTGACGAGCAGGAAGGCAGATGTTACTTTTAGGCAGCTTATACAGATGGTGCCTAAGCTAAAGCGACAGTGGAAGAGGATGGTTAACCCAATGGAGAAAGAGCCAGAGAGAGGTTCAGTAAAGGTGTTGGCAATGGATGAGCTACCAGACATTTGTCCAATAGTAGATGTGTGGCATAAAAGGAAAACTTTGGGACATGGTTATGTGGATGGCGGAGCCCAAATATGCGTCATAACACACTCATGCGTTGAGAAGATAGGTCTCACAGTGGCTGGGGTGTGAGGTTTTCGGATCAGATTGGCAAACCATCAAAAAGTAAAATGCTTGGGTGTTGTAAAGAGCTTAGAAGTGGAGGCATATGATGCAAAGGCAGTGGTTGATTTTCATGTGATGCCAGCAGGGTTGGGAGCATATCCTATTATACTAGGCAGACCATGGTTACGTGCAGTGGGAGCTGTTCAAGATTGGCGACATGGTACGATTAGCCTCTATGGAAAGACAAGTACCAAGAAGCTTTATAATATGGACACAAGGAAACGATTAGAGGAGCTTTATGAAGATGAGGATGAGTCTAGTGATGAAGACTCTTCCACGGTGACAGATGAGGACAGTGATAGCACTACCAGCAGTGATGAGGATGTTGATGTTGCATTTCTTTTGATGGACAAAGAAATCCAGGAGATTGGTTTAGTTGCATTTGCGAGTGAGGTTGAAGATGAAAGTGAAGGGCCTTATGAAGTGATTGAAGGGCTGATGCAAACCAAGGTTGAGTTGTCAAAGAAGCAGGAATTAATGACGCAAATGATTAGTGGAGACCTCTTAGCTATGGAGAAGGATATATTTTTGCATATGCTGGCTAGTTTTCCTAATTTGTTCATTACTTCATATGAAGAGATCAGAGGGTTCAAGGGCGAAGAGATGCATATAGAGCTGAAAGAAGGTGCTAAGCTAGTGCGGCAAAGGCTAAGAAGGATGGGTCAAGAGAAAATGGAAGCCTTGCAAGAAGAGGTGGACAAGTTATTGAAGGCAGGGTTCATAGTCCCTGTGGAGACCACAGAATGGGTGAGTCCAGTAGTAGTAAGTCCAAAAAAGGATGGGAAGTGGAGGATTTGTGTAGATTTTAAACCCTTAAATGCAGCCACTAAGAAGAACCCATATCCTCTTCCATTCATTGATCAAATCTTGGATTCACTGGCAGGTTATGAGAGGTACAGTGTGTTTGATGGTTTTTCAAGCTATTTTCAATTGAAGATTGCTCTTAAAGACCGCACAAAGACGACTTTTATTACGCCATGGGGCTGCTATTGCTACATAGTATTGTCATTTGGGTTGTCAAATGGACCTTCCTTCTATCAAGAGAGAGCAAATTGGGTGTTGGAACCATTCATTGGTAGTTGTGTTAAAGCTTTTATGGATGACTTCTATGTCTATAGCAGTAGGGCTGATCACCATGAGAAGCTGCAGATGGTATTGGCTCGATATGATGAATGTGGAGGACAACTAAATCCAAAGAAATGTCATCTAGCACAGCCAAGGGTGAAGTTATTGGGCCATATGGTGTCAGAAAATGGCATTGAGGCTGATCCAGACAAGGTTAAGTCTATTATTCTTCTTCCATCACCTACGAGTATGAAGCAATTGGCAACCTTTATACACAAAGTGAAGTACATGGCAAGGTTTATTCCATTGTCTTCTCAGATTCTTTATCCATTACAACAAGTGGCAAAGCATGATCCATTGCAATGGGATGACAAGTGTGAAGAAGTGTTTCAAGAGGTGAAAGAGGTGTTAGGGGGGTTGTCAGCCATGCAGACTCCTGATTGGGAGAAAGTGTTTTATGTAAATCCATCAGTAGGGGATGATGCCATTGGAGCCATGCTATTACAAAAGGGAAAGAACAGCCATTATATGAGGCCAGTGTATTGTGCAAGCCGAGTGAAGTTGGTAGCGGAGAGAAAGTTCTCGGAAGTAGAGCTAGTGATGGCCAGTGTAATATTTGCTTGTCGACGATTTCGTCATTACTTGCTACCACGGCCTTTTGTTTTCTTGACGAGTTATGCCTTTTTGCCACAGTTAATTAATGGTACTAACATGTCAAATGTGGTGAAGAAATGGGTAATTGAGCTGCAAGAGTCTGAGTTCTCTTTTCTAGTGGAAGATAGTACAAGGGCTACCCTAGCTGATTTGTTGACCTACAAGGAGAATCCCCTTATTGTTAAGGAAGAGGTGGTGAGAAAGGTAGTTGAAGAAGTGCCACACATCAGCAATGCACATGTGTTGTTCTTTGATGGTTCATACAAAAAGAGCCACGATGCAGCTTCAGGGGTTATAGCACTTTATGATCCAGAGGGGAAGCTAGTATGCAAGAGAGGGTTCAAATTGGATGCGCATAGTAACAATGAGGCTGAATATGCTACATTGGAAGCCGGATTACACATTTGTTTGAAGCATGGGGTTCGAAGGTTGAGCATAAAAGGTGATGCCTTGTTAGTGGTGAAGCAAGTGCTGGGTGTGTGGAAGAGCAAGAACACCTCATTGAAGGAAATGTGCTTCAAAATTAAAGGCCTATAAAAAGTTCGAAGCATGGATCATCAGACACATTGAACGTGCTCTAAATGGAGAGGCACATGAAGCAGCTCAAGGCATGATTGGGGAGCTATTCGTGTTGAGGACCAATTTACCTCTTTATCATGGCCGGGAAAGTTTGGCTCAAGAAGAGGTGTTTTTGCTAACAGGAATCATTCCAAAGGAGATTCAGAAGTCTAAGAAGTATGGCTTTGTGCGTAGAGCATACAGGTACAAATTGATTGGTGATGTCTTATACATGAAAGGGGCTGATCTCGTGTTGAGACGTGTACCTTGGCGGGAGGAGCTTTACAGAGTGTTGGAAGAGAATCATGAAGGCGCATGTGGTGGACATTTTTCTCTAAAGATCACCTTGCATAAGATTTTCCAAGAGGGGTATGTATGGCCTAGTTTGCACAAGGATGTTCACCATTGGTGTAGGTCTTGCAATAGGTGTCAAGCATTTGGGAAGAGAGTGTTGAAGCCAGAGCTACGAAAAACCATTATGGCGTTTGATGTGTTTGAAAAGTGGGGGATTGATGCAATAGGCCCGTTACCTATCACAAGCAGGGGCAAAAGCTATATTTTGACGGCAGTGGACTATCTTTCTAGATGGGCAGAGGCTATAGCAGTAAAACAGATCACTGCAAAGGATGTGGCAAAATTTGTGTATGATGAAATATGTTGCAAGTTTGGGGTGCCATTAGAGCTACTTTCAGATAAGGGGCCAGGATTTCGAGCTAAACTGCTAGATTTTTTATGTGCAAAGATGAAGATTAAGCACCAGCATACCACTCCTTATTACCCACAGTGTAATGGCTTAAATGAAAGATTCAATGGTGAGTTGGTACAAATTCTTTCTAAAAAGACAGAGCACCAAGGAAAGAATTGGGATTTGGAATTGCCTAGTGCATTATGGGCTTACCGTACTTCGGTGAAGACAGGTACAGGGTTTACTCCATTTCATTTGGTGTATGGAAAGGAAGCACTATTGCCTGTGGAGGTAGAGTTGCCTGCAGTCAAGATGTTAGAGAAGTTGCTTGGGCCGCCTAGTGATGCATTCAAAGAGAGGCTCTTGCAGTTACAAGAGGTCCAGTTGGATAGGATGAGCGCATTGGAGCATTATGGGCAGATGCAGGATAAGGCTTTGGCAAAGATAAATGAAAAGGTCAAAAGTAAGGGTATCAAGAAACATGACTTGGTTTTGCGCTACAACAGTAAGTTGGACAACACCTTCCAAAAGAAGTTTCAAATTAAGTGGGAAGGCCCTTTCAAGGTAGTGGAGTGTTTTCCAAATGGCACATATCAGCTGGCTAACCTGGATGGTGTTCTACATAAGTCAAGGGTAAATGGATTGCGTCTTAAATTGTATCATGCTAGATTGATGATGGTGGAGAAAGATGAGCTATCTGTGGAGCAAGCAATGTTGGTGAAGGATGAGGAGACCTGTGATGCGGCGAGTCTCATATCTCTCTTTGCTGCTGCTGATCATGAATGATCTAGCAGGCTAGGGGATGGGCAAATTATGTCAGGAGTTTTTTTGAGCAAGGGATTGCGCATATGTACATACACATGCATGGTGCATCGAATAAAGGATTACCCAATTTTCATAGCCAGGTGGTTACGTGGGGCCCACATGTGTACAGGTAGGACAACATGTACATAGTGCAGCGATTTTCACTATTATCAATACTAGTGTGTTTTTTCTACAATAAGGAGGAGTTGACAGCGCGTAAAACTTCTCGAGGAAGCTATCCGCGGGCCGACGACGTGAGGTCAGCAGGTGCATCAGATGGCATCTAGTGGCGTCAGGAGGGCGAACGAGGTCAATATTTGCACGCGGATGAGGACGGACACAACGTTGGTGTTTTCTCGTGAGAATTATGCAGAAAGTTCATCATTAGGACCACTTTTTGGGGCCACTTCACGTGGTGGCGGGACGCATTATTGGAAAAGGCTGAGTGACAGGTGTGCGTATGGATGCAAAAAGGTGACAACTATGCACTACGAGGTCAGTTTTTGGCCTGTTCGGGGTCCGTTTGAGGTCATCTAAAAGGCCAAGGGTGCCCAACTAATGAATTTAAGTGTGGGAACTGAAAAAACTGAGAGAAGACCAGAAAAAACGTGGAGAAGAGAGGAGGAACAGCTGCAGGTGTGTTTTTGCTCATTTTGGAGCCTGTTTTGGCCGTAAACTGCTCATCCGAGGTCGGATTTGAGCACTTTGACATTGTAGACTGGGGTTTTGGGCCGTTCCGAACGCGATGGAGCTGTCCATTTTTCCAAATTCCTCACTCTTTTTTTGATGTTTTTCTGTGTAAGTTTCTCCTATGAGCGAAGTTTCTACTCCAGTTTGTGATTATATCTGGCTTATTTTACCCATACTGTGTGAGCTATTTTCCCCATTGGTGTTGGCCCAAGCTCAATTGTATCTAAACATCAGAAATTCTCCCCTTTGGAGCTGAGTTTTTTGGGTGTGTGTGTGTATGTATCTCTCTGTGTGGAGTGGGTAAACGGATCGTCTCTCTCCTCTCACTCCATAGGTGTGTGTCCTGTCTCGGCTAGGTGTGTTGTGTAAGCCGAGTGGTGCCGCATAGTGTGTGTGTGTGTATCTTTCCAAGAGTGTGTTTCGGATCCTTATAGAGGCGCTGTGTGTATTTTCATCCCGCTCACACCGTTAATCCTTTGTGTATCATGCTCCCAAGTTTCAAC